>NC_138520.1:10000-697500 GCF_000230855.2 Cajanus cajan | reverse complement strand
ATAAATATTTTTTTTAGAAGAATACTTTTTTATTTCTTTTATTCTATATTAGGGAAAAAAGAAGCAATTCATGCCTCTTAATATTTAATCAAAAAATAAAATAAAATAAATGGAGTGTGTGAATATTAAAGGAGAATGATAGTTATTAAAAAATTAATTTTTAGATTTTTATTTTGTTAATAATTGAAGGATATAATGATTAAGTAAATGTAGAGATCAAATGTGCTTACTAAATAGGATATCTCATTTATATATATATTATTCCTTTCGATCCTTATTAAAAGACATAATTTAGAAGAAGAACAGTTTGGATCATTTTTATAAGACATTTTATAATTTTTAGAAAATATTATAAAAAAATTCTTTATGTTTTCCTATTAAGAATTGTGAGAATACATATTTTTTCTGTTACTTATAAAACTCTCCAATTAATTAACATTTATTTTTGTTGGTATTGATGCATAAGTTTTGATTTAGGATAATATTTTCACCTCTCTCATTAATTTAATAATAAAAAAGAAGGGTAACATTAATAAATCATAATTTTAATTTATAAATTTAATAAAATTAATTAACATAAATATTTATATTAATCCATATAATTCAGTTAAAAATGACTTATAATAAGAATTAAAGAAACCAGTATAGATATACTTTTAAAAAGCCATACAATGATTATCGAAACATGTACTAAGACATAAAAATCAAGTCATAAAAAATATAGAAGGTTGGTGTAGTAGTGAAAATGATAAATTGAGGGATAATAAAGAGGATAAATGGCATAAGTAGTGACGTTAATAAAACTGGGGATGAGCCGTGGTCGCTATCAGTTGGGTGGTATTATTACAAATGATCAACCTACTTAGCTAACCCAAAAAGGAGGAACAACACAAAAAGGTGCATCTCCCCGGTCATTCTAGCACACAAAAACCCACCAAAATGGGAATCTACAAAATTTTGAGGGGGAAAATGAAAAAAGAAATGAAAAGGGGATTGAACTGAAAAGAGATTATTAGGAAGAAATTGTGGCCTAGGATCTGCACTTACATGATTGTTATTTGTTTGTGAATGGTGATAGCCAGCACAGCAAAAAGAGTGTGTCATGTGCTTAGGTACTTGTGGGAGGCTATCCTAAGAACCCTTACCTACCTCTTTGGCTGTCCTTCCCATGTGGGACTCCCCAAACCCCAACCTTTTCCGATATGTCTGCTTCATAGACACGTATATGACTGTAGGGGGGATAAAAGTTAATAGCTATCATTCGTGATTCAAGAAATATGTTCCTCACATACGACAATTATTTTTATGGAGTTTGGTAACATTATTGTGATTGACAGACACCAACTGCAGATACAGATCTAACTCAACCTGTCTCACGTTGTTCTTTAGGTTTTTCGTTCTTCTCCTTTAATTTTTATCATTTTTTCGTTTGTTTCCTTTTCAATTAGGACATATTGCAATAGTCGAGTACGATTACCAACAGGTTGTGAGTTTAGGTAGTACAATTCCTCTTAAACAATACTACAATCTTGTATGAAAAATAATCCTTTTAAGAGAACTAATCTTATCATAATTAATGTGAATATTTCGACTACGCATGCAGGATTGTTTTCTCGAGAAGATGCATGTGGTCTTGGACTGAGAAAAAAGAAGAAGAAGACAAGTACTGTGAGTCACAAGAAGACCCATCTCAACTCTCAAGTTAAAGGACATCTCATTTGAAGTAGTAATTATCATAACTGGCACCATCTCCAGTGTTTGCCCAGCTATGTCTTTCTAAAGATTTAAAATAAATAAAGAGTTCTTCTTTATTAAACAAGTAACCTCCCCACCCCTAGTCAATCATATTTAGGATTTGTTTACTTTCTTTCTGAACTACTATTATCACATAAAAATAAGAAAAATCAAATAAGTTTCTCATAAATTAAAATTAATTTATACATAAACTAATTTATAAAAATTATTTTCTGTTAATTTCTTTAAAATCTTACTTTCAATGTATAAATTAGTTTTAACTTATAAAAAAAATTAAATATTTTTAGAGAAATTTATCTAAACAAACTCTTATATTAAAAACTTGTTTGAATACAAATTAGAAATACTTTTAAGAATATTTCTACTAAAAAATATTCATTTTTTTAATATAAAATTTATCAAAAATATTTATAAATTTATATTAAATAAACTCGTAAGTATATATCATTAGCACAACGATAACTAGTTACTCTTGCACCTTACACGCTTTCGTCGATATAATAAGTCCCTACTCTTTAGTCTTTAATATTAAATTTAAGCTCCTACTCATTATGCATGCACATCATACACAAGGGTTATCAATGAGCTAGTTAAACTCCAATAGTGTGCTCGATTAAGAGGAAAGGAAATAGAGAAAAATAAAATAAAAATAACAATGATTTTTCCTTTGTTTGGTTGGAGAAAAAATAACTTTTAGAAATCAACCAAACATAAGTAAGTGATCAACATTACCTCGAGATTTAAATTATTTTAATTTTAATTTTTATCATTAAATGTTTTGTTTGGATAAAGTATATACGTTATAAAGTATATACGACATGTCATACCCTGAGAAGTGGATCACATAACTTAGGTAAAGATCTATATTCTTTACGCATTACGCGGACCCCCTATTAGGGTTCCGATTTCCTCGCCCAAAAACAAATCCAGTAAGTTTGTCTTTCTGACAATGTCTAGTGATCTACCATCCTAATCTCTTGAGAACAGAACACACAGCTGGGACCAAAGAAATTTGTATTTAGATATGATAACTGTTGCTTTGAAAAGGAATATTCAGTGATACTCTTAAGCTATCCTCCCTATTTGCCTACAATGACCATTACATTATTATTATTGGCACTAAGAAGTAAGAACAAATACCCAGATAGTGAAATTGCAAAAAGGAACCAATACTGCAGCAGTATGGGTCACATATTTCAAAAATCCAAGAGAGATCAACAAAGCCAAGTCTACTAAGAAGTAAGAGCAAGGTCTAGTGCTGTAGGTGAGATTCAAGCTATGGCTCAAGGAGTTTTTGAATTTTTAGGATGAAAATCATACTTAATAACCTTAAAATTAAATATGAGGACCCTATGAAGCTACTTTGGGACAATTAGTCAGCCATAAGCAGTTGAGCATCGCTCAAAATCAAGTGCAACATAACAGCACGAAACACTTGACACTTCATCGGAAGAATTAGATACTGGTCTAACAGCTACTACACATTTTCCTTCGAGAACTTCAACTATAAATGTATTAACCAAGGGACTTCCCACAAAGTGCTCTGAAGCTATCACTAGCAGGTTGAGAATAAAAGATATTCATTCACCAACTTGAGGGGAGTGATGGAGTGTGTAATTATGCACAGAATGTTTCCTTATTGTATTAGGATTAGACTTCCCTGATTTCTTTCACAGAGTTATTATGTACAAATTTAGGAATTTATATCTATTTTTATACCAGGCATTCCTTTTACACTCATCCCTCTCCCCTCCCTATCTCTGCTTCAAGAGAATATGCAGTCAAGGTGCAAAAGGTTTCATGAGTTTGGATATGAAAGTCAATCCAGGAACATTTCTGGATTCAGATCAACGTTAAATGAGAATTTTTTTTATTTTATATTTTATATTTTTTTCAAAAGAATATTGCTGACATTTTGTGCTGACTTTAGCATTCAACCTCATTGTAGGAATCTCAAGCACCAAGGTTACATAAATGCCAAAATCAGTTAGGACCTCAAACAGGCAAATGCCTAAGCGGTTGATACCCACACCATTATCTAGCACAGGAGCCTGAATTTCATCATACTCTTGTACATTTGTTAACGACCAACTTTCACTTGGAGTATATGCCACATTTACTCCAAATAATATGACTACCCAGAAACCTTTAATGTTGGGGGAAAGGGATGACGGGGTGAATGAAACTGTGTTATTTAAGTAAAATTGAGAAGCAGGACAGTATAGAAAAAAAAGCATATGCTCTCAGATCACTAAAGCAACAAGCCAAATACTTATTTGAGAAAATGAAAGTCCACAAAAGTGCACGGACAGCCATAGAATAGATTCATTATAATATGGCATAATTCATGACAACTTTGTCAAAATCCTTGAAACCTCATAAATTAGGTATTATTTACGTCAGGACAAGTAAATAAGCCTTCACCCAATTCAATATAACAAGCAAACCCATTCTTTCTTATTTTTTTGGATACTAAAAGAACATTTACTATATCATCCCCTAAAAGAGAGAAACAAGTACAAGAAATGCAGACAAGATAAACATATCATCCTCAAAAATAACAAGAAAAAAAATTATTATTCATGCACCTAATACTTAAACTTAATATGATCAAGTAGCAAAAGAGAAACAAGAAAATAGATCAGTACGGATAAGTTAATTCTACATAATATACTAGGCAAAAACTTGGGCACACTCATGATCGTAAAAAGTATACGAAAACATTAATTTGGATTACAAACTAAAAGTCTATTACGTAGGCCATCGCCATAGGTTAGGACGGTAAGCTCAAGAAGCCTCTATGTTTTGATTGATGGAAGGGATAAAATGGAATGGAAATAAATGATAACAAGGTTCATTGTTTAGATTGTTCAAAACAGGAATGGAATGGAGCTGGACGTCAGATGAAGTGCATTCTATTCTATTCTATAGCTTATTGAATTCTGAACAAAAAATGTTTTCTTTCTCCTTGTGCTTCCAGCTTGCTGACGTAATTGCTGTTGAGGTTACTTGGTGTCACTCTATTGGTTTTGTTACTAATTTTGTGCCATACTTCTATTATATTGCCTTTTGGGAAATCGGTGCTTGTTAGCTCATGTAAATGTCTATCTCTTTTAGGATACAAAAATTCTCCAAGAGAATGGCAACTTCCTGATGCTAAACAGGGTGAGTTTCCCAAATTTTTGGCCCGTGTTACAACTTTTACCCTCAATTGTGGAGGGAAAATATCTTCTAGAGCCGCGATAGGTGTTTTACTTGTTGTTTAAGCTTACTTAGCGTGTGTTTGCATTGGACGAGACGTGATTTTTCACGTTTAACTGGAAGTAATAAATAATAACGTCTACGTACGCACTTAGTGTAATACAGAATCCGATGTGATTATATGTGAATGCTATTGGTAGATGTGCTTCATCTCCGTAATATCTTTAAATGCATGGGTCTATGTGAGACAAGGATGCTGTTGCATTGTCCAAGGGACATATGCTGCTAATTCTCCCTTCGTGCTTGCTTGCATGCCCAGGTGGGCGCACATTCTTATTCCCTTTTGTTATAAGGGTGTAGCACATCCAGAGAAATCGGGATTTGATAGCCCTTGGACAGAGGATCCTTTGACATTTGATAACCCATACTTAATGTAAGATTTAAGTTGTGAGCAATGCAAGTCATATTTGGCTTCACACAGGTAGATTTGTACATTTTGGCTTTTTTATTTTTAGCTAAATATCATTCTGTTGACAGGGAATTTTTAAAAGATTCCCGGGGTTGCTTAAACTTCCAAGTGCCAACTGAGAAGACTTTGTTGGAGGATCCTGAATTTCACTTTTACGTTGAGTTATATGCAGAGGTATTATTTTATCCAAATGACCATTAAATAATTCACTCTTGTGATTTATTTGATACTATCTCCTGCCATATCATGTTTTTCAATAGCATCCATAAGTCTGTCCATTCAACATTTAATGCCATAAAGCTCAAGCTTGTATAGCTTCTTGCAGTTAATTATTAGATCAATAATCTAACCTGTGCTCATTGCATCAAGTAGAAGTTGGTAGGTTACACGGGCCTATTTCTTTTCCCCCAATAAGCATTATACCCTATAGTTTATTTGCCCTTTGTTGCTATCCTGGTTCTTCACAAAAGATAAATAGGTATCTCCTTTGCCACCTGCGTGGTAGAACTAACCAATTAATAACTTTCTTATTTAATAGGTGATCATTTGTATTGGTTCTCTCTTCATTATTTTTCTCATTAGTTTCTCTAATAATGCCCACTACCGCTCATAACTTGGTGTTGTTTACCTTTTATTAAGGGTATAATAAACTGAAATAATTCAAAAATATTTTGAAACTTGATTCGATAATTAATATGTTAAACTTAATTCATAAATTAAATAAATTAAACTTAAATTAAAGATTAAGTTTAATAAATAAATGAGTTAAACTTGAATTGTGTATAATTCAACTCATTTAGTTCATAACTTGACTCTACAAATCAACACATAATTTATATAATTAGTTTTCTATCTAATTTTAGTTTTTAAAATTTGAAAGAACCTTTAAAGCTTAATTATAAGATAGTAATAATAATAATAAAATAAATAAATAACATAGAAATGAACATTTTAAAATTTCATGATTATGAATTAGGTCTTCTATTATTTTTTTTGTAAAGTAGAGTAATTTTTATTTACACAAACTTTAGTTATAATTATTGTTCTTTGGAATCATACTTTGTAATAGAATAAGTTATGTTTTGTCTTTTTAAAAAAAATAAAACAATTATTTTATCCAAAATTTTATTACGAAATTGAAATTTTAAAATGTATAATATTCAAAAAAAAATTAACTATGATTCAAATTAATAAATTGAACCAAACTACTAATAAACTTGAACCGAGTCAAGTTCAAACTAAAAAAAAATCATCTCAAACTTGAATGAAATTACAAATTAAGTCAAATATTATAAAAAACGAGTTGAGCTAAGCCAAATTCGACTAAACTCGTCTCATTTCCAGCCCAAATTTCTTATAATACTGGTGTAATTGATGTTTACAGCAAACTAAAAGCTGAGCTGAAAGCATATTTGCCTATTGTAATGTAACTTCTATCAATATTAGCTTTGCTCAAGTCATCCATGAGAAGTTTCTGTATTGATTTAAACTCAATTGAAGAGAAAAAGAAGACTATAGCTATTTGCTAAGTTCTGACTCTGAAATTGATGCTGTATTGGATCACTTGGATTTGTTGGCTGCCTCGTGTTAATTATAAACCATATCCCTCTGGCAGGATGAGTATGGAGATTTTCGAGATTATGCCGAATCCCATAAAAAAAATAAAAATAAAAATAAACATGAGCGGGTTTGTGCCGAGTTCAGTGGCAACATCTAAGGATGGGACTGTAGTGTACAAGCTCAAAGTACCGTTTGTAGCACCCCTTTTATTGTATGTGAATCATTTATTTATTTTTAATTTGTAGTATTATTATTTTTCAATTAATTTTATGAACCATATCTTGATTTCTTATTATCTTTGTTTAATTTAAAAGTAAAAGTAAAACCCTTAAAATAATTTCTTAAACTTGCAAGTATCTCTATCATGAATCATGCATAAAATGACTGACCACACTAACTACACAAGATATGTCAAGTATGGGCTAACAAGTAAATACATAGGCTTTCCCACAAGAAAGGAAACATGGACCTAAGAGCATCTACAATAGGAGTTGCTTATAAGTAACTCTCAACCACTTTAAATGAGTTTCACTATGTCACGTCACTCATAAGCAATTCATACAATATTTGCTCCAATGAAAATTGTTTATAAGTATTCCTACTTTTTTACAACTCATACTACACTTTTTGACAACTCACATTACACTTTATGATAATTTTTTTAAAAATTAATTATTATGAATAATATATAAATATGAATAACAAATAAAATAAATTACATAATAAAAAAATTACAATAATAAAAAAAATTACATAATAAAAAAATTACCAAAAATTACAACTAAATTAAATATAATATTTGCGTAAATTAAAATTACAATAATATTTATTCTCCTAATTTGCACCCAATTTCTTCACTGCAGCGCTTCTTTCTAACATTGCTTTTGTCATATTATCCAACTCCTTTTTGTTGGAAGATGTTTCGCCAACCTTTGTTTTACTCTTTTTTTTCGCTACTTTTTGACCTATTGGACGAGACATTAGTGTTGTTGGGTCATATTCTTGACAATCATTGGCTTGTCAGAAGATGTTGAGTATTGCCCAGATTTAGAGATTTTTGATCTTTTAGAAGAGCTCTTCATTGATTCAGATTTCGATTTTGGCTCTTCTCTTAATAATAGTCATGCATGCTCAAAATTGAATTTATCACCTACATCTTGTGAGTAAATTTTATATGCATTTGCCATGATGTTTTTTTTCTGAGTTGCCACTTTTTTTTTATCACGAGCTTGTTTATAACATTCGACAAATAATTGAACTGCTTTATTAATTCGAAACTAACAACTTTTTAATTGACCTGGATTCCTTTCTGAAAATTGATTGCAATTGTTGTTGTAATTCTCTTTGATTCTTATCCAGAAACTATTTCCAGTTTGGTCAACTCCCACAATTGGATCCTTTGAAATGTTGAGTCATGATTGAATAAGTAGATTATTCTCTTCGATAGAAAAACTTACACGTGATTTTTTTTAGTACATATTTCTTCTCCTTGTTGTCCTCCTACATCAAGTGTGATGTTCTCTAGCCCAACTTGAGACTCAGATATTGAACTAATTGGTGAATCTATTTCGATCTAATGACTCCACAACTTTTTCAGAAAATATTGAAGGCCTATAAAATATATTGGGATTGGTTGATATTGGTGGTGGATACATAAAAAAATGGGGATTCGGAGAATTGTCATTGGTTGAGTGTGGTGATGGTGGGCATATAAAAAATTAAGGATTTTGATAATTTTCACCGGAAGAGGTGGAGGTGGTGGTTGGTTTTGAAAATAATTAAAATAACTTTGAAAATTATATTGATTGGGATCCATGTGCTAGAACAAAAAAAAAAAATTACAGATGAATAAAAATAAAATAACATGATTTTTTTTATTTGAACAGTAAACATGAATAGTAAAATTTTTGAAATGAATAGTAAAGGTGAATAGTGAAGTACAAGTGAACTGAAGAGTGAACATCAACTTATAAACAGCACCAATGTCTCTCCCAACATCTCTCAACGGCTACTTTCCAACGTATCTTTTTTTTTTTTCTCGTTTTTGTTTCTTTCATTGAAGTTTCACTTTCCCTTTCTCACTTTCCCTTCCCTTCAACGTCTATTTCTCTTCTCTCTCAAAGTCTCTCACTCTCACCCTTCACCGTTGCTCTCACCATGGAAGACTTGGAGTAGCACGCGATTTACGACAAGGACGCCCGCTCGGGTGCGTGCGCGACTGAGAAGTGGTCCCCGGATGAGAATTGGTGCGTGCACTCTCACCCTTAACTGTTCACGTCTACTGTTCATTTAAAAAAATTTACTATTCACGTTACTGCTCACATCAAAAAAAAATTGTTATTTTATTTTTATTCATCTGTAATTTTTTTTTTTGTGTTCTAGCACATGGATCCCAATCAATATAATTTTTAAAGTTATTTTAATTATTTACAAAACCAACCACCACCTCCACCCCCTTCCGATGAAAATTCTCAAAATCTTCAATTTTTTATATACCCACCACCACCATACTCAACCAATGATAATTCTCTGAATCCCCATTTTTTTATGTATCCACCACCAATATCAACCAATCCCAATTTATTTTATAGGCCTTCAATATTTTCTGAAAAAGTTGTGGAGTCATTAGATCGAAACAGATTCACCAATTAGTTCAATATCTGAGTCTCAAGTTGGGCTAGAGAACATCACACTTGATATAGGAGGACAACAAGGAGCAGAAATATGTACTCCAAAAAAATTACGTGTAAATTTTTCTATCGAAGAGGATAATCTACTTATTCAATCATGGCTCAACATTTCAAAGAATCCAATTGTGGTAGTTGACCAAACTAGAAATAGTTTATGGATAAGAATCAAAGAGAATTACAACAACAATCGCAATCAAATTTTAGAAAGGAATCCAGGTCAGTTAAAAAGTTGTTGGTTTCGAATTAATAAAGCAGTTCAATTATTTGTCGGATGTTATAAACAAGCTCGTGATAATAAAAAAAAAGTGGCAACTCAGAAAAAGACATCATGGCAAATGCATATAAAATTTACTCATAAGATATAGGTGATAAATTCAATTTTGAGCATGCATGGATATTATTAAGAGATGAGCCAAAATCGAAATCTGAATCAATGGAGAGCTCTTCTAAAAGATCAAAGATCTCTCAATCTGGGCAATACTCAACGTCTTCTAACACAGATGCAGCCAATGATTGTCAAGAATATGACCCAACAACACCAATGTCTCGTCCTATAGGTCAAAAAGTAGCGAAAAGAAAGAGTAAAGCAAAGGTTGGCGAAACATCTTCCGACAAAAAGGAATTGGATAATATGACAAAAGCAATGTTAGAAAGAAGTACTGCAATAAAGAAATTGACTGAAGCGAAGGAGGCAGCTAACTTTAGTGTAATGTATGACATTCTCATGAAGGACACATCTCGAATGACTGATAAGCAACTCAAAGATCATGAATTGGCTTGTAATTTTATTAAACGCAAATTAAGAAAATAAATATTATTGTAATTTTAATTTATGCAAATATTATATTTAATTTTGTTGTAATTTTTGGTAATTCTTTTTATTATTTTAATTTTTTTATTATGTAATTTCTTTTGTTTGTTATTCATAATTATATGTTATCCATAATAATTAATTTTTTAAAAATTTATCATTAAGTGTATTGTGAGTTGTCAAAAAGTGTAGTATGAATTGTAAAAAAGTAGGAGTGCTTATAAACAATTTCCATTGGAACAAAAATTGTAAAAATATAATATGAATTACTTATGAGTGACGTGACACAGTAAGACCCATTTAAAAGCAACTCTCCTTGTAAATACTTTAAAAGGTTGGGATGACCAAGATTCTGAGCTGGAGTCAGATTTGAGATGCTGCAGACTCTAAGCTGGTTTGGAAGCAAGAATGTGACACCTTCTACCTGGCACTACCCTTCCCCCTCATGCTCTGTAGATAATATAACCTACCTTGTTCCTTAGAAATTCCTATTGTCTCCCATGTGGTAAGATCCTAGAAGACGCAATGAGATGAAAAGAATGTCACCGTACACTTCAAATCTTGAGTTTTCGTATAGAGATGAAAAGAATGTCAACGTAACTCATTACTTAATGTAATGAAGGATGAAGGAAAATGTTGCTGCAACCAACTATTGGGTTTGATACTCGTTGGCAACAGTAATGTGTTGTTTGTTAAATAATGTCGAATAGGTAAGAAAAACAAGAATAAGGGATATTATATGGCTGTAGCACCATAATGGCAGAGTCAATAATCTAGAGAACCTCGAGCATAGTACCAAAAACATTAAAGGATACGAACTTAGAATCCTTACCAATCATGGCTAGAGAGCATGTGTCAGTTGGCTTACTGAGAATCCGTAAGAGATTTTAGGCACTCCAATTCAAGTTTGGCAAGAGCCAGTTGGCTTAATGAGAATACATAAGAGATTTTAGGCACTCCAATTCAAGTTTGGCAAGAGCAGGTACCTCTTCCTCAATTGGCTGGGTTGATTGATCACAAGTTCACAACTCATGCCTTCTGCATAGCAGGCTGTCTGATAAGCCCATCTTTGCTTAAATCTTCCTTAGCAACCAAGAATCTTTTCCTTCCCATGAAGCTTAAATCTTCCTAAAGCAAGTCTCCTTGGTGTGGTCAGTCCTCTTGCAATGGGAACACCAATGATCTTCCTTATTATCTTTGGCCGAAAAGTTTCCCAAACACAAGAGAGATGATCCCAGTTTTAGGAATCTTTCCAGAAGCCAAGGTTGGATCCTCGGTGGGATTTTAATTTTGAATAACCATTCTGTGTTTGTTCCACCACAAATGATAAAAAAAACATTTTGGAATGTGAGGAAAGCTTCTCTTTGCCCAAAATCTACGGCCAGATATGATCATATTTGGGATTATTGGGAAAAACCCAAGTCCCACATCGACTAGAGATTAGGCAATTGAATAGTATATAAGTGGAAAGCAACCCTCACCTTACAAGCCGGTTTTGTAGGGTTGAGTTAGGCTTAATCCACTATTCTAACATGGTATCAGAGCCATTTAGATCCACTTTAAAAATGGGCCACCCACCATTGATGCATGTCTCACAGGCATGAGGGGGTGTATTGGGAAAAACCCAAGTCCCGCCAATCCTAGATCATTAAAAAGGGCCACCTACCATTTATCCACGTACCAAGCCCAATAGTGCTGGACGTGAGGGGGTGTATTGGGAAAAACCCAAGTCCCACATCGACTAGAGATTAGGCAATTGAATAGTATATAAGTGAAAAGCAACCCTCACCTTACAAGCCGGTTTTGTAGGGTTGAGTTAGGCTTAATCCACTATTCTAACAGGGATTAAGGCCCAAGAGGAATTTGAAAATTCAAGACCTCTCAAACCTTTCAGTTATGTGGTACCATCTTCACTATTCTTGTATTAGTCTAGCTCCACCCACAAATCATTCAAGCTTTCATAATAGGTTGTCAGCAAAAGAGTTCCCTGTTTGACACTGAAAAATTTACTCTCCAACCATACATAACAAGTGGAAATATCCATTTCATGGAAAAAGGTATGATGAAGGCTATCCCAAATCTCCCAAGTGGTAGAGAAGAACATGTAATATAGACTAATTTCTGGAAACTTGGTACCCCATAACCACATCATAATTATCATAATTGTAAAGTTCTCATCCCATGCCAAAGTTGGATCACTCTCATCTAAGGTCTTCCTTTCCGTTGAGATACCATCATGATGTTACCCTGATTCTATTTTCAGGTATCATGTTCATATTATTTAATTTCTTTAGATAGCTTGATCATAATCCCTAAACTTTAGGAATTGATTCAGACTTTGTGTATATAAATAATTGTACAAATCGCTTAATAAATATACCAGAAAAACCATTCCTTTTATCTTAGGGTTTTTTCAGGGTGCACAGACGGATACTCCTGGACCAAGAGCTCAGATGTCAACTAGAAAAGAAAACTGAAACAGTAAATTATTTTTCCTGATAATTTACAGCGAAGGTTTAACATATATGTAGTAGGCACACGGAATAACTGAAATAAATGCTTGCCAAGAGATTTTAGGCTACAAATTTGTACATAATAACAGTAAGAGGGCAATTAGGGAAGTCCATTCCTAATCACACTGAACAAGGAAATATTCTAAACATGGCTAGTTAGCTACAACACCCCCCTCTTTTTCTTTCCCTCCAACTTGGGGGGTACGGGAGGGAACCAAGCTCTTTCTTTTTCCCTATTCAATCATAAAAATATCCAAACAATAGAATAGTAACTTTATTTCATTCTGCTTCACTCCATTCCACTTACTATTAGATATTTAAACATGGCCTAGAGGTGAAAATGGCATTAAGCCAACACACCTTATTATATTTATCTAATGAATTCAGAACAAGAGTAACGATTCAGTTTTTAGCCCACAAACAAATGATGGATGGGTTAGAATATCTAGAAAATACCACATCATATCATTATTTTATCTTTAGAATAAATAGAGCATCTCAGATAATCTAATTTCTTTTGAGTGGCTTCAACTTTCAAGTAATCAAGTTTCATTATATTCCCTAATTTTTGTTCCTTCATTTAATTAGGATAAGTCTAGCGAGAATATAAATAAAGATTGATGCTTAGTATTGCATCACATCATTATAACCCAAGAAAATATCATTCAGTGTCTCTAATTTCTCTTTCCTGCTTCTACAACTAAATCCCAATAATTAAAACAGGATGCATATATTTTCACCGAAACTCAATGAAGACAGCAATCACCTGATACTAGGTCTGCATTTGTACTCTTCGCATGCACAGTCTTCACTTCCTCTGCGGCATCAGAAACTAAGAAAACTTAGAAAGACAAAAGGACTGGATAATTCCGCAGTGAGTATTATTATGGCCAAAATTATAATAGATCCTATTCTAACAAAAGCATGATAAGATAACAAAAAAGATGGAATTATACCTGTGAATTGAACCCTACAATTCCATATACACCATAACTAGATGAACAAGATTTTTCATACTTACGTTTTAACACGGATATATTACGTGACAACAACGTAACGAATGCAACATGTTTTCTTGTTAAAGCTCGGATTAAGCATTAGATAAACGAATCAAGGTTTTAGAACAATCCGCGACCGCGATTTCAGCTACAACGTCGACCGCAACGGCGAATGCAGCCTCATCGGCCACATTTCTGCAATTTCCTACAACATCAAGGATAGTGACCGCGATTTAAAACGTTGATATGAATATAGATAGAATTTTGAAAACCAAGGAGCAACAGACATCATATGGAGCGATGTAATTTACTAATTTCTTCGCCAGTTTATGACTTCAATTCAAATATTTGATGTACGTACAGAGATGTAAATGGCAAAGCGTTAATCATCGGGTGCTGGTGCCAAAGTTAATTGCATTATTATTCATTCATTCAGCAAAAAGGTAAGCGCAGAAACGAAGAGGGTTCTCGAAGCCATTCATCGTGGTAACTGCAAAATATAGAGAGGTTAAGGAAGAGAAGAAGAGCAGTGGAAGAAGATTATCAAAGAATGAAAGCAAACACCACCTCACCTCCTTCTGCTACCATCCCCACCACGCGCAATGCCATTTTATTAGGATACATTCGGAGGGATTTTAACGGTATGAAGAGCTCAGGTTCTTGTTTGATTCACGGGGAGTGGAAGAATTTTGAAAACAAATTTTGATTTTATAATTTTAAATTTAATAATACAAATAATGATACTTTTTTATATTTATATTAAAAATATTTTAATAATCTCTCTCCTCCCTTTCAAATCATTTGATAATAAAGAGAAATTAAAATTAAACGAGATAGAAATTTACTTCTTCATTTTCTCTCTTAAAAATTGAATCAAATAATAAAAGAAATAAACATTTTTTCATTTATTTTTCACTAACAAAATACTATGTTAGGGACTTTTATTTTCATAATGATAAATCATTTGATTTTTTTATATAGTAAATAATTTGATATCATTATGCCTTAAACTTTACAGTTTTTAAAAGAAAAATTAATAGCGCACTATAATATGTGTAAATATTGTTTTCTTAGTTTTTGTTTAATATTTTTTTCCTATTTCGATCTTTTTAGGTTTATTTGTTTGGTTTTAGCTTCTAACGTTATTATTTCGATTCTTATAAAATTGTAAAATTTTAATATATTTTTTTATATTAAAATATTTTTTACTTTAAAATATTTTCATTTTAATCATGTTATACAAGAAATGTCAAATTTATTCTCAATTTATGTTAGTAATGCATTAAAATATTTAATACAAATTTTAGACAAACAAATTATGCGTCCGAATAGAGAAATCAATTGAAGTATAATTAGACTCACTTATCAAGAGAAAAGTTTTTGTAAATAAAATTTGTGAATCTAAAATTGTAAAATTAGTTGGATGCAAATGAAATTTTATGTATAAATAAAATAAGAATGATGAAGAGTTGTCATTATATTCAACGAATTTTTTACTGGAATAAAATTGAAAAAAAAACTCAAATAACATCTGTACCAATTTATTTACCCAAGTAGTATTGTTTACTGTTCACGCAGGAAACCGAATTCTGAGCAGCATTTTATATATATATATATATATATATATATATATATATATATATATTATTTATTTATTTATTTATTTATTTATGCATTTTGGGTTTAGGTCATCTGTTAATTTTACATCTAGAACAGCCCGTTCTTAAACCAGAATGGGTCGTTCTAGAGTAAAGTTTTAACTCATAACCTGAATGTTGGAACGACCCATTTCAAGCTAGAGTTTTAGGCCTTTTTAATAGTTTAGAACGGGCCAGTCTGGTTTTGGAATGACCCGTTCTGGGCTACTGACACGTGGGTCCAGGGCTAATGAGTTTTAATAAATTTAGTGAATTCTGGCTGGTAAAGAAATTACATGTATAACTGTGTTGAAGATGGAGTTCTAAAATCTACTCCAAATAAATATAATTAGAATTCCGGTTGGTAAAGAAATTGCATGTATGACTGTGCTGAATATGGAGTTCTACAATCTACTCCAAATAAATATAATTAATTAAATTTATTATTTATTAACATTATAAATATAACTAATTAAATTTATTAAAACTCATTAGCCCTGGGCCCACGTGTCAGTAGCCCAGAACGAGTCGTTCCAAAACCAAAACGGCCCGTTCTAAACTACTAAATAGGCCTAAAAGCCTAGTTTAGAACGAGTCGTTCCAACATTCAGGTTATGAGTTAAAACTCAACTCTAGAACGGGTCGTTCTAGATGCAAAATTAACACATGACTTAAACGCAAAATATATATATATAACGCTGCTCAGAATTCGATTTTTCGAATTCTAAACGTGAACAGTAAATAGTGTTACTTGTGTAAATAAATTGGTACAAGTGTTATTTACGTATTTAAAAAAAATTATTCCAGTAAAAAATTCTATATTCAACTGGAAAAATAATCTTCCTCAAATCATAAGAATGATTACATGATTTCGTACACAATACGTTTAAATTGATTTTTTAAATCAAAATAGTTTACATTTAAAATCACGTTGAAAAAATAAATAATAAATGATAAATAAGTAATAGGTAAATTGCCTAAAATTCAAAATAAATATTTATTATTTTCAATAAATTATAAATTTATGGGAAAGAATCAGGTCACATCATAATATGGAATTAAAAAATGTGTATGAAAAATCTTATTGATTTAAATTTAGTATTTTGTATTCATCATATCAAATTTTGACATGTATCAAGTATTATTATTATTATTATTATTATTATTATTATTATTATTATTATTATTATTATTATTATTATTATTATTATTATTATTATTATTATTATTATTATTATTATTATTATTATTATTATTATTATTATTATTATTATTATTATTATTATTATTATTATTATTATTATTATTATTATTATTATTATTATTATTATTATTATTATTATTATTATTATTATTATTATTATTATTATTATTATTATTATTATTATTATTATTATTATTATTATTATTATTATTATTATTATTATTATTATTATTATTATTATTATTATTATTATTATTATTATTATTATTATTATTATTATTATTATTATTATTATTATTATTATTATTATTATTATTATTATTATTATTATTATTATTATTATTATTATTATTATTATTATTATTATTATTATTATTATTATTATTATTATTATTATTATTATTATTATTATTATTATTATTATTATTATTATTATTATTATTATTATTATTATTATTATTATTATTATTATTATTATTATTATTATTATTATTATTATTATTATTATTATTATTATTATTATTATTATTATTATTATTATTATTATTATTATTATTATTATTATTATTATTATTATTATTATTATTATTATTATTATTATTATTATTATTATTATTATTATTATTATTATTATTATTATTATTATTATTATTATTATTATTATTATTATTATTATTATTATTATTATTATTATTATTATTATTATTATTATTATTATTATTATTATTATTATTATTATTATTATTATTATTATTATTATTATTATTATTATTATTATTATTATTATTATTATTATTATTATTATTATTATTATTATTATTATTATTATTATTATTATTATTATTATTATTATTATTATTATTATTATTATTATTATTATTATTATTATTATTATTATTATTATTATTATTATTATTATTATTATTATTATTATTATTATTATTATTATTATTATTATTATTATTATTATTATTATTATTATTATTATTATTATTATTATTATTATTATTATTATTATTATTATTATTATTATTATTATTATTATTATTATTATTATTATTATTATTATTATTATTATTATTATTATTATTATTATTATTATTATTATTATTATTATTATTATTATTATTATTATTATTATTATTATTATTATTATTATTATTATTATTATTATTATTATTATTATTATTATTATTATTATTATTATTATTATTATTATTATTATTATTATTATTATTATTATTATTATTATTATTATTATTATTATTATTATTATTATTATTATTATTATTATTATTATTATTATTATTATTATTATTATTATTATTATTATTATTATTATTATTATTATTATTATTATTATTATTATTATTATTATTATTATTATTATTATTATTATTATTATTATTATTATTATTATTATTATTATTATTATTATTATTATTATTATTATTATTATTATTATTATTATTATTATTATTATTATTATTATTATTATTATTATTATTATTATTATTATTATTATTATTATTATTATTATTATTATTATTATTATTATTATTATTATTATTATTATTATTATTATTATTATTATTATTATTATTATTATTATTATTATTATTATTATTATTATTATTATTATTATTATTATTATTATTATTATTATTATTATTATTATTATTATTATTATTATTATTATTATTATTATTATTATTATTATTATTATTATTATTATTATTATTATTATTATTATTATTATTATTATTATTATTATTATTATTATTATTATTATTATTATTATTATTATTATTATTATTATTATTATTATTATTATTATTATTATTATTATTATTATTATTATTATTATTATTATTATTATTATTATTATTATTATTATTATTATTATTATTATTATTATTATTATTATTATTATTATTATTATTATTATTATTATTATTATTATTATTATTATTATTATTATTATTATTATTATTATTATTATTATTATTATTATTATTATTATTATTATTATTATTATTATTATTATTATTATTATTATTATTATTATTATTATTATTATTATTATTATTATTATTATTATTATTATTATTATTATTATTATTATTATTATTATTATTATTATTATTATTATTATTATTATTATTATTATTATTATTATTATTATTATTATTATTATTATTATTATTATTATTATTATTATTATTATTATTATTATTATTATTATTATTATTATTATTATTATTATTATTATTATTATTATTATTATTATTATTATTATTATTATTATTATTATTATTATTATTATTATTATTATTATTATTATTATTATTATTATTATTATTATTATTATTATTATTATTATTATTATTATTATTATTATTATTATTATTATTATTATTATTATTATTATTATTATTATTATTATTATTATTATTATTATTATTATTATTATTATTATTATTATTATTATTATTATTATTATTATTATTATTATTATTATTATTATTATTATTATTATTATTATTATTATTATTATTATTATTATTATTATTATTATTATTATTATTATTATTATTATTATTATTATTATTATTATTATTATTATTATTATTATTATTATTATTATTATTATTATTATTATTATTATTATTATTATTATTATTATTATTATTATTATTATTATTATTATTATTATTATTATTATTATTATTATTATTATTATTATTATTATTATTATTATTATTATTATTATTATTATTATTATTATTATTATTATTATTATTATTATTATTATTATTATTATTATTATTATTATTATTATTATTATTATTATTATTATTATTATTATTATTATTATTATTATTATTATTATTATTATTATTATTATTATTATTATTATTATTATTATTATTATTATTATTATTATTATTATTATTATTATTATTATTATTATTATTATTATTATTATTATTATTATTATTATTATTATTATTATTATTATTATTATTATTATTATTATTATTATTATTATTATTATTATTATTATTATTATTATTATTATTATTATTATTATTATTATTATTATTATTATTATTATTATTATTATTATTATTATTATTATTATTATTATTATTATTATTATTATTATTATTATTCATGTAACTCATAAAATATTTTACTAACAAGATTGTTTCTAATTTAACTTTAACTAAATTAAGTATCATAACAAAAAAAATGCCACTTATTTATAAATATCAAAAAGAAAAGTGTTCAATTATTTTATTTCTCTGTCAATCATAAATGTCGATTATTTTCTATTATTCTTTAAAATATTTAAGATAGTGCATAAAAATGTCCTAATACAAGATCAATTTAGAGAACAATTTTTAAAAAAAATAATAATTATCGGTTACAATGCACTTTGCTCAACTAAGAAAAATAGTATGTGAAGAATGAATCAGCTTATGAGGCTCTCCATTGTATCTCTATCTGGATGCGGCCATTCTTGGAGTCTATAAGATGGTGTCTTTCATTGATTCTTTTATTGGCAACAACATCCGCAAGACTAATGTCGGCGTAACCCAATGATTCCTAATAATGAAAGGACAACAAAACCATAAATCATATTTGAGCTACCATAAAAAATAAAATAGTAAAAGATCGACATATTTTTAGTTACCCAAGCCCTATTATTTTTCAAAAATGTTACCATGCAATAATTTGAGTGAAACTCAATGTACAGGTAGGGTCATTCGGCCATACCCTTTAGCACATCGTTTGACACAATATGTGGCTAAATAGACTATACTTGGATTGTCTCCACGAAGGCATATCGGCCACCGACATCAAACCAGCCCAGTCGGGGGCCGAAAGGAGTCGCGCTAAATCGGCTAAACTCGACGTTTCTGGTTGCCGACACCCGATCGGCACCCTCGATGGCCGAAAGGACTTGAGCGGAGTAATTTATGGAACCAATAATCATCCCTAAGTAGTGATTAAAGGTTAATCATGTGTGTAAGTCAATTAAGGGTGTATTACCTAATCTGGTAACCCTAGTACAAGGCTCATGGAGGGTAGGGCCCATTAATGTCACTATAAATAGTTTACATCTCAAGGTAACGTCACCGTTCATTAATTACTAACGATATTTGCATTTGTCCTTACTTGAGCGTCGGAGTGCCTTTTGCAAGTACCGCTCCCCACCGGAATATTCGCTTGAAGCTCTCGTTCAATCTTAGACTACGAGAAGATTACTAATGTGCCTCTCAGACAAGTACATTCAATGTTATTAATCAAAATTGTAATAGTTGATCATTTTAGCCTCATTAACAATCTTAGTTCCTTACTTTATAAAACAATATATTCATTTTAATCTTTTACAATAACAAATGATCATAAAATAAAATTAAAAGTCAAAAGCAAATAGAAAATTTTAAATTTTCAAAACCTATAAAATATGGTCCAAAATCTCAATTATTAATACAAGAATTTACTCGATCAAAATTAGTTTAACTATGGTATCTTGAAAAACCATTTCCTTAAAAAAAATAATAAAAAAAAGGAAATTTCACAATTCATTTTTATTTTATTTTTCTATGTTAATAATAAAAATGAAATCCAATAAATATTTCAAAGTTCATAAACAAAGAGTTCTATAAAATATTTAAAAGTAAAACAAGTTTAATTTGATAACATTATTCGATATACAATGTATTTAATTCAATCGGCCTAAATAATATATTGTTCCTTCCTCTATTTGCTACACATAATCAAAATAACAATTCATCAAACTAATTAAGTCAATTTTGTATGCTTTGATTTTTTTAACATGAAAATCACTAATCATATTTCATTTTACATTTTTTTCTCTTTATTTTTTTTTACATTGTAACATACATTTATATATTTAGAATTTATGTCACAAACATTTGATGGATTTCACAACTAAATGCTTCTTACTCTAATTTTTGTAATGACATAACAAGTTTAATGATGAAATTGTGAACTATATACCTTTTGACGTAGAAGACTTCTTGACGAAGTGCTAACCACCTCCACATGTAATTTGTCATTTGTGGGAGGCTCTTCCACCAAAAATTGAAACTCTTCTTCCCACCTTGGATCCCTATTTTTTTTCATGATCTATAAATTGTAATAAAGTACATGCATCATTGTCGGTATCATAACATAGAAAAACTAACTTTATACTCAAATTAAGTGTAACATATATTTATTATTTAAACAAATATTTTAATATAAAAACATTTGCAATCTACTTCCTCCTAAATACTATGCAAGTAATGGTGGATTTACCACATAAAAATTTATTTTTTTCAATTATTTATGTTGAGAGAAAATTTCTAATATTTCTTATACATATGAAAAAAAAAAGTATAACTAATGAGATGTTATTATAATTTTAAAAAAAATCATAATGTATAAATATTTTTAACTATCAATCTTACAGCAAAGATACATTTTTGAAAATTATTCATTTTATAAAAAATGTAAAAGTATGATACTTGTAGGCGGTCTATTACCTTGGTCCTTTTTTCTTCCCCTCTGAAAATAAGACGTACATGGGGATTAGTGTGATACTTTCCCTCAACATCTTGAGCTTCATGAATTATAACTACAAGTAAGCCTCCACCAGGAGGAGTCCCTTCAGGAGCTTTTGCTAATGATTGTGCTCGGTCAAAACTTAAACCTTTGGCTAATTCTTCTTCTTTGAAAGGTTTATATGTCAATTCCAAAACAACTTGTCCACGAGACTTCTCATTTTGAGCATCATTAGGATCCATGTTTTTTAGGAGGTCAAGAGTAAAAACTTTAGACTCTTCAGGCACAAGCTCTTTCAAAGGGATCATATTCATACCCATCTTATCATGCTTCCCAACCTAATCATACAATAATAATATTCAATCAATATGTATAACTATAAACAATAAGATAAAACTTTAATATATATATATATATATATATATATATATATATATATATATATATATATATATATAAACCTGCTCCCAGTCGTAGACACGAAGCTCTAAAGATTGAGACTCTGGATCCTTAACAACCAAACTAAATTCCTCATTCCATTCAGGATTCAAGTTTTTGTGCTTCACAGTAGTTTTTTTGGATGCCAAATTATCCTCAATGAGTTTCAGAACTACGTAAGGATCAGATGCACCTAGAAGATCTTTCTTTTTTAGCTTCATTGCTCTTATAACTTTTGCATTCAAAACTCCAACCGGCTTCTTCAAAGCTCTAGAATCCAATAGAGTGATTAAGATAAAAAAAACATAAAAATAATTGTTTACAAAAATAGTTGCGAACATGTAATGAAAGATATTTTAGGAAGAAAAATGCAGAAGAATACTTTGTTGGATCTATAACTTGAATTTCCAAGGTTTTAGGCCACAAGTACATGTTTGCAACTTGATCTTTAATAAGCTCCTGAAAACAACAATCTTTAAAGTAGTTTAAAAGTCATAAAATTTACAATTATTTTGCAATAGCTAAGCATAAAAAGTAAAAATAAATGCACCACCCAATTACCACTAACAAGTCACTTTTAAATTTCGCAAGTCTCTTCATTTATATCATCAATGAATGAATTGTAAAGGGACAAATTGAAACTATTAATCATTAAAAACTATACAAGTCTACATTGCATTTTTTTCCTTTATTGCTCACCCTAGCAATAGGTATTAATTTATAACATATTTGCTATTAGAATAATTTACACTCCACTGCCTTGAGGTTTACTTATATGATACTATACTTCAAACTTACTCTAATATTATACTTCCCATTTGTAGTAGCTAATAAAACATTTAGGAAAATTTGATTAAACATTCTCAACCTCTAAATTAAAGAATAATTTAATGTCATGTAACTCCTATTAGTTTGCTAGATTATGGTTGCATATTTTGGTTAAGAGTTTTTTTTTATTCTCTTGTACTTTGTTACACCCAAGTTGGCATTACATGAACCATGTTTAAGTTTCTTTTAATAAAAATATTTTTCTTTAGTCTTTCAAAATAAAAAGATAAAATATGTCCTCCTAAAATATACCATTAGTATTATATATTCTCATAATTCATAAAGAAATAGCATATTCTCATAAATCATTGTATATTTTATTGATTTCTCTTTATTTGACCTTTTTTCCATTAGTATTCAAACTTTATAATTCTACCAATCTTACCAAAGCAATTTATTTTGGTGATTTTACACCTAATATAACATATGACATATTAAAAAATAAATTTGCATATTTTTTAAAGTGTTAAAAGACAAAAAAATTGCTTTAATACATAATTTTAATGTCATTTTTTTATCATCTTCCTTATATTGTCATATATTGGTCACTATGATTATTGTCAATCGTTCATATTATGCAAAATAAAGAAAAATATTTATTATCTTAGCATATTTTATACACAGAAAAAATGTACCAAAATTCATAATATGCTACTAATAGGAGAAAAAATTCAACAATTTAGATGTTAAACATAGTAATATTATCGAGTTAAATTAAAATTTTAACATATTAATAGTAAAATAAACTTTAACAAAAATTCACTCCATATAGTAAGAGAGAGAGAGTAAATAGTGTGAGTGTAAAATATTTGACATTTGTTAATGTTGTTATGTCAATTTTGGTTAATTAAAATATTATGTTTGTATTTGTTTTAAAAAATGTTATTTAATTGATACAAATGGATGGAATGTTATATTTGAATAAGTTTGAAGTTAGTTGTCATCTCAATAAATCTTAAGGTATTTAAGTGTAATCTATTCTTATTGTTATTTATTTTTTACTTAATGTTTTTTGACAAATGCATATAAAATCCAATAATACTTCACAATAATACTTTCATCTTACTATTCATTTTTTTTTTTTTGCATAGACAATATATACACAACCAATCAATAGTCAACATTGTGTCCTAAAAAAATGGTATACTAAATGCTTCAAAATACGATATATTTAAGTAACTATTGTATTATTTCAACCACGTGAAACTATTTACCACATAGAGAGATGACCACTTCTATTTTAAGAATACAAGATAAATATAAGTTACTTTAAACTTTAACCACCAAATTAAGACAAAGATTAAATAATCCAATACAAAAAGTATGGTTATGCACCTGAACAAATTTATAAAGGCCGGGAATAGACATAAGATCAGCCCCTACTAGCTTTAGCCCAAAGTCAACATGTGGCTACATAATGAAATGTGACAAAGTAAATGAAAGGAAAGGTAAGTAAAGCATATACAAAAAAAATAATACAATAAGTAGCCTTTAAGTGTTATAATAAGTTAATAACAATAACAATAAGTGTTGAGAGAATAACTATATGTGGATGTCAATTTTGGATATAAAGTATCTTTGGCTTTCAAAATAAAATAAACAAGTTCATTATGTATGAGAATAAAATGTTGAAAGTTTTAATAACATCGTATAACATGAACATTAAACATCTATCAAGACATGCAAACAACTATAAATCATTATATTACCATCATACAAAGTAAAATCTATCCAACATATATACAATCATTACTAAACCTTGATTGGCTAGACAACAAAAAAGGATAGAAAACAAATATTATTTGAACAAAATCATTATATTACATCTAGACGTGAATAATAAACATTCATCAAGACATGCATACAACTATAAGCCATTATATTACATTGCTATATAAGGTAAAATCTATCCAAAATATGTACAATCATTACTGAACCTTGATTGGCTAGACAATCAAAAAGGATAGAAAACAAATGTTATTTGAACAAAATCTGCTTATGATATACTAAGTGTAATGCTTGTCTATTTTACTTGAGTTATGTGGAAATAAGTTATCAAATATGACACATTCCTCGCAAATGAAGACATTAAGATTTTCAACAACAATATAAGGGACAAAATGAAAATGCAAAATACAGGTAATGGAAGAAAATGAATGTTTATTTATAATTCAACTAATTTCAATAAGAATATCTTGCATTATATTTTCAATAAAATTTTTAGTTGTTATTTTTACCAATAACAACTAAAATTCATATCATTTATTAGGTGACTACTCTCAACTTTAATATGAATTAATAATTATTTTTTGTGCCAAAATTTGCACATGTACCTAGATACTATTCACCACAATTATTATAATATTATGAAATATTATAGTCTGCATGCATTATGCATGTAAAATGCTTTACTTGTATTCATGTGGTAACCAAGTAGAGAAAATAATAAGCTTATCTAATACAAACCTTTTCCATAAGAGACACATAAATATTGGCAAAGCATGGAAAACTTGGGACCAAAGGTTTTAAAGTAATGCGAGGTATTAGAAAAACTTGCAAATCTTCCACCTGAAAATTAATTAAAACTTTCAGCATCAATAAACATCCACTTTTCCCTTCCTTACACCTCATTTTACTTCCATAGGCACTCAATAAAAATAAACAAATCACCTGGACGGTTGCTTTCAACCCAAATTTCTTAACCCCAACAATGATATTAGGATTTCCTGCCCATTTTATAGAAGGCTCCATGATTAACTCTTTCTCTTCAGTTTCGTAAACTTTCATTCCTATTATGATTGAAATATGAATTCAACAAAAAATAAGACAATTCATATTTTTTTATGCATATAAGAAAATTCATAAAGAATCACACAAGTTGTTGATAATTGAATAAACCATATCTACAAAAATAACATATAGTGAACATTTTTTAAAAAGAAATGAAATGTCATTTTTACAAATAAAGTAATTTTCAATTGTCTCTCATGAGTAAAATTCAAAATAGGATTTTATAGTAAAAAACATACTTTAATAGATAAAGTTATTTTGAAAGTATTAACAAAACTAATATGCAACATAGTTACCTAAGCTCAAAAAGTATGAGCATGTTGGGTTTTGATTTTCAAAACTTAATATTTAAAAATTCATATTTAAGAATACTAAGATTAATGATATTAGAGTTGCAATAAGAAAATTAAGTGAAGGATGAACTATGTCTAAACATGTGATGATTTTTTTAAGATGATTTATTGTTCTTTATAAATTGAATGACTTTGTCAATTGTTAATTTATTATCATTCTCCTTAAACATTATTTATTTTAAAATTGAGATTTAAATCCCTTTAAAAATAAACAAAAATTCGCTTTTGATATATAAAGTCTAAGAAAAAGTACTAAAATGTCCTTATATGTGAAAATATTACACCCACATTATCTAACCTTGAAAAGTTGGTGGTAAGGACCCTAGTGTGAGCTCTTCAAACTCAACTGATTCAATTTTGTATGTTTGTATCTGTTCAGCAATTATAGGTTTTGCAATATTCTCTGCAGTCTTGCATATTGCCTACGAAAAAATACATACTTAACCACAAAAAAGGTGAAACAAAAGGTTATATGTTAATTGATAAAAGGCAAACAAATAAAATAAAAAAAAGTATATATACCTTGTTAAGGTATGGCCACATATATTCAACAAGTTTGTTAAGCCAATCAAGCTACAAAAAAATAAATAATAATGTAGATGTCTTAAAACTTGCAATATACACTAACAATGAGATTGATAACAATACGGGTATAAATGAGTTTAAGTCATACACTTAAAGTTTAGGTTTGACTTGTGAAAAAGAAAGTAACTTAAGCTTGACTCATTTATTTAATTGAATTTAACTAAAAATTTGAGTTTGATCCAACCAAATAATTAAATAAACTAAATTTGAACTAATTTTTTTTAACTCATTTATAACTTAATTTATTTTTCTTATCATGATTTTTTGAAACTATTTGTTTTAGCTTTATTAGTTTACTATTTAATAGATATTTTAATATTGAATGATGATAAACATATAAACACACATACTTTATACATTGCATGTGTAATTCAAAAAGTGTACACTATTACATTTTCATAGCATATTTAACAAATAAAGACTTAATAACTTATCTTGACTATTAAAAAATGAACTTCAAATTTTTTAATGTTTTCAACCGTGTTCTACATATTTTCATAATTAATATATAAATAAGGTTAAATACCTCTTTTGGTCCCTTACAATATTTTTTTGTTTCAATTTAGTCCCACTTTAATTTTTGGTCTCAATTTGGTCCCTAATAACTTAAATTAGTGCAATTTGGGACTTCTGTCCAAATGATTTAGACGGAGTTAACTGTTGGCCACGTGACATCTACGTGGATGCCACGTGAATGCGCACGTGGACGCCAAAATTCTTGAAAAAACCTGAAACCAGAACGACCCGTTCTGAAACCAGAACGTTTCAGAACGGGTCGTTCTGATTTTAGAACGAGCCGTTTTGCTTTTAGAACGGGACGTTCTGAATTCAGAACGGCCCGTTCCAGAACGCCATGCTTTTTATTATATTTTTGTAATTATATCTATATTAATAAATATATAATAAATATAAAATACAATAAATTAATATTCATTTATGAATAAAACTATAAAAAAATCAAATAAGATAAGACCTTCCAAAATATTTATTTGATTTGAATTTATCCAGTTCAAAAGCTTAACTAAAATGCCGCAATGTATTTCAAAAATTGAAAATAAAATTCAGGGTTTAGGGGTACCTCCTCAAGAACATGTTGTTATTGTTGGGGTACATCGTCAATGACTTTAAGGAAAAACACTGTTTCGTTTTATCCTTGACTGTATAATGTCAATTTGGTAGTAAGTGGTTCACTCCAGTTTGACTAACAATGAAATAAAACTTGTTACCATTGTCCTTAGTGATACACTGCATCATCCTTAATGATATACTGTATAGCCCAAATGTTTAACGATTGAAGTTATTAATCCTCATTAACAATATTACTAAATATAGTGTTTGAAATGCTTTGTATTTTCCCTAAAAAAATGCTTTGTATTTTGGTTTTTTTGTGCATGAAATTCTGGACCAGAACGGCCCGTTCTGGTTATACTGTTGATGTGTTAATTTTGGACCTGGAACGGCCCGTTCCAGGTGCAAATTTTACACACCAATAATGTAACTAGAACGGGCCGTTCTAGTTCCAGGTGTATTCAAGTATTTTTGGATCCACCTACGTGACATATACGTGGCATCCACCTGACATCCACGTGGTCACCAGTTAATTCTGTTTAAATCATTTAGATGGAAGTCCCAAATTGGAACGATTTAAATTATTGGGGACCAAATTGAGACAAAAAATTAAAGTGGGACTAAATTAAAACAAAAAAACATTGTAAGGGATCAAAAGAGGTATTTAACCTATAAATAATATAAAAAAATACTAAATAATCATCAATTTAAATAGACAAGTATTTCACGACCAATTAATGATAAGTTTATAAAGCTGGAATTTGACTCATTAAAATAGTCGAGTTTAATCTCACGTTTAAGTTTGTTCATTCAATTAAAACAAATATATGTCATGGCTTACCCTATCAAAATCGGGATTTTTTATCCAAAGTGGGATCTCTGGAATCATTCGTTGCAAAGTTTGCGAGTCTTCTTCCATCAATGGTTGAATTTCAATATCCTGTTCATACCAATTAATGCAATATTTAAATATTTGCACACAAAAAAATATCAAAATTTCAAAGATTCACAATCAAATTCCTTTTCTCATTGCCTTTTCAAGTATATATCATGGTACAATGTTATCCCATTTTTTTTGTTTTATAATACCAATGAAGAACAAAAGAAAGGGAACATTGTCATCTATGACTTTAATTTACAACGACTTATTGAGAATTACTTCTTGTTCGACCATAATCAACAAAAATGAGCAAAATAAATCAAATTAGACTAAATTATGCATGTGAAGAAATTAAAAAAAAAAAATGGTGAAATGCAAAACAAAAGATAGTGTGCTAATAAACATGTTATGCATACCTTGACATCAGCAGGTTGAACATAAATGAAGAGATAATATCCAACAACAAGACCGATGGAAATACCAAATCCAAAACCACAAAATCCAAAAATGGTACCGAAAAAACCCATCTCAATCCTCAAACTAGTCTCAAACAAACTCACTTTGATCACAATCTCCCACTTTCTTTTCTTCTCTCCCTCTCTCCCCTCTCTCTTACTAAAACTAAAATCATTTCACAATGCGCTACTTTCGAGGTTTCTGAGCTCTCGTCGGATCACCATTCCTACATTTAAACTAATTATACGTGTAATGCAAACCATTTTTTTAAAAAAAAGACTATTTCTATCAAACAAATAAAAAACAAGTTATAGTAATAATTATAATTATTCTTATTAATTATCGTTATTACTAAGGATTTAAAAAAAATCATGTTATTCTTATCAGGTATAGTTATTATTATGTAATTTTTTATTCATGTTATTATATATTTAAAGAAAAAGTCACACGCTATGACGATTAAATATATTTTTCTATTAAATACGTGTTTGGTGTATTTAATAGTTAAACTTCCTTTAATACCTTTGATTAAAAAAAAACTTTCTTTGATACCTACTTAAAAATATTATAGTTTACATTTCATAAATATTTAGCATTTTAAATTTAAATATAGTTAATTTATTTAATTATTCATTTGTTGTGTACGCCATACTCACATGGTTCATAATCATCATAATAAATAATTTTTTTTACACTTGTGCAATGTAATAAAAAAAATAAAGAAAGAAAAACGACTCGAAATAACCATATTAAATTCATTCGGTAACATTTTATGGCTAATAATTATTTGTTAACTCTTAACTTTTGCCTATACAACCATATTAATCCAGGGATCTGACCCTAATAAAAAATTATCATTGTATAAATTTATACTATTTTTATTCAAGTCAATGTGATTTGATTTTGTACTCCAAACAAGCAAACTAAAGATAAAATTAAAAATAATGGAACTACAATTTTATTATGAAGGAATGAACTATACTTTTGAGGGTAAGGTGTATTTTTTGGAATCATTTATGCTAATAACAGAGGAAATAATTTCATTTTACATCCACACTTTATTACCCATTTTATTCTCAATAAATTAATAAATAATCAAATAATCGATCATGATTGTTAAAAAAAAAAATTATATGTTAACACAAACTACTACGTGTAGAAGCGAAATGTCTTTTTTCTTCTAATAAATGATAATGTTTACATTTTAGCAACCAAAGTAATACATGATATAACCATTAGAAGAAAACATGTTTTTCTTATCAAAATCGGCTTGAAGTAGGGATCACCTAATATATTATTAGAAGTAAAATAATTATATTTATATATTTTTTAGAGTTAAATCTTTTAAAATAATTTTTTAAGAATATAAAAGATGATTTTTAAATTATAAAACTTAAGAAAGAGGTATAAAAAAGGATATTGTTGAGCTGGTCCTTGAACTAACTCTACTTTAAAGTCAAATAAATATTCAGGAGTTAAAATTTAGTTGTCACGTCTATTTTAAATATTTAAAACTTATAAAAATCATATTCTTCATAATTTCTTTAATTTAAATGTTTTTATGACATTTTTGGAAAAAAAATCAATATGATGTTGTCACATAAACAAATCATGCGGCAATGTTTTTTTAATTTTATTTTTATAATAAATATAGTAAACAATAAATGTCTACATGGAACTAATTTTCTTTTCAACTACTTTTTCTATTTATAAGTATTGAGTTTAAAAATTTACTTAAAAAATAAAATTTAATTTCATTTGAATGCATATATAAATAAAAAAGAAGTTAACAGGGTCTGATTAAGAAAATTAATTAATCTCTAATTTTATATTAATAATAAAAGGAATTGTTCTTTCTGGTATACTTATTTTTTTTATAACAAATTTGTTCTTATAATTATCTCTCATATTACTTTATTTTTTTTATCATTTTTATTTAGATTTTTTTTTACTTAATTGTTCAAAAATTACTCTTATAATTATAACTACAAAATACACAAAAATATAATATCTTTTTTACGCTAGTATTATATAATTTTAATTGTTTTATTTTTTTAAAATATTGAAATTTGATATTAAAGATAAGAAGTTTTAAATAAATTTTTAACCTTATGAAATAAGTGAGTTTTAATTTTAATTTTTAAGTCATTTTTAATAAGAGTTTTCTATCATATTCTTATATGTACTAGTAAATTTATTATTGGAGCATTATGACGTGGATGGTGTGATGTAAAAACCGTTCTTATGCAATATCTCTCGAGAACAAGTTCTTACCAATAAAAAATATTTTATAATAGTAAAGAACCAAAAAAAAAAAAAAACACTAAGAACCTAAAATAAATTTGAACATCGGAGATGTTCTTATAATTTTTTTATTCTTCTTAAAGTTAAAAATCACTAACAGCATGTATTATTTTTAAAAAATAAATTTGGTTACATCATTGAATCTTTCAATAATAAAAGAAATGAATTAAATGAATTAAATAAAAGAAGAAGAAAAAAAACGAAAGTAATTTAGCAATTAATTTTTAAAAAAATTTCGGTGATATTTTTTAATAACTGAAAACGACGCGGAGGGAGGAGACGGAAAAAGCGTGCTCCAGCAAGCGAGTTCACTCGGTGTTTTAGAGTGACGAGTGGATCCCCCTTGTGCAAAGAAAGTTACGTATAAAAGGGGCATTTCTCTGCTATGTCTTTGTTTTGTTCCTTTTTAATTCCTTGGCTCCTTAGTTAGGGTTTTCATTGCAACAATTCCCTGTGTGTAGACTAGACGCGACGGGAGATTATCATTATCAAATATCAATTCACTATACTTCTTGTCCGTACACTTGATCGAATACCTCTCATTCAGACAATAATTTAAGCTTTCGTACTCGCACGAGTACCAATTGGGGATTTTTCTTGGATTTAGGGTTTTCGTCGATTTAACACATTTACCTGAGAGAACAGATATGCAAGGGATTAATCGATCGGGGAGAGGCGTGTGAAATTGAAGGGTGAGTGGGGTTTTTGTATGGAAACTCGGAGTCGGAAGCGGGCGGAGGCTTCCTCAGCTGCCCCTTCATCATCGTCTACCACTCGTTCCGGCAAGCGTTCTCGTCTTTCTTCTTCTTCCGCTTCGATCCCAAACACCGTCGCTGTTAATACGCGTTCTCGTTCGGCCAGGACTAACAACAACTCCGCTTCTCTCATGGACCCCACCAATGAATCCTCCGGGTCTCGCCGCGATCGACGTGGCAAGAATTTGGATAGGGACAATTCAGATAAAGGGAAGGAGAAGGAACAAGATGTTAGGATTAGGGATGTGGAGCGAGAACGAGAGCGAGGGGTGCCGTTAAATATGGAGAGCGAAGGTGTTGGGGATGACGATGATGATAATGATAGTGAAGGTGGTGTGGGGATATTACCCCAGAATTTCACATCTGCTAGCAGTGCCCTTCAAGGGCTTCTTCGGAAACTCGGTGCTGGGTTGGATGATCTGCTTCCTGCTACGGCTATGGGTGGTTCTGGTTCGTCTTCTCACCAGAGTGGTAGACTAAAGAAACTTTTGTCTGGCTTGCGTGCTGATGGGGAAGAAGGTCGTCAGGTTGAGGCATTGACGCAGCTCTGTGACATGCTCTCCATTGGCACTGAAGAATCTCTTAGTACATTTTCGGTTGACTCATTTGTTCCTGTGCTGGTGGGGTTGCTTAATCACGAGAGCAATCCGGATATTATGCTTCTTGCGGCCAGAGCGCTAACCCATTTGTGTGATGTGCTTCCTTCATCCTGTGCTGCTGTTGTGCATTACGGTGCAGTGTCCATCTTCTGCGCAAGACTACTTACAATAGAGTATATGGACTTGGCGGAGCAGGTTATTTTCCAGTCAATATCTTTTATGGCATTAGTTAAATGTATATGGAATCTGGAACAAATGCTGAGTTGAGGTGTTTTAGGTTGAATTCTTTCTAGAAATATGTCTTATGATGTGCTAGGTTTCGAAGTTCTTGACATTAGATTGGTTTCTGTCTAAGGGTATGCAATTGCTTAAGTATGTTTGGAGATGGACTGCCCGTCTTGAAATGAGGTTCTTATTATTTGATACACCTTGGTCTTCTCTGCTCTGAATTCTGATAGATGTGATTATTGACATGAACAGTCTCTTCAAGCTCTAAAGAAGATTTCTCAGGAGCACCCAACTGCCTGTCTACGGGCTGGAGCTCTGATGGCTGTTCTTTCTTACTTGGACTTCTTCTCTACCGGTGTTCAGGTAACTCATCAATGAAATCCTTACGTCTAAGGATGGTTATTAATTATTATTTTCAAAGGGTGATGATTCATTTTGCATTTACTACTGTTAATCAGCAAGCATATATTGATATAATTGCATGTTTTCAGCGTGTGGCATTGTCTACTGCTGCAAATATGTGCAAGAAGCTTCCTCCTGATGCAGCTGACTTTGTGATGGAAGCTGTTCCTCTTTTGACAAACCTCCTTCAGTACCATGACTCCAAGGTAAGCATGTTTTGTTGTCATACTTGTCCTAAAATAGAAAATGCAAGTAGTTTTAAGGATGTTGTGTTTGCTTAGATAATGATCCCTACAGTCAATGTTTTTAGTTATCTAATTGTGTCTTAACAATATTCAATTTTAATTTTTGTAGGTCCTGGAACATGCCTCTGTTTGTTTGACTAGAATAGCTGAAGCATTCGCATCATCTCCAGACAAATTAGATGAATTGTGTAATCACGGACTGGTAACGCAAGCTGCCTCTCTCATTTCTACCAGCAGTCCTGGAGGTGGACAGGCTTCTCTCAGCACTCCAACATATACTGTAAGTGCAATCTTTGCTACTAATTCTGATATTTCTACCTTTGGTGGGCTGTTCCATTGATTTCATTGGTGCATGCAGGGTTTGATCCGCCTTCTTTCCACATGTGCAAGTGGGTCCCCTCTCGGAGCTAAAACATTGCTCCTCCTTGGAATTAGTGGCATTCTTAAAGATATACTATCTGGTTCCAGTGTTTCTTCTAACACCTCTGTTTCCCCTGCATTGAGTAGGCCAGCAGATCAGGTATAATGTACTTCGTAATACTTTTGGTTTATTATATAGTTTTACCTCTCCATGGTCCATTTTGATAGATTGTGACATTGATCTCATCATTTAAATCCTTGAAAACTTTTCAGTTTTCTTGTTGTGATTTGTGAAAGATTAATTTATCCTAATTCTCTTTTCTTATATTTAGATATTTGAGATTGTGAACCTGGCAAATGAACTTCTGCCTCCATTACCACAAGGAACCATTTCCCTTCCTGTCAGCTCGAACTTGTTTGTGAAAGGGTCTGTTGTGAAAAAATCTCCTTCTGGCAGTTCTGGAATACAAGAAGACACAAATGGAAATGTTCACGAGATATCGGCTCGTGAGAAATTATTAAATGATCAGCCTGAGTTACTTCAGCAATTTGGGATGGATCTCCTCCCAGTTTTAATGCAGGTTCAATGTTTAAATTACTTAATTGTTAAAATGTTCAAATTTTGTTTTGTGAATTATTTATAAATTTGCAAAAAGCTGGGCTATTTTTTTATACCCGTTACTTCATTCCTCCATTCCTGTGACTTGTTAATAGGTTTTGTCTTTATTTTGAAATAGATATATGGTGCTAGTGTCAATGGTCCTGTTCGCCACAAATGTCTTTCTGTCATTGGAAAATTGATGTATTTCAGCACAGCTGAGATGATCCAGTCTTTGTTGAGTGCAACAAATATATCAAGGTATCTAGAACTTCAATTGGGTTATTGTTGCTTATGTTCTCAGTAGAAAACTTATGCATTGTCACTTGGATGATATAGTTTCTTAGCTGGCGTGTTAGCATGGAAAGATCCGCATGTTTTGGTTCCTGCCTTACAAATTTCGGAAATTCTTATGGAAAAGCTTCCTGGAACTTTCTCTAAGATGTTTGTCAGAGAAGGTGTGGTCCATGCAGTTGACCAACTGATTTTGGCTGGAAATTCAACCAATATATCTACACAAACATCATCTGCTGAGAAGGAGAGTGATTCTGTATCTGGAACTTCATCTTGTGCTAGGCGCTATCGCCTGCGCAGTGGTAATTCAAATAACGATGCTAGCCCTGTGGATGATTTGAAAAGTCCAGTTCCAGTAAATGTTGGTTTGCCTCCAAGTTCTGTAGAAACTCCAACATCAAATTCTAGTATCCGTGCATCCATTGGCTCCATTGCTAGGGCTTTTAAAGACAAGTACTTTCCTTCTGATTCCGGGTCTGTTGAAGTGGGAGTTAGTGATGATCTTTTGCATCTGAAAAGTCTCTGCACGAAGTTGAACACCAGTGTTGATGACCAAAGAGCTAAGGCAAAGGGAAAAGTTAAAGCTTCTGGATTTGGTCTGGACGATAATTCTACCATCACAGAAGAGTATTTGATTGGGGTGATATCTGATATGCTAAAGGAACTTGGTAAAGGAGATGGTGTATCTACTTTTGAATTTATTGGTAGTGGTGTTGTTGAAGCCTTGCTGAATTATTTTTCTTGCGGATATTTTTCTAAAGATCGAATCTCAGAAACCAGTATTCCAAAGCTTCGCCAACAGGCACTTACAAGATTCAAGTCATTTGTAGCTGTTGCACTACCTTTGAGCATTGACAATGGGGCTGTTACTACTATGACTGTCTTGGTTCAGAAGCTTCAAAATGCTTTGTCCTCCTTGGAGCGTTTCCCTGTTATGCTAAGTAATTCATCTCGGTCATCTAGTGGAAGTGCACGTCTCTCCTCTGGGCTAAGTGCATTATCTCATCCATTAAAGCTACGCCTCTGTCGAGCCCAGGGTGAAAAGTCACTTAGGGATTATTCATCCAATGTTGTACTGATTGATCCCTTAGCAAGTTTAGCAGCCATAGAGGAATTTCTTTGGGCTCGTGTCCAGCGTAGTGAATCTGGTCAAAAGTCTACTATAGCTGCTGAAAATTCTGAATCTGGAACGACTCCTGCAGGAGCAGGTGTTTCATCCCCTTCCTCTTATACTCCATCCACTAACCGTCGTCATTCTACTAGATCCAGATCATCTGTTAATATAGGAGATACACCTAGAAAAGAAACATCTCAAGATAAAAGCATGGGCTCATCTAAGAGCAAGGGTAAAGCTGTATTAAAGCCTGCACAGGAGGAAGCACGAGGACCCCAAACAAGGAATGCTGTGCGTAGAAGAGCAGCTCTCGATAAAGATGCTCAAATGAAACCTGTAAATGGTGACTCAACTTCTGAGGTATGCTACTAAATTCTGAGAACGAGTCATGATAATGGAATAATTTTAATCGAAAATAGTTTCTAACATTGAATTATTTAATCTTTGTTTGATTTTGTCTGTACTTGTGCTTATGGTCCTTCCCTCTTCTTGTTAGATAAAAAATCATCGGTGAGCCTTCTTCATCTTATAGACAGTTGGCATATTTAGTTGATGACTTTTATTTTGCTGGTTTGGATCAAAATTATGCTTTCAGCTGAAGCATCTTCTGTAGCATCTTAAACATGAGTGTTGACTTTTATTGTTTAAGCCTTTTCTAATGTTTGACATTATTTTCAACTGCGTTTATGGGATAGGAGGAAGAAAAGGATATATCTCCTATGGAAATTAATGAGGCTTTGGATTAAAATGATACTTTCAGTTGATGTGTCTCCCATAGCATCTTAAACTTGAGTGGTGTTTTTCAATGTTTAAGCCCTTTCTATTGTTTGATATTATTTTTCCACTGCCTTTATGTGATAGGATGAAGAATTGGATATATCTCCTGTTGAAATTGATGAGGCTTTGGTGATCGAAGATGATGATATTTCCGATGATGACGATGAAGACCATGAAGATGTGTGTTACAACTTCTGCTAATATTTCATCTTATTGTTGCAGCTATACTTTTATTTTTATCTCTTTTATGATTTAAGCATTTAGGTTTGGTTAATGCCTTTGTTTTTTCTTCAGATTTAATGTGGCTCTTCATATGTTAAATTTCCGAGTGTATTTGTATTTTGTCATTGTATCTGTTTCCACTACTGTTATTCTTCCATCTTTTTTAGAAGATTTTAGCAATCATAAATGCTACTATTGTAGTTATAGAGTTCAACCATCATTGGCATCATGAGCATTAGTTGTTCCTATTGTTGTCTGGATTGTGATCTAAAATTAAATCATCACAAGATTGCATGATCTTATGATCTTGGGGCCATTTTCCTCTGTGACCTGTGAGTCACATGTAAAATCTTAAAAGAGTGGGATTGTTATGAGATTGTGATTAGCATCGCTTAACTGGTGAGATTGTGCAATCTTATGTGATCCAAAAATCTGTTGATTCTGAATTATGTTTGAAGTATTTTCTTTTGTGGACATCTGGATTTGTTATGTTTGAACTTTAGCAAACCTTGTGTTATGTATGTGACTAATTATAACTTGTTTTGGATTTTATCTTTATGAAATTTCTATTTTATGTTTGCTTATATTGTTTAATCTATAGTCCCCCTAATATATTCTGTGTATGCACATACGCATACAACTTTTCATTTTGTTTTACAATCTTGCAGACCTCCTTATCCTAGGCTGGATATCAATCTTGACCACTTTGGTAGTTACCAAGATTGAAAACTATCATATAATTTATTGTGTCCCCATTCTTGCAATGGAGTATTGCCAAATAGAAGTGTTATTGTTATTTCTAAGATTGGATTCTACCATGTGGTTCAGCTGTATTGTTCTATTTATTGAATTTTATCAAGCAGAAATGGTATTGTTGTTTCATATATTTTTAATAATTACTCACTTGTAATCATCATTACTTGTTGATTCCAATATTGGATACTAATGCAGTGAGGCTATCATTTTTTTCAGTTGAACACATGCTAGCATCAGGTTTAATGCATCATCAGCTTTATTTATTTATTTATTTATTTATTTTTATGCAGGTGCTGAGGGATGATTCTCTTCCTGTATGTTCGCCTGACAAAGTACATGACGTGAAATTGGGTGACTCAGCTGAGGAGACTATTGCTCCAGCAACAAGTGATAGCCAGACTAATGCAGCCTCAGGTTCTAGCAGCAAAGCTGGTACAGCCAGGGTATCTGACTCTGCTGATTTTAGGAGTGGGTATTCATCTAGCTCAAGGGGCGGAATGTCATTTGCTGCTGCTGCTGCTATGGCTGGACTTGGATATACTAATAGCAGAGGTTTCAGGGGAGGCAGAGATAGGCATGGGCGCCTGTTGTTTGGTAGTTCTAATGATCCTCCGAAGTTGATTTTTACTGCTGGTGGGAAACAGCTTAATAGGAATTTGACTATTTATCAGGCAATTCAAAGGCAGCTTGTGCTAGATGAAGATGATGATGAGAGATTTGCTGGCAGTGACTATGTATCTGGTGATGGAAACAGTCTTTGGGGTGATATTTACACCATCACTTATCAGAGGGCAGAAAACCTGTCAGATAAGGCCTCTACAGGAGGGTCAAATTCAATTACTTCAAAATCTGCCAAATCTGGCTCTGCCTCAAATTCTAGCTCAGAAGCTAAATTGCATCAGACATCTGTTCTAGATAGCATATTGCAGGGAGAATTGCCCTGTGATCTAGAAAAATCTAATCCCACTTACAATATTTTGGCACTCCTACGTGTGCTGGAGGGTTTGAACCAGCTTGCTCCTCGTTTGAGGGCCCAAATGGTTTCTGATAGTTTTGCTAAGGGAGAAATCTTGGATTTAGACAAGCTAGGTGTTACAACTGGTGCTAGGGTGCTTCCGGAACAATTCATAAGTGGTAAGCTTACTCCAAAATTGGCTAGGCAAATACAAGATGCACTTGCGCTATGCAGTGGTAGTCTTCCCTTATGGTGTTACCAGTTGACTAAAGCATGCCCTTTCTTGTTTCCTTTTGAGACCCGACGACAGTACTTTTATTCTACTGCATTTGGGTTATCTCGTGCATTGAATCGACTTCAGCAGCAGCAAGGTGCTGATGGTCATGGATCAACAACTGAGAGAGAGGTGAGAGTTGGGAGATTGCAGCGCCAAAAGGTTCGTGTCTCTCGAAATCGTGTCTTGGATTCTGCTGCAAAAGTTATGGAGATGTATTCTAGCCAAAAAGCTGTACTTGAAGTAGAATATTTCGGTGAAGTTGGCACCGGCCTGGGACCCACCCTTGAGTTTTATACAATCCTTAGTCATGATTTGCAAAAAGTTGGACTGCAGATGTGGAGATCTAATTCTTCAGAGAAATATCAAATGGAAGTTGATGGAGATGAAAAGAAAATGAAAAGCAGTGAAGGCTCTGGGCCTAATTTGGCTGGAGATGGAGAACTTGTTCATGCTCCTCTGGGGCTGTTTCCTCGGCCTTGGCCTACAAATTCTGATGCATCAGAGGGTAGCCACTTTTCAAAAGTTGTTGAGTATTTCCGGCTGCTAGGTCGCGTAATGGCTAAAGCTCTTCAAGATGGACGACTATTGGATCTGCCATTGTCAGTGGCATTTTATAAACTTGTTCTCAGTCAAGTATGTTATTTTTTAATATTGATGTTTTAACCATTTTCATATGTATAGTTAATCTGAATGTCAATTTATTTTCTACTAGTCTATAGATCTAACCTTCAATTTGTTGCAGGATCTTGATTTGCATGACATTCTGTTCATTGATGCTGAGCTTGGGAAAACTTTGCAAGAGTTGAATGCCCTTGTCTGTCGGAAGCATTATATAGAATCTACTGGTGGTAGCTATACTGATACAAGTGTTAACTTACATTTTCGTGGTGCCCCAATTGAAGAACTTTGCTTAGATTTTACACTTCCTGGTTATCCTGAATACACCTTGAAACCAGCAGATGAAATTGTACGGAGTTAAAGTCCAAGCTAGTTTATAGATCTTGGTTATTTGTGAATAAAATTCCTTTAACGTCCCCTTAAATTTTCAGGTTGATATCAACAATTTGGAGGAGTACATATCCTTGGTGGTTGATGCAACTGTCAAGACTGGAATCATGCGACAAATAGAAGCATTTAGAGCAGGGTTTAACCAGGTTTTATGCTGGTCTTGATTAGCTAATTTAACTTAAAAGTGTGGACATTGGTGGTGTGGAGTATCTTGTTTTTCTAAAACGAGATGTTCCCCCATCCCCTTTCCAGTGGAAAGTATCTGTTATTAAAATTGTCTTCTTTGTTTATTCCCACTTTCCGTGCTTGTCTCCTACCACATCCTTGAGAATTAGGTTTTGATCCTCGCTCAATGGTGTTGTATTGTATTATCCATGTAGCTGATCCCACCTAGTGGGATAACCGGATGAGATTATTGTAGTTGTAGATTGGGATGAGTTTAGGGTTTAGGGTTTAGGATTTAGGGATGAGTTTACCTGATGCATGACATTAATGTGGTAACATGTCATTGAACTTCTTAAAGTGAGGTGTTCTGATACATTAATAGCTATTAGGTGTTTTATTGATATATTAAATAATGTTGTATATATCTTGCCTTGATCTGATGGTTGAATATTCCGCATGGAAGATTATAAAATACATGTTCCTGTTCTTGTGTTGGCTCCCAATCAACTATAATTTTCTGCCCAATATATAGAGATTGCAATATTCATTTATTGGGTGTTAAATTTTGACTTTCAGAAGACATTGTTTGCGAAATGGATGGGTAGATGTTAGACTTTCTTGTAGTTAGTTAATCGGCTCATTTTATTGAGTTGAAAACTAAACATCACTTGCATGATTGTGCTGTTTAATGCAGGTTTTTGACATCTCATCTTTACAAATTTTTACTCCTCAAGAATTAGATAACTTGCTATGTGGCCGCAGGGAGTTGTGGGAGGTGATTTTTGCCCCCATTATATTATTTTTTTTAACAGTAGTTAAAATATTTGAACTAGGCATTAAAATCATAAGTTTTTTGTTAAAAAATATTACTGCAGGCCGAGACACTTGCTGATCATATAAAATTCGACCATGGGTACACTGCCAAGAGCCCTGCCATTGTTAATGTATGGTTTTTATCCTATTTAAAAGGAATATTGTGTATTGTGGAAATGAGATATAACTATATATGATGCTTATCCTGTTGGGTGCAATTTTTAGTTGCTTGAAATTATGGGAGAGTTCACACCGGAGCAGCAACGTGCCTTCTGTCAATTTGTTACTGGTGCACCTAGGCTGCCACCTGGTGGACTGGCAGTTCTGAATCCAAAACTAACGATTGTGAGGAAGGTATTCATAGATAGTTCTTTTGATAATGTGATGAATTGTGGCTTATTCATCTTGTACTTTAATATATATATATATATATATTTTGGCATATTAATGTCATAGTTATCTAGGCATGTTAATTTTTGTTCTTATTATTGTATTATGTTATGCCTTCTTTTTTATCTTTTTTTTTTGCATGTCTTGGTGCAGCTTTCATCAACTGCAGTTAATACTTCATCTAATGGGAATGGACCTTCCGAATCAGCAGATGATGACTTGCCTAGTGTGATGACATGTGCTAATTACCTGAAGCTTCCTCCTTACTCTACCAAGGTACTGTGATTCGGCATACTTGAAATGATTTTTCGTCACAATGTCTTCACAACCTTTCCTTACACCTTGTTTGGGGAAAGATATGTTTTTCCTAGTTTCTATTGTTTTATTCTTCAGAAGGGAAATGGCGCAATTAAAATGTTGCCAAATAATATTGTTGCATCAGTGTTATCAATTATATTATCTTTCATGTCCATGTTTGGTTGGGATTAATTCTAGGAACATTCTTTAACACAACCTTTTGAACATTTTTTCTCTTAAGTTAAGCATTATTGAAAACCATAAAAACTTGACGAGTCTCACATTATTTTAATGAATCCCGTGATTTGTAATTTTGAATGAATTTTAAGTTAGTGTGTTGGTTGCACTCCTCTTCAAGGAAAATAATTGCTAATTATTATTATTTTATATTCCATTGCTTATTATTTTAAAAGCTCTTTTAGAAACCTGGCAAAACTTGGCGACTATTTTTCCAGAATACACTACGCCTGTTAATTTCTTTTGGTATATAAAAGAAATTAACGAACAACTACGCATGTTTATTACTTATGCTATATTGCATTTTCTAGTATTAATCTATGATGTCCAATTTTCAACAGGAAATTATGCACAAGAAGCTACTATATGCTATCAATGAAGGCCAGGGATCCTTTGATTTATCATGAGTTTCTGAAACTAACCAACCTTACCCTGTATGTTAATAGATGAAACAGGGTTTATTGACTTTATTCTCGAGGCTCAGTTATTTTTTGGTTCGATGTGCTTTTCTCGTCGCTTCTCGAATAAAAGTCTCATTTTCCGTGCTCAATGCAAATTGCAAGGTTGTGAAATTGTTCAGGTGAGTTGACCTTTTCTACCGGTAAGGTTGTATCTGTCTGTTCTGTTGTTATGATGAGATAAACTAGATTTTCGATACTGCAGCATGTCTATATTATGTTACCTTTTATTTGGCTGAAGTGGCTGACTGCATGTATATAAGTCGTATTTTCATATTCTTCCCCTTTATTTTTGACAAACTAAGAATTTCTCCCATAAATTGCAGTTGAATCGGGCCGCCACATTTTCAAACTGTAGGGGAATTTACGGAGCTCTTATTTAATTTTACCTGTTAGAACTTGTAAATAAAATAGCAATGATGAAATTTTGATTTTCTTTATTTTAAAAAAAATGTTTGTAAGTCCAATTATTGGCAGTTAGCATGTACGAAAAATGGTAAAAGGGAAGAGAAATAATTTAAGGTATTATGCATTATAATCTCATTATATTTTTTGGTTACTTCTGGCATTTGGGGTTTTAATGTAAAATTTTCACAATCACGCATCACATGGACAAATTATGCTGATGTAAAATTTTCCTACGTTTACAGCTGCACACGTAGGTAAATCAATAGCATGTTTGCTTGAAACTTAAACAATATACCATATTACTTGGGTCTGTTTGTTTGAATGTCATTTGGAGAAGAAATGGTTTTTAAATAGCTGTTTAAAGTATGATGTTATAAAGTTTGTGTTTTTCAAAAATTATAAGTAACTTCTTAAAACAAAAAAAATCAAAGGCTGTTATTTCGAAAATTGAATTCAAAACACTTCCATGGACCTTATTTTCCAGTGTACATGCTGCTGGTGTGCTGACTAGTTTGCAAGACATGGAGTATCTAACAACGATCGCTTTTATTTATGGAATTTCTGTCCTAACTCTTTGACAGTGTTTAGGCTTAAAGATACTTTTATTTTTGGAATTTCTGTCCTAACTCATTGGCAGTATCTAACAACGATTCCTTGTTCTCCCTTTTTCTTCTGTTGTTTAGATTTCTTCAGCATTAAAAAAACAAAAAAATCAAGGGAAAATGATATTAGCACAACAATTTATACAACTAAGAGGAGAGGAATTTGATATATAATAAATAATGTGAAGGACATAAAATATGATGTTATACAAAATGTTGAATAAATTGTTATATACTTATCAATACATTATGTAGGGGTGTAAGTAGGTATGTGTCACTTGTGAATTTGAACTGGTTCAAATTAATTTAATGAGTTTGGATTATATTTTTTTAAGTGTTTGGGTCAGTTTTAATTTAATTGGATCAAAATTTGACACTATATGAGTTAGGTAACAGATTTTGTGTTTTCAATTTTTTACCTGGCCTAATTTGATTATATATAATAATAATAATAATGACGAGTTTTGAATGATTATTTGTTCAAGACAATATTCATTATCACTCTTATTTAGTAACGAATTTTGTATTTTAGGTTGATAACATTGTAATAATATAATATATTTATTTTAAATTTTATTTTGTATTAATTAACATTGATTTTTTGAGTAGATAATAATATAACAAATTAATAAATTTATTTTAGAATTTAATATGTTATTATTTGCTTTATAGGTTGATAACATTGTATTTGTAACAATTTATCAAATGATTTATATCTATTTTGAAATATTTAATTTTTTAAAAAATAAATAAATTTAATTATGATGACCTAATCAACCCAACTCAACTTGTTAAATTTTGATTGCATTGGATAACATGTTTATTCAAATTCGGCTTAATTCCACTTGCTTAGACCCCGTAACACTATATTTGTCATTTAAAAAAAAAATTTAAATACCGGTTTAATCTATTTAAAAAAAAACGAAATATTTTATTATGTTGGATTTATATTTACAGAATTTTTAGTTTTATTTGAATTACAAAATATTTCTATTGGGGCTAAATTATTCATTTAGTCCCATTATTTTTTTTTTCAATTTAGATCTATTATTTTTAAATGAGTCAATTTAGTCTTATTTTTATTTAATTGATGTCAATATTTAATTTTTTATAGTTCCGATTAAATAATTAATGGTGGATATAACATTAATTTATTATATTTCTTTTAATTGACTTTTAATTTCAGATGAATTCTAAGGTGAGAGACTAAATCATGTCTCTCACTATAGGAAAGAATTGCGAGTCGTAAGATCTACATTATTGTAAATTAATGGATGAAATTTTTTTCTTTTTTTTTGTTCTTAATCTTTTTCTAATTTATCCTTTTCTAACAATCCCTTCCAACTACACTGAATTGTTGTGTTGTTGATAAAATAAGGGAAATGGAGAAACAACCATCAAGCCACACACTTTAAAGCCACATTGGCATATTTCATAACGCCGTTTAACTTAATTTAACGAAATCAATTATTGTTATCAATTAAATAAAAATAGGACTAAATTAACTCATTTAAAGATAGTGGGACTAAATTGAAGAAAAAAAAAACAAATAAAGAAATTAAATGAATAAATTAAACTTTATATTAGTCAATCTGTTTTAGATTATCATATTTAAAACTCGAATGAATTTATTTTAATAGTTAGCATAAAATAAAATATTTTATTTAACTATTTTAATTTTTTTTATTAGTATTAGTATATAAACACATATTTAATTTGATTTTCTTGGATATTTATCTCTTTAAACTATTAGGATTAGTCCAATAATCAAAGGTAAGAGGAATATGTATAAAGTCTAAGGTTTAAATTGAGTGTCACTATTGTAATTTTGATGGATAAAAAAATATCTATCTCTTTAATGTGTAATTTAAAATTTATTTATTAAATTAAATTTAATTAGTTTCTTTGAAAGAATTTTTATATAAAAAATTAAAAATATCTTTGTAGCAAAATACAATTTATCTTAAATTTTAAATATTATTTTGTGTAAATATATTATTTTGTATAAAATATTCATTATTTTATCTATAATTAGTATTCTAGCAAGTGTATCCTATTTATAAGACATGAATCTAAGGTTTTATGAGTGTGAAGGGAAGTTTTATTTATTTATTTTTAAAGTCAAGTTTTTCGTAGAGCATGACATGTTGGTAATATATATATATATATATATATATAATAAAATTATTGTAAATTTTAATTGTATACAAATATTTATTTTGTACATTATATAACCTAAAATACTAATTAAAATTTAAGTTAATATTATGATCTATGTCTTACCTAATTGATTATAGCTGTTAAAAAAAAAAAGAAATAGATCATAAATAGTTTGTAATGTCAATTTAATTTGTTAATTATTTTCACTTTTGAAAGTCATAAATTTAAGTTTTAAAAATTAAACAACCGTTCAATTAATCCAAATCTAGTTGTAAAAGCTAATTTTTTGAGTACTAATGACTAGCATTCTTTACGAGATTTTCATGCTGGGATTAGATTCCTTCGTGCATCGTCCTTTTGAGTAGCAAAACAATTATATATTACTAATATTTTAGTCTACATAAGTTAAACATTTATTACATATAATTAAAATTTAAAATAAATTACGTATATAAATAAATATTATATTTAAATATATAAATTATATAAAATTTAAATAAATAGATATTTTTAAATATATAAATTATATTTAGGATTAATAGTTTATAACTACAATACAAGATTATTTTTATTTATTTTAAAGTTTATTTTTAAAATATTAAAATTTAATTAAAAAATAATTAAGATAAATAAAAAACAAATTAGATATGAAGATAACAGAAATTCTTTTGTAATTTTTTTTTCTAAAAATACCCTCCAACAAGATAGTGGTTTATATTTTATATATAGTAGTTGATATATTATAAACAAATTTGAAATTATTTTTAATTAAATTAAAATAATTCTACATTAATTGAGACAATTTAAGAGTAAAACATTGGTTTGAGTTGGATTTAATTTTACATTCAGTCCAAACTAAATTAAATTAAACATTATTTTATTTGATTTGAATATATTTTTTTCCGATTAATAATTGAATTAATTTACATTGGAAATATTTTAGTAATTTTTTTTCTCTCAGCGCCTTAATTAATTTACATTGGACTAATAATTAATTTACATTGCTCACCTTAGAGTTTAGTCCGTGATTAAAATACTTAACAACTAATTATTGTTCCTTGTCTCATAAATGTTGCTTAAAAAAAGTAAGTTTTAAATTAAATTTCATTTTAATTTTTTATCTGCATAAGAAAAACTCAAAACAACATTTATTATGAGTCATTTTTTATGCTTGCTATTACGAGACATATATAGTATTTTAATTTATTTTACTGTACACTTTCTACTTCTTCTTTCTTGTTAATTTTTTTTATCCATAAGAATACAGTACTAAAGTTATTTACAATATCCTGCCTTGTATGCAGCCGCGTTAAATCTTGGGACCAGCTATCTCACCTTTTGAGGTGCCAAATTAGTTACTGCTATCAACGGTAAATACTCCAGAGACAAATAAAAAAAGAAGTTATTTACAATATCCATACATCATTTTTAACCAATTGAGTTATATCTTGTTAATTGTTGACTCAATATTTTGATTCCTATTAATACATCTTTATTATTTCTATGTCAATTTTTCTCTTTTAAAATTCTTGTTTATATATTTTTTTATTTCTATTTATATTTTGGGGGAATGCATGAATTTTTTTATTTCTTTTGACTGATTGTCGATTCTTATATATTAAATATGAATGACTATCTTATGCAATAATGTTTTTAAAAATTATTTTTTACGAGAGAATTTTTAAGAATTCTTTTAACATTTTATCTAAATATATTTTTATTTAGTACAATTATTTATAAATTAAATTTTAATATTTTTAAATACATTATCAATAAACATAAATAATCTAATGTGATTTAAATCTAAAATATAATTTTTTATTTAAAAATATTTATTTATACAAATTTTAAATATAATTTATATGTTCAAATATGATATTTATTTATACATATAATTTATTATAAGTTTTAATTACATGTAATAAATATTTAGTCTATACATAACATTTTCACAAAAAATACTTCTTGATAATGAATAAAAAAAATATGGATATTGCATATACTAAAATACTTAATTTTTTTTTACACCAAAACTAAAATACTAGTTAAATAATCACCTGTAACTTTTTTTTTTCTTTTCAATACATAATCACTTTAAACTCTTTACTGAATTTTATTGCTTCGTTATTACCATTCTTTCTGTTTAGTATGCGATCTTGTAGATACCGATATATACCCGATATTAAACATTAGCTTGAAATAAATTGGTGAAATAATTAGAAACGTTTAGAAGATATTTAAAAATCTAGGTCTTCCATATGCAAGTTTTATATATATATATATATATATATATATATATATATATATATATATATATATAATCTATAAAAACACCGGTATAACATTAAAATCATGATTAAATTAATCAATCGATTCTCATATTTGATACTCATTTATGGATTAGTTTTTATATGAAAAAATCTAACATTTTTGTTTAGGATCGTTACAACAACTTTAATTCATCTTAAAAAAAAAAGTTTAATATTTTGGTTCTTATATGAAATTAAAATTATGCGTAGTCTATACACAAAATTAATATAACATTTTAGTTCTTATATGATCTGCTTTTATTTAATTAGTGTGACCCTAGGTAAACATTGTTGAAGATTCTCGTTGACAAAGGAAAAATGAAAGTAAACTTTGCAACCAAACACAAATAAACTTGATTATCCGTGTGTAATTTTGTTAGTGATCTAAGGAAAACTTCTAAATAAAGTGAATATATTCTTATGAATCATGTTTTGTCAATTTATAAACATTGTTAAATTAATGATATTATTCTCTGCAAAAAGATGTTTAACTTAATAAAAAATATATGATGTGTTTATAGAAACCTGTACTTATTTATTTGAAGCAATATTTTTTTTTCTTCCCAATAGAATAAGATAGAATACTTTCATTATTAAATTAGAGAATAGCAATGGCCGTAATCATTAATTTTGAAGAAAGCAAATGAAAGTTCTTTTGGGATTACATTGCTTGTAATTAAGTACTCGTATGGTACGGTTTTTTTAAGTGAGTTTAAGAGCACAGCGTAACACTCTCAATTGTACTTCCATCATCCATAGATTGATATATTATACAAATTCAAACGGATTAAGATTTTTTAAAAATGAAGTTAGTTATTTATAAATATATTAATAATGGCTTAAAGTAAAGGACAAGAAGGTATAGCAATCAAAACTGAATTCCGGTCATTTTTATGTAACGAATTTCAAAGTAAAGAAACGTTGTGAACATTGAATGTAAGTAGAAAGATACAAAAATCCAATGTGATTTTGAGCTTCTGGGCTCTACTTTGCCAAATGAAGCCACCAAAGAGACACTGATTCAGGAACACCTAGCTTGGATAGCGAGGTCCTTCACCAGGAGATCCGGACAAAGATCCGCGCCATTCTGGTTGAACACTGCGCGGTTCAATGCAACCGTGCAAGTTGGTTGCCCCAAACATTGCTGCTCCACGATTTGCTGTGTTGCAGCAGCATTGCAGCTTCCCAAAGAGTAGCCTCCACAGTTTCCAGTGGGGTTTCCAAAGCTTGCAAACTCCACAGCCACAATCTTTTTCCCTGTTTCACACTCCAGTGTCGCTGCTGGTCCCACAACATCCACTATTGGATGGAAGTTACCCCTCCTTGATACCCATGAGTTCACATTCGCAGGATCACTCTCTGAAATGAAGCTGCAGATTGTGTCTCTGTTCACGTTCAGGATCTCTACCTGGTTCGGAGCTACACCTTCCTCTTCAAATATCACTAGCAAGTTGTCTAGTGGGTTCAGGTAAGATCTTGGGATGTGGTACCTTCATCATGCAATAGTCAGCATCCGATCACATGATCAGTTATTATTGTAATATTGTTAACTAGTCTTTACATGAAAAACTTATATATATGCATGTCACTCACTCTGATTGAGTAGGCTGTCCAAGTGGAGAGAGGAATGTCATCCAGTGGCGACCAATGTTTTGACCGTTCACCCAGATGAGTCCTTTTCCCATACCAGTCATTCTGATGGCAACAGGACCATTTCCCTCTGGGGTGGCGAATCTTGTCTTGTACCATGTGATAGGACGTGGAACTGGACTCAATGGCTTCCACTTTGCCCTCAATGCTCCTTCCTCAGTGAAAACTTTCATGCCCTCACCCTTCAGACCAACCTGCAAGTTAAAATGATACCAACTCAGTTATGTCATTGTCATGTGTGGAATATATCATTATGTAGTATTTTTACTAACCGAATGACCCCAGTTGTTGGCAGTAAGATCAAGTGGTCCTTTGTTGAGACCAAGGATGGTTATGGACTTTGGTCCTGCGAACCTATGTTCCATATAAGCTCCACTGTCCTGTATATTTAACATTTCAAGGGATGTGTGTAACAATGTTATTATCATCATTAAAACTTGGACGTTCTTGAAACTCAGAAGAAGGAAAAAGTTGAGGCTCTTACGGGAAGTCCAACCGTGCTAGCCAAGAGTGAAATGTAGTTGGTTCCAACTCTTAGCTGTACTGGTCGGTCGAGCTCAAAAGATTTTTCTTCGTGTGTTCCATGACCAGTTCCTTTCACACAACAAATCAAGACAAAAGGTAAGTATCCTTAGAGGAGTGACACTTTGCCACTTCGAAGGCTAATGAAATATTCTTCTTACCAACGATATCTCCATTTACAAAAGCAACCATGGAATGTCCAAGACTCATAACACGAAGAACTGGGACCACCCCGGGGACCAGTGGCATGTCTTCTTGACACAACTCGAAGCTGCAATGAGGGAACAGTTGTATAAAGTACTCCGAGGTTTTGAAAATTATATGATGGTGAAATACGAGGAAATTTCAATGATTAACTAATCATCCTCACAAACTCACCTGGTGGTGTACCAAGCATAATCGGTGGTATCCTTAAGCAAGCCGTAAAGCTCAGCAGGAATATTCTGGTATATGGGCATTTTCTTGGTCGTTGGAGTGGCCTCGTTAAACATCTCCCATTGGAAATTGTTTGCAGCGGGTGACTTCTCGAAGTTCCTTGAGTTATGTTGTGAAACAACCTGTTGTATGTGACAAATAGTTAGTTATATGGAGCAATGAGGGAGTTGTACGTATGTAACATTAGGGAGGAACTAGTTAATTTTTTACGTTTAGGGTGTTGAAGACGACGGTCTTGCAATCAGGGAGGATGCTAATGGAATGTGGAGGCAAATAGTAGTTTACACCTCTGAAGTTAATGGTGGCTGGCTCGATGGTGTGGTTGTTAGTGAGGAAAGCAGCACACATGTCAGTTCCAGGCCTCTCGTAGGTTCTAATCTGCAAAATATATGTAGCAGCTTCGCTTAGTTTAATTTCACCTGTGAGGGACACTGATTTATTTATAAGCAACCTGTGTCAGATATTTACCTCATAAAACTCGTTCAACTTTTGGACAGTGGGAATGCCACCAAGGATAGCCTTTCTACAAAGGAGCAAAGCTTTGTGCACGTCCCTCAAATGACTCCACTTAGGTTCTCTTTGGAGACCGTACTCATCAAGAGGCGCCTCATCATAATAGCGGGTTGTGGTAAAGGCAGAGCTTGTTCTACCAAAGTTTGTTCCACCGTGGTACTACAACACAAGAGTTTCACATTCAGTTAGAAAGTGAAAAATAAATGAACAAAATGTTAATCGGAGATTTGATGTTAAGGCCTAAGGGTAGCACCATATAGTAGTTAACCAAATTTCCACCCTTGGAGAAGAAGCGAGCAACTGAGAAGGCAATGTCTTCTGCGGATCTCCTGGACGGTGGATCACCATATACCCTGTACCTGTAATTGCAAATTAACAAGAAATGTATTATAGGATATATGGTTGATAATTTAGAAGTTGTTGACTAAGGATAAGCAAGCAAGCACTAAGCGATTTCATACTGAGCGGTCCAGTTCTCAGTCCATATTTCTGGCTTGTATGGCTTATTTGGGCCTGAGAAAGTGTCACCACAATGCCTTCCATTGCATGCGTTGATCTGCCAAATCCAAAGGCGTTAAGGTAATAGTAATAGTAATACACATGGAAGAGAAATTGTGGGTATGAATATGATAACTTACGACCGGATCAGGGGCATCTCTCTGCTTGCACATGACCCATGGAACTCCAATTTGTTGTGCCACAGCCATATTTGCAGCCCATTGGACGTAACTGTCTCCCTTCTCCTCATATGCAAGTTGAATATGGTTATACTCGTTCTCAATCTGAGCCAAGATGATGGGGCCTCCTTGGGGAGCAAAGAGCTTCTCATCTTTCATCATTTGTATAATCTTTGTCACGAATCCCTGCATGTAATTCTTATAGGGCTCATTGTCAGAGCGGAATATGATCCCTGGGACCTCCCTAAGCCAATATGGAAGTCCTCCATGGTTCCACTCTGCTTGGATGAATGGCCCAACCCTGAGTGTGACAAACATATTATAAGCTTGAACAAGCTTAATGAACCTGACCAAGTCATAATTGCCTTGGAAGTTGAATTGTCCTTGCTCTGGCTCGTGAGCGTTCCAAAACACGTAGGTTTGAATCACGTTCAAACCTCCGCGTCTTGCTTTGTCAAGAAGGTCAGGCCATATCTGCATGCATGCATGCACACATGAATATGAATATGAATATGAATATATAAAAGAATTTAATATATAAATGAATATATATGTAGGTACCTGTGGGGTGCTTCGTGTGTAATGGATGGAGCCGGAGAAGAGTATCTCGCGCCTGCCGTCGATGAAGAGTGACTTACCATCGTAAGTGACATTTTGAGCGGCCAAATGGCGGCCATGCCTACCCTTATGGTGGCCGCGTGCATGAGCAGCGGCGACGAGGATGGAAAGCAAGGCCAGGAAGAGAATGACGCGAGTTGTCATTTTCCTCAACTTGCACAGGAAACCAAGGGAGCCACGCGAGCCTCCTTTCTCAGGTAAAAGGAGGTGCCCAGAAGCTGATTTTTCCATTGCATGGAACGCCCCTTTATAGCACCCTCACACACCTACGTCTATGGCCTCGGAGACAAACTCGCTCTTCCCTTCATTCTTCCTACGAATCATCGCTTCACCTTTTCTTTCTCTCCTAATCCTTGCCTTCCCCTATCACATTTTTTTTCTTAATTCACTCAACCACCTCACCCTCCAAATTAATTACTTTGTTCTTAATATATTTTATTTTTATATACTACTCTTCTAATTAATTAAAATATTCATCTCTCAATTTAACTTTAATCTTTCATCTCTTTATATATATATATATATTTTCTTTTTCTTTTTCTTTTCTCATTTAACTTTATTTCTAAATTCAATTTAAACAACTTTTTAAAAATTTTATCGATAATATAGTTTATACTACAATTTAAGTTTTAAATATAAAAATATATTTTAATGTATTTTAAATGAAAAATTATTTAATAAAAAATAAATTTTTATAATACTAATTCTTTTATGATTGTTTATAAGGGTCAAAACACTTTATATTTCTAACATTTGCATAAATAAAATATTAAATATTTAAGCATGGTTGTTCGTAAAGATATGATAAATTATTATTTTTACATCCCTAGGACATAATAATAAAAATAAAAAATGGCTATTTATCATTATATTTTCTTTATAATTTTAAAATAATTAATAATATATTATTATTATTAATAAATTGGAGACATTTTATACCTTTATTAATTAAAAAAAAAAGAAAAATAAAATTAAACAATAAAAATATGTTAGTTCTTATGATGTTATGATTTTTTCTTGACTCTTAAGATTTTGAGTTAAAATATAAAAATATTAATTTTTAAAATTTTTAAATAATAAAAATATAATTATCTACAAGATTAAGATAGATATTAAAAAGGGTTGTTTGGGTTGGGTAGTATAATATTATATTATGGTGGATGCAGGAGAGGTGAGAATCCGGTCCAAATATGAAAAGTTAATAATGTTGGGGGAGTTTTCCCTCCAAAATCAAAAGCAGCAAAACCCTAACCCTTCCTTCCTTTGTCCCATTGCATTGCGATTTGCGATTTGCGATTTGCGATTAGAGAGCATTAGGAATAATGTCTAGCCATGAAGACGACCTCGATCTCCTCCTTTCCCTCCAGGATAGAGTTGTTGACACCCCTCCCGCTTCTCCCTCACCAGGTAAGTATCACGTGCCATTCTATGTGCAATCCATTCCCTTCTTCTTCTTAATTTTCTCTGTCATTGCATTTGCAGTTTACCTCTCCGACGATGAATCGATCAAGCAAAGGGAGAAGCCCGACATGTCCGTATTCAAAAACGCCGTTCAGGATTGCCTTCCCTACGACCCTCCCAAAATGCCCAAACCCACCAACAAACCCGATTCTAATGATTCTCAGGTTGAAAAGTTTTCAGGCCTCAGAATAAGGTTCGCCTCTTCTTCATTTATCTAATTCACTATTACGCATTGCTGCAAATTCATATCCAAACAGTTCCGACTGAAGTGCCACTTATTGTCTATTTCTCTGTTCTGTCCAGGAACCAATTGTTAACTCCCGCCGAGCTTAAGGAACACTTTTCAGATATTCGTTTTGTTCGGCTATCAGTTATCAAGTAATTCACTTTACCTCCTTCTGCTTTCTCTAGCCCGGGATGAATAGCATGTGTAAAGATTTGAAAACAATAAATAATTAGTATGCTCGATTGGAATAACTCAAATTTGTCCCAATAAATACTAGTTTTTTTTTTTAAAATAAACTCTGTTTTTTAACGTATTTTCCTTATCCCGCAACATAAGTTGCAACATCAATGAATTGAAATTCTTATGTTATAAGGTTGGTTTACTCAGGAATTCGTTGATTGGGGATACACTTTCTGGAAGTTGGGCGACTGTTGGAGTATTGACCGAGAAGGGGAGTCAGAGGACGAGTTCGTCGGGGAAGGGCTATTGCATTTGGAAAATTGGATGTTTGGATGAAAGTACTGTTTCTCTTTTCTTGTTTGGAGATGCTTATCAGAGGAACATGCAAGAACAAGCTGGAACGGTCTTTGCGCTGTTTAATTGTGCTGTCCGCAAGGATAATGCGGTATTCAATTGTTATGAGTTGGTTCGAGTTTTTGTTTGTGTTTTATTCATCATGGTTTGCCATAAGTTTTGCAATCTCTTAATTTTTTTTCAGGGAAATGGTTTTACTTTGAGTATATACTCCCCTAAACAAATTATGAAAATGGGCACCTCTGTTGATTATGGAGTTTGCAAAGGGAAACGAGCGGATGGGATGGCTTGTACTTTGGTCATAAATAGGTGTGCAAACTACACAGTTTCTTTTATTTTTTTTTATAGATATGATATGTGAAATCGCAATAGGTTTCTTTTTAGTCCTGTGAACCTGGTCCTCAGATATTTGCGACGGGATTTATGATCACAGATTTTTTATAGGTGTTTCCACAGATGATCTCTTTATTGAATATGCCTGATTTAAATAGTAACTTGGCATTTAGCAATGCTTTACTTCAACTACCTTAATCATGAGAAATGCAATTGATTTTTGACTCTGACAAATAAAAGGCGAGATCGTGCTAGGCGTTGTTGCAGAATATATCTTGCAAGCTTGTAATATAATATCCGTTTGAAGGAAAAATTCTCTAGGGTGTATTTTAGAAAATGAAGTGCAGAGTGGGTGAGTCAGTTGTTTAGATTTTTATAAGGTTTCGTCACTTCAATAACAATCTATTGATTTTTGAGAATTCACTTTACTAAATTAACATTAGCAAAGCATGAACAGCATCAGTTGTAACAAGGATCCATGTGCTTGGCATGCTTGTTAAACTGTTTTTCTAGAGTATATGACCTTTAATACTTTTCTAGTTTTCCTTGTAAACCATCCTTCTGACAGTATCATAGTATTTTTGGTATGCTGATTGATATCTCCATAACCGTTGCTCCTTGATATTTCAGACGTCATGGAACATATTGTAAATATCATAAATCAGTAAGTGGCATTTTATTCTTTCTGGTTTTCTTGTCTATTCTGTTGTAACAAGGATATCAGTTTACTAACTATATTTGCTTTCCTGTAGAAAGCATCAGAGAAGTATTCCACGATGCGAAGTGAACTCAAGGGAGGGTGGGTGTTTATTTCTTTCGAGGTTCAATTTTTTATTGCTGGCTAAAAGTTGCACTCAACATGTTTGATTTCATCTCATATGTGACATATAAACGTGTTTTTTGTTAGCAGAAACTTAAGAACAGCGTTTAGGCCAAGGGATTACCTCAAATCAGAAGGAATTTACTTAGTTGATCCTCTTGCTGACAAAACAAACTTAAAGAAGTCTCAGCCAGTGAAATTATTGTCGGTGGATGGTCTCAGAAAGGCATTGAGGTTTGTCACTATTAACATGGACCCAGTGCTTGCAAGCTATAGTGCAAGGGCATTCGACTTTATATTGTACTCCACTTGAATTCTTTTGCGGTCACTATTAATAATAATTTCTATGCCAGCAATGCAGGAAAAGTAACAACAACTACTCATTCTCAAGGGATTAGGTTTCTTTCTGAGGTTGCAGGTGATTGGACTATCTTACAACTTCAATTGCATTCATTAAAGTATTCATGCTTTGTATTCTTAGCTGTTTTCTGTTACTATAAGCAGGCAAGGCGGATCCGAAAATGAAGAATAAAGGACCAAAGTTTCCCAATGAACAAAACAAATGCATGGAGAAGAGGTGAGTTGCAAAAGAACAAAAAAAAAACATTATTGTTTAATGTCACTTGCATTTTATGCATGTCATTGATAGAAGACTAACATAATAATTTCACTTGTTATTATTGTATTCAGGAAATCATCTTTTCCGAATGTCGGTTCCGCTGGAACCCGACAGCTGGATGTAAAAAGAATAAAACCAGACAAGCAAGTTTTGGCTGATAAAATCCCAAAAAGTACAGAAAAGATGATTGAATTAGATTTTGTTAGTTCGGATGAAGACTTCTGAAATTTCTGTATTGCTCAATGCTCAGCCATAGTTCTTTGTTGAGCACTACTATTGGGCAAAAATGTGTAGCATGAATAGAAATTGAAGGCTTCTGCATGAGGGTATCATTGATTGGTGGTGGTAATTAGGGATGGCAAAGTGGGTCATGGCCCGCGGGCCGGCCTGTTGGCCTGCCAAAAATTGGCGGGCCGGGCTAATCATTTCAACCCGCCAAGCCCGCCCTGTCAAGCCTGCCAACCCGCCGGGCCAAATAGAGGGCCGGCCCGCCACAACCCGCCGGCCTGCATATTTTTTTTTATTTAATTATTTTTGTTTATTTTATTTTGATGTAGAAGATGAGGATCAAGATGATTAAGAAAAAAAGTAGAGATAACTTCTTTCAAGAGAGTTTCTAATATTCTTAAAATAAAAATTTAAAGTTAATTAATTGTATTTAAACTTGTTTTGTGGACTATCAAAAAATTTAGTTTATAAATAATTTGTAAGTTTATAATTTGATTTTGATTTTGGTGTAAATGGATTAATTTCTATTTGATTTTGTTTTAAGTTTGTAATTTGTTTTTGTTGAACATATATTAAGTACAATATGTATGCATTTTTAATTTCATATGATTATATTTATTTATTTGTAGCAATTTTTTTTTTATTTGACCATAAAATATTTTTTTTTCATTTTTTTTTATTTTTTATTTTTGTAAGCGGGCTGGCCCGCCAGCCTGCCCTTAGGCGGGGTGGGCCAGCATCTCCATCCCGTTTTACATTGGCGGGCCGGGCCAGCCCGTCCCGTTTTTGGTGGGTTAATGGCGGGCTGGACCAAAACGGGCCGGGCTGCCCGTTTTGCCATCCCTAGTGGTAATATGGTGTACTGTACGCTAGTGCACCTAGATGTTTTGATTGTTCACTAGAAAGAGTAATTTCATGTAGAAGATGAAATGAACAGAACGAGGAATCGGGGATAGACCAAAAAGTTAAGCAATACCGTTATCCGAATTTTGTAAATTAGGACAGAATTCACTAAAAGGATATGGAATGAGATTCTATTCCATTATTTAGGCAATTTTTTTTCTCTAATTTTGGAGGAATATGGAGTTTACATATTTTATTATCTATTGAAATTTTTAAGCTTGTTATATTTACCCTACATATTAGTTTCTCTTTGTGCCTCACCCTCATCCTCTTGTCACGAGTTTTCTGTTAATTTGTTATGCTATGTCCTACAAGTTCTGGTCGCTTTGTACCGAGAAGGGTTAAGTTACCAACCGAGTTTAATTATTTTTCTCCCTTTGATAAGAATGTCTTTCATAAAGCTACGATGTATAATTCTGCTACCACAACTATTTGCAAATAATGTCTTACTCATCAATTATTACCATCTTGATCTGTGTCGAATTTTAATATTTGGTTTAGTAAATTCAAATACCTACATTTTAAATATGATTTTAGGTTATTCATTACTTTAAATTTTTTTTATGACTATGAAGTTGAAGGGGCAAAATAAGACTTCCAAAAATGTTTTCGGTTCATTGCCATCTATACATGGACGGAACTACTTTGGAGGGACCCCCTAATGTGAATTATTATATTTAATTTAGAAAACTTAAGTTGATTATATATATATATATAGGAGTTTAGTTGTAAAAATAGTTATATTATTTATTACGAAGATTAAGCCATTGTTTTCGTAAACAAATACTTTATATTTCTATCTGCGTCTTTGTTGTGTACATAATTCAATTTCTTTTTTTATTTCGTTAAGATATTTAATTTATTTTTATTAAGTAATTTTTAATAACATAATTAAGAAAACATTTTGTAAAACTTATGAATAATTTTTACGTATAAATATTTCATATAAGATTTAATAGATATATTTACTTAAGGAAATGAATATTTTGAAATTAGCCCCCAGTGAGGCCCCCCTGCGTACACCTAACGTGATTGTGTGAATTAAATATTTTGGGTTGGAGAAGCATTGATAAAAATAATGTATTGAGGTAGAGAAAAGTGGTTGAGGAAGAATTAAAAAGTGCATTAGAGTTGTGGCGATGATTGATGAAGAGCGAGAAAGTGAAAATAATAGAGAATTTGGAATCACATAAGGACACAGGCGGATGGATTGTCGTCGCTGAAAGCGGTGGTGTAGCGGACCTCAGTGGAGGTGGCACGTGCGAGATGGGAATGGTTGGGGTGGTGGGTGTTCCGGACGTAACCAGAGGGGGCTTTGTTATCGTAGACTCCGGGGGCGTAGGGATGCGCAACGACGTCGTATGGGACATAGGGCCAGAGCTCTGCTTTTTTCCCTGTGCGGTGAGCGATGCGTGCGACCACCTTAGAGGCCTCGACGTATCCCACCACCGTCACTTTGTTGGCCTTCCTCTCCACATCCACCTGGCTGACTCCTTTCATCCCCTCCACCGCCTTCCTCACTTTCCTCTCGCATCCTTCGCAGTCCATCTTCACTTTCACCTCCACCGTCTGTTCCATACACACAACACAACACAACACAACACAACACAATCATTCTTTCTTTCTTATCAGTATCACTCTACACTCTACTATCATTTCACTTACCACCTTACCTGCAATTGCTTCCTCTTCTTCACTTTTGAACTCCCACTCGAGCAGTCAAACAGCTCTGATATGTGATCCAAAGCACCCATTCTCTTCTACTTTGCTCTTTCATTTCATTCCCTCCTCTTCCTTTATAACCAATTCCACCAACACCTCTACGCCACCTGTCCTTCTCTTACTCCACGCTCATGGTTACCGAATCAATGACCGTCCAATTCAGTATCCCCAAACTCTCTCTCTTTCATCTATTAAAGGTGCGTGCTCCCACCCAATGCCAATAATTATCATAATCACTCTCCACTTCACAACCCAAGGGCCCCGCACTTTCAAAACAAATCAATATCAAAAACATACAAATATCATATCTTCAATTATATACTTTAAAATATCTTTTAACTTTTTTTAATTTTAATATTTTTTTTTAGTTTTTTTTTTTAATTTCTATAATTATATTTTTAATCATTTTAAGTCCTTATTCTTGTTTTCATGTCAATCACATAAGTTTATTAAATTGATGTGATATGTAATATATTTGATTTTATGATTGATGAAATGTTATTTAATGATTTATTATGTATTCATTAATAATTTGACAATTCATTTAAATCACATTCAATCTTAATTTTAGTAAATTCACGTTGTCAAAAAAAAAAAAAAAAAAGGAATGACAAGAATTAAAAAAGATTAAAAATTTAAATTATAAAAGTTAAAAAATAAAGTCAGAAAAATTATAAGGACTAAAATTTTTTTTTGATCGATATATTTTTGTCCTCTATTTATTTTAAAATTTATTTTTGTTAAATTATTTTTAAACAAGTTAATTTCATCATTTAATTTTAAAAAAATTAATATTATTTTTCATTCAATTTCATTAATATTATTGATAGTAACTAATATTTTAATATGTGCATTTCATAAGATAAATATTTATTATATATAACTAAATTTTATAATAAATTATGAATATAAATAAATATTATATTTAAATATATAAATTATATATAAAAATTTTATAAATAAAATATTTTTAAATATATAAATTATATTTTAATTTAAGATAAATAGTTTATATTATGACACATGATTATTTTTAATTATTGATATGTTATTTTAAAATTTTTAAAAACTTTATTTATAAATAAATATAATAAATAAAAAATTAAATTGATTAAGAAGTTAAAAGAATCTAAAACGCTTCCATTCAAAAATAATTCATAAAAACATTTTCTCTAGACATTTATGTTTAATATATAAGGATTAATTTAGAAAAAATAACTATATTGAATATTTTAAAATTTTTAAAAATAAATTATTTAAAAAATAGTAAGAGTTAATTGAATCTTAAAAAATAAAGTTTTTATTTATTTTATTTATTTATTTTTATCTGGCTTAGTTATAATTTGCGAGAGCTATTTTTCATCTGTGTAAAATTAAAGTTGTAGTTTTTGTGTTTCAAAATTTTAATTAATTATTTAATTTTAGTTTAACTTTACGTTTTATTAAAAAAATTAAATCAACCACCCGTTAATCATATCTATCGTATTTATACTATATATATGCAGCTAGCGAAAAGATAGCCCACAATTGTTATTTTAGACAAGAGATTGATTTAATATATTATAACATTACTTTTTATTATATACTGTGTATTTTTTTATTTTTAGTCTATTAATATAATTTTACTTTATTAAAATCAAAGATCATAGAAGAGAAAGTTGGAAGAAAAAAAATTAAAGAGAGTAGATGGTTTTCTATATATAAAAAAAAATAGCTGAAGGTAAAATTATTAATAAATCTATACACAAAAGGTATCATTTTTATTTATAGTTGACCGAAATTAAATTAATATTTTCATTCTTAAACATGACAATTATTATTTTTTTATATTAAAGTTTTCTAATTTTATCCCTATATATTCAATTGAACTTCATCCCTTATGCTACTTTATAATTTTCACATTAGCATGGATTTACTATACAACAACTTAAAAAAAGTGTTATGAAAATAAACAAAATATGTTATATGTGAGGACCCCTTTTTCTTTTCCTTCCCGACTCATTCCAGCTCTCATTGTTTTTTTCTCATTTTCCCTTTTACTCACTCTCACTCTCTCCTTCATCTTGCTACTGACTTTCTCTCCCTGTGGTGACCTCAAATTGAAGGTGCTAATCAAGCTTAGGCAAGAGTTAGTTGCGGATTTCCTCATTTCTCCGTTCGCTTTCAAGTTCTCTTTTTCTTCAATCTCCGTGGACCCGAAGCTCGAATTTTCTTCAGTCCGAGGTAAGGGAAGCTAGTTTTTCTTAGTAGATTTTGTGGGAAATGAGTTCTTAAACTCATGATGTGGTTGATCCCTTGAAGATTGATGGCTGTATGTGATGAAAATGGTTTTTTTTTGGGTTTTGATGAAAAATTTGGGGTTTTTGGTGATTCTTGGTTGCATGTTGTAAACAATTTGGTTTTCATGTTGTTGGATGAGAATAGGGTGGTTTGGGTGGAATGCATGTGCTTGGATTTCTTGTTTTTGCATGATGGTTATTCAACAATGGTGGGAGGGATTGGGTTTACTGTCATAGGCGCTGAGCGCTTTGGGGGTAGAGAGCCCCTGGAACCAATCCGCTGAGCGGTTTTAAAGCGCTGAGCGCTTTGGGGGCAGAGAGCCCCCTGGAACCAATCCACTGAGCGGTTTTAAACCGCTGAGCGCTTTGGGGGCAGAGAGCTAGAGGAGCACTTCTGGAGGCAAAGCGCTGAGCGCCTTGGTGCTTTCAGAATTGGACGTTGCAGTCTTCATGAAAGTTGTAGCCTTGGATGTTAGCTTTCCAATGGCGCTGGAATCACTCAAAAAGGAGTTTTAGAACTCTAGATATGGCTGTTTTAGTGAAGAGAGGTTGAGCTTTCAACTTTGTTTATAGCTGCTGCGGTTTTTATCATTTTTAACAAGGTAGATGAAGGAATTTGGACTTGGTGTCTTAATGAGATTTGTAGGAAATTTGATTATCTTTCATATGAGATAAGGATGAGCATGGTAGGAGTAGTATAACTCCCGATGCGCTGTTTGTTGTGATGGTTGCCATTTCACATTTAGTGATTTGGTTAAGTTAAAAGTTGTTTTAGGTGCTTAGGTGTACTCTTGTTGTTTGGGTGAGTAATTGGATAAGATAGATGAGTTGTAAATAAGATGGTTGGGTCGTGTTAGGTGTATGTTGCTATAAGATGCTTAGATGTGCTGTAAGACGATAGGTTGTGCTGATTAATGTTGCCAATGCTGTGTGATGAAAAGTTGTGTTGTGCGGTATGTTGTTAATGATGTAACGCTGAGTTGTGCTATGTGATGCTAATGCTAAACTTTATTATTTGAGTCGAGCTGGATTATAGGCTGATCATTGTTGAATTTTGCTGTGATTGCTGAGCTGAGATGAAATTGATAAATAAGTTGTGCTGACTAGTTGTAAATGTTGAAAGATGATGTTAAGCTGTAATAGATGTGTCTTGCTATGCTGAGCTGGGCTGTTATTGATAATTTTAAATGCTGATTTATAATATGGCTATGCTCAAGAATGATGAGCTGAGTTATGAGTAGTAAGCTGCGTTGAGTACTACTTGGCTGTGCTGTATGCTGATTTTGCTGTGCTGTTTATTGCTGAGCTATATGCTGTGTTTAGCCACTATTGTGGTGCTGTTATAGCCGCTATGTCGGTGCTGTTAGTCACTATTGTGGTGCTGTTATAGCCGCTATGTCGGTGCTGTTAGCCACTATTGTGGTGCTGTAATAACCGCTAGCTGGTGCTGATGTATGCCTATTTGAGAGGCCATTATAACCACCTGAGGTGGTGCTGTTGCTGCTGCTGAGCAGTGCTGATGTTGCCGCTAGGCGGTGCTGTTATAACCACTTGAGGTGGTGTTGTTGTTGCTGTTCTACAGCGTTGATGTAGCCACATCGTGGTGCTAGTATTAATGCGTGATATAAGCTGTGCAGATAAGCTGATACTCATAATGATGAAATCTAATTACATTGCTATGTATCTATTTGTATGCTGATTTTTAATTACACTAGCTTACCCTTTTGCTGTTTTCCATGGTGTTTGGACTGCGATGATCATACTGTGTATGGGAGCAGAACAGGAATAGGTGGGCGTCTAGTGGTGAGTCTCCGGCGGACCGTGGAGTTGTTTTGCTTGTGTGGATATTTTGCTGGTAGCTACTTGGGATAGTAGCATTTGGTTGTAATTTTCTTTGGTACACTTTAACCCTAGTCAGACTAGAACTTTGTATATTTATATATTCTAGATCCTATATTTATATACTTGTTCTATCTGTCTGGAGTTTCTAGTGTGCGATGCCGTGTGTAGTGACTAGCCGGGTCGTTACATTATATATATATTTTTATAACACTATACCATCTATTATATATACATGTTTCTTTCTTTTTTCTATAATGACCTGCTATGATTTATATACTTTATGCAATAACATTACTAGAAGTAGAAATTAGATAATTAAGGATATACCAAATTTATAAATAATTTCATATCAAGTATATGTTACAAATCATACATCACTTATAAAAAATATGTAAATTATTAAAATCTTTATAAAAGGTAAAGCTTTCTCATAATCACATAAAGCTTAACTATAAAGATTATTCTCTCATTAATACAAATTTAGCAATTTCTCACATCATAGGAAGATATTGAAAAATTAAAATTGATTAAAATCAATTATAATGCTAAAAAAAACTAACAAGTGACTCTTTTTTTCCATTGAAGCTTTTTTTATAGGATCTTCAATCACAAAAATTGGGTTATCATCACTATTTGTTTCAAGTGACTTTAATAAAACCCCATTCCTCCAATACTTATAAATAACCCATGATTTTTCGAAGATAATATCTTTTCTAGGAGTTTAAAGTCAAAGGATTGACAAAATTTATTATTGACTACATATAATAATTTTCAATCTTTTTAAGCAATAACTATATCACATTATATCTTAGTTTTAAATTTTCAATGAAATACTAGCTAAAAAGTTATCAATTGCCCGATCAATCAACCATTTTCAAAGTAACAAATATTGATTTAACAATTATATTTAGTCGATCTCAAAATAATTTTACTATAACAAAGTGTAATGACACAACATTAATTAATTTTTGTCTTATATGAATCTAAGACTTAATTAATCATCATTGTATTTTTTTAATGTTATGAGAAATCCATAATGTTAAATACTACTCCCTCCGTTTTTTTTTTCATAGTCGTTTAAGGTTTTGCACGAGACTTAAAGAAATCATTGATATTTTAGTTTTCAAAAATATTTATTACTTACTTTCCAATTTTACCCATTATTTTTTTTTGCATTTTTTAGACTGTTGAACTACTCCATTAAATAGTTGTCCCTTTTTTTGTTTTTTTATAGTATTTTGTTGGAAACATATTGCTCTTATAAATGCACATTAACTTTATATGAGTAGTTGGAGAAAAATTAGGTAGACATTAAAAATAAATACACACATTGTTCACGAAACATGTATTAATTATCAAGGGTAAAAATGGAAGAAAAAAATTAATAACTCATTGATTTTAGTAATATGACAATGAAAAAAAAACAACAAACTCTGACAAAACGACTATGAAAAAAAAACGGAGGGAGTATAATTTATGGCATCTCTATAGCATCTCAAGTTATGCAAAATTTGTAATATGAATAACATTATATTTGACACTATAACTAATCATGTTACTCAATATTGTTAACAATTTCACGTTTTCACTAGTCCATGTTATAAATGACAATAATTTTTAAGAGTTAAATTTAAACAACTCACAACACTAATACCACCAAGCCACGATGATATCAACATTATAATTACACATTTAATTAGGATACTCAAATGGCACTAGCTATCTCTCATGTAATGTCATATAAATCAACATATTGCCTAAAAAAAATAGAAGAATATATATATATGTATGTATATATATATATATATATATATATATATATATATATATATATATATATATATATATATATATATATATATATATATATATATATATATATATATATAGGGATTGATAATATACTCTCACCTATTTTTTAGTTGGAGTATGTTAATAATCTACACAAAAAATTTAGGACAAGAAAACCACTCATTTCTTTTATTTGGTTAAAAGATATTATAGTAATTTAATTTTAAAATAAAATAAAACATTTTTTATCTCTTATTAATTTTAATGCGTGTTTGGATTCTCGTTGATGATCCACGTTTTAACAATTTTTCACGTCAAAACGCAAAAGCAACAAATAGTTACTGCGTTTGAGGTTTGTGAACGAGAATCCAAAGACACACTCATTCTCCAACTCATTTCTCTTTCCTATTAAATTTCTTCTCCAACTCATTTATCTCTCCTATTAAATTTCTTCTCTAACTCATTTATCTCTCTCCTATTAAATTTTTTCTCTAACTCATTTCTCTCTCATCCTCATGATGTCTCCCCTCTCTCTTTGAACAAATAAAAATTAATTAATGGAAAAGAGAAATGAGTTCAAGAATGGAGTTAATAAAAGAGAGAAAATATTTTATTTTCTTTTAAGTTAAATTAAATTACTATAATATCCTTTATACAAATTAACCAAATCAAAAGAAATGAGTGATTTTCTTATCTTAAAATTTTGGTGTAGGTTGCTAACATACTCCAACTAAAAAATAAATAAGAGTATATATATATATATATATATATATATATATATATATATATATATATATATATATATATATATATATATATATATATGAAGAGGGTTCAAACGACACCGGTGTAACTTTTACCAAGTGTTATACCGCTCAATAACTTTATATTAAATATGAATTTTGTAAATCCGATCGTTAGATTGAAAGTTCTTTACTCTTAGATTATATATACAATTTTTTATATTAATCAAAGGTGATTTGATACTTCATTCTTATAAAATAAAATTGATGTAATATATTTATTTCAAAATATACTAAAATATGAACACTTTGATTACCCTCAAGTTGTTGTTCGATTTTAACAAAATTTGATATACACATATAAAATGATATGAATTTTCAATCTAACGGTTGAATTTACAAAATTCACATTTAATATAAAGTCATTGAGCAGTGTAACACTTAGTAAAAGTTACACTGGTGTCGTTTAAAGTCTCCTCTCTCTCTCTCTCTCTCTCTCTATATATATATATATATATATATATATATATATATAAATATATATATATAATCATCAGTTATATGATAAAAAAAAGAGGAAATCTAGAAACTAATACCTCTAAAATATAGAACACAAATATTTATCACTATAATTAATGCACAATAAAGTCATCATATTATTTATTTATATTTGTTTTTTTTATGAATAAGATAAAAATTTATTTATATTAATTTTAAAGTGAATCTTATCTCATTCATGACAACCAATATTAATAATTAATTATTTTTATTATAGAAAGAATCTCAATAATTAATCATTTTTCAAATGATGTCTCACACTTATTTATTTATAAAGAATAATATTTTCAAAATAATATTATAATTAATTTTCCTCAAAGAAGACTTTTAATTGAAAGTCTCTCATGTTCACAAAAGCCAATCTCTAAATAATATAGACGGTGAAAATTATTTATCTATTTAATGAGAAGACATACTTCAATGTTTTTTAACATTTTATTTTCTGATTTTGGGCGTGAGCCAAAACACCACCACAATAACATACTTTTATGTAGCATCATTCAATTTAAAAAAATAAAGTTTATTTAGTGAAATGATTCAAATGAATGAGTAATTATATTTTCAGAGACTTTTTTTTATAAAAAATTTATTATAATTAGAGATCAATTTCATCATTTACTCTTCATTAATTCAGACTCTTCTATCTTATTATTATTATTAAATAAAAAGACACTTCCATCTTTTGGCCAGGTCAAATTCTTCCACTCTGATATCCATTATCCTTGAACATGGTATGCTGAAGAGAGAGGAAAAAAAAAAGAAAGATGAAAAGAAACAATCAACTATTAGACAAACATGAGTGACTTACTTTTTTTTTCCTCTGTCTCTGTGAATGATTAGGGTTTATCCAAAATAGCATGGTAAAGTGGAGAAATATTATTTTAAGAAAGATATTGGCACGGAAGGGGGGGGACCATGTGCAATCGTGCATTTTTTTTTAAAAAGGAAAAAATAAAATTAAAGTATGTTTTACGTATAGTTTTAAAAATCAAACCGATGATCAAACTGGTTAGAGTACTGGAATAGTGGGTCAAAAGTTAAATTGGTAGGTCAATAATTGAACTGCATGACCCGGTTTTTATTAATTTTTTTTAAAAGAAATATTCATGTTAAATATATTTTATACTTATAAATTTTAATAAATTTATATCCTATTTTAAATTTTAATTTTCATCTTATTTAAAATTCTTTATTTTTATTTTGTATAAAGAAATACATAAAAAAAATTACATGTTAAAATGTATATTAATACAAATTAAAAATATAAATAATATGTACATATATAATATGCTTGCAATTGATATCACAAAATAAAATATGTAATATCTACATAGATATTATATTATTAAATATATAATTTAAAATTAATAATATGCTATAAAAGTTACTTAAGTTGCATATATTACAAATAAATACATTAGAACAAGTAGTCATTGTTATGTTTAATAAAACTCTTTCTTCCATTAAAAGATTTAATTCTCATTGTTATTTTTGTGATTTGTGGTCCCTTAAAAAAATATAAAAAAAAATTATGGTTGAACACGTTTGACCCACCGGTTTACTAGTTTGGAAAATTGACCGGTTCAATCCAGTTTAAAACGGGTCAAATGCATAACAGATCCAACTTAAGGTTCAGACCAGTTAGACCACTGGTTCCCAGTTCAACTAGTTCGACCGACTGGTCCAATTCGGTTTTTAAAACACCGGTTTTACGTTTTAGCGAAAGTTAGGTGTGCTTAAAGAGTAAACTCAACAATTTGTTTCATGAGTTAGACGGGTCATTAATATTTAAAATTAAAAAATTATAATGTTAGTTGTATATTAATAATTATATTAGTTTAAAACTTAATTTTAATTAAAGTCATAATATTAATACATATTTAAATATTATAATGATAATAAATAATTAAATTAAAAAATTATTTAAATTTTTTGAAGATTGTTGTTTAAACTATCGTTTTAATTTTGACAACAGAATATAATATTAAGTTGATGTCAAATAAATTATTATATATTTGAAATAATAGATTACTATAATCCTTTTTTAAAAAATTGACTATTATTTTTAATTTATAAATTTTTATTTAATTTAAATTTTGTCATAATTTTTATAAATTATTTTTTTATCTTTTAATAGATATCACTAAATTTTGAGAAATAAAAATTATTGTAAAGTGTGTATACTGTACATTTTATTAAGTGTTGTTGATTTTATTAAAGTTTGTGTTTTATTGATTTCTTGTTATGTTGTTGAGAACTCTGAAGTTATAAAATTTCTTATGAGTTTTTAGTTATTTAGGAATATTTCTAAGTAGATGATAAATTTGACCTGTAGGGGGAATATATGTAAGATTTCTTTTGATATTAGAACCTCATAAGCTCATTTCTCATAGAGTTTCAGAGAAATGTAGTGAAAGGAGTTGTAGAGTCTTGAAGTTCTTCCTCTTCTTCTTTCCAGCTTCTCGAGTGTCATAGATGTTCGTGATTGAGTACCAAAATAGTGATCTGAAGCCCCTAGTTGAGGATCAGAGTGGTGCAAAGCTTTTGGGTGTATGCTTAGAGTTTCTTGCCTTTTTCTTCCTCCTACTCTCTTTCGAAGTAATTTGTTGAGGTAAGGAAACTATAATTTTGATTCTGTTTAATTTGTTTGAGATGTATGTTGATTGATGGTCATCAAAATGTTATTATGCTGGTTGGTTTCAAATTGAATGATAAAGGCTTTAAGTTTTGTTGTTATGGAGTATGTTGAGATGATCTTAGTGATTTTAGCCAAATGATGGTTGCATGAGGGTTTTGTGATTGTTTTTTAGTTGACTGGATTGTGTGTGTAAGATTTTATGGGCTGCATCTTGGGTTTTTCCTAAGTTTTAGGTGTGGAGAGCCAAATTCATGAATTTTCTAAGTACATAATTCACATTGTGTCGGGTACACCTTCATGATGTTAGGTGTGACTCACATTCTAGGCTTTCTACCTCTCTTGTAACGACCCGGCTGGTCACTACACACGGCACATCACACTAGAAACACCGCACAGAAAAGAACAACTGTATACATATAGAGTCTAGAATATACATATACATGATCCAATCTGAAACAGAGTTAAAGTGTACCAAAAAGAAATACAATCATATGCTACTATCCCAAGTAGCTCATTAACAAAAAGAATCACAAAAGAGATCGGCTCCACCGGTCTGTTGAAGACTCACCACAAGACTCCCACCTATCCCTGCTTTGCTCCCATACATAGTATGATCATTGCAGTCCAAACATCATGGAAACAACAAAAGGGTAAGCTAGTGTAATTAAAAATCAACATACAAATATATATCAATATGATAAACAACCGCTACGGCTATCAGCACACCTGTACAGCTTATACCACTCACCACACGCAACAATGTCAGCACCGCAATGCGGCAATATCAGCACTGCTTAGCAGCAATAACAACACCACTCAAGTGGCTATAACAGCACCGCAAAGCGGCAACAACATCACTGACTTAGTGGCTATAACAGCACCACATATGTGGCTAATAATAGCACCAACTTAGCGACTATAATATCACACCACTCAGCACAACACAACACAACACAGCAATTCAACACACTTATTTTCACAATTCAGCCCAACCCTCTATAGTTCCACTATACTATAAAGTTTTACATTTTAATTCATCGACTTCAGCTCAACAATACATCCCTAATACAGCCTCACATCATTTTCTCAGCACTATCACCTAGTCATCACAGCATATTCATCAAATACCACTTAGTTCAGCATATAACAACATTGATTAACAATCTCAGCACAATTCAACAGCCAACATCATATATCTCAATATCTCTTTACATGCCCGGCGCACTCGAGGTCGCGCCCAGCGCAACTCAACCCGAGAGCACCAGGGGCCATCGCGCCCAGCGCAAGAGTACTCGCGCCCGGCGAGACTCAACCCGAGAGTCCAAGGCTCTCACGCGCCTGGCGCAATTCTAATTGCGCCCAGCACCTGCTAGGCAGAGACTCTAAGGAGTCTCGTGCGCTCAGCGAGGCCTAACCCGCGCCAGCGTGGGGAAGGCAGAGACCTACCAAGGTCTCGCGCCTGGCGCAATTCGCATTGCGCCCAGCGCTCTCTTGACAGAGACTCCCAAGGAGCCTCCGCGTCCAGCGAGTCCAAACGTGCGCCTAGCGCAGCACCATAGTACCCAAAACGTGTCACCATTGATATCGCGCCCGGCGCGGCCCAAGTCACGCCCGGGGCGGGCCAACCAGAGACTCCCATTTGCAAGCTCGCCCGACGCACACAGCTTTGCGCCCAGCGGGCTTGCCTAAACAGAGTCCCCTGGTGGTCACGCGCCCGGCGCGAAGAACAGCGTCCAACGCGAATTCATCAGTAACTCTCCCCAAGTTCGAAAATTTTCCAAATCCTGCAAAACTTAACAGCAAAACCACATGCAATCCAGCCAAAAGTTCCCTTTCTCATCAAATATCAATAAAAATGCCTCATTTTCAACATGCAAACACAATCCATTAAAAACCCCAAAAATTTCTTCAACCCCGAAATTCCCTAAAAACCCCATTTTCACCAAATCAGCCAAGAACCATCACTCATCCGCAATCACAATGAGTTCCAAGACTCATTTCAGCCAAAAACACATCAAAACTAACTTCCCTTACCTCGGCACGAAGAAATCCGAGCTTCCGGGAAGAGACAAGCTAGAACGGGGAATAACGGAGAAGAGCTTAGAACAACGGCGAAAGCTTGAGTTGGCACGGAGGAGAAGAAGAAATATTTGAATCCTTACTCAGGAGCAGCACCTATGGTTTTCCAAGTGCAAGAGTGAGGAGAGTGAGGAAAGAAAATAAGAGAGAATTGGAGTGGAAAGTGGTTCAACCAAGTGAGTGAGAGTAAAAATGGTTAAGGGGGTAAAAATGGAAATGTAAAATGGGTAGGGTCTCACATCTCTCATGTCGAGCAAGAATTGTGGCATCGAGTGTGAGTCAAGTAGAGACTTTGCCTAAAATGAGGTCGGGAGTGGATTTTTGCCATGTTAGGCATGAAAGCAATAAGAATTCTCTACCTCATCCACGTCGGGTGCGTGAAGATTGACGTCAAGTGTGGGCGAGTTAGAGACTCTCTGCCTCATCTCACGTTGGACATGAGAAAAGTGGCATCAAACATGAACTACCTTATAAATATGTGTCTTTTGTGTTGTTAAAAGTTGAATATGTATAGGTTTGTTGAATCCATGTTATATGATGATTAAGTTGTGTTCTATATCATATTTTGATGCATGGTATGTTGAATCATTATACCTTGGTGTAGTATATTGTATGAGTTGATTAAATGATTGGAAGTTGTGTTGAGAATGCTTTGACGATTGACCTAGGACTAGAGGAGAAATTGTGTTTTTAAATTTGCATACCCCATTGTGGGGATATTATGTTGTGGTAATTCGAGAGTCCAATTTGTTGAAAATATTTCTTGAGAAGTTGATCCTTGAAATGGATAATTGTGTCTCCTCTAGAACCTTAGTTGATGCGGTATGTGGACCAAGTCAAGGCATACTGGTTATAAGCAACCATTGTTGATCCGTATATGGGTAAAGTTGAGGCATACATGTATAAAGTGACCAAATTAGAGTATGGTACAAGGTCAAGGGCTAGAATCCTTAACTAAGTTCTAAAAGGGCATAGTATTTGGAGGGTAGTGGGCAAACTAATTCTATAAGTGGCTTAGTTATACTAGTTAATATTGTGGTAGGTTCACACCCAAGTTGTTCTACTTAGATAAAAATATTAGACTTTCTAGTTTAAGTGACAAAATCTAAGAAATTATGTTGTGTTGTAAATTTTATCCAAATTGATTGTTGATCTAATTAGATTGAAAAGAGGATTGTTGGTTCGATAAGTTTACGTCATTTAAACTGCTCAACTATGTTGTAAGAGATCTCTTAATTGAAAAATATGACAATACATATAATTGTTGTGTTGTGCATATGATGTGTTGACTAAGTTGAATTGTTCATATGTTATGTTGTTGCATTGAGGTGTTGTTATGTTGTTCAAGTTAAAGAACATGTTGTATTGTGTTGAAAAGTTGTAAGTTGATATTGTGTTGAATTAAGTTGAGTTGTTTATGTTGATAGATATAATTGTTTTTTTACTTCTATACTAATCTTGTTGATTTCTTTGCATTCTAGCTTATCATTGCATGTTTCCACATGATTGGACTATGATGATCATACTTGATATGAGAGCAGAGTAGTTGTTAGTTGTTATTTGACTGATAACCTAGATTTTTATATTACATTTTTTGGATTACAATATATGCTCATGTACTTGTATGGTATTTCAGTTGTTCATACAAATTTTGTGTGTATATATATATATATATATATATATATATATATATATATATATATATATATATATATATATATATATATATATATAAATATGAGGAGGGTTATAATAACACTGGTATAAACTTTTACTAAGTATTACACTATTTAATAACTTTATATTAATTGTAAATTTTGTAAATTCAACCGTTGGATTGAAAGTTCAGATCACTTTATATGTGTATATCAAATTTTGTTAAAATTGAACAATAACTCGAAGGTAATAAAAGTGTTCATATTTTAGTATATTTTGAAATGAATATATTTCATCACTTTTGTTTTAGAAAAATGAAATATCAAATCATCTTGGATTAATATAAAATTTTGTATATATAATCTAAGAGTAAAAAATTTTCAATCTAATGGTTGAATTTACAAAATTCATATTTAATATAAAGTTATTAAGTGGTGTAATACTTAGTAAAAGTTCACTGATGTTATTATAACTCCCTCTCTCTCTCTCTCTCTCTCTCTCTATATATATATATATATATATATATATATATATATATATATATATATATATATATATATATATATATCATTACCTGTATATCCAAAAACTATTGTATATTAATCTTAGTAGAAATATGCATGTTTTTCCATTACTAGTTGTGAACGTAAGAACATGACGGATTGTTACAAAGTGAATCTTAAAAACATTATAATTAAAAATAATAATATATTATATAATAGTATAATTGTACGATATATACACAAATAATATTATAATGAAAAGTTTAACTTAGTTTTTTAAACATGATGTTTAAGTTGTAGTAAATCTTCTTAGAACTGAATCTTATTCTCACAAATAATATTTTTTTTATAACAATGTAATAATGATGTACTAATTGACGGAGAATGGGTAAAGTCAAACTAAACTTTAAATATATAGATTTGATTTATTCTATAAAATTAAAAATTTAAGTCCAATCTATTATTTATTAATGATTTTTTTAATAGCTTGACCAAACTTGTTTAAAAATTTGATCTGACCTATTAATTTATTTAAAAGCCTATTTTACTTAACAATGTTAAATAAACTAATAAATTTAATTTAAAATAAACTACTAATTTTTTAAAATATACGTCTAACTTTTTTTTTAGTTTGTGTGATAAAAAATAGTTTACTCTATTATTATTAAAATTTATAAAATAAAATAAAAATTTAAAAACTAATGTAAGTGGAACAATTCATGCACACATGTACACTAATATACACCTACACAAGTGTGATTTATATAAATTTTTTTTTTAAAATATTTCTTATATCTCATGTAGAATATTTTAAATGACCAACTATTAAAATGCGAGAAAAAACTATGTAAACATGCAACCACTATTTTTTCTATTTTCTATTTATTGATTTCATATAAAAAAGAAATATAAAATATTTAATTGTAGTCGATTATACTAAAAGTTTACTTGTTTACTTTTTAATAAAGTAATAAGCATATTACTTTTTATTATATATAAATAAATTGATTTATCAAATTATTTTATAAACTTAAATTTAACCTTTTTAAATAAATAGATTTTATAAAAGTCTAAATATAACATCTTTAATTAAATAGATCAAGATAAATCTTATTTTAAACTAGTTGATTGGTGTCTATTTAAAAGTTTGATTTATTCTTATCCCAATAATAATACAATAATTTAACATTTATAATACTTCTGGGCCAAAAGACTAATAATTGTTTTGGCCATAACATACTAATTTATCACTAACAATTGTTCTTTTATTTATGGAGGCCCATAGACCATAAGTGGTGCAGAAGTACTATTTTACTTTTTTCCTTCTGAAGGAAATGCTGGGTCAGTTTCCAAATCTATTAGGCATGAACCAAAATACAAAAACTCAAAAAGATATAAGCATAGCCAGAAAAAAAAGGTATTGGTTGTTCAACTGTTTTTACCTTGTATATTATGAACGGAACGTTTTCATATAAGATTTAAAACACTTTATTTAAATATTAATTTAAAAAGTCACAGGTAAAACTATTTGTTTAGAGTTTCACCTTAAAAGAAACAGAAAAAAGATAAATATTGTGAAGTTTCGGGGAAAAGAAGATATAAAGAATCTAGATTTGCTTTAAAGAAAAGTAATTTGTTTTATGATAAGAGAGAGAAAGTGGCATGGGTATATTATGCAGGTAAAGAAAAAAAAGGAACATGTAGTGGGCTAGTGTGAGGGTGTTGTAGTCAATGTTCCACGAGAAGCACTCAAAAGCACATAAACTCTTTCTCTGTTTTGGAGTTAGGCATGGAAAAGGGACCCGTCGAGTCGACCCCATCATATAAGAACAAGATGTGTCACCAAAGCATGCATGGGATCGAGATGGGTCCTTTCCTCGCAGACAGACACTTTCAAAATTCACATGACTTACGTGTGTCGGACTCCAATATCAATCCTATTCCTGACATGATCACACTAACCAACTCTCTCTTTTTCATTTTTCAACCCTCCCCGATTCTATTTTCACTTTCGTATCTTGTACTTTTCTAATTTCTACTGTCATCTAAACTGTTGTTTTGCAATTTAATCTTCCAACAACCAACAAAAATAAATCAAGGGAAAATGTTGACTAACTTTTACGATGTTGTCTATTAATTAATGGCAAGAGAAACATCAATACTGTCACACGTCAGAGAGTTCGCACATAATGCAAAAAATCTGGTTTTACTAGGTTCGAAGTTGCCTCGAACTAGATAAAATTCAGGCTTAGTAGGCGTGTTTTAAGTAGAAAAAGGGTTACCCTTTGAAATTGGTGTCCAATATATACTTAATATTCTAACTTACTTTTTACACAAAACTCTTCCTATTAAAATCTACACAAACTACCTATTTATAAATATGTTATATTTAAACCCGTGTTTTTATATAAAATTGATAAAAATGCTCTTAGTATAAATTTTTTCTTATTGTACACCTCCTATCCCTCCACAATTTGTTACATAACACAAAAATAACTTTAACTAAATCCTCTGTCATTGTTAATATTTGAGATTATTAAACTTTTAGTGACAAAAGTTTTAAGAAAACAAAAAATAGCATAAAATAAATTATCATTTCAAAGTAAAAAAAATATTTTAAATTTATTAAAAATTAAAAATTCTAATAAAAATTACAATCATATAAATTATTAATAAGATGGAATAAAAATAATATTAAAAATGATTTTTAATAATGAAATACTGAAAAATAAATCATATTGTATTGTTTTAATTATTAATACCTCATATGACTAAGTTTTTACTAGTATTTTTACCACAATATTTTTTTACATAGTCTTTGTTATTGATAATTTTGTTATTAGTATTTTTATTTTATTAATTCTAATGGTATCTTAAAATTATACTGTTTAAATACTAATAATTCCAAAGCTTTACTGTTTTAGAGATATTTAATTGTAATTATATAAAATAGAGAGGAGTTTGTATAATATTTAAGAAAAAATGGAGTTTATGTAATCAGTTTCATTTAAAAATAAAAGTTTTAGATTTAAGTGTGTCTCTCTATACAATTAGAAGAGTTTTGTGGAAATTTTAGAAATAAAGAATTGTGTAAAAAATACAAAAAAAAAAAAAAAAGTTCAGAGTAATTTACTCAAATCAACAGTAGATCTGTTAACCGACTAGAATTGTTAATTGTTATATATATTCAATGAATTTGTCTTGACCTCTTTTAATCCTCTCTTCTCTGTCGTTAATTAAGCTGCCAGCTAATATCGAAAACTAGCCCTGCTAATGCACATCTCTAGTGACACTAAAACCAAAAGCATAAGCATGCAAATGCAGGCAATGGCTATAAACTAGTCCTGTGCACCTGCTATTTTGTTATTACTTGTGTAGTTATATATTATAAACTCATGTTGCGTATTGAAAAGAATGCAGCTTCGATAAAGTCTACATTTTATTGAAGATTGCGTACTATCTAGTGATTCAACATAATATTTATGAGTGATGCTGCTAAAAAAATATCAGCATAGAGTCATATAGCTCTATCTTATTTAGAGAAGGCATTTACATCACATCGATCGAACTCAACATTATTATATTGGTTTCTTATTATTTATCTAAAGATGGGGAAACATTAGCATTATGTACGCAGATCGGTAGATGTTTGACTAACAATTATAAAACGTACAAATGGAATTATCTAATATCTCTGTCAATGTATATACAAACAAAAGGAACATACAGAGGCCATTGTAGTGAACCAAAGATCACGCAACTTGTTTGTCACTCCCACGGCAACGTTTCAGCCAAAGCATGTACGGACGAGACGAATTCACCAACTTACCTTCAATTATGCACTGTGGCGGTGGTCCTCATATTATCAAAAGCATTAACTAGCCTCTACTTTAACCACATATATACATATTATATAATGAAATCCTACCAAAAGTAGATGGTTCTTTTCAACTCAAATTGGTAGTGGAGTAGGACAGGGTTTTGATATAGTATCAGCATAACTTGGTGAGGTGAGCAGGTTCGGTGCTTAATTAGTGCCCATAAAACTCCAATTACATATGCATCACCGTTTATGAAAGGATAGCGTTACCTTTTAATTACATATGCATGGAAAATTAATGCTAACGTACAATTCTTAGCTGCCTAGCACATACATACATATTAATAAAATAGAGTATACCTTAAGATCATTAGCTTTGAACGTGATAACTGTTCAAGACAGAAATTTAATATCACTCAAGATTGAAAACCCAATTGAATTTACGCAAGGTATGGACTAAGGGTGGCTCAGAAGTTGGTACAAGCGAGTAAATTAATTGGACTGTGACATTGCGCAGACTCTGAATTCACTTTCACAATGTAACAGTATCTGGGTGTAGATGGAATAATCACATCCTATCCACTAAAGATTTTACTTGGCTAAAAATCAAGCATCAAAGTTTCTTGAGCGTGGAAAATCAAAGTCCAAAAGTGAGCAATTATGACGTTGAAGGACTTGATTTCTCTGACCGTTTCTTTTAAGTCCACTAGCTAGGGACACGTAACTTGGGGGGGTGGAGTAAGGTCCATGTCGCTTTGCTTTGGCCTAGGATGAAAACCACGAAAACAAAATGACAAGTAGTTGAGAAGTTGCTATAAAGACTTTTTTGGTTGAAATTCGAGAAATGGGGTATGCGTAATGGAACATCCCCGTCTTTATTAATAATTAGTTTAAATAAAGCAAAGGGCATTTTGGAGGAGAGAAAGAGAAAGATGGGTCAGAGTCTTCCTTTGAGAAGAGTGATGATAATAGCGGGTCAATGCGGGGTGGTGCATAGTGCATAGTAATATAGGTTGGTTTCACTTTCAGATGCACATATGGTTGCGGTTGCGCAAGAGCCGCCCAAGAGAGTGACGAGTTCATGGGGTCAAAGTGGGTGGCTTTCACGTGGGTCCATCACCACTCAACACCTCACCACATTAATTTCAGATATGCTCAACCCACACATCGCTGTTTCTGCTTTCCCCATCCAAAACAATTTTAATGTTGAGAAAATCAATCAAATAAAATATACTAGTCAGTGCTCATTCATGACTTTTCTCAAACGCCTAGGGAAATCAAACATGTTTTTTTATTTATTTAAATTTCTTTGCTATGTGAGGTGTTGGCTGACGTCAACATAAACTTGTACTATAATGTTTCCGTGATTTGGGATTCCACTCGTAAGCGTCCAAAGCGGGGTGGCTCATGCTCTTGCCTTCCTGTAATTGCATGTGCACTTCCAAAAAGATAGGTTCAACATAAGGTACAAAGTTCAACAGAGATCAAACTCCATTATATATGCTCTAATTTTTTTACCCATTATATAAGCTCTCTCTATAATAAATTCCTTTCGGTTACAATAGCTAAAAACTCTGGTTGGCCCCCACTCCCCAAACAAATTAAGGTTATTAAGTGTACTTTTTGGCTTTTGGCTTTTGGTGGATGAGAAGGTTTTTACTTTATACACGCTATCAACTACTCGGGAAGCAACTTGTAACAAAGGTTTAAAATGCTTCAAAACCACATCATCTTGTATAAAATTATGCATAAATGATTAGATGAGAGTTTGAGAACAAGATGAAGATTGTTTGCTCCAATCGAACTTATTTGTAGAAAATGAAATATGACTTACAAGCTAGGTAGTTATATATATATGGTGGCCAACAACTCTGCTTGGTATATAAATATTAGGACAAATTTCACTTTCCAATTCAGATGACATTTTTTTAAATTACATCATCTTATCTTTCATTTAAAAAAAAAAAAAAAGAGATTAACACATGCAAAGTTAGTGTTTATTTATTTATTTATTTTTGCATTTTATCAATATTGATTGAATGTGTGTCACATTAAGGTTTTTGTGTTTTTTTTCACCAATTGATATACCACACTAGTAATCTAAAATAGATCACTTGAGATAGAAAAGAAAACCTCATCAAACAGACACACATACACTACTTTTTTTAATATCATATTTAAACTCACACTTTGATCATTTTAAACAAATATCATCAAACTAAGAAGAAGAAAAAAAGTAGCTGGCAAGACACACGTAAAGGTAAACTATTTTAACTTCTCAAGTTGAAATCGTAGTTTTTTTTTTTTTTTATGCTAATAAAAGCTGATGAATGATGAGGCATATCGTTAACGAATACTTACATATAATTTTTTTTATGAAGATACTTACATTATATGCTAAAGTTAATTTTGATACATTATCAATATTTTTTTATATTATCATTTATTTAAACGGATATATATGATCATTTAATGGGTTTAATTATTAATTAGGTAGATGTTAAATGCAATATTGTTATATTCTCCTGTAAAATGGTTTTATGTGTCCTCTTATTACTACACAAAATAATAATAAATAAAGTAAATATTTTTAATGTTTTAAAAATATAAAATATTTAAAACTTTCTGTTTAACAAATGTCAACACTTAATTTCTTTCGGACAATGAAAAATAAATCACAAAAAAATTCATAAAAATACAAAATGAAAAATAAAAAAAAAGGTAAAAAAAAAAGAAAAGAAAAGAGATGTGTAAGTATTATAATCCAAGTAAATAACTTAGAAAGGAAAAAAAAAGGGAAAATTTTTAAAAAAATTATGTTGGAGATCATAAGTTTAGGATGTCATATTGAATCGTAGTTATCTATTTGAAGTATTTTTTTGCATTGTTGTAAAGTTTAGTAAAATATTTGCCGTTATTTTATTGAGCATGTGAATATTAGCTTGAAAATAGCTAATTATTTGATAATGATAGAAAAATATCTTTTTGGTGTTCAACATCATAAAAAAAAATGTCATGTTTTTAGTTGTATGTCAAATTGAGATATTCTTGGCACCATTAGAAAGTTCTATGAAAAATCTTTAATTCGTACTTATACCCCAAAAGCAAAAATTAATTTTCATCTTAATGAAAATCAACTTCAAAGTATATATATATATATATATATATATATATATATATATATATATATATATATATCATTTGATCATGAAAAATACTCAAAATATAAGTATATAAATTGTCAGTTTATACTAAAAATTATTACCTTCTATGTGTTTTTTAAAAGTTCAAAAAATATGTACATCATATTATTATATATTAGAAAATACTCAAAATATAAGTATATAAATTGTCAGTTTATACTAAAAATTATTACCTTCTATGTGTTTTTTAAAAGTTCAAAAAATATGTACATCATATTATTATATATTATATTCACCAAAATGTTAGACATCAATAAATAACAATAAATAATCATCATGTTTTAATTTGTTGACCACGTTACAAATATTTGATTTTAATATTATATGATGGTGATATATATATATATATATATATATATATATATATATATATATATATATATTTATTTATTTATTTATTTGTGAATTTTAGTCATTTTTTTTAAAAATATATAAAAAGTAATATTTTTTAGTATAGATATACAATTTGTATACCTGTATTTCACCTTCTTTATTCCTCTTTTTCACTATCACATAAAAATTTCACATAATAAGTTCAGGTTTACCTCCTTTTCTTATATAAGGGAATACCCTACACTAACAAAAAGAAGAAGAAAAAAACCTACAAAGTAAAATATTATTATTAAAATAAAATGGGACTAATATAAAACTTTCTTCCTATGGTAATATTTTTTCCCATCGACGCCTAACAAATAGAAAACATTAGATGAATAGTAATAATAATTTTTCTATCTCTAGAGCTTCTAATAGAGAAGTTGGGTCATTTTGTAAATGAAGGTGTCCACAATAAATTGTCGAGGTTAGTTTGTAATCTTTTTTTATATATATTTTATCATTTATTTCTTTTGCATCTTTTTTAATTAAAAAATTGTTATGTTTTTCAAAATCAAAATATTTAATATAATAAAATGTACTTATTTGTAGAAGAATGGGCTCAACATTATCAATTTTAAAATATAATAATAATAATAATTCTTTTTTAAAATAAAAATAAAAAAATAAAACAAAATATGCTTAATAATATTTTTAAAACAAATAAATAAGATAAAAAAAACGTATTCTTGTTTTTTATGGTAAGGACATATATAATTTTAAAATTATATTCATTTTAGTACATTTTATTGTCTTATGAACGTTGCAAGATGGTGCTAACACTTTTTCTATAGCTAATCGATCCTTAGAATTTGGTTCAAGTATGATTTTAGATTTTTTTTAGATTTATATTAATAAAATATGGTGACAATTCCTCTGTTTTAGTTTATCTTTTTTCGTTCTATGATTTCCTTAGTTATAGCAACAAATAAAATAATTAATAAAAATATTAAAGGAGATCTTAAAATTATTATGTTAGATGGAGAATATTAACCAAGACAATATAAATATTTAATGAAAGTAAAGTACTTAATACAATATATATTAAATGTAACATTGTCTCATGAATTATTTATTTAAATTTATTTTTTAAAATGAATTATGATCATGAGTTGTTTTGGTGTTTTAAAATTTTAAGGATTAAAGAATTTTATGAATTTAGTTGTTTGAAGTTGTTTTGTATTGGGATTAAAGTTGACCAAGTTTGAGAGAAAATATATAAGGTTTTTTGAGAATTTGAACTACAAAAGTTTATTTCTCGGAATTCTTAGAAAGAGATTCTAAATCCTTTATTTCTTCTAACTTCGTAAAAGTGCTCTGATTCTTTAGTAGCTAAGTTGAGATTTAAAGTTAGGGAGTTAAGAATCAAAGGTTGAGGATGTCATATGGCAAGGGCTCAAGAAGTCTGGTTCTTCATAATTCTTCTTTCCTTTTCCTTATTTTTGGAAGATTTGAGGTAAGGAAAACTTGTAGTTTAACCTTCTTATGATAAATTATTATGTTGAACTTGTTAGATCAAAATACGATCTTGGACCTCTTAGAATATGAGTTTTAATGATAACAAATTTAGATGTTTTTCAAAGAAAAAAATTTCAAAACATATTATAAGACGAATCAATATCGAAGATTATTTTTGATGACATGTAGTTTCTCAAATGAAATACTTTGTCTGTAAAACAAATACATTTAATATATATCATTTATTATGTTTGATAATCAAATCACATTTGTCTATGATATTTCTTAACAAATCAAAAAGAATAAAAAGTTTCTTCAATACTTACACCTCAAATTAACGAAAACATGTTTTGCATTAGAAAAAGGATTAACAAATCCCTCAAAACATGCAAAATCTCATAAAAAGTCATTCTTGACTGGCACATGCAACAATTCCATACATTTGGTATCATAAAGGTGATATGTAGCCTCTTTGATCAAGTAATAAGTGACAATTTGATAAAAACATATTTAATATTTACAATTAATGCACCAACGAACACCTATTCTTACAAGGAAAGAAGACGATGACAGATGAAACAAGCTTGTGAGAGATGCTCAAGAATTGAAACAATCATCTTTATGAAATACCTATATAAAGAATTTTGATGATTCAAAAAAAAATAATAACTGTTAAAAAAAGTATATTCATTATTTTTATAAAAAGTTTTGTACTTAATTAGTTGTATCATGTCTTAATAATAAGATGAAACAAGTGATTTTCTAGCTTTAACTTTGTGTTATTGCTTGAAGCTTGAAGAGACTTGATTGTAAAGAATACGTGTTTATTGAAACTTTGATAAGCTTTGTTGTGAAAGAATACTTGGTTATTGAAGCCTAGATTAGTTTCGTTGTTCAAAGAATACTTGGTAGTTACTTGAAGAGTTAAGTCAAATAATATTTGAGTTGAGTCAGAAGTGACTTGTAAAAGAATATTTGTGTCTTTGTGGAGTTGTGTTATACTATGTTGTTTATGATTGATGAATCATGTTGTATGATGTTGAAATGAAGTAATGTTGAGTTGTTTAAGTTGAATTGGATAATATTCCAAATGTTGTATAGTCATTTACGATTACCAAGCTTTTATTTGTGTATGCTCACGTAGAGCATCCATGTGGGTCGCTAAAGCAAGCTTGTTCAATCCTTCCAAAGGTGGTCTTTCACTTGACTTGCTCGAAGCACTCATTTGGTTGCTCTAAGAAAATTTCACTTGCTTTGGGCGAGTACTCTACTCGCTTAAGCAAGCTAGTTTCATCTCCTAGTTATGGCCTTTGTCCTAGCTTGCTCAAAGTAAGATGTTGGGCGCTTTGAGAAAATTTGGCCCACTCAAGGCTTGTCCAATTGATCTTAAAGTGATGGTTTATTTTCAAACTTGTAGCTTCTAAGATATATTTAATAATTACTTAAATAAAATAAGAATTGTATGACTATGTTGTTAAACTGTATTGTTGAGTTGAATTTTGTTGTGAGACGCATGATGCATATTGTTGAATTGTGTTGATAAGTTGTGTTGTGAACTTAGGATTATAGAAGAGGTGTTATTTTGAAAGTTGAAATATCTCATGTGTTATGGTGCTCCGAGAGTCCAAAATGTTGTAAAATCATTCTTGAGAATGTTGTCTCTTGAAGTGGAGTGTTGAGTCTCTTCTAAATCCTTTGTTGATATAGTATAGGGTGTGACACCCTCTACCCCACATACATAATACACAAAAAATATAAAGTACATTCTAGAGTAAATAAAACTTTCTTAAAAATAAGGTTTCAAAATACATAGATAGAGAGTTCACATTCATATCCAATACAGAAATGATGACAAAATAAAACATCAATCTTTCCTAATAACAGTAATGAAACTCCAATGCTAAACCTAACTAAGCCCCGATGTCACATATCCTATCAGAGCATGCCCAACTGAAGCCTAAGCCTCATCACCAACATCCTCATGTTGATGATCACATGCAACACAATTTAAACACAGACAAATAACAACAAAGGAGTGAGAAACATCTCACTCAGGTTCAAGTGCAGAAATAAAGGTTAGATAACACACACACAACAAACATAAGTCACAAGTACAAATCACATGTAAACATTATGCATACAAAATCAATATCACTTGCACACTCATTTATTATGGAATGATGTCATGGACTCGACTCATAAATGCATGCATGTGGCGCCATACGGAAGTTTCACTTTTTTCATCACTGGTGACCCAAGGTACACCTAAAATAAGTCATTTCATGACATTGCCTATTACATCACTGGTATGCAGCCTAAGCTGCACACCTGGCATAAGTCATTTCATCACATTGCCTGTTACATCACTGGTATGCGGCCTAAGCAACACACCTGACATAAGTCATTTCATCACATTGCCTGTTACATCACTGGTATGCAGCCTAAGCAATATACCTGGCATAAGTATATATGCATATGATGCATGTCTCACATTCACAATTACATTGACTCAATACTTCACATTTCATTTCACATTTCACATCTCATCACATTTCATGTCACATTATGTCACAATGTCTTATTATAATCATATGTTCACCTTTCACATTCTCACATCATATTCCCATAGTCTCATACAGAAACTTCTCATCATCATATACATCAAAATGATACATAAATCATATTCCTAATTTTACCTCATAGGGTTTCCCAAATGAACCCACATAGCACTCTAATTCATATCAAAACTTATATGATTTTGAAATCAAATACATATTCATACATCACATCCAATAAGGAACACAATGAAAGAATCAGAAACCAAAACAGAAAACATTCCTATTTTGCTTGTTTCTCATAGGGTTTCCCGTAGGAAAACATAGAGCACTCTAATTCATATCAAAACATGATCATTCTCAAAATCAATCACATATTTACACATCACATTCAACAAGAAGCCCAACAGAACAATCAGAAGTCAAAATAGAAAACGTTCATATTTTGCCTGTTCCTAGAAACATGCATCAGGCAAGGGATTGGAGGTCAATCCTACTACCCAACAATTATTCCCGCACCCTGAGCGAGGTTTCTCACTCCCCCTTACCTGGATAAGCAGAAGACAAAGCTAGAGCGAAATCTGGTTGATCTCCTTCTCTTGGTTCACCTTGGTCTCTAGAAAGTGTGTCCAGAAACAGTGCACATGTGCTCTATTTATAGATTTCCGGAGAGGCCAGAACGGCCTGTTTCGAATCCAGAACGGCCCGTTCTGGATCCTTGAATATGTAAACTTGGCACCTGGAACGGCCCGTTCTAAAACTAGAACGGGCTGTTCTGGCATCTGGAACAGCCCGTTCTAAAACTAGAACGGCCCGTTCTGGGTCTGCGTGTTAGCGCACAACGACCATATTTGGAACGGCCCGTTCTAAAACCAGAACGGCCCGTTCTCAACTAGGGTTACAAGCCTTTTGGGTGGTTTGGAACGCCCCGTTCCAGTTTGAGAACGACCCGTTCTGAGCTACTAAATCACGCTTGTTTTAGTAGTCTGGAAGGCCCGTTCCAATTTTGGAACGGCCCGTCCTGGGCTACTAAGTCACACTTAAAATTACTAAATTACCCTTATCAAAAGCATGAAAACTAGGGTGTTACATAGGGTCAAGTCAGGCAATACTATTAATGTTGTGACCTATCGAGTAAGGTATGAACTTGATGTGTAAAATTCTAAACTACTTACTAGAAGGGTGTTTGGTATCGCAAGCATAATTAACAGGTTATACCCATATGCGACTTAGTTAATGCATGTCAATGTCCTGACGGACCCACACCCAAGTTATACTATACCTGGCAACTATTATTATACTTTCCTAGTGTAAATGGTGAAATCGATAAATAATATTGTGTTGGAAATAGATTGATATCCAACTTTGTTGTTGACCTAGCAAGCCACAAAGGTTATGTTGTATTGGTTCGGTAGAGTTAAGCCACTTAGATTACTTACTTGTGTTGTAAGAGATCTATTGGTTGAAATGTGTGGTGACACATAAAGTTGTTGTGTTATTAAGATATTATGTTGAAAAGTTGTTGTGTTGTAAGGTTGTTGCATTGTTAAGCTATTATGTTATATGTTGATAATTTGTATAGTGTGGTATTGTGTTTTGTCAAGGTGTTGTGTTGCTAAGTTGTTATGTTGTTATGTTGTTGTGTTGGTATGTTGATGAGTTGTAGAATATGTTATCAACTTGTTAAGTTGAAATGTTGAGTTGTAAAGAAGTTAATCAAGTGAATGATTATTTGTGTTGTTCTAGGTTGTTAAGTCAAGTATGAAGATGATGTTGTGTTTATTGGTGTAAAGTTGTCTATATAGTTAGCAAATAACTTCTATATTATATGTTGTTTTCTTTGCATACAAACTTACCCTTACTTTTCCATGTTATTAGACTATGACGATCATATCATTATAGAAATAGGTTAAGATTAGATCGAGGATGAGCGAGATGTTGTGCCATGCTAGTGATGGCTTATTTTGGTCGCAACTGTTCAGATAGTTAGGGACAACTTGGGATATATATATATATATATATATATATATATATAAGACTTGTTATAATCCCAATAAGGGACTTTATTTTTATTTTTTAATGTAACTAGAAACTCTTTTAATTTTTTTGCTCTTATTCATTATTGTTGCATGTATATCTAAGAATTGTTACATGGGAATTCTAAGTTAGTACATATTTATATTTTTCGCTACTTAATTGCTGAGTAGTAGTAAGAATAGAGATCTGTCGGATCATTACATTAAATATTATTTATTTATTTATTTATTTATTTATAAATAAATATTTAAGTGATTAATATTTCTTTTTAATTGAATTAAAATATTATCATATTAAAGTGAGTATTGTTAACACTGAACCCTAAACCCTATAGGTTTATGAGCAAGAGATCTCATTGTAGGTCCAAATAGTAGAGGATTATTGAGTACAATCTTGAAAAAATACAATAGTTTGAGTAAAATATTTTTTCAACTTTTAAAGGGTCTTACTATAAGTCCAAATAATGGAGGGGCATTGAGTCGAAAAAACACAGGCTATGTGAGTGTAATTTACTCTAACAATAATTGATTATACTAATAGTAAGTTATTGAACTAATCTAATTTTTACAACTTTTTCACACATACTTATTGATTAAAACTCATTGAAAACAACAAAAATATTGAGAGATTCATTAAACATAGTATAAAACTACCAAACTTTATAATTTTTAATAAATTTCAACCACTTAAAAAATATGTTCAAAATAATGTATTAAATAGTGTTATATGAGGGTTTATGAATAGGAGTACTATGAACCTAAACTAGTCTAACCTAACTCAACAATTTGCTTCAAGATATTGGAGCATTTGTGTGAAATCTAACACATCAAATAAACTTTAAATTTAAATTTCATTGTGTCTTTGATTTATTTCATTAGTAGGATATAAATTTTAGTTTACGCACTTAAGAGTCTATAGTTTTTTTTTAAAACAACTTAAGAGTATAAAGTAAGTCTATTTTATATGATGAAAAAAATTAACCCATATAATATTACTTTAATATTTTTATTTGTATATGTATATGTTTTATTTTCTAAGATTAAACTTTTAAGTACACAAATTTACAGAATTATGAAGAATAAATTGAATGAAAGAATCTTTGTGTGTGAAACTCAAACTCTTATATGTGGCTGAGTTTTTAAGATGATCATTGCAAATTCTTGATTAGTATTCATTAACTTGCTTCATCTTGCTTAATTTCTTGTAGAATTAGGTGTTCGTTGATGCAATAATGTTTGCATTAAGTGTTTTACTAAATAGTCACTTTTAATCTGATTAAAGATGTTACTTATAACTTTTTTAGTACAAAAGGAAAGAAGTTGTTGTTTGTGCTAGTCAAAAATGACTTTTAATTAACTGACTTTATATACTTTGAGATATTTGTTTATCTTTTTTTTAACAAAAAAAATAAATCATCATTTCTTTATATGTTATAAACGTCAAAGAAACTTTATTCTTTGGATCCATCAACGAATAACATTAAAACATATGATAAAAACATTAGTGTGATATTTAAGTATTTATCTTATATAAACAAAATATTTAGTTTAAAAAGTTATTATGCATTTTTTACTTTTAGTATCATCTCCTATGATTACTGTTTTTTAAGATCATTTTATGCTTTTACAAAAACATTCATGTTGATTAGCATTAAAACATAATCTTTAAGAGATTCTAAATCGTTCTTTGATCTAATGCAAACACATTTAAGTTTTTTAAAAATGTAACAGTTTCAAATTAATATTAAATAGAGGAAGTTAAACCAAGATATACCAGTGAGGTAAGTATAAATATAAATATTAAATAAAAAATATAGTATTTATTACTTTAAAAATATAAAATTGTTTAAAAGTTATTCTTTTATTGTATTAAATGTAGTACTTATTTTCTTTTCTATTAATTGCTTTAGGGAAAGTCATGAAAAAATATTTAATACAATATATATTAAATATTTTTATTTATTTAATAAATAATTTAATATTTATGTTTTAATGATTATTTTTAAATGAATGAAATATTTAATACACAGTTTATTAAATATTTAAGTATTTAATACTTATTTTTAAAATGTATTAAATATTTAAGTATTTAATACTTATATTTAATTGAATAAAAATATTTAATATATATTTTATTAAGTATTTTCATCGATTTCTATAAAGAAGTTAATAAAGAAAGTCAAGTTAAATTCATTATTTGATGTGATATCATATTTAAAAAAAATTATGGGCATTTTTTTATTTTGTAGTTTTTCTATTAATTATGTACAAGAGAACAATTCTCATTTCAAAAGTGTAAAAACTTTAAAATTGGATCATATAATATATATGATTGATCAATGTTATAAGTTATTTGTGTGATAAATCTACTTTATGTTTTTATATTTTATTTTAAATTATAAAATAAAATTAAAATTAAAATTAAGTAATAAAATACGTAGTTAATAATTTGATAATTTAAGTAGTTAATCGATAGTTAACTTGTTTGAATGGTAAGAATAGAAATAAATTTCAATGTTATTTTTTATTATTTAAATATTTAAAAATATTTTCTTTAAAAAAAAAAAGTAAAGATGAACGATAGTTATAAACTAATATATGTTCTTAATATATACTTGTAAGAATAGAAATAAATTTCAATGCTATTTTTTATTATTTAAATATTTAAAAATATTTTTAAAAAAAAAAGTAAAGATGAACGATAGTTATAAACTAATATATGTTCTTTATATATAAGTATATATTAGAGGTCACAAAAACACTTCAAAAATTGTTATGGTGTTTATTTTAGCATCTCATTCAAATAAAATTTAACAAATTATACCATAATTTTTATTTTTCAAAAAAAAAAAATCTCACTTGTTACATTTCTATCTTTTTATTATGATAAATAAAAATTATAAGTAAAAATTTATAATTTTTTTATATTATAAAATTATATAGTTTTATTCCCGTGTCTTAAAAATAATGCTATTTTGAGTTTAGTTTTTTTTTATTAATAAGAAAAAAATTATGACCATAAAAATTAAGCCCAAGCCTTCATATATCTTTTACTAACTCCTATATTGAATATTTAAAAATTTTAAACATATACTTTTGTTGAATGCACCATATTTCATGATTAAAATTCATGAACCAAATTTCTCAAGAAAATAATGTATCATTTAAAGTATAATTTATTAAAAGTTTAGGGTTTATATTTATTAAAAGTTTAGAAAATAATTTATTAAAGAATTGAGATTTAATTCTTATGTATGATTATATTATTGACCTTTATAATAATTGTATTAAAAATTAAATGTTATTAATTTAGATTTTTGACAAAAAATAAATCATCAATGATAAATATTTCATACAAATAATATGATTATAAATAATACAAAAATATGGTTATAAAAAATGGCTTAGTTGTACATTTTGTTATTCAAATTTTTTAATTTGAAAAACTTTCCCCATCCAACTTTTAAAATTGTATATTTTGTTGTCAAATTTTTAAAATTTTACATATTTTATCACTTAATTAATTGATTATTATATATCGCTAGTTATTATTGATGTGCATGATTTGTTCATCACTAACATATCATGTTTATTATTAACTCTAATTGTCAATATAATATATGGATGATGACATTACATAATGTGTCAATAAGATGATCAATGTGATACATCAACATTTAATGATTAATAAATAATGTTAAACAATCAACTTGTAAAGTGATAAAATATACAAAATTTTAAATGTGTGATAACAAAATATCTTGTTTGAAAAGTGTGGTGACAAAATTCATGATATCATGAAATACAAATAACACAAAATGCAATTAAGAAAAAAATACTAAAAAATTATTTGATTAATTAACTATATAAAATTATTCAATTATCAACTAATAAAAACAATTAAACTTAAATTAAAATAATAATATAGGAAGATAAAAACTTGTTTTATTCATGAATTAAAAAATATAATTAACTTATCTGTATTTATTAACAACGGTGTTGAACGATCTAAAATTTATCATACAAATAAAACACCTTCAATTGTTTCAGCTAATTCTTTGTAGTTTGTTAAGAGTTACATTTTTCTTGAGTTTTTTTTTTTTTTTACTGAATTTTCTTTTGAGTTATTCAATTTATTTTTAATTATTGATACCTGATAGTTTTAATATTTAGTTATAATTGACTTTGTTATTTTTTTTTCTGGCATTTAAATATGTTGACCAATATTTGTTTTCTGATCTCTGTTTGAAAATCATTTGGATTTTTTCCTTTTACTAGATATATCATGATGTTGTGTTGTTGTGAACATAAATATATCTGGAAATTTGTATCTGTTATTCTCCAGCAAAATTCATATGGAAAGAAATATTCTTACTTACATAATCTCTATATTTTGAGAAAGATTAGTCCTGTGACTATCATTAATTATTGCACATTAAAATTTTATTAATATTTTTAGAAAAGAGATTATTGACTAATACAATCATGTCAATTAAGAAGTTCACACATTTATTAATTAATGTACTTCTATTTTTATAAGATTTTGTCTAAAACAATTTGGTAATATATATAAAAACTGTCATCCTATATTATACAGAAAATATCATTTACATCTAATATCATAGTTTATTTTTTTGAAGAATTAAATCATAGTTTTTTTTACACCAGAACTAATATCATAGTTATCATATATGATTTGTTATACATTTTATACATATAATTTATACTATAATAAAAAATAGCTATATAAGTGTTATCTCATTATTTAATATAATATAATATTTTGTTCAATTCTTAATAAACTTAGCAAAACCGGGATTGGTAACTTCTAATTCTAAAGCCCAATAATATTCTATTTCTTTTATCTCAAATTGACTTATGTTTAAGATTTTCTCGAAGTGATTAAAGAAAAATAATTAATTATTGAAATAATTTTATCAACCTATTCTTAACTTGTTTCTTAATTCCAATGAATATACAAAATTCTATATATTAAACATAAATAGTTATTTTGCATAAAAATATTTTTAAGAATTTTTTATTAAAATATTTATAGAGGTTTTTTAACATCTTATTTAATTCAAATTATTTTATTAAAAAATTAATTCAAATTATTATTTATTACATTTATTTATGATTTAAAACAACATTCAACATCTATTTATATATTAAACATGAATAACTATCTTACATCAGAATATTCTCATAGACTATTATTTAATTGAAGCATTTTTAAGAACTCTTTTAATTTTTATCTAATTCAATTCTCTATTTATCATATTTATTTATGAATTAAATTTTAATATTTTAAAATAAATTATTAATAATTAAAAATAATTTTATGTAATAATATAAATTATTTATTTTAAATATAAATATAATTTATATATTTTTAAATATTTATTTTCATAAATTATTATAAATTTTAATTATACACATTAAATATTTAATTCATAAAATATAAATGCTAAAATATTATTTATTAAGTATTTAAAGATAATAATATTTATTAGTATACAAAATTAAATAAAATTTTTTAAAAACTAAAAATATTAGTCAATATAATTAATTGGAATGGTAAAAGAAAATGTTAGAAATATAGAAAAACGACAAAAAAAGATAAGAAGGTGAGGGTTCAGTTTTGGCCGGTAAATCCTTTCCTTTACTTTACAAAGGATGAAACTGCTGAAAAATCTGACAGTTTGATTTTCACTCTTAAATGGAAACTGACTTTTTCACCTTCACATGTTTTTCTATGTCAGTTTCTCTCACTTCAATTCTTATATTCAAATCCAAACAAACGCCTCTGACCCGATAGTTCAGTCACAAAATCTGCATGTGGTGCGTCGTTGCTTACCGCGTCCCACACTCTTCTTTCTTTAATGCTTAGACGATAAATTGAGAAAAAAGAGGAAGAAAGTTATAAAAGATGAGAGAGAAAGCATGCAGTATCCTAGGCTCCCTTTTGTTTCTTTTTCAGTTACTATTTCCATTCATTCAAAATCTATCCATTCATTTATTTCCACATCTTTTTTAATGCTTTCACTTTATATTCATATATATATATATATATATATATATATATAAATGTCCTTCCACTGCCACACACACAGACAACTCTTATGCCTCTTCCTCCAAATCGCTCCATCCACTCCACTCCTCTTATCATTTTAAACATTGTGCAAGCGAAGCAAATAGGTTCGGTTGCTTATTCATTTTTTTGATCTGGATATCTGGATATGGCCATCGAAGCACAGTTGTATCCCAACAACTCCCGTTTCCCATTTAGTGGATCAAAGAATTTAATGATAAACAATATTCAGTCATGTTTGAATTCTCAAGTGTATAGTCCGAAGCATCATCAACATCTACACCATGCCAGGCAGATGAATCCAAACATGTCTCTTGTTGATCCGTCTTTCCCTAATTCGAATGGCCAGCAGAACGTGAACCCCTTCAATAACTATACTTACAACCCTCAAACTTTAGCCTCATATCCTCAAGGCTTCTCTGTTGACTTTGATGAACAGAGGGAGATTGATCACTATATCAGATCACAGGTTGGTTTCACAATTAATTGATCATCTTTACTTTATTATATTTCTCCACAAAAATATCACTTTGCATCTTTTGTTAATGAAACCAGTTTTTGTTTTCTGATTGTGCAGAATGAAAAGTTGAGAATTTTGTTGGAGGAACAAAGAAAACAGCAGGTGGAAGAGTTATTGAGGAAGGTGGAATTGAACGCTCGTTATTTAATGAGGCAGAAAGATGAAGAAATAGCGCAAGCAACAAAGAAAACGTCTGAATTGAATGAATTTTTGAGGAAGTTGGAGGTAGAGAACCAATCATGGCGAAGGGTGGCTCAGGAAAACGAGGCTATGGTGATGTCTCTTCATAATAGCTTAGAACAGATGAAAGAGAGAGCAGTGTATGGGGTGACAACAGAAGATGCAGAGTCGTGTTGCGATGACAACATGGGAATCACGGCAAAGGAAGAAGGAACAGGGGAAAACAGAGTGTGTCCTGGTGGGGCAGTAGAGGTTGAACAAATTAGGAAAAGGACAATGAATTGCAAATGTTGTAATTCTCAGAAATCGTGTTTTATGTTTCTTCCTTGCAGGCACCTTTGTTCGTGTAAAACTTGTGAGTCTTTTCTCCAAGTTTGTCCTGTTTGTAATGTGCCCAAAAAGTCCAGCATAGAAACTTTAATCCTATAGTCTTAATGTTTTATATTTTCATTTAGATAATTTTATAGAAAAATGTTTATTTTATTAAGAATTTGTACCTTTTTTTAATATAAAAACATATACCTTTTTCATCTATTTCTATGAGTGCCTATATAGTACATATTTATATATTACACATTTATCAACACGTTTTTTTTTTTTTTAAATTACTTGTTACATTATATCACTTGTTCTTATATTTTTCTTCCTTTTATGATATCTCCAGGTTTTGGTAACGCGGAGTACTCTTTTATGATTCTTTTTCATTAGAAAAAACAAATGCAGATAACCTTTTAAATTTGGCAATTAATAATTGATGGTTTTTGTTGGCTTGAATATCCATATTTTGCAAAGAATAATGATATATTTTTTCTCAAATCGTCTAAATTTTAAATTTCTTACATTTTCTTCTTATTAATACTTCATATTTAATCAATAAAGAAAACTTTAATATTTCTATATTTCTAATACATTAAAAATATATTTAATTTTAATAAAATATTAGAACGTTTAATAGAAAAAGAGATAAGATTTGTTGATTGTAAAAAGTTAGACTAAATTTTATTTATCAAACTGTTAAATTATATAAAATTATACTTAAGATCGTGTATATTAAATTTTACATGATTTTAACTTTTTTTTATATTTTAAAAAAATATATTTATATATATTTTAAATATCATAGTATACTTAAAAGTATTAAATAATTTTATAATTATATGAAATTTGATATATAGAATTTTAAATATAATATTATATAATTCAACGATAGAGTTAATTAAATTTGTATTATATAAAAAATTATTAAAAATATAAGATTTTATATAATTTTTAGATTTATATTTAATGTCAATGGATTCTAATTCATAGAAAAATATTGAAATAATTTATAACAGTATTCAATTTTTATTAAAAAAAGTGTTAAATAGAAAATAAATGTACTTTATATGTTAAAAACATTAAAAAAAATTAAAGAATAACGTATATATATATATATATATATATATATATATATATATACGACTGAATGATAATATTTTATATATATAATTAAAAAATCATGTAAAAGATTTTTGTACAGTCAATGTAATTATCATTTATTTTAATATTTTAATATTTAGCAAATAAAAAATTAGTAAACAAATATTATTTTTGGTTACTGTTCTCAAAGTAGTCGATTTCTTGATTTTGTTATCAATTACATGTATTAAAAGACAAAACATAGTGATCATAATTACATCATTACGAGATGTAATTTGAAGGTAATATTTCAATTATTTATTTTAATATTTTAATATAATTAACATTAAATTTAAAAATAAAATTATTTATAACATTTATTTAATTTAAAATAGATTTATAAATATCTATAAAAATTTATAAGTATATGTAAATATTTATAAAATTTGCATATATTTACGCAAATATAAAATGGGTATGCGACAAATTTTTATGATACAAGAGAATAATGGGTACCATCGCTGGTTGAAAGTGTTTCCAAGGCAAGTGCATTTTCTCATTTCTGTGTCATGCCACTCTTTTTAAAGATAAAAGTCCGCTACGTGGACGTTAACACTGTACATGACATGGATCTTCTCAATCGATGTGGCCACTTTTTAATGAAATTAAATAAATAATATAATATATAAATTATTTAATACACAAATATAAATTAATTAATTAGGTTAAAAAAATTAATTAATGTTTCCTATATAATAATAAATAGTTGGATTAAAAAAAAGGTTATAATATATCTGTAAAATAAAATACATAACCTAAATCTTTAATATTAGATATAACTATATAAAAATATTATTTATATAATATATTTTTAATTATATAAAATGTTATTAATTGTGTAGTCAAAGAATATGAGTATCTGAATATTAAATATAGTTCTACAAAATATAAATTGTATAATATATTTTTAGTTTTATAAAATTTTATTAATTCAGTAGTCAAAGAATATGAATGTCTGAATACATATCATTCACGTATCCATCTGAATAGAAAACTTTTTTCTTCTTTTTTTAACACTCTTAACATTTTTTTTCCTTCTATTTCCCATTTGTTTTCCGAATACAGTTCATGATTGACAAGTTCTTAATCTCATCCACCAAACACATGTAATCAATAGTACAGTCTATTCGGTGTTAGTAAAAAATTATAGAATATTACTCGTTTTATTGATAACTATTGAAAAGTTTACTAATTATTTTTAATAAAAATATTTCTCTCAATTAATTTTTTTTTAATTTATAAGACTCAAATATGTAAAAATTACTTTAAGTATTTCAATGTTTAGGATTGAATAAGAATATAAAAAACTGAAATTTGATAATCAAAAGTTCTCTAGGTTTTTGGTAACTAGACGTATCACTTTTATGATTATCTTACACTAAGAAAACATGCTGATATCCTTTTAAATTTGACTATCAATAGTTAACAGTTTTTGATTATCTGAATATCCATATTTTTAAAGATTAATGATATTTTTTCAACGATATCTCTCTCAAACAATAATTATGATCTTATTCATATTTCATAATAGAAGTATTAACTAAACATAAAATGTATTTTATATAAATTAAAACATAAACAAAACACTTTAAGTTTAATAAATGTGCATTGTTGATATAAAAATTAGAGTAAATTACTTTACCATCATACAAGAGATAAGGATATTACATTACATTTCTCTTTTATGTTGAAATATATAATTTAGTTCATTTAACTTAATGCTGTTAACATGAAATACATTTCTCTCCTCTAAGAGATGTAAATATTATATTATCATCTTTTCATATGTTAAAATATCAAATAATTACACTTTATCTCTTAAAGATATATGTATATTATCACTCTCCTACTATATTAAAATATATAATTTAGAATATTTAACTTAGTATGGTTAAAGAATATTATATTATTATAAAAATTTAAAATACAATTTGATTTAAAATATAACGTTAAAATATTTAACTCATTTACATTAACAAGAGTTAAATTGTTAAGGTGTAATATATTTATATTTATTAATGGAGAAAAATATTTATTTTAACACAAGAAGAGAGAGGGTGATGTGATATTTACATTTATTAAGGTGAATAGAGTTTTGGTAATAACTTTTTTTTTTTTGCAATGGAAGTTAACGAAACTTTAACAAAAAATTTAAGAAGTGAGTAAAGTGTCATATCTTGGAATTTATCAAAGGAGAAGATTGTAAACTTTATCGTAAGAGGAAAGGACAATGCAATATTCATATCTCTCATTGGAGAGTAGTGTAATTTACTCTAAAAATTAATCATAAATCATATTTAGTATTATTTTGGCTAAATTACACTTTTGGTCCCTTTATTTTCATCAATCCGTAATTTTGGTATCTCTATTTTAAAATAAAGATACTTATTACAAAAAAGAAACACAATATTTATACACGAAAAAGATAGAAACATAGAATAACCAACTCAAATTTCCTCTTAATTCTATTTTACAAAATCGATCAAATTCAGTTGATCTCTCAAAAATCTAAACCACTCTACCTTTATTGGTTTAGTTAGAGCATTGACAATTTGATCATGACTACTACAATACATCAACTTTAGTCTTCTTCAGCTTACTTGATCTCTTAGATAGTGAAACCCGGTCTTGATATGTTTTCTTCTTCCATGCATCACAAGGTTCTTTGACAAACTAATAACAAATTTATTGTCGATGAGCAACTTCAAACCTTCAATCTTTCTTAGCCTCAACTCTATTAGTAGTTTGTCAAGCCAAAATGCTTAGCAAGCACATCTAGCAACAACTATGTACTTAGCTTCACAAGTAGACAAGGCCACCATCAATTCTTTCTTTGAGCTCCATGATATCAGAGCTCCTTCAATGAAGAACACAAACCTTGTTGTACTATTTTTATCGTCCTTGTCACCTCCCCAGTTTACATCAGTGTAGCCAATGACTCCAACCTCCTCCTTTGATTTATTGTTATATAGAAACAAAATGCCCATCTCAACCATTTCCTTGATACATGTCAAAATCCTTTTGGCAACATAGAGAGATGAGATACCTTAGGTCTCTACATGTATCTAAATATAAGACCAACAATAAATTTGATATCAGGCCTCGTATAACAAAGATAACGTAATGACCCAACAATTTGTTTATACTTTGTTCCATTGTCATGTTCATCACTCCCTTCCTTCTCGAGAATCAATCCCAATTCTAATGAAGTGACTGTTGAATTAAAATTTAGCATGTTGAACCTCTTCAACACTTTTGCTGCATATCAATATTGATGCATCATTAGTCCTCCTGCCACTTTTGTAAATTTGAAACCCAAGAAGCAAGACAAGGCTCCCAAGTCAGTCATTTCAAATTCATGCATCAACTCCCTCTTAAGATTGACAATATCACCTTCATGATTGCTAGTAATCAAAAGGTCATTGACATACTAACAAACTATAATCAAGCTTTGCTTCTATCAAACATATATTCCAAACTCACATGTACATTTGACAAAACCAAGTTTAAGATGTATCTGTCGATTCTTTTATTCCAGGCTCTTGATGCATGTTTGAGACTGTAGATAACCTTCTTCAACTTAAACAACTTTGCCTCTTGCCCTTCAATTATAATCCTAGAGGTTGCAACAAATACATCTCTTCTTTCAAAGGTCCATTTAGAAATGTTGATTTTTACATCAAGTTGATGCGTTGTCCAACCTTTTGAACTTGCAATAGCAACAACTATTTTTATTGTCTTTATTGAAGCAATAAGAGCAAATGCCTCTTTGTATTTGATATCGAGCTTTTGAAGGAAGCCCCTTACAACCAACATCACCTTATACTTCTCAAAATCTTCCACCACTTCATTATTTCTTTTGATTAGGTAAGTCCATAACTTTCTAGAAAAATCATCAATGAAAGAAATGAAATACCTATTTCCTCCAAGGGACTTAGTTTAAATCAAACCATAGACATTTGAGTAGAATACTTCTAGCCTCTCTTTTGTTCTCATCAACACATGATTGAAAGAGTTTCTCAACTACTTACACTCCAGGCACTTTTTACAAACTTCATTAGGTTGATTAACATGGGGAAATCCTTTCACCATGCTTTTCGATTTCAATATGTGTAGGTCTCTGAAGTTAAGATGTTTAAATTGATAATGCTAAAGTCATTCCTCCTTATTGACTGCAACAACAAAACATTCATGATTGAGTATGATGATATTGACCTTGAATGTGTATTCTTCGTTAAAGTTGATTTTAATAACAATCGATGTTGATTGTCATATACCTTAAGCATCTTATCTTCTAACTTTGATAATGTCCTTTCTCAAGAAGTTGTTCGATACTAAGTAAGTTGTTTTTCAACCCAGGAACAAACAATACATCAATGATGAAAGCTAGACTATCATTCTTTCTCTTAATCAAGATCTTTCCAACCCCTTATGCCATCAAAACTCAATCATCAACAAATTTTACTTTTCTCTTTATTGATTCATCAAGATTTACGAACCTACCTCTCGTTCCTATCATATGTGTCGAACATCCTATCAAGATACTAGTAGTTGTTGTTTCCACCACCTTTTGTTTGAGCAGTGGTAACCATTAAGAGAACTTGTTTTGAATCTTCATCTTTCTCTTGTTGAGCCATTTGAGCTTCATCTTTTCTAGGATTAAGATACCAACAACTCTAGGCTTAATGACCAAGTTGGTTACAATTGTATCATTTAACGTTTCTTATGTCAATGTTGCATCATTTCTTCTGTTGATCATCAACGTTCTTTCTAGTTTCTTCAACCTCTTTTCCTTTAACTCTACACAAAACCTACCTTAATCTATCTTTATTCTTTTTCTTCTTATTTGATATGTACTTTGAGTTAGACTAAACCTGAAGGGCTTGTTCGATCTTTCTTTCTTCACCTTTTTCGATCATCCTTTGCTCATATGACTTTAACAAACCCTAAAGCTCCTTGAGACTTAATTCCTTGAGATTCTTCAACTTTTCAATTACCACTATGATATGATCAAACTTTATAGGTAGTGTAAACAACACCTTCTCTATCACCAGCAACTCAACTAGTTTCTCCCCAAGACCCTTCATCGTGTTCACAATTGTTTGAACACGAGTAATATACTTAGCCACAATCTCACTATTCTCCATCGACAAAAGCTCATACTATTGCCGTCGCATTTTAAGTTTTACCTTCTTGGTCTTGATTGCACAACCATGCACTTACTCAAGAATCCCCCTCACTTCCTTTGATGTCTCAGCTTTCGAGATCCTCTCAAAATTGGCTACATCCTCACTTTGATGCAAGATGAACAAAGTCTTACAATCTTTCTTCTCATTCTCCTCCGCAACCTTTTGCGCCTCTATCCTACTTGCTTCGACAAGCTTAAAACCCTCTAAATTCCATACACCTTGAAACCTCATAATGACTCGAATTTGTATCTTCCAATTATCACAATTCTTCATCATGAGAATTGGAAGATTCGTGAGAATGGAACCTAATATTGCTGCAATGGCAACAATAACCATTCAAGAAAACTTCAAAGATAACTTCTCCAAGAAACTTTCTTGGTTTCAGGAACCCTCTTTTGAACCTAAGTCTTGGATAAAAATTGGGATGCAAAACTCTTTTGTATTATTCCAGAAAAGAAACATAATATTTATACACAAAAGAGATAGAATAATATAATAACCAACTCAACATTTAGTTCCTCTAATTTTAAAAATATAGAATTTCGGTATTCCTATCAAATTGACATCTATTAATCATTAAGTTTTAACATTTACTCATACTTAAGTAATATGACATTTAATAACGTGGTATTAAGAAATAATTTTAAAAAAACTAAAAAAAAAGCATACAAATAAGATTTTTATTAATAAAACAAATATTAATTACTCATAAAAATAAATACAAGCAAAGATATTTTATATGTTATTTTTAATTTTTGTCTCTATGTGACATCATTCTATATCACATCATTAAATATGACATTACTTAAGTAATGACAAATCACCGATAAACATCAAAATTTAATAATTAACAAAAATAAAATTGATGGGAAGATCAAAATTTCATACTAAATGTCTATATTAAAAAAAAAAGGGGTCAAAATTGTGGATAAACAAAAATAAAGGGAAAAAAATACAATTTTACCTATTATTTTTAAGTTAAAACTAATAAATTTAACATTATAACGATTTATGATTGAATTTCAATATAATTTTTTTTTTCCTTGTTAGAGTGTGTTTGATAAAACTTTGAAAATTATATTATTTCAATAATCAATTATATAAATATCAATTATAATCAAAATAAAATTTTGTTTGGATAAGTTTGTTGAAAAGCAATTTTAAGATGTTTAATTTCATCTGGATACAATAAAAAAAATCAGTTTTTATGTAGTAAATCATCTTAAATGGAAAGAAAAAAAAATTGTTAAGAAATAATCACAAATACCAAATTTTTAACTTCTTAAAAAAATATTTTTTTTCTAAATTTAAATTATTATCCCAAACATATAACTTATTTTACAAACAGTTTATATATATATATATATATATAACAGCTGAAAGTGGAAAAATGAATCTTTCTCTAACATACCCTCAACGTATTAGTTATTTTAATAATTTTTATGTTTAGAAAAAAAATATTAAAAGCATTAAAATTTGTTTACTTCTCAAGTTAGTCGATTACTTGATTATTTTATCGATTACATAGATAAAAAAATTCAACACAATAATTGATTATGTTATACTGAAATCAATTACATTACTACTACGTACGAGATGTAAGTTGAAGGTAATTCAATATGCTGATTTGTTACTCAGAGATTATCACAACTTACTAAGCCTAAATGACAATCATAATAGAGTATGTTAGTTAAAAAATATTTTTCACTGAAAATGTACCATCCTGCTTGCTCTAATTTAGATTATGTGAATTAGGGCAGAGTGAAGTAAGTTGGTACACTTTGAATGCTCAAACTATCAGGTCGTGCTGTTACTTTGCTCTGAAAATATTGTTATTGTAGTTAGACACTAGACACTAATTTGATATCATGACTAGATCAATGATTTAAAACTTTTGTTCTTCACATTCTAGCTATATGAAGAAATTAGGGAACAGAGTATTTATTTCACATTCTAGCTATATGAAGAAATTAGGGAACAGAGTATTTATTTATTTTATCATTCTTCAAAGTAAACTCTAACACGCAAGTTTCTTCGTATTACAAAAATATATAAATTATAAAAAAAAAAATCTGTGTTCATATTATGCGTTTGACTTATTTTTCAGTTGTATGTATGAGCACGAATCCCCTGCCTTTTCATTTTAGTACCAACTTGAAATAAGGTTAAAAGCGAGAATAATTTCAGTATTATAGAGGATAATCAAGCTTACATTTTTAGCTTTATATTATTAATAACGAGTTACAAGAGAAATAGAATAATGTTAAATTAAAGAACCAGAATTTCCATCGTGTATACAAATTTTGGGAGGATTCGTTTCTTTGACATTAACCACTGTTACTACCAAAGGTATTGATTTATGAAATCCGTATCCCATTTATTTATTCAGAAGCTGCTTCATACTGATAAAATTTCAAACACACTATAGCCGTTGGAGGTAAATCTAGTGGCGAATATTTCTGCTGCAGAAAATCCACATGCTATCGGAAACGTGGAGATGACAGCCTCCAACTTTAACCGGCCACTTTGGATAATCACGTGCAGTTTTTTTCTTTTTTTTCTTAAGTGATCCAAACCCTTAAAGAGACTTTTACAATAAGGTACAAAACAATGTTAAATGTAATTTTAAAAACTTGAATCATTAGATGAGAGAACTGCCACGCAGCAATTTTTTAGAATCCTCTTCGCAGCAATTTATGAGAATTTAGATATATAACTCAGCAGCAGAATCATAGAATTTGCACATTGTTTATACACTTTCAAATGCAAAGTCAAGTAATTGACAATCAATTTCACATCTTGCCTAGATGATGTAATTCCTCTAAACAACCAAATTTCTCTGTATCTTACTTCTTTCTAAACACCAAAACAATGTGTTCGTAGGAAACAAGAGTACCCTGATGATTAAAGATGTTTTAATACAGACTAAACCCAAAATACTGGCTAATAATGATAGCAAATCCAAGGGCTATTGCAATAAGGGAAGAAGCCCAAGTGAGCTTCTCAGTTATCCTAGGTATTCTATTCTTCAGTGCCTGGCTACATGAACCTATAAATACAGTATAGCTTCCCATCGAAAACACGGTTCCAATTAAGAACATGATGAGGAATGCAGCACCAGCCAAGCGAGAAGGCAAAGCAAGGGCAGGCAACACCATCATCAATGCATCTGGTTGCAGTCCATGAACAATCCCTGTGGCGAAAGTCGCAAAACCAATCTTCTTTTTTCCTACTGCTGGATTATCAAGTGATTCATACACGCTGACATCGCATTCACCACTTTCTAAAGCAACACATGGAGCATGTACTTCTGAAGCTTCTCTAATTCCCATAGCACCAATTATTAGCAGTGTAAGACCCACCACTATGGTGCCCCAAGTGCGCAAAATTTCAATATGGAGTTGATCCTTCAGGACTAAAAATATTAAGCCAAAGATAACCTGACCAGCATCATGGCCACAGCCCCAAAGGGCTCCCACGGCAGCACTCTCCATTCGGGTGCGACCAATTGACAATGGAGCCAGAGCAGCTAGGTGGTCAGGCCCTGATAAGGTGTGCAAGCACCCAGCAAAGAAACCAGTCCAAGCACTACTTAGGAGCTCAGTGTGGATTAGCTTTCTACCAACTGCAGCAGCAGGACCACCGGTCTTGGCAGCAGTTTGAAAGGTTGCAAAAGCTGCTGGTGCAATGGCTGGTTGGACTAAGATCATAACAAGAGCAGAAAGTATCACAAGAGTCCGAACTGTTATTGCCTGAGATGAAAAACATAAAGGGTTTTTTTCTTAAGATCTATTAATACTCCAGAATTTAAAAGACCTAGGGGCTAGGACAAACCAAAAATACTGTCAGCAGTGTAGAATATCACCAAAACCAAAATAAAACAATAAACCGTAATGTGCCACTGCCACACATAACTTTCGATATATCCAAGTCTCCATTCAATTACACATGACAAAAAACAGAAGCAGGATTATAAATTCAAACAGTAAAAGAAGTGGCTAAACAAAATTTACAAGATTGTTCTTCAAACCTTATAAAATTGACTTGAAAACCGACTTGTAAGATAAAAATTGTTCTTCATTAATATATTAATACATTGTTTTGGACTTATAACTAATTGATGAATGGTTTTCAACACATTTCCTCGTGCCGAGTACCGAACATTTCGTGCATAAAATTTGTTGGACATCCGCAGGTGATTTAATAATAGTCCAACAATTGGTGACCTAATGAATCCAATCACAACCAATAATCAATAAGATAGTTTCTAATACCATGGTAGGAAAATGAAATTGGACCTAAGTCATCCTTACAAAAATAGTTTGTAAGGTGACAAATGCTGTCCAATTATTTTCACTAATTTACCAGTTTATAAGGTGATGAATGCTCTCCAATTATTTTCACTAATTTGACCTTATCACCGGAGGATATCCAACAGAAACATGGCATTTAATTTAAGGAGGATTGTTCACCCTTCGTATAAAACTATAAAGTTAGTTGAGAGGCATCAGTCAAATCGTAACAAATTTATGTACGCATATCAAATTTGAATTCTACGGTAAGGTTCCCTGACATTTTTAAAAATCAAAGAGTAGCTTAACAATTCTATAACCAAAAGGAATTTCCATGAGAAACATCAACTTGGAAATGAACAATGATACACAAATAAAATAGAAGTCCTTAACAAGAATGGTTGGTCAGAATACAATCATACCTTCGGCTTTTGAGAAGCGCCGGTTTTGAATTGATTGAGAGATTGGGATTTGTGTGTGGAAACGGATGGAAAATGATTGGGGTGCTTGGAAGAAGCGAGAAAGGGAATGGAAGACGAAAAAGGAGATGGGTTTTCATGCTTGCAACAAATTGAGGTGACCCTCTTCAAGTCAGAACGTGTTGATGGAGAAAATTTGAATCTTGCAGTTGCAGACTCAAATCGAGTGAGAAATGTGAAAGACTTGTTGAAACTTTTCAAAGAATGGGGTGGAGACGGTGATAGAAGCCTATCCATGGCTTCTATCTACAAAAACACAAATGAAGACCAAAACACAGATGGCAGATTCTTCCCTTAAAAGTTAAAACAAAACCACCAATTAGACTATTACCTAACCCTCCCATTTTTTTTTCTTTTGTCGTTTTCTTTTTCTTTTATTTTAAATTAACATTATAAACCAAAATAGTTTGGCATTGCCATCAAAAGCAATGTTTAATGGTTGAATTTTCTTCCAACCGTGGTTAATAAGAATTATTAGGGTAATAATAATGATAATTATATAATACATAATAAAATTATAAAATCATAATATTATTTTATAAAATTTACGTTTTTTAGGACATAAACTTTAATGTTTAGAATATATAAAATTTCAGATTATTATATTTAAATCTTAAATTAATATAAAAAAATTGTTAACTATTACAAGTTTATATTTAAAATAAAAATAATGATAAAAAAAAATTAGAACAAAAAAATAAAGTAATAAATACGTTAGGCTGATTTTTTTTTAGAAAACCAAAATTTATAACATTGTATTAAAAAAAATCATTGACTTGTAAATTAATTTTAGCAAACTTTTACCAATATTTCAATCTTTTAACTTTTTTTTTTTACAATGACTACAACAAGCTTCGAATCGAAGATTTTGTTATATAATTTCAATTCCTGTCATTATTTTATGATTTACTTACATCAAACATTAGACCAGTTCATCACCTTGTCCAATTCAATCTACTATATTTTATAGTCAAAGCCAATTTTCCATAATTTACTATAAAAATAGATAGATTGTTAATTTCTTCCTCTATTATGGTTAATACATGTATGTATTTCAACTTTATATTGCAAAAACTTCATCCTGACCATTGTCATGCCCTACTTAAAACATGTACGTATTTCGTAGCTCTATATATGCAAAAACTTAATCTATATAGATAATATGAAGATTTAAGTTTAATTATTATTATTATTTACTGTTAATAAAAATAAATAATAATAATAATAATAATAATAATAATAAAACAAAATAAAAACACTTGGGCCTATGGAAGTAGTTGAAAAAAGAATAGGGTCATTTTGAATTTACTTGCATTTGTAGTGTGTGGTATGTAAGATGCAAATGTGTATCTATACTCTTCTCATGTTACCATGATTTGGTTGTTCAAATTAATACTGTCCCTTGTCATTCCCTTTTGAAAGCAACAATCACTAATATCTCATCACTACCAACAATTAAGTAAGTGGTATGAAGGAAGTTGCTAAATCAACTGTATCATGACAATCGTTCACAATTTAATGCGTACAACTAATAGTATTACGCCGTTGTCATTTTTGACTGGTCTAATTAACAACAAAAACGTGTGACCTCACAATCCTTGCAATAACACAAGTTGAAACTTGCAAGTCTTACAAATGCTTGTGGTTTGTGGGTATGTTATTCATGGCGATTTTGGTAAGTATTTATTGGCTAATGCTTTTATAATAAATATTGAAAGATTTATTAAATACTACTATAACTTGCGATCGATAGCACATTCAAAAATTCCTTCAAAGTCATAATGAGGGAAATGGATCCTTTCATGTCGAATTAAAAAACAAAATCTTTCATACTAAAAGAGAGGGAAACGTAAAGTAGAAAAGCTTATGAACAAAAAATCACATATTCTTCCCACTCTGATTTTGCGACCACGTATTATCAGCATGAATGAAGACGGAACCTTACTTTACTTAAACACAATCATTTTACTTCTTTGGTTCGAATGATTAATCTCAGAAGAAAGGGTTTTAAATTTATTTTTGGCATGAATATAGTATATTAATTTGTTTTATTATTGTAGATTTATGGAGAGAGTTGGGGCAATTAAGTTTTGTGGGACTTTGGTGACATAAAGTCCACATTCAACTAATAGTGAACGGAAACAAATAGTTTGAGACAAAAGCAACTGTTTGGCACACGATGACCCACTTTTTAACGTGCTCATGCCATGCGCTTTCGTGTGTTGGGCACACGTCGTTAACCCACTCACCGATAGGTACCAACCTCCTTCACACAGAAAGGAAACTACAAAATCTCATAAAATATTTTATAAATCAAACTACAAAATCCGAATGGTGTATGGGTAGGGTTGGCAACCTATAAAATATTTATTATAAGTAAGGTAAATAATTATTTATCGGAGGAGGGTCTAGGCGATTAATCCGCAAAAATTTATGGATGTGGGTGTGTCTCTATATATGCATGTAAGCGTTGAAATTATATTGGTATAATTTTTATAATTATTATATTATTTAATAATTTTTAAATGAATGATATTTTTTTAAAAATCTCATTTTAGATTGAAACATCATTTCATTAAGGGTATTGGACCGTCTCGGTCGTAGGCCGATTGGTATCTCGGACTATAAGGACTACACCTTAAGCCTTTTCGCCTTATAGGCTCAAGGCTGGAAGACAAGTAGACCGTCTCGGCCGTAGGCCGATTGGTATCACCGACTATAAGGACTACACCTTAAGCCTTTTCGCCTTATAGGCTCAAGGATGGAAGGCAAGTGGACCGTCTAGGCCGTAGGCCGATTGGTATCGCCGACTCGGCCGTAGGCCGATTGGTATTGCCGACTCGGCCGTAGGCCGATTGGTATCGCTGACTCGGTCGTAGGCCGATTGGTATCGCCGACTCGACCGTAGGCCGATTGGTATCGCGGACTATAAGGGCTACTATGCATGTGAGGTCGACTATAAACTCGTGCACTGCCCAGGCCGATTCACGACTTGATCTCCCCTCATTTGATCACCCGACTGTAACCTTGGCCGACTCACCCTCTTAGAGTCAATTGACATATAACCAATTTGGGCCACGTCAACCAGATACTGATCTCACTCACCCATAAAGGCCTACTCGGTCATTATCCGATTGGACACTCGGCAATGGAGAGGTCCCACCTTCACTCACCAAGTATTTCCAGATTAGAACGACTAAAGAGATCCCTACATTCTCGGGGCCCATAAGGTCCGTGAACAAGAAACTATAAAACTTAAAAACCTAGAGCTAAGTAGGCAGATTACACTTTTGAATGCTCTGTGTGACACCCTCTACCCCAACATACATATACAGTAATTATAAAAAAATAGAATTTTTCATCAATAAAAATCAAATTTCCAACCACGTAAGGGTAAAGAGTTCACATTCATAAACTTAATCCAAATAACATGCCAGTAAAATTACAAAGAAATAAAACTGAATTTTCCAAAATAATTTAATAAGAACATTTTAAACTAATCCTATCTATGTCCCGATGTCACATGTCCTATCAGGGCAAAACCCAACATAGAAGCCTAAGCTTCATCACCAACATCCTCAGTCTCACGCTGATGATCACCTGTATATCAAACAAGAGAAACAACACAAAAGAAGGGAGTGAGAAACATCTCACTCTGGCTCACGGTGTAGGAACGCACACCGGATAGCCAAACACAAACAATACAGTTACCTCATAGATCAATCAACAACAATAGTTTATTCAATCATCCAAGTCATACAAATAGTAATTTATCATCATTTAATAATAAGGATGCACATGCATGGACACGAACTTCACATTATCATGCATGTGGCGCCAGTAAAACATCACATGGCATATTGCCGCTAGCAATACAGGAAGAGTAGTCTAGGAGTACATGCCGGGTCACACCCTCTGCGCACTCACACTAGAAGGATATACTACCAGAGTCTCGTCAGGATAGCTAAGCTGCGCAAGATACATCTCATGCACACAATGGGTGAGACTAGGACTTCCAAACCGAGCTATTCCCAAGGACTAATCCCCAAAGCTTTTACACTAGGGGGCCTTCTCTGGCGGTGTATTTCATATCGTACCCTTAAAACACTTATGCAAATGATGCATGTCAATCAAGACTCTATGCATTCTCATATCACATTATCATTTCCCATGGTCATATCACATCATCGCATTTCGTCATCATATTTCATTATCACATTTCATATCCCATGTCTCAATCACATTTCACTTTACATCATCATATTCACAAAGCCTCCACAGAGCACTTTAATTTATATCAAAACTCGTTTATTTATAAAATTAAATACATATTTTTACATCTCATCAAACAAGGAATATAACAGAAAAATCATAAATCAAAACAGAAAATATTTCATATTTTGCCTATTTCTCATAGGGTTTCCCGCAGGAACCCATAGAGCACTCTAGATCATATTAAAACATATTTATTTTCAAAATTAACCACATACTCATGCATCACATCCAACAAGGAACACAACAAAGTAATCAGAAGGCAAAATAGAAAACATTCATATTTTGCCCGTTTTCTCATATGGTTTCCCATAGGAACCCATAGAGATCTCAAGTCATACAATTAATTGCATATAAGAAAAATAATAAGCAAAACAGATACAATTGGGAGAAACCCCTCATACATGAGCATACATAAAAATACAGCAAACACAAGATTGGAGGCCAATCCCACTACCCAACATACAATCCCACACCCAGAGCGAGGTTTCTCACTTCCCCCTTACCTGGATGAGCAGAAGACGGATGGTCTTGGTGTGATCTAAGATCGTTCCTGAGTACTCTTCCTTAGAGCTCTTTGTTTCTCCTCTCTTTTTTTTCCCTAACCCCTCAGAATGAAAATGAGGCAGATAGGGTTAACACTACCTGATTCCTTTCTTAAAATTAATCTATTGGGCTGGGTCAACCCAACCCATTTTCCTTCTCTTCTAACCCACTTCTCTTTCTCCTCAAAATAATTAAATAAAATAAATACATGTATATTATAAAATATTTTTCCTCTATAATAATAATATATTTCTAACCCAAAATATAATAATAAATTTCAATAACAAAATATCATATAAAATCAACCTTCTCTTAAAATATATAAATATTTATTTAAAAATACTAATAAAAATACTTATTTAATACGTACAAAATAATTGTCCAAAATAATAATTATTTAAAACGTGCAAAATAATATTTCTATATAATTATTAAAATAATTATGATCAAATACCATATAATAATAATAATAACAATAACCTTTTTGAAAACTGGAGTGTTACACTCTGGCTCGGAGGCTTGATCTAGGAAAAAACCCTAGTCCATCCTTTGGCCGGAACATTTTGGCGCCCACCGTGGGGCTACGGTGAAACTTTTCCTACGCCCCAAGTAACACAGGAGAACCCGCACTTTACCATGGCGAGAGGCGGCACATCCAACAGCGACTCACAACACCCTACCATGGAGGAGATGATGGCATTGATCAACGGTTTGAGGGAGGAGAATGCGCGATCCAGGGAGAGAGAGGAGGCTATTCAACGAGAAAACGAGGAGATTAAGAGGCGGGCGGACGAGATGCAAGCTATGATAACGGCCAACGCCAGGACGGTGGAGGAAGATGTCATGATGGAAGTCCCTAGGGATTTTTGACCTTTTTTGGAGGCCATAGAGGTCGAGACCATCCCGAGGGATCATCGGATTCCCCAAGTCGAACCTTTTGATGGAACTCAGGATCCCAGTCAGCACTTGATGAATTTCCGCGCTCAAATGTTGATTTGTGGAGGAAGTATGGAAGTCCGCTGCAAACTATTCATGGGTACACACAAAAAAGCAGCACTGGATTGGTTTAGTGGTCTCCCTGACCGATCAATCATCGACTTTGATGTCTTTAGTCGGCTCTTCATGACACAGTTCACCGCTAACAAGAAGAAGCCACCGATCACATCGGACTTGTTCGATCTCAAACAGCAGCGGGAGAAGTCGTTGAAGGACTTTCTACAAAGGTTCAATGAGGTCGCCTTGAGGATAGCGTCCTTGGAGGAAAGGATGGCAGTCATCGCGTTCCAGAAGGGCTTAAGGTCTGGAGCTTTCGACATCGCGCTGGAGAAAGCAAATTGTCAAACGATGTCGAAGGTGAGAGCTTTCGCCCTGAGTCACATCAAGACGGAGGAAGGACAAATCAACAAAAGTGCAGCTGAAAGCCGAGAAGCTGGGGTCGTCCCAAGAGATTTTTATTCCATACAAAAACGTGAAAAGGTTTTTTGCCGAGAAGGTTTTTAACGAGGCACCACTAACCAATAATTCCAACTTTATTAAATACCATCTCTTTTATCTTTCCATGATCGACAGATGTGTTATTTAAAGGCACCAAACTCGTGATTGTCGGAAAAAGTCCGACTGGGCGAGTATAAATAACTCGAAGACCAAACTCGTGATTGTCGACAAAAGTCCGACTGGGCGAGTATAAATAACTCGAAGACAAACTCGTGATTGTCGGCAAAATTTCGACTGGGCGAGTATAAATAACTCGAAGACCAAACTCGTGATTGATCGGTAAAAATCCAACTGGGCGAGTATAAATAACTCGAAGACAGACCAAACTCGTGATTGATCGGTAAAAATCCGACTGGGCGAGTATAAATAACTCGAAGACAGACCAAACTCGTGATTGATCGGTAAAAATCTGACTGGGTGAGTATAAATAACTCGAAGACAGACCAAACTCGTGATTGATCGGTAAAATGCCGACTGGGCGGGTATAAATCTGGAGGGTCGGCTTGTCCCCATTCAACCCTGTCAATCGGTATATTAACGACAAAATATGAACTTGGTTACTCATACACAGTCAGATATCGGACGACCCTCTCATATGATTGATTTTTAAACTTAGATGATTTTCTTTACCTCGTTCAAGTCGGTATTTTGGCGACTAAATATGAAACTTGTTGCTTATTTCAGTCGGATTTTGGACGATTTCATTTAATTGATTTTAAGCTTGGATTTTTTCCCTTATCTTGTTTAAGTCGGAATTTGGATGATCAAAGGTGAATTTTTATTACCAAAATGAATCGGAAATTGGGCGCCTCCTACGTTATTGATTTTAACTTGGAATAGTGCATTTACGTCCTTGAGTCGGAGTCCTAGCAATCAAAGATGAATTTTCTCACCAAAACGGAATCGGGATTCGAGTGACTGTAAGTACGGGAAAACTAATAGAATTTTGAGTACGAAACTCGGTGTTTGACCAATTGTCTATGGAAAACTTAGTTTTTGAACTTAGAAAACTTTTGTTTAAAAATCGGCATATGGCCAATTGTATTTGGGAAAAATACGTTTTAAAACTTGGAAGATTTTCATTGCGTCACCCGGAATTGTGGCGATCACTTTCTGTTTGAAAACCTCAAATGTTACAATATATTTTGGGGTCATTGGTCATTGCAATCGGAAATTAAATGATTATCTTTGGTTCAAAAATCCCCATTTTTAACTTAGAATTTTTCCTATTTGTGTGCTCTCGGTATTTGGGCAACTAAACAACGGTTTTCAAAAACAATTAAGCTTGTAACTTAGAATTCTTCTCACTGGCCATTCGAGCTCGGTGTTTAGGTGACTAAATGGTCTTCAAAAAATCCTCAAGTTTCATAACTTAGAATTTTTCTCATGGATCAAGTGCGCTCGGTATTAGCTCTTTCTTTAAATCGGAATTGGGGCAATTTGATTGTCAAAACTTAAAGGTTTAACTTAGAAAATCTTTCATCCTTCACTAAGTTAATGTCTCGTCATTCTGATCGGTAAATAGATGATTGCTAAAACGAAAGGACATCTCTTGTAAAGTCTCGAGGGATCAAGAATCGAAGCGACAAACGCCCCAAAGACTACACCTTAAGCCTTTTCGCCTTATAGGCTCAAGGCCGGAAGGCAAGTGGACCGTCTCGGTCGTAGGCCGATTGGTATCTCGGACTATAAGGACTACACCTTAAGCCTTTTCGCCTTATAGGCTCAAGGCTGGAAGGCAAGTGGACCGTCTCGGCCGTAGGCCGATTGGTATCACCGACTATAAGGACTACACCTTAAGTCTTTTCGCCTTATAGGCTCAAGGCTGGAAGGCAAGTGGACAGTCTCGGTCGTAGGCCTATTGATATCGCCGACTCGGCCGTAGGCCGATTGGTATCGCTGACTCGGTCGTAGGCCGATTGGTATCGTCGACTCGACCGTAGGCCGATTGGTATCGCGGACTATAAGGGCTACTATGCATGTGAGGTCGACTATAAACCCGTGCACTGCCCAGGCCAATTCACGACCTGATCTCCCCTCATTTGATCACCCGACTGTAACCTTGGCCGACTCACCCTCTTAGAGTCAATCGGCATATAACCAATTTGGGCCACGTCAACCAGATACTGATCTCACTCACCTATAAAGGCCTACTCGGTCATTATCCGATTAGACACTCGGCAATGGAGAGGTCCCACCTTCACTCACCAAGTATTTCCAGATTGGAACGGCTAAAGAGATCTCTACATTCTCGGGGCCCATAAGGCCCGTGAACAAGAAACTATAAAACTTAAAACCCTAGAGCTAAGTAGGCAGATTACACTTTTGAATACTCTGGCTCGGAGGCTTGATCTAGGAAAAAATCCTAGTCCATCCCTTGGCCGGAACAGGTATATATACAAAATTATATATTTATAAAAAATTATTAAATACCTCGTTTATATATTAAAATTAACGTAATATATATTTTTAAAAATATGTTAAAATATGAATATGTTGATTTTCCTTTTATTATTGTTCATTTTTTTACAAAATTTGGCATACACTCTCAATAAATACAAAGTTTCAAATTAATGATGGATTTTGAGAAAATATTATTCAATTGAAGTTATTGAATGATGTCATAGTAGTAAAAAAAATACATAAGTGTAGTTTGAACCTTTTCTTATATAAAAGTTAATAAGACAAAAATAGTTTTTAATTTAAAAAAAATTATAAACTTCAAAAAAATTTAATTTAATTATTGAATAGTTAAAATTTGATGTAGAATATGAATTATTTAATAAAGTAAATCTATATATTTGTGTAAATAATGACATATAAGTGTTAATATTGTATTGTTACTATTGACATATTAATTATTTTATTATCGTTGGTATTAAAAAGTTTTTATTAATTATTTGTTGACGAACTAATTCTTTATACATTGTGTAAGAACGGATAGTGTGAGTCTTACGACATAGAAACAATTTTTATTTCCTATACTCTCTTTCATACTCATTATTTTTTTGGACAATATTTGTGAAACTCCAACATATTTTAGTCTCAAAGTGCATAGGTTCAGACACGATACTGTGTAAACTTTTGGGGAGCAAATCGGATTTTGGATTGCATCAAATGTCCACCGAAATTTGCTTTCAGGGTAGTAATTAATGCCACAACACAATTTTTTTTCTTCCATTTTCTACTAGTATTTTCTAACAATACACACACATATATATATACACACACTATTATTTAATTAGACATAAATATGTTTTATGAACAAATTTTATTTTGGTTCTTATAAAAATATTTCTTTGTTTTTCACTCCTCTAAAATTTAGAGCTTCATTTTTTACTCCTTATTATTATGTAGTCATTTTTAATTAATTATTTATTTATTAAAAAATTATATAATTATCTCAATTATTACCCGTAATTATTAATGATATCATGTTAGTGAATGACTCTTATAAAATTCTTTATAAGTCCTTAAAATAAATATTATATCTATTTTCTTAATGATTGAACAAAAAAAATAGTATTTTAGATTTTAAAAATAAAAATAAAAATAAAAAATAAATATTTTATAAGAATCAAAACTAAAATTTACTTATTTTATAAGAATAAAAATATTTTACAAAGACTAGAAAATAATATCAATAAATTTAATATATATATATATATATATATATATATATATAACCAAAATCAAAATCTACTTATTTTATAGAAATAAAAATATATTTAAATCATTTATTTATTAAAATATAGTCTTGAATACCAAGTCTTTTATTCCTTGCACGAATTAACTTTGTTTTTAAAGTCGTTGTGCTATTTATCCATTATTTTTTCTCTAGCCGTTGTCAGCTTTCCATTCTTTATTCCAACGTCAAAAAACTATTGTCATCGTCCTCTTTCAATGTTACAGTTTATCGAAAAGAAAACATTTTAGTATCATAGCAACACAATCCTCATCGTTAGTTTTTTCATTGGAACTATGTTTTTGATGTCGTATGTTAATATTTGGATGATTTAAGAATGATTTCACATTTCAGTTGTAGCAGTTTTCTAATTAATATTTTTATGATTTGTTGATTCAACACTTAAGTAGAGTGTTAGTAGTAGGTATGGGTATTTAACTATCTAGTGAATGCAAGGATAAAAGATTAAAGTTACCAATCGAGCAATTAAGAGACTCAGTACGAGTATTTTTTTTTTCATACCCGCCAATGAGAATAAATATTACATACCGTATCTTTATCTAATGTATTGTCATCCTTTATATTCATAAAAGCCATTAACATTGGAAAAAGAAAGATATAAGGGACACGCTAGGGATGGTAAAAATACCCGTACTCACGGGTATCTAAAAATACCCGTACTCACGGGTATCTGCAGATAAAATCTGCTACGAATAATAAATGGATAGGCTAATTGGGTATCCGCGAATAATGGGGACGGATAATTTTTTACCCGTTTATAAATGGGGCAGGGGCAGGTATGATGATATTCATACTCGTGGGTACCTATTTAATAATATTTTTTAAATATCCTAATTATTCTTGTATCACATAATCCTAAAACTACACTCTCACATCTTATTTTCTTACAAAAGTGAGGTTGATGAATAAGTTACCAACATGTGTTAAGCATGTTATAGAATTTTGTTGGATGTAATTTGATTAATTTTCTAATTTTTATTGGACCAATAAGATTTATGTATTTTAAGTTGTTTACTTTCGTTTGGAATTATGAGATTGAATTATTGTAGTTTTGTTATGAGACTTTAACTTACTTGTAAGATTGATGTATTTTTAGTTATTGATTATCTTGCATTTTTATTATTATTTCAAAAAAATTAACGTTAAATACAAGTTCAAAATTAATATTGAATTTTTATTTTTAATATTTTAATGACATTAAATATAAACTTAAAATTATTTGTAATATAATTTTTTTAATTTCTTAAAAAATTTATAAATATCCATGGATATCCATAGATATTCGTGGGTATTCAAGAAATTCATAGATACTTACTTAATGGATACTCGCACGAATATAGAGTGGGTATAGAGCCAATTTTCATCTAACAGGATGGGGACAGATTTACTATTACCCGCTCCCATGGACCCCATTGCCATCCCTAGGACGGACATTGGGTTCAGCAAGAATCCATTACTTAGTGCTGGTGGTAGTGGGCTATGTGTAGGAAGGTTGATGTTAACTACATGTGGAGAGGGCCCAATTTGTTAAAAACAAGCCCGGGTGAAGTCAACCTTCGGACAATGAGTGCTCATACAGTCACACATCCAACTCGCATTATAGTTCTAACCAAGTTAATGGAATAACAAGAGCTTTCACTTCATTAGTGACAAATGCAATACTATTTAGAGACTATTAGTTGTGCATTACAATCTTTGAAGGTTTGGGATAAGCATAAAAGTGGAAAGAGAAATTTTTTTATTAAAATATATTTTAATATTAATTATTATAATAAATTATATTATTATCTTAATAAGGGAAATATTTACAAAAATAATGATGATGATAATAACATTAATAATAGTAATAGAGGCAATAACAATAATAGAAACATGATAGTGATGGATGATGACAACGACAATGTAAGTATTAGACGATAATGACAAGAAGTCGAGGTAGTGGTGATAGTGAATGTTTTTGTATTTGAGACAAAAAATTATCTTTAACTTATTGAATAGTAAAAATTTGGATTTTTGTCCAAATCTTTTTTAAGATGAACCTTGAGAGTTAAAAAAAAGGAGAAATTGTCTTGAGCCCATGAATAACAATGGCCCAAAAATAAAATTATAGTTATGATTTTTTAAACAAAAAAGAAATTAGTGTTAGGTTTTTTAATTTTTCTTCTCTTGTTCAATTTGTAATTAATTAACAACCAATTTTAAATTTTCAATGGTTTAAATATTTAGGCTTTTTCTAAATTTGATTTGGAGTGAGCCTATTGTTACTCATGTGTATGCCAATGAGTTGTTGATTATCCATAATCTTATGGCCCAAAATCGGGAGTGTTCTCTCATTCATTCTCTTCAGGAGGGTAATAGGTGTGCAGATGTATTGACTAAGCTTGGGATTTCAAGGAATAAGGATCTTGTTGTTCTTTTAAAAGTTCTAACAATATTGAATAGTTTATTACTCATTGACTCTATGGGTTTCCCCTCTTTAAGGGGTTAGGTGTATCTATCTTTCTTTTTTCTTTCTTTTTGTTTTTGTTGTTCCCTTTTCACTATATGTACCAAAAAAAGAAAATTTCGTAATTTTTCTAAATTTGTGATAATAAATACAACTTTTCTTTATTAAAATTTAAAAAAGGGTTACACTTTTATGTATCGAAGCAAAAGAGACCCTCATGAAAAATTGTGTATTTTGTTTTATAAGTGATAGACATTGCGATAATTAAAAAAAAAAAAACGTATTTTATTGATGATAAAAGTTATTATAAGACTTTATTAAAGAACGTATTTTGTTTTACATATTTTTAAAAAATTATTAAAATATTTTTCACATTGTATAAAAAATTATTATTTTTTTTTATTGAAATTACATGTTTATTTCTTTTTAAATATAATACATATTTAAATTTAAAAATATTTATATATATATAAATTCCTTATTTATTATATCATCGAAGCCCAATAAATGTCAATATCGATCTTGATTATCTTTATCTATTTTTGGCCAACCTCATAACTTTTTTATAAATTAAATGTAGTCTCTTACATGAATTTTAGCGTATCAAGACGTTAGGAACAACACTATAGTTTTGTTTGAGAGAAATGCATATTAGAATAAAACATAATTTTAAAAACCGGATCGGTCATTAAATTGATTAGGGTATTGGTTCAGTAGGTTAAATGTTAAATTGGTGGGTCACTAATTGAATTGCATGATCTGATTATATTTAATTTTTTAAAAAGATATTCATGTTAAATATATTTTATACTTATAAATTTCAATAAAATTCATATCCTATCTTAAATTTCAATTTTTGTCTTATTTAAAATTATCATTATTTTTATTTTGTATAAAGAAATACATAAAAAAATTATTTAATTTTTATTTTGTTGAACCGAATTGATCTACTGGTTCGACTCACTAGTTCATTGATTGAACCATAAAATTGACTAGTTCACTTCATTTTGAAACGGGTCAAATGTATAATCGATCTAACTCAATATTCAAACAAACTAAACCACTCGTTCCCAGTTTCACCGATCAGTTCGATCCAGTTTTTAAAACTCTGGAATAGAACACTGTATTAGTTGTACTAATTATTACTTCATATGCTCATTTTTAAATAAAAAAGTACTTGTATAAACTATTTCATATTATTATTAATATGGTTTTTTTTAATGTGTCTTTGACACATTTTAACAATTATTAAAATTCACTATCCAATATCTCTTTTAATATATTTTTTATATAAGAGAGTAAATAATAATAAATAACATTAACTCTAATTTTTAAAATTAATTTAATGTCATTTTTAATCTTGTCATTCCATTTGTTTTTCTCACTCCCAATCAAAACAATAACGAAACCTATTTTTTTTTTTAAAAGCAATCTTTTGATACGTATATAGTTTTCGTTAATTTTATATTATTTTTAATACTTATATAGTTTTATTTTTAAAACGCATAAAATTTGAATATAAGAAATGTGGACAAATTTGCATTTAACTAGAATTTGCTGTAATTTTATTTTTACTACGCATAAAATTCAAATATAAGAAATGTGGACAAATTTGCATTTTACTAGAATCTGTTGTATAATTTTATTTTTTTTGAAGTTGAAGAGGCATGGTGGGCGGGAGAGGAGGTGCAGGAGGGTGGTGGAGTCAGAAGGTTTTTTTTTTTTTTTTTTTTAAATGTTTTATTATTATTTTAATTGAGAATAAAAATAAATAAATGGAAGGACATAGTTAAAAATGACATCAAATTAATTTTAAAAACCATAGTCAATGTTATTTATTATTATTTACTCTCATATAATTATTATATTAAAAGAGACATTGGATAGTGAATTTTAATAGTTATTAAAGTATGTCATGAGGACATATACATTAGAAAAATTGGTTTTTCATAATAAAAATATAATAAAAACAAGAGTTAATCACCTATACACTATCAGTGTAAATGTAAAAAAATTTATATTGACAATCAATCATATTTTTTAATAGTATTATGTCACTTACTTATTTAATAAAATATAATAATTTAAAAAATATGATTGGTTGTTAGTGTAAAAAGTTTTACACTAATAATGTATAGATAATTAATTCTAAAAATAAACATCAAGAATCGAGTCATATTAAATAAATTTTGTATAATTTTTATAAATTTATTTACAATACTGTCATTATTCCATCATTGTACATTAAAAAGAAAGGTTTTTTTTTCCAACAATTATATAACATGATAGATGAGAAGAGATCATGGAGAAACCCGAAAGGCCAAATCATCAATTTACGTAAAGTGGAAATAAAGAAGCTAGCAACTCTATTCCTAAATTTATTTTTACACGGTTCTATTTAGTGGAACAAATATACTCTCTGCTAGAACTAAACTAAACTAAACATTTTGTGAATCTATTCAGCCTAATTTGAAGTAGGTTGAGCTCTTTAAATTTTAAATCATTGAAGGAGGCTGGATGGTTTCGAACTTTTGCACCATTTTGTTTTTTCTGCACTCATCTTTCATGGACCAATTTTTATTCTTCCGCGTTCACAATCCCACTACTTATATATTATTGCAATACAAATTGAAGAAATATAAAACACGTATGATTGTTATATTTTAATGTCTGATTCGAGCATTTTGATCCGATCGAAAAGAAAACACTAAAATACAAAGGCAGGTAGATTGATAGGAACAAGGAAACACTAGAATACAAAGGCAGGGTTGGTGAGGAAACGAGGTGAGAGGAGTCCATGGTAACTTTGGAAAACACACGTTGTAATTGAAAGAAAAAAAGAAAAAAAAGTTTGGGAGTGTTACTAGCACGATTCGCAAATCTTCTATATATAGTAAATAAGGTCGCTAGGTACGTAGCTTAAGACTCAAGAATTTACATATCCAAGAAAAACTAATGGCGGAATCTAGAAGCAGCAGCACTAACACAGGTCTTAAGTTAAGAAGCAAAGTAGCCATAGTGACCGGAGGAGCAAGCGGCATCGGCGAAGCGACGGCGCGTGTCTTTGCGGAGCAAGGCGCGCGTATGGTGGTGATAGCGGACATCCAAGAGGAGCTGGGAAATGAAGTGGCTGCGTCCATTGGAAAACAGCGGTGCAGCTTCGTGCAGTGCGACGTGGCGGACGAAGATCAAGTAAAAAAGGTGGTGGAATGGACGGTGAACGCGTACGGACAAGTGGACATCATGTTCAGCAATGCTGGCATCCTTAGCCCCTCCGAGCAGACCGTGCAGGACCTCGACATGTCCCAACTGGACAAGGTTTTGGCAGTCAACGTGCGCGGAATGGCGGCATGCGTGAAACACGCGGCGCGTGCCATGGTGGAGAGGCGCGTGAGGGGGAGCATTGTGTGCACGGGGAGCGTGGGTGGCAGCCACGGTGGACCATCGGCGACTGACTACATCATGTCGAAGCACGCGGTGTTGGGGCTGATGCGTTCGGCGAGTTTGCAGCTTGCGGAGCACGGGATAAGGGTGAACTGCGTCTCACCGAATGGGTTGGCGACGCCGTTGACTTGCAAACGGCGAGGGATGAGCGAGGAGGAGATGCAAGAGGCTTACCGGAAATTCGCCAGACTGCAAGGAGTTCTGCTCACTCCCAAACACGTGGCAGACGCCGTCTTGTTTCTCGTTTCTGATGATTCCGCCTTTGTCACTGGCCTTGATCTTAGGGTCGATGGTGGCTTTACTTATGCCCACTGACAACATCTTTTTCCATTCTTCATCTTTTCTAATCAACTTTAATCGGTTTCAATCTCTTCTACTTAATAACTTCTAATATTTTATCATGCCATCCATTCATCAAATATAACTGAGTAACCTATATCTTTATAACTTCTAAAAGTTTTTCCAATACTTCAAAAATTCCTCAATCTGCATATTTAACTTTTAAATATATTTAACTGTTAGGGAGATGTTTCCGAATTCGAATTCAGAGAATTTAACATTTTTAATATAATATTATAAGACAATTTTTCAACAAAATCATTTTCCAACATTCTACTAGTTATCATTGATTTAAGTTTTAAAGTAATGATTATTATTATTATTGTTCTAAATGTATAAGATAATATAATAAAAAACAAACAAACAAGAAATTAAATACAACTGACTAATGTTTTGAATTTAAAGTTGAATCGTTTGAATAGTATGTAAATTTGATTCTTAGAAAAAATAAATATTGATAAGATTTTACTTATCCCTCAGTTAACCTAGATTAGTCTAAAGTAAGACTTATGATACTAGTTTAAAAAAAACAGATATAGTCAAAAGGGATAAATAAGGAAGACTCATATATCACATACTTAGTCCAAGTTTTATCAGATTTAGTCATCGTAATATAAAGAGAGAATAGAGTAAAAAAAATAGAAAAAGACTAAAGTTTAAACCCTCGAAGCTCATTCACCTTTTTTTTATTTCGCATCAGTGTTGTAAGATTTCACCTTAGACTAATGCAACTCGGTCGAAAGATAAGTAAAATATGACCAAATATTATTTTTGCCAAGAGTCAAACTTGAACATTATTCAAACGATTCGACCTTATGTTAAAAGTATTAACCACTTATGTCTAATATCTTGATTAAGCGTATTCACTCTTTGTGACATAAATCCACTAATAATATATTTACTTTTTTTTAAGGATAAGCTTATTTAAGTAAACAATATATATATATATATATATATATATATATATATATATATATATATATATATATATATATATCAAAGAGTATAACTCTTATACACTAGGTCAAATTATTTTAGAGATAATGTAATATCTCTAATTATAATTTTATGTTAAAATTCAAGATCAAACTTTAACTCTTAATTAAAAATAAGAGTGTTAAATCATTTACAATAACAACTTTTGATACACACACAATGTTCATACATTTTTTTTCTTCATTTATCGAGATTCAATTTTGGGAGTGTTTGTTTCCAAGTACGTTACTTCTCTTCCATGAATCACATTCCTGAAAATATTACTATTGGAATGTTATTCCTATGAATATTTAAAAATGTGTCTAGTGAGATTTTAACATTCCTAAGAAAATTTTAAAAGTTTAAATTAATTAAAATAAATAAAAATGAGTTGAAAAAGTTTATTAAAATATAACTTCTCACATTTTTATGTGAATGCAACTTTTCCATCCTCCATCATAGAAGTCAAAATAAAAAGAATCATGTTGTGACTACTTTTTTGGAAATAAATTATATTTAAAAATATTTTTTCAAAATTCTAAATAAATATGAGAATATGACATTTTCAACTCAATAATCTCGATAATAAGTTTTTAATATGTGAAACAAATACTTTTTTTTTATTAAACCAAATTATTGATGTTAAATAAAATCTTGTTTGGTTTTTGTTTTTTAATAAATATGTTTGGTTTTCATCAGTAGTTTTTTGCCTAATTGAGATAAGAAAATTATTAAATACACACAGTTTGTTCTAATTAAATTCACATGTAAATTCACACACTATCACAAAACTAAATAAAACACTCTGTATAAATAAAATGTTTCTCACGGATTATTTGTTCATACAAAAAATAATTCTTCTTACCAATAATTATCTAATTTAGTAATGAAGAAAAATTTGTAAATGTATAAGATAATATAAATAAATAAAAAATTCAACAAAATCATTTTCCAACATCCTACTAGTCATCATCATCATCATCATATAATGTTTTTAATTTAAATCATTTGAATCGTATATAAGTTTGATCCTTAGCAAAAATAAGTATTGATCAGGTTTTACTTATCTCTCATTTAAGTTAGATTAGTCTAAAGTAAAAACTTATGCTACTAGTAAAGAAAAAAAAAGATATAGCCCAAAGGGACAAATAAGGAAGGCCCATATGTCACACACTTAGTCCAAGTTTTATCAGAGTTAATCATTGCAATATAAAGAGAGAATAGAGTAAAGAAAAGAGAAAAAAGACTAAAGTTTAAAGCCTAGAAGCTCATTCACTCTTTTTTTTTTTATTTCGCATCAATGTTGTGAGGTTCTACCTTAGACTGACGTAACTCGATTGAGAGATAAATAAAGTTTGACCAAATATTATTTTCGTCAAGGATCAAACTCAAACATTATCCAAATGATTCAACCTTGTGTTAAAAACATTAACCACCTATATTCAATACCTTGGTTAAGCGCATTTACTCTTTGTGACAATAATCCACTAATAATGATATATTTACTTTTTTGGGGGATAAGCTTATTTAAGTAAACAATATCATATATATAACAAAGAGTATAACTCTTATTCACTAGGTCAATTTATTTTAGAGATAATGTAATATTTCTAAGTATAATTTTATGTTAAAATTTGAGATCAAATTTTAATTCTTAATTAAAAAATAAGAATGTTAAATCATTTGCCCTAACAACTTTTGATAAACACAATGTACATACATATTTTTTTTCATTTAACAGGATTCGATTTTAGGAATATTTGTTTCCAAGTATGTTACTTTTCTTTGAAGAATCACATTCTTGAAAATATTACTATTGGAATGTTATTCCTATGAATATTTAAAAATGTGTCCAGTGAGATTTTAACATTTCGAAGAATATTTTAAAAATTTAAATTAATTAAAATAAAAAAATGAGTTGAAAAAGCAAATTAAAATATAATTTCTCACATTTTTATGAGAATGCAACTTTCCATCTTTCATCACAGAAGTCAAAATAAAATGAATCATGTTGTGACTACGTTTTTAATAATAAATTATACTTAAAAATATTTTTCAAAACTCTAAACAAATATAAGAATATGACATTTTTAACTCAATAATTTTGTGAATAAGTTTTTAATATGTGAAACAAATACATATTTCTATTAAACCAAATTATTGATGTTAAATGAAAATCATATTTTGATTTTTATTTTTTAATAAACATGCTTGATTTTCATCATTAGCTTTCTGCCCAATTGAGATAAGAAAATTATTAAATACACATATACGATTCTAATTAAATTCACATACTATCACAAAACTAAATAACCTACTATGTATAAATAAAATGTTTCTCACATATTATTTATTCATACAAAGAATAATACTTCTTATCAATAATTATCTAATCTAGTAATAAAGAAAAAATCATAAATGTGTCGAGACATGATATAAAATTCAAGAAAGAAAAAAATAAAATATAAATAACTTATCATAATATCAAAATAGATAATATAACTAGAGCTATAAAAGATGGATTCACCTAAGAGATTGGACAGCTCAAGTTTTAAAACTGTTCGGAATTAAATCGGGTCGATTTGCCTCGATAAATGGGTCAAATGGACTAATTATTTGAAACTTTGAAACCTATCAAACTCATTTAACTTAATATTTACTTTTTTTTTTTTAAATAATAAATAAATAAAACATAAATCGACTAATATGACATAGCCCGTTAAATCAGATCAAACAAAAAAAAATAGTGAGTTGTTGAGAACCTATATCAATCCAACTTAACTCATTTAACATGTGTTGATATGCTAATCTAGCCCATTTTAACATTTCTAATCTTTATAAACATCACACGCATAAAGAGTAAAAAAAACTAAAGTTACTTTTTCTTTTAACAGAAACAAAAGTAATGCATTTCATTAATAACATCTTGGAATATACATGGGAAAAATAATCATACTCGTGAAGTCCATCAAATAAATCAGATGCCTTAGCTAGTTTATACGGTACTGAATTGGCTTATCTATGTGTAAAGTTAACTTTACAGCTTTGAAAAAACTTATTATTCACTAGACATTTACGTATGAGAACCACTACTTGGAAGTCTGATTCAAATTCGACCCCGGACAAAACCTTGCTCCTTTGCCCACAACATGCCATCCGGCAGAGCAAAAGTAGTTTGTACAAAATAGGTTCACTTGAATACAATTGTCTTGGAAAATTACTTAATTTATATATAAAAAAGGTTCATAATAAAGGTAATAGTAATGTGGTTGTCCGTTGTCAGATCAACTTGTGTTTGCAGGTAGGGTCACCTTGGCTCAGAGTGTTATTCAAACAATGTCTGCATACTCAATGCAATCTATTCTTATCCCAAAGGGCTTGTGTGACAAACTTGAGGATACGCAAAGGAGGTTTATCAAGAAGGATAGTGGAAGGGGCTGGCATACTATTTCTTGGGAGGTTTTGTGAAAGCCTAAACAGAATGGAGGGTTGGGTTTTGTGAAACTGGATTTGCTGTTCCCAACAGAAAGTTGGGTGGGAATTAATTTCAAAACCCAATGAATTATGGGTGCAACTACTTAGATCAAAATACAAGTGTGGGAGCAAGGTGGTTCCAGAATTAAAAGTCAGGCCTACAGATTCTCAAGTCTAGAAAGGAGCGATGTGGTCAACAATATTAGATGGGTTGTGGGCATTGGTTCTGGCTTGACAGATGGCTTCCTTCTGGAGTTCTTCTGATTATTGTTGTTAATCAATTGTCGGGTTATGAGGATCGTTACTAACTGTAAGGTGGCGGATATGGTGGGATCAAATGGTTTGTGGGATGCTGATTTGTTGAATCAATGTCTATCTGCCTACTCAGGTGGTTCATGAGATATTAGAATTTATCACTAGTCGTCAGTGGTTGTTAGTGGACTATCTATTTCCTATTTTTCAGTTAAGTTATTAGTAGTGGTTGCTAGAGTCACGGGATGTGATCTCTAAGTCAGTTATTTTCAATGTATTTAAATTAAATTGCATTGAGATAAATAAATATAGTTTTCACATCCAGCACATTCAATTTACTTTTTCACTCTCTCTATTCGTTCTCTGTATTGCTCTGTTAGCATTTGCCTTTCCTCCCTAAAACCAACAATTGGTATCAGAGCCCTCTTCTTGAGGGACCTGTGTGTTTCTACATTGTCATGGAACCTGAAACAAGTTTTTCCCAAGCTGCTCTCCCAGTCTTTGATGGGGAAAATTATGACCTCTGGGCAGTGAGGATGGAATCTTACTTGGAGGCATTTGATCTTTGGGAGGCTGTGGAAGAGGATTATGATGTCCCTCCGCTGCCGGACAATCCTACCATGGCCCAGATCAAGAATCATAAGGAAAAAAAAACACGAAAAACAAAGGCAAAATCATGCCTTTTTGCTGGTGTCTCTACAACAATCTTCACTAGGATCATGACTCTCAAATCAGCAAAAGCAATTTGGGATTATCTAAAGGCAAAATACGTGGGAGATGAAAGAATACGGAGCATGCAGGTGCTTAATTTAATGAGAGAATTTGAGTTGCAACGGATGAAAGAGTCTGAGACAATTAAGGAATACTCAGACAAGTTGTTGAGTATTGCAAACAAGATAAGGTTGCTGGGTAGTGACTTTGCTGATTCCAGAATTGTTGAAAAAATTCTGGTAACGGTACCCGAGAGGTATGAAGCATCCATAACCTCATTGGAGAACTCAAAGAATCTGTCAAAGATAACTTTGGCAGAAGTGCTACATGCCTTGCAGGCACAAGAGCAACGAAGGTTAATGAGAGAAGATCATGCCGTTGAAGGTGCACTTTCAGCCAAGCATCATGTTGCTGGATATAATAAAAAGAATTTTTTTAAGAAGAACCCGTCAACAAGTAACGAGAATACAACAAACAACCAAAACAAAGGCAAGGGTAAAAAGAAAAGTTACCCACCTTGTCAGCATTGCGGAAAAATGGGTCATCCTCCATTCAGATGTTGGAAGAGACCTGATGCGAAGTGCAATAAGTGCAATCAGATCGGACATGAAGCTGTAATTTGCAGAGCAAACATCCAGCAAGTTGTAGCTGATGCACAAAATGCGCAAGAGAATGAAGACCAGCTATTTGTTGCTACCTGTTTCTCCACCAATAGTTCAAGTGAATCTTGGTTGATAGATAGTGGTTGCACCAACCACATGACTTATGACAGAGAATTGTTCAAGTGTTTGGACAACACCGAAGTCAAATGGGTCAGAATCGGGAATGGTGAACAAATTCCAGTAAAAGGCAAGGGATCAATAGTTATAACAAGCCACATAGGTACGAAAACCCTCTCTGATGTTTTATATGTACCTGAAATTAACCAAAACCTGCTTAGTGTTGGACAATTGCTAGAGAAAGGGTTCAAAGTTATCTTTGAAGATAAAAGCTGCATAATTAAAGATCCTACAAGTCTTGACATGTTTAAAGTCAAAATGAGGAGCAAGAGTTTCTCATTTGATCCAATGAAGGAGGAGCAGGTTGCATTCCCAGTTACAGCAAGCTCAGTTGATCTTTGGCACAAAAGGCTGGGTCATTTCCATCATTTGGGAATGAACTATATGCTGAAAAATCAACTAGTGCGTGGAGTTCCTTCCTTGACAGAGAAGCTAGCTGAATGTGAAGCTTGTAAACTCAGGAAGCAAACAAGGAAACCATTTCCTGAAAGTAGTTGGAGGGCAAGTCAAAAATTGTAGCTAGTTCACACTGATGTTGCTGGACCACAAAGAACTCCATCACTAAAAGGAAGTCTTTATTATATAATTTTTATTGATGACCTAACGAGAATGTGTTGGATTTTCTTTCTTAAATACAAATCGGAAGTAGCTGCGGTGTTTTGGAAATTCAAAGCACATGTTGAAAATCAAAGCAATAGTCGTATTCAGATTTTGAGGTCAGACAATGGAAAAGAGTATATAGCAAATCAGTTTCAACAATTTTGTGATGAAGCTGGGATTGAGCATCAATTGACAGCTCCTTACACTTCACAACAAAATGGAGTGAGTGAAAGGAAAAATAGATCAATCATGGAGATGGCCAGGTGTATGCTTCATCAAAAGGAATTACCAAAGAAGTTTTGGGCCGAAGCTGCAAATACAGCGGTATTTATTCAAAACAGAATTCCTACACGAGCTGTACAAAATCATACTCCTTTTGAAGCCTGGTTTGGTTTTAAACCTTCCTTAGATTTTTTTAAAATATTTGGTTGCTTGTGCTATTCACATGTACCTCAGGTTAAGCGTGATAAACATGACAAAAGAGCCGAACCTGGAATATTTATAGGCTACAGCACGATCTCTAAAGCTTATAGGATTTTTCAGCCTCAAACTGGAAAAATTCTTATAAGCAGAGATGTGCACTTCATGGAGGACGAAAAATGGTGCTGGAGTGACTCAAAGAAGAACTAGTATGTTGTACTAGAGCTTGGAGATACAGTAGATGATGCACCCATTCGAGGCACAAGGTTGCTTTCCGAAATCTATCAAAACAGCAATGCAGAAGCGTGCAATATAGCAGTGTGCGAACCAGCCAATTTTGAAGAAGCTGCTATGGAGCAGAAATGGCTAGCTGCAATGAAAGAAGAGATGTCCATGATCGAGAAAAATCAAACCTGGGTGCTTGTTCCAAGACCCCATGACAAAAATGTCATAGGGGTGAAGTGGGTGTTTCGAACAAAACTTAATCCTGATGGATCTCTAAACAAGTACAAAGCAAGACTTGTTGTGAAGGGCTATTCTCAAATTTTTGGAGTTGATTATGCAGATACCTTCGCTCCAGTAGCAAGGCTTGACACAATAAGGTTACTACTTGCCATTGTTGCTCAAAATGGGTGGCAAGTGTTTCAAATGGATGTCAAGTCAGCCTTTCTCAATGGTTTTTTGCAGGAGGAGATTCATGTTGAGCAACCAGAAGGTTTTGTAATCAAGGGACAGGAAGATAAAGTCTATTTGTTGAAAAAGGCTCTATATGGCTTGAAGCAAGCTCCTAGAGTATGGTACAACAGAATTAATGATCATTTATTGAGCTTGGGCTTTAAAAAGAGCCAATATGAAGCTACACTCTATGTCAAACATGTTGATGATGATATTTTAATCATCTCTTTGTATGTTGATGATCTTTTGGTGACAGGAAGCAACCAAGCACAAATTAATAAGTTCAAGCAAGAAATGAAGGATGTCTTTGAGATGACTGATCTTGGTCTTATGACCTATTTCCTGGGCATGGAAATCACTCAGAAGAAGAATGAGATTTTTATATGTCAAAAAAAATATGCAAAGGAGATCCTAAAAAAGTTTCAGTTGGATGAATGCAAAATAATGAACACGCCTATGAATCAAAAGGAGAAGTTCAGCAAAGAAGATGGAGCTGACAAAGTTGATGAAATGCATTTTAGAAGCTTGATTGGGTGTCTTATGTATCTTACATCCGCAAGGCCTGACATTTTATTTCCAGTTAGCGTGCTATCAAGATTCATGCATTGTGCTAGTGAACTGCACTTGAAGGCAGCAAAAAGAGTTGTAAGATACATCAAAGGGACTATCAACTATGGAGTCAAGTACTACCAGGTACAGGACTTCAAATTATCTGGTTTTTCTGACAGTGATTGGGCAGGTAGCTTCGATGATATGAAAAGTACTTTAGGGTACTGTTTTAGTATGGGTTCAGGAGTTGTCTCTTGGTGTTCCAAGAAGCAAGAGGTTGTAGCTCAGTCAACAGCAGAAGCTGAGTTTATTGCAGCTGTAGCAGCCGTGAATCAAGTTATTTGGTTGAGGAATATCTTGATAGATTTGGGTTTGAAGCAAGAAAAAAGCATAGAAGTTTTTGTTGATAACCAAGCAGCAATTTCAATCTCACAAAATCCTGTGTTTCATGGGAAGACCAAGCATTTTAATGTGAAGTTGTTTCACTTAAGAGAAGTTCAAGAAAATGGTGATGCAAGTTTAGTTTACTGCCGCACAGAAGACCAAGCTGCTGATATGTTTACCAAACCTTTTCCACTCAGCAGGTTTGAATTCCTAAGGAAGAAGCTGGGAGTTTGCAGCCTCCAAGGCAAGGAGGAGTGTTGAGAATTGCCTTTGGAAGTTGCATATTTTTAGGAATATTTCAGATTTATTTTAGTTTGAATAAGTCAATTTAATTAGAATTTATCATTAGTCGTTAGTGGTTGTTAGTGGACTATCTATTTCCTATTTTTCAGCTAAGTTATTAGTAGTGGTTGCTAGAGTCACGGACTGTGATCTCTAAGTCAGTTATTTTCAATGTATTTAAATTAAATTGCATTGAGATAAATAAATATAATTTTCACATCCAGCACATTCAATCTACTTTTTCACTCTCTCTATTCGTTCTCTGTAATGCTCTATTAGCATTTGCCTTTCCTCCCTAAAACCAACAAGATTCGAGCGCAAAACACACCTTTACTTCTCAATGGGGATGATAAACCGCTGTGAAGGGTTCGCATCGCATTAGGAGCTTCCTTTGCTCAATGCTTCAAAATGGCCTCAAAACCAAATTGAGAAGATTTCAATGTGGGATAGCAGAGGAGGACCTTTGCCCTCTTTGTTGCAATTCAGCTGAAACCAATAGCCACACTCTTCGGGGTTGTGCCCTTGTTTGACCAATATGGGAAACAATAGCTATGGAGAACGAGATTGATAGAATTGCGTTTTTTGATTTGGAGGTGAAGGATTGGGTGTTGACTGTTGAGGAATATTATCAATAATCTAACAAACTGGAATACTTTGTTTGATAAAACTCTGTGGGCTATTTGAAACATGAGGAATGAGGTAATTTTTTCAGTAACTAGTTGGAGAATGGATGCAATTATTTGTAAATCAGTTTTCACTGCTACGGAAGTAGAAAATGCTCTTGGCATGAAGTGGCACATGTTTGATAGGGTCCCTTCCTCCGTTAGGTTGGGTTAAGTACAATGTGGATGCTTCAGTTCACATAGGGGGAATGCAAGTGGCTTGTGGAGGTGTTCTTATAAAGAATTTGAAATTCAAGTATTTTTGAAATTCTTTAAAATAGTAGAATTTCAAATTCTCCCAAAAATTGGAGAATTTAAAATTTTTCATATATTTTTTTCTTATTTCACCTATATATTTTATCTTATCTCTTCATTCTTTTAATTATTAGATATTCAAAAATATTTTTAAAATTATTAAATATTATCTAATATTAATTTTTTAAATTATTAAATATTTAAAAATGGATTAATATTTATTTATATAAAATTTAATTTAAAAATCTTAACATATAAATATATTTTTAAAATTAATTTTACTATGATAGAATCAAATTATCATATTTAACTTAACAATTTAAATTTTAAGAAATTTGAATTGACTCATCCAAACAAAATATTTTAAGAATAATAGAAATTGAAATCAAAATAATTCAAATACCAAGAATTTAAAATTCCTTGAATTTGTAAAATTTCTCATCTAAATACACCATAACAGAGTCATTTTTAATATTTAATCATTTTATCCTCGTAGGTTTCTAATAAATATAGCAAGTAGGTAAATCAGGCTAAAATAGAGTTAAAATTTGTCTTAAACTCCCTTAATCTTTACTTAATTAGTACTAATTATTAATATAACAATGATTAATCAATTTAATCCTAAAAATATCTGGAGTGAGGTTGCTTATAAGTAATTTTTTATACCACATCATGTCACATTAACTTTTTTTTATTTTATGGATTGTTTAAACTTTAACAAAATTACTTATAAAAGTTCTGTACTAAAATTTAAACGATTCATAAAGTAAAAAAGAACTTATATAACATGTAAAAATGGTTGTGAGACGTATGGGCCCACGTATGTTGGTTGAATGGGGAACTTCACACATGGGAATGTGCATCATAACTCATAAATAGGAACTTGTGAGTTGGCACAGTCCCTGCCATCCCCGTACACTTTCTATTCCTCTCTCATTCTCCTTTTAGTTCAAGCTTGCCATCACGCCCAATTTCCAACTATTTTAAATTGAAGGAAAGCATCGATTTTATAACAAATTAATTTTTCATTCATGTGTTTGGCCCCTCCAAAAACATGTGGTGGAATGTATGCTACATACTAGGCAGTAGGCACTATGCTGAAACCGAAAATAATTAAAATTTAAAACCAACACTTGTTGGTGAAGGTTGTGATATTCATCCAAATTGAAATGTGTGAAAAGCATGAGATTGCAAAAGGCAAGAATTATTTTTGCGACAAGATGAACAAGTTTGAAACATAGTTGGGGTAGGTGTTAATATCGAGCAATCCGAAATCCGAAGGGACCCATTCAGCTGGCGCCACGCTGTCAAAGACAAATGAACAGTATGAGACTATGAGCATATTCCTAGGTTCTTATTCTTACGCCGTCCTCTCTCCAACTCCTAGTCAACACCCAAAACTAAACCAAACCAAACATAATAATGGAATTGATAAAGCATCATCGAGATTCGGACATGTACCTTTTGTTTTGTTCCAGTTCCAATCCAACTCAGCTCCAATATTTGATGTGTTGAAACACACACGCACACATACTGCGCCTAAATGGCCGATTCACGGCCGCTTCTGCTCAACGATTCCGAGCCAACTCAGTTCCAAACCACCCGAGTCGCTTCTCTCGACGTCTTCCGAGGCCTCTCTGTCTTTGTAACTCACTCTTTCCACTTGTCTCAATTCAAATTTCATTCATCCCTTTCTGTTACTACTTTGCTTAAACATGAAGCTACCCCTTTCTTGAATTTCAGCTCATGATATTTGTGGATTATGGGGGGTCCATCCTCCCCTTTATTGCTCACGTCCCCTGGAATGGGATCCACTTGGCTGATTTCGTCATGCCGTTTTTTCTCTTTATTGCTGGAATTTCTCTCGCACTTGTTTATAAGGTACCAATTCTTGCTAATGCCACTCTTTCAAATTACGTATTTGGCACTCCTTCCATGTATAGTATACCAAATAGCATTAATTAAAGCCTTCTTTTTTCTTTTCCTAATAAAACGTCAGAGAAGGCCGCAGAAAACACAAGCTACATGGAAAGCTTTAGCTAGAGCAATGAAACTCTTTGCTCTTGGTATTGTTCTCCAAGGTAATATCTTTATACTTAAAGTCTTTTACATCATTTTCCACAGTGTCATGATACCGTGTTCTTCAATTAACTTGGTTTTGCTCTGTCGCTGATAGACTCAACGAGACATTATTAAGCTGAACTAAAATGTGTGTTATGTATGAATAATACTATGTGGCATTTGGAGTATAGGTTGATGGATTTAAACCATGTTCGCCTTATTTTGCTGTACTATCCAATAGTTGTTTCTGTCGTTCTAGTTTCATCAGTTAAATAAACATGATGCCACTCATTTCAGGTGGCTATTTTCACGGGATAACTTCCTTGACTTTCGGTGTTGACATTGAAACAATTCGATTGATGGGCATTTTACAGGTAACTTCATCCATAACATAATCTGTTACAGTCTGTTGACTACTTGACTACTTTTCAGGCTAAGTTTACTGTACAAAGAAATGTAAGGATGTATGATTGTACACCATAACTGATGGTTGATAACTTGATATGAATATTTTGTTTGTGCATACTACTTGTAGTGGCTAACGAATTTGATATGACGATATATAAATCCAGAGGATATCAATTGGATACATTGTTGCAGCTTTATGTGAGATCTGGCTTCCAGCTCCGCGATTGAAAGAATTAGGTTTCTTCAAAAGTTATTACTGGCATTGGTAAGGTTTTCATGTCAGTCTTGTTTTCTGTATTATTAAATTTGAGGGTCATCAAAAGTCCTCATTTGACTGTCATATTAAGCAAGATTGTCACTAATCCAAAAGCATTCTTGATAAGTATAATTTCAGACACCTGTTTGCTGCCACAGGACGTTTAAAAGTAAAACTTAACATCTAGTCCTGTGCTTTCGAAATTCCAAAGTAGAAAATTAAATACACTTAAATAGCAGGATTATTCCATTTCACATTGAATGAAGTCGGAAAAATATATTAATTGAGTATTGCACTCACCACTTGGTATATTGACTATATTCATGCAATCTTCCTTTGCTCTTAATTTTACAAATATTTTTATGCAGGTTTCTTGCAGTAATATTGTTGGCAGTTTACTCGGTATTATTGTATGGTTTATATGTTCCAGATTGGCACTTTGATGTGTCATCCTCAACCTCTTCATTGTCTCCTTTTAGTGGTGGTGATTTTTACACGGTGAGAGTAGGCATTTGATTTTTATTTGCTTCAATTTTTGTTTTGCATTTGATTTTCATTCCTTTTATTATTGAAAGTTTTATGGTTAAAAAAAAATTGTTACTATTTGCTACTCCTAGGCTTAGAGTGAAAATGTACCTGCTGTATTGTTCAAGCTACAGCTGATGTTCTTGATCAAATGTTTCTAATAGTAATATCCAAACTTTCCTAGTGTTGCCTTCAAATTTTACTCAGTAAATAGTTGTCCAATGCTTGTTAATTGTCAAAAAACTTAACCTGCTTCTTCATTTCTCTGAAAATATACTGGTGGTGAAATTCAAAATATTTTGTTCGTAATTCTTGCAATGTTCTCCACCCAATATCAGGTGAATTGTTCCGTGAGAGGGGATCTTGGACCTGCTTGTAATTCTGCTGGAATGATTGATCGCTATATTCTTGGTCTTGGCCATCTGTATAGAAAGCCTGTTTACAGAAATCTTAAGGTATTTTATAGTTGATACTTATCCCATTTCTTTGTTTAATGGTTTAGAGCATAATGTGATGTGTTAATGCCTTGTTGGTGTTCGACTTCCAGGAGTGCAATATGTCTAGTAAGGGTCAAGTTTCAGATAGCTCACCTTCCTGGTGTCATGCTCCTTTTGATCCAGAAGGCATTTTAAGGTAATCAGTATAAACTTCTGATTCCGTCAGTTAAAGCCCTTCATGTAGAGTTGCCCTTTTAATCTTTTGAATTTACGACACAGTTATGTGTAAGCAATTGGAAGCTTCTTTTGCAGATTAAATTGATATTCTTTCTGATCAGTGATCTCATGGAATAACAGCCATACACTTCCTATAAGTAAAATAGAGCTAATAACATGCTGTTTAAATGAATTCAGACTCGTCTGACACTTGATCTGGAAGCTTTTAGAAGATTAAGATTTACCTTCTAGAAATCCCCTTTTAAGCAAAGTATTCCATTAAGATTACTGAGACAATACAACAAGGTCCAAGAGATATTATTCTAATCAAACCTAGTTGATTTTTCTTTTCAAATTCCTAATAGAAAACCGACTTCCTAGTTTGATTTATGCTGAAAATAACTTTACCATACTCTGTGATGTAGGAGTCTTTTGTTAGGACAGGTTCAATCATCATACGTAAGTAATTTAATCCAATAACTTTGCTAGCATCTTTCCATAACAAACATTTTTTCAAGAGTTTTAAAGGTTTCTCAATTTTAGGAAAGAACAAGTTGTGATGTTCTTTCAGTTGATATTCATGATTCATCTATCAGAATCAAAAACTGATATTCATCTATAGACCTTTATTCTTAGGAACAGTCTTACTTGACTGACCCCGAGTTTCTTTGACTAATATTTTACTCATAGTTTGGCAAGAAAATATTCATTTAACAACAAATTCTATGTTGGTCGTAGGTTTTAAATTAATGTTCCTGTTAAGTTGACTGGTACTGATGGAAGACGGTTTGTAATTCTTTCACTTGTTCACAGCTCCATAACAGCTGCAGTTTCATGCATAATTGGACTTCAATATGGTCACGTTCTTGCCCATCTACAGGTGAGATCATTTATTAAGTTTCCAACCCTCAGTTGCCTGTTAAATTCTAGCATTTTCAAAATAGGATAGGAGTTCTTTAAAATCTTAATCCTGTGGTTTTGCTGCTTATTTTGGCACTGAATCATCTGCTATGTATTGTAAATTTTGGCTTAAAATTTCCTTGTTCGATGTTTTATAGAGCTTAGTTGACTGAACTTTTGCTTTCTGTATGTTTGTCTTGTTCTGTAGGACCACAAAGGGCGCATAGACAACTGGATGTGTTTTTCCTTTTCATTTTTGGGCCTTGGATCGTTCCTTGCCTTAATAGGTCCGTGCTGTGAACCATCTGTGGGCATCTTCAGTTTGTGGAGCGCCTTCTAGAAGTTATTTGCTGATAATAAATCGAGCATTTTCTCTTCATAATCATGATTGTTTGGTTTTTTATCAAATCAATTTTCTATGTTTATCGATGCCAATTGCCATAGAAAAGATTATATTCATTTTCATTTTTAAAAAATTTTTGCCTTTTGTTTTCAGGAATTCCTCTAAATAAATCGCTGTACACAGTCAGCTATATGCTATTAACTTCTGCAGTTTCTGGTCTTACATTCATTGCTTTATATGTTTTGGTGAGTGTTCAGTGCTGTTGCAAGAGAAAACTATATGGACAGAGTCACAGAGATATTATATACAATTCCTGCTTTATTTATTGGATACTCTGTTTGCATTAAGATCAAACTTATGATTTCTTTCCAGGCCACTATCTTTCATTACATTTTTTTCCATTCTGACTAAATTGTTGTACATTTACCCTACTGCAGGTAGATGTTCATGGTTACAGGCGTCTGACAGCTGGGTTGGAGTGGATGGGAAAGCACGCCTTGAGTATATTTGTGCTTGTATCTTCAAACTTGGCCGTGATAGCAATTCAAGGATTTTATTGGACTCAACCCGAAAACAACATTGTAAGATACTGTTGCATGATGCTTTATGCTGGAATTTGTTCCCGGTACCCCAATAAAAAAATTGACTATAATGTTTGGGTTTACTTTTATTCCGTGCAGATACACTGGATTGTGACACGTTTTAACCACACATGACGTTACTCGTTGCTGTTAGAATTTCATGCCTTGCCTTTCATACTGTATATACATTCAAAGTAAAAACAATACCATTGCAGTGAGGTAGGTTCTTCGAAGATCGAGGCGGAAGTGCTTATTGAATTGTATAGGTACTTTCGAATTGCATGATTTCAACAACACACTCTCATCAGTGAACTTTTTTAATTTTAAAATGGTTATTGGTAGTGCACAAGCACGCCCAGTCTTTTCTGTTGGGCTGGCCCAGGTTGTATTGTCATAAAAGGTTAAAACCTCACTGAATCTGAATCTTTTCAGGTGAACAAAAGAAAAGAATTACATAGTTTCTTGAAGCACGGTTTTCTTCTAACGCGTACATGCTACCATTATTTTATTTCGTAAATGTTGTTTTTATTTTCATTTCATTTTTCACAAATAATTCTTAAAAAATTATATTATATTATATATATATATAAGATATTAGGTACAAGATGTTTATTTATGTAGGATTCTCAGATTTCTTTTTCTATGTTTGTTTGTACGAATAAAATATGTTTTAAGTCCTTCAAGATGTCAAATTTAGTTTTAGTCCATACAAGCTGCCTCGTATTTTTCAAATGAAATAGATGTTGTCCTGGACTCTATGTTTTTTTCTTTTACAAAGGCTATGCCACATGTTTACTTGATTAGGCTCTATACTTTTGTCTCTTTTTCATAATGTTTAATATTTTAGTCTTCTCGATTATAAAATTAAGCGGTTTTAATTCTTCATCCATTGAATGTTAGTTGACTATATTTTAGTCTATTTTTTAATTGAACGAATGTAAGAAAAAGAAATATTTATTTTAGTGAAATGTTTTTCTTCTCTCATTTCAACTCAATTAAACAATAGGAGAAAAAATTGCTTTTTTATTAAACATCTAAAAGTTATCTATTTTTTTATTCTCTTTATTTCTTACTATTTTTCTTCCTCAACTAAGGAATGGTAAGACCAGTAGAAGTGGAACTATAGTATGAGGAAGGATGCAATTAATTATAGATTTTACCATTTTGTATCATGGCAAACGGAAGAATACAGTCTCCAGAGGAAACTTAAATGTTGATATTTAACAGCCTGCGCTGTCTGTCTCAAATTCTCAATACAGAACAAGAACACGGGACCAAGGAAGATATGGGCAGAATGTCATATTCATGTGAACCACATAGTCTTATCAATTAATTATCAAAATGTGACACACATCATTGTTAACAAAATCAATATTTCAGTTACTTATTATGTTCTGACATATTTCTGTATAAAAATTTGAATACCAGCCCCCTTCTAATACAGCCATTTTCCAGAGTAACTTCAAGATATAATATTAAATATCTGGTTAACAGATTAACCCTTTTTTTAATACTGTTTCATACACGGAAACTTCGTATTGCTCTATGTCACGGCCATAAACAGCAAATAACGTGTATAATATTTTATTCTTTTAAAAATATAAAAATTACAATAAGAACAATGTAGATATTATTTCAACTCTCGATTCTAATTATTTAGTTGGCTTTACTGATTTTGTGAGAATTTCTATTCATTTTTATATTTTTTTTGTAACTAGAGCTAAGATTTTATTTTCTCATATGATTGAATTCTCCATTTAATTATTCTAACATGTTTGGTGGGAGAAGAAAGAAATACATAAAAATTATTGTATATCCATAATTTGATAAAGGAAAATTTGTAAAAAAAATAAATAAATGTTGTATGTCCTCTCCATTTAATTAGTACCATTGTCAGATATAACATGGCTTGGATATAGGCTTACCATGACATTGACATCCATTGACCAAGTCCCTCATGGATTACAACCCAACTAACTATCCTCACGATACCATGCACCCCTCTAGTAATCAATTAAGGCTTGTAGTCTTCATCGTCATACCTTACTTCAACATCAACTAAGGATTTAGAGGAGACTTAACAAACCACTCCAAGAGATAATGCCTACTCAAGGAGGATTTTCAACAATTAGGCTCGTAAAGCACCACACCAATATCCACACAGTGGGATATCCAACTTTAAAAAACAACCTCTCTTCTAATGCTAAGTCAATCAACATGCCTAAATTCCTATAACATTCTTAGTATCATAGCTCAATAGTGTATTAACACAATATGTCTAAATGTTTATAGCACTCTCAACATCAAAACCTTAACAGGTCAACAAATCAACAAATCATGCCTAAATGCCTAAAACATTCTCAATATCATACCTCAACAATTATCATCCATATGCATTATCTCATGTTAATGGATATAGATCTAACAACATAAATCAATGTACAACACAATTGCACTTCAACAGTTCAACCATATAACCATCTACACATATTATCCCAGATTAATTTACATAGACCCCAACCACACCTAGCAACATACAACATGCAGTAGATTCACCCAACCTATTCATGTTCACCATATAATCATTCAAACAAGAGTTTTCAAAACAAACTACACTTGATTGCACATATCTTGCACTCGACATCATTGAGGCAGAGAACTTTTTGCCTCATCCACATTCGACGTCATTCAACTTGCGTTCGGTGTGGATGAGGTAGTGACCCTTAGGCCCTCATGCCTAGCATGGTGAAATCCAATGTTTTTCCTTGATCCAAGCAAAGATTATTTTCTCTCCTTATGCATGACCCCACTCCTTTGGGGCTCAGTTCCAACCCAAGCAAAGTTAATTCTCTCAAATCATGTCCGAAGTTGTTCAAACCACGTTTGATGCCATTTCAACCTAAGGCAATCCTCTCTCCTACGCTTGGTGCCACCAATTCTATGTCGGGCGTGAGCAAGACAAAGTATCAATGGCTGAAACCACGTTCAATGCCATGAAGGCGTGCTTAATGCGATGGTGAATTCTTTGCCTAGTAGACTCGCGAATTGTTCTCCTTTCACTTGAAAACCAGACAATCCACTCATGCAATACAATAACATGCATGTAGACATCATATTCAACTCAATTTTCATCATAATATCAACATGAAATCACAAACCATCCACTTTCACCAAAATCATTCAACATGTTCAAAACCCCTTAACTTGCAATTCTTTCATTCAAACAACCATGAATACCAATTAGTTCCAATCAACACATACACCATAGATCAACATAAACAACTCAAAATCAAGAGGAATCAAACCTATCTTCCCTTGCCTCCCCAATCCAAGAGGAAGAAGGAATATGAAGGATTTTGAGTTATCATCAAGAAATGCTTCGCATCGACTTTGACTCTTAGCTACAACCTTTGAATCACCCAACAATGATCCTCTACAACTCTCTAGAAACTAAGAAAAAAGAAGAGAAACTTTTAAAACTCCAAAGCTTCTCACACTACTCTATCTCTCTATAAAGTTTTTTTGAAAAAATGAGTTTTGAGACTCAATTCCAAAAAAAAAAAAAAAACTCTTATATACTCTTCATTTCAAAGTCAAGTTGAACCTTTGCCTAGAAAAATCCTCTAAGACACCCAAAGATTTCTCAAGAGTTCCTTAACTCCTAAAGTCTCTAAACACTACACCTCAAAACATGAAAACATACAATTACTGCTAAAGAGACAATAATTTACAATAATTTATAATATTACACTTGAAATAAGTAGAACTCTCTTCATAAGTTATATATATATATATATAGATGAGATGAAAAATAAGATGTGGATAGAAGTGTTAAAGTTGACTCAATAAATTGTGAGTCGATGGATTAAATAGATTGATTAACTTTTTAATAAAGAAAGACAAAAATAAAGAAAAAATCAATAATGCTTATTTTATTTTATTTTTATAAAAAAAGTTACGATTTTTATATCAAAATATTTATTGGTTCAAATATAAATACAAAATAAAATATTATTTAAGTGATATTTTTATTTTTAATTGTTAAAATATAATAATTGTTTTATTATATTTTAATTAAATCCTTTACCAATTGATTATTCTTTATTTGTTTTTATGTATAAAAAATGAATTTTATTGTGCTTCCTTTACATCATCGTTACATTTTGTTAGAATTGTTGTTTACCCATGTGATTGCAGTTTTTTTTTTTTTTTTGCTGTTATAATCATTTTCAAGTATTTTAAAGAAATTTTCCTTTTATATATTCAAACGTAAAATAATTGTATGAGTAATATTTTATATAATTATTTTTCTCTTTCTTTTCTCTTATACAACATTTTTTCTTTGCCAATCATGTTTAACCTCTCATCACTTTGATCAGTATGAAACAATTTTTCTTATCATCTTTAACACTTTTTGGTGTGCAAGTACAAACAACACATTACTTTGCTTTAGTTCTACACATTCGTAAAAAGTAAAAAGTGTTCAATGTGTCAACTTAAAAGTTCAATATAAACGAGGAACAAAGGTATCGCATCGCATATGATAAATATCAAGCTTTTATTACATTATTTTTCTTCAAAAATTATATAATCTGGTAAGCTTTACTCTTAATATTTTTTTTGTTTTGTAATTTTTTTTTCTTGTATGTGTACTTAAATTATTATAAATAATTACTAACGTATGTTGATTTAATTGGTATTATAGTTGATCTTTAAATTTTAAAATTTTAAAATTTTAAATTTTTGAATCATAAGTTTGATAATAAAAAAAAATATTAAGAATGATAATCTAAATATAATCAAGATTTTGAGAAAATTTGATTCTCAATAAAGTTGGTAAATACTTTTTCCATTATCATAATATTAAAAAAATATATATATTACAAATAAAGCATTTCTCTTGTTTATTTAGTTTTTGCATAAATTGTAATTAATATTAAATAATAAAGAAAATGTTGAAAAGAGTGTGTCATACATTACTAACTCTTCCTATACTAATTATAGAATTGTATATATGTAGAATTTGTCTTTTTTAAAATGCAACTTTGTAGTTTAATTTATATTTTAAAAAATAAAGTACAATAATAAATTTAATTATAATTTATATTTGGTTTTCAAAAAACTATAATTTATTTTTCACATATAAATTATTAATAAAAAATAACAGTATAGAATAAGTTTCACAGTTAGTGGTCAAAAATAAAAGTTACACACTGCAAAATAAATTAATTACTAACAAACTAAAACTTCAATATATTTTTTTTTATCTTACACTAAATTAGATTTTCCTAGTATAACCTTTCTTTAATAAAAATTAAATTATCATTAATATAAACATAATGAGTTTATACTAACAAATAATTTTGTTAGTATTAAATTGAATATTAATATAATTGAATATTAATATATACTATCATTAGTAACATTGTTGCTTTGATTATTGTTTCCTTAAACTTGTGACCCTTATTTTTAATGTAAGGGGGTGTATTGGATTAGGATTTTAAATGACTTTTTTAGTTAAAAAAAATCATGCGAATTTTAAAAGACTTTGCAGGATTTTCATGACTTTTAAGATTTTGCAAGATTCCATAAGACTTAAAATCAGGATTTTAATAGATTCTGCAAGACTTTTAAATCAAGATTTTAATGGATTCTGTGGGATTTTGTGGAGTTTTGACATTTGATAAAATTTTAAAAAAAAATGCATACATTCAAATTTAAAAAGAGTCAAAGACAAAAATAATAAAAAAAATAATAATGTCTAGATAAATAATAATGATAATTCTTCATAATATCCTATCCTCTTTTTATAGCATCCACTATCAATTGTAACAATTCATCAGAATCCTCCTTGGTCCAAGCTTCATAGTTTTCTTTCTCTTTTCCTTTTTCTTTATTATTTCCTCGTGAATCTCCCATTTGAATTACTAAAACAATATATGTTGACAACTAGTTATATAAATAATTATGAATAAGAGACAAAATCAATAAAATTATATTATTATTTTTAGAAGCACAATATATCTTAACTATCCAAATGAATCAAATACCTCAGTCATTATAAAAAAAATATGTAAAAACGAAAATATAGAAACATAAGATAATTTTTTATATAAAAAAGAAATTAGTATATTCGATACTGAGAAAATATTTAAATATATAATATTTTTTATATATAAACGGAAGTATTTAGATATAGAGAATATATATATATATATATATATTATTTTAGTTATATATTATATAATAATTTTTAACGATATTTATAAATGTAAATTATTCTAACAAATAATTTTAACAATATTTTCTTTTCTAAAAAATAAGCTAATGAAGACATAAATCCTAAATCCTAAAAAATTAGATATTGCAATGTCTTATGTTAATTTTCTTTTTTTTTAAATATAAAAGAATCTTAATTTCACAATATAAAAATAAAAAAGAAAAATTCATAGTAAAAAAAATAAAATAATTGTTGAGTCATAAAAGGATGAGGGATAAGAGTAACAAATTCAAGGGAAGGAGAGAGTTCGCAGTTTTTATGTTGAGAGGGTTCTTCCCCCAACTAAGATTCATTTTCATCTCATTCTACTCACAGAAACCCTAACAAATTCATCTTATATATATATATATATATATATATATATATATATATATATTATAGAGATTATGATATCAATTTCATCTTTCACATTTTTCTTTTCTTGATGTGTGTTATAAAAAAAATTACCACTTAAAATTTAAAATTTCAAGCATTTTTTTTGTGTTATATAAAGGAACAAATTTAACTACATAGAATAAATAAAGCAAGTCAATTAAAGAGAACGAACAGAAAAATAGAGCAAGTCAATGACACTATCATTTACATATCAGAGATTCACAAAATAGGGGAATGAGATAAGAACAGTACTACAATATTATATATGAGCAATGAACAATAATGTACTATTATTAGTAGAGAAAAAATGGAGAAGACAGGAGCATAGAAAAAAAAATGAAAAACTCACTTGAAAATTCTTAAAACACTTGAAAAATCATTTCAAACAATCCTTCAAAATCCGATGGGTTTGGATGGGATTGTTTTATGAATCTGGTATTTATAGATAACACTAGAAAGTCCTTCAAAATTCCTCTCACACAACAATCCTTTAAAATCCTTATATTTTTGAATACCAATGGATAGTTTTTAAGTTGTAAAAAATCTCAAATGAATACCAGTGAATTTTAATGGACTCTTTAAAAAATCTTGAAAATCCAGATTGAATACCACTAGATTGTTTTTAAGTGACATAAAATCCTGATTGAATACCAAGAGACTTTTTTACTAAAAAAAAAGTCTTTTAAAATCTTACGAAATCCTAAACCAATACACCCCCTAATATTGCTATACATTTTGTTGGCACACTCACTGTTACCTTCATTGGTGTGACTTTAATTACCATTACTTTACTAATGTCATTATTTCACACCACCTTTTTAATGGTGGCATCAGTTTTGTTAATTTCTACAACTAATTGTCATTAATTAACAACTTTGCCTTTCACCCATATCATTTTAGTTGTTGTCACAGTTAACATAATTATTGATCTTCACTGTATTCACTAGTCGTCACCCCATTGTTATCAGCTTTATCTATGGATTAAATTTTTGTTTTTCATACGTTTCGTAACATCAATTGTGACTATTTCTAATTAGAGATGTCTAGATGAAATTATAAGTTAATTTAGAGTTATAATTATTCGGTTTAATTTTTTATAAACCCAAACTACGAGACATGAATTTTAAATTTAAAGTGATTCCAATTTCTAAAAATTAAAATTAAGTTACAAATTTATTTTTTTTATGAAACGGATCTGAAAAGAAAAATCCGTATGCAATAATGTTGTCTGGTGATATTATATTTCAACCAAACATCAATTATCAACTTCTTAATTAATATTGTATTTAGCTTTATGGAAACAATCATTTATCCAAGTTTTTTAAACACAAGCGGTAGTTGGTAGTTTAGCATGATAAGCAATAATATTGGGTAACAAGTATATTAGCGTGATTTATTTAATTTCTTAACTTAGAAAGAAGTATAGAATTGATGGAAATGACATCCTTTTCAACGGTAAGCATCTCCGCTGAATCTTTGTGTTTAATATAAAAAATGAAGCCCTTGACAGACAAGGACAAAGCATTGAATAGATAGCAGAGTAGAGGACAAGTTTGAGTATGGTTCTCAGTTCTCAGTTTCTCACACACGAGACTTCACTTGAGAATTCAGATAGCCAAAAGCTGAGCCAGAAAATGGTTCCTTATTCCCCAAACTCATCCATAATAAGACAACAAAAATTGAGCAGCTGAAAATAAAATATATCATTTTTAATAAAGTAGATAATTCAAAAAAGAAAAAGAAAAAAGGCCATTCAATATTAAACATTTGAATATGCGTGAGAAGAGAAGTGCTTGACATGACAATGAGATAGTTTTATTAATGTATATTTTGATTTAAGAATGCATTGCATTGGGTTTGGGTATGATTGGTTTTTGAAATGAATAGTTGTAGATTGTGAGACGTATGCATGTGCCTGATTAGGGACCACAATAGAAAGCAGCAGAAAGGTGAGAGAGCACTGACCAGAAAAGGACCCCATCTCATCATCCCTTTACTCAACGGAAACTTTGAAAACTAGTTGCGTGTATTTGATGATTTTATATATTCAATTTCTTTGCTGTAAGTCCTATGTAAAACCATTTTTTTAATATATTATTATTTTAAATTATTTAAATAATAAAAGAAGAGAATTAATAGTGTAAGCATAAGTTATAGGAAATGAAATAGAGAGATAAGTGATAGGGGTGGGGTGGGGTGGCAGTGGCAGTGGCAGCTTTAGATGATTAGAATTCACATGGTGAAGGTGTCCCACAGAGACAGAGAGCAGTTAGCAATATTCCAAATTTACCCCTGCCCTTGTTCTTATTATCCCATAAAAAGCAAGCAACGGAAATAGATTGATAGAGAGAAAATGTCGAAGGAAGTGAGCCAAGAAGGAGAGCAGAGGAAGGACTACGTGGACCCTCCGCCAGCGCCTCTCATCGACTTGGCGGAGATTAAGCTCTGGTCCTTCTACAGAGCCCTCATCGCCGAGTTCATCGCCACACTCCTCTTCCTCTACGTGACGGTGGCCACCGTCATCGGCCACAAGAAGCAGAGCGGAGCATGCGAGGGCGTTGGGCTGCTGGGGATCGCATGGGCCTTCGGCGGCATGATCTTCGTGCTGGTGTACTGCACCGCCGGCATTTCAGGTGGACACATAAACCCTGCGGTGACTTTTGGACTCTTCCTGGCGCGCAAGGTGTCTCTCCTCAGAGCCCTCCTTTACATGGTAGCGCAGTGCTTGGGCGCTATCTCCGGCGTTGGCTTGGTGAAGGCCTTCATGAAGCACTCCTACAACTCCCTGGGCGGCGGTGCTAACTCCGTCAACTCCGGCTACTCCAAAGGGTCTGCTCTGGGTGCTGAGATTATCGGCACTTTTGTCCTCGTTTACACCGTTTTCTCGGCCACCGACCCCAAGAGAAGCGCTCGTGACTCTCATGTCCCAGTATGTATTGTTGTATTTGTATACATATATTATATATATTTCTCTTTCTTTCTTTCTCTCTCTTACAATAAATAATAAATAATACATAATAAATGTGTCTGTGTCTGTGTCTTATATAGGTTTTGGCCCCATTGCCCATTGGGTTTGCAGTTTTCATGGTTCACTTGGCTACCATTCCCATCACGGGTACCGGGATTAATCCAGCTAGGAGCTTCGGTGCTGCTGTTATCTACAACAATGCCAAAGTTTGGGATGACCATGTATGTATATTAATTAATTAATTAACGTACGTAACTGCATGGTGTTGTTTAATTTTAATTAATTAAGTGATGGTGGTGCAGTGGATCTTTTGGGTTGGGCCATTTGTGGGAGCGTTGGCGGCGGCGGCCTACCACCAGTACATACTGAGAGCGGCGGCTATTAAGGCGTTGGGATCGTTCCGGAGCAACCCCACCAACTAAGTCCACCACAACGACAGAGATAGGATAGGGTTTTCATTTCTGTTTGCATTCTTAATTTATTGCTTCATGTCTGTCTTTCCTATTTATTATTTCTTTCCTTTGTTTGGTTTGATTGTATCACATGTGAGATTATGACCCTTATTCGCTCTATCTCGATTATTCTTTGCAGTTTGCACTCACCCATATCGCCTTTATCATTTCTCTTTTCACTCTCCATTTCCTTTCTCATTTTTAAACCCTAAACATTCTTAAGCGATCTCAATCTTTAAACATTATTCAAACAAAATTGTTAAGCGTAATTTTAAGATTTGATCTGAATCTTTATATTATTTTAACTATATCGTCTTATTATTTCTTACCAGGACTCACGAGAAATAGTACATGTTACTTCATTACTTCATTCAAGCTTAATTCTTTAAAACTGTCAATATAGTTCAGTTCATTAAAACTTAATACTTTTAAACTGTAAATAGATTACTTCATTAAAACTTCTCTCAGGTAGAGCTCTTAACAGAAAGAAATTTTAAGGACAATTGTATACCTCGGAATTTTTAAAGAATTAATGTTTTTATGAAATATCTCTTACATAAATACAAGATTAAATTTTATATTACACGTCTTATTATTCTCTTTTTGTATTTCTTGATGTATATGAAAATATCTACTTGGAGAATAAATTTTAGGACAGTTATTTTCACCCAATAACTCGTATTTTTTATTTAATTTTAATAATTTAATTATTAAATTTAAATATTTTATAATAAATAGATTAAATTTACAAATTTCTACAAAATTTATTTGAGGGGAAAATTTATACAAAACTTGAAAATTATTTAATATATTTGGTTATATTATGATAACTTTAACATAAGTTAAAGTTAGAAGTTAATGCATGTTACATGGATCTGAAGACTAAGGTGGTGGGGCCGTGGGGCAGGGCAGAGAGGGCATTTTATGGGGTGGCATGAGGGTCTTTAGGAAAAGTATGCCGGAAATTGCTACACAGTCACCGCTTTCCAAGGAGTGGGACTCATAACTCATAACTCATAACTCATAACTCATAACTCATAACCCATAACCAACCAAAATTTGAAAAAGTAGAATGCTGAATGATAAATCAAAGAGTGGCATTGCCATCTATGCATACCCGTTTCAGAATATCACGTGCCACCAACCCTCTAACAGTCTAACGGGTTCCAATTCTATCCGCTTTCACAAAAGAGGGTCACCCTAGATGCGCCTTTCTCAATTATGCACAACTTTCTATTTATATACATAAATGAAACAATTCTCTTACTTTAAGGAAGGATGTGTTTTACTACATTTATTTTTTAATTTTATTTTAATAATTTTATTTTAAAACTAAAAATTCTTAATTCATAAATCAAATTTTCATATTTTTTTAAAATTAAAAAATATTTAATAAAAAAATATTTTACTTTTCAATTTAAATTAATAAAACAAATTATCATATATTTTCAAACTTTTTAAAAAATTATAAAATTGATTTATCTGTTAAGAATTTTTAATTTAAAAGTTAAATTGTTGAAATTCAATATAAATGATGAAATATTAAATAGAATAAGTCTATTAAAATTTAAGTAAAGAAGTAAGTGAATCTCTCATCTCTCTTATCCCTTTCTAAAAATGGTTAAAATTTGGTCTCAACTTACATTTCTGATTATGTATAGAGATCCCTTAATGTTACAGGTGAAATCTTTCTAATAAGTCTATATAAACCCTCAATTCAGCAAGTAAAATTTTAGGTCAAATTAATTAAACATTATTGAACATGGATTCTTAATATGCCATTGACTTCCAATTCAATAGTCTTGAAAGTGTTTTCTCCTATCTAGCATTTAATGATAATTTTTTTTAATATTTTATTAATTTTCTTTTGTGATTAAAAGATACACACCCTCTTATTAAAAACTTAAAAGACAAAAGTCTTATTTTTAAAATAAAATAATACTTTTTAATTTTGATTACATGTTCAAAATAAAAGATCGAATCTTATTTTTAATTAAAGAATATAATCTTACACTAATAACATCCAACAACATTTTGTTAATTCCTACTTTATTTTTAATGTATCTCAATATATCACATTATTTGCCCATCACACTAGTTTGTAAATGCCTAATCAACTTGTAAATCATATAATATATGAAACTAAAGTTATATAATTATGATATCTTTAATAAATCAAAAGTGTAATAAGTTTTATAGTTAAATTAATTGAGCTATAATGGTGTTAATTAGGAGAAATTTAATTAAATTATAAATAAAAAATTCCTTAAGTACTTTCAAGGAAGGATGTTAATGGGGTGAGTACAGGCAGTAACTTTCTATACCCTACTCGTCGAATAAATATTCACCCCATACTCATTCCTATATCCATGCAGGATATTTGTTGAATGAGTATCCACATATTTTTCAATATTCGCAAATAATAAAGTATAATATTTAACTATTATAAGTCCAAACAAAATCTAAATAAAATCAAATTCATATAAAAAAATTCAAGTAAATTGAATATTAGTAAGTACGGGTATCCACGGTTATGGATACTATGTTACTCGTATCCTTCTTGTTAACATACGGGTATAAAAAAAAAATATTCGTACTCATTATATACAAGTACTCATTTCCAATATTCATTTTTTATCTATTGCGAGTTTTATTCACGAACACCTACAAATACAATTTTTTTAACATCCCTACTTTCAAATATAAATACTTAATTAAAAACTCAATAAAACTCTAGGGCTTATAAATGAATATACCAAAAAAATAATTAAGCTAATTAATTTAAACTAATAATTGAGTTGGTAATTAAGCTAACCAAAATTAAATGATAATTATACTTAATAACACTATTTGTACTACTTCAATGAATCATTTTTCTCACTAAATTTTTTTTATTTATACTATATCTTTTATGTGTATATATAACTGAATTCTTTTTTAATTAAAACATTTTTTGGAGTTTTTTTCTTTAATAATGATAGTATTTTTAAAAGTTTTTCTTCAATTATAATATTTTTATTAATCATTTATCTCTTTTGAACTATTTATTTATTTTTAAATTAAATTTTAAAATTTTTAAGAAAAATATCAATATTTAAAATAATCCTATATCACAATATGAATTGATATCATAAATTAAAAAAATATTTTTATATTAAAATATATTATCATATTTATTTATCATGAATTTTGGCATATAAAAATAAACATTTATTATATATATTATACATACTTAAAATACTAATCTCTTATTAATAACTTGATAAATAAGAGTTTAAAAAATATAGCAATTAACATATCTAAAATATATATTTTTTATAATTACAGAAAAAAAATATTCTTATCTATTTTTCATATAAAGAACATGAAGTAGTAAGCTAGTAATAAAGATCGTAATTATATTAATTAAAAAAATTACTTTGTTGATTTATGTCTGTTCTTTGAGTTTTCCTCGCTTCAAAAGAAAATAATTTATTGTTTAGTTAAAACATTTCGCTGCCAAAATAGAAGTCTTAATATTGATGCATAATCAGTTTTTTTTTATTTAATATTTTTGATATTTTTTTAATGAGATAAAGAAATATTGAAGTTTGATCCGAGCCTATAATTTTATGAATTGAATTATTTACGCAACTTATACAATTTATTATTTCATAAAGAATATTGAGTATTGTCTTCTAAGTTTCACTTTCATACATGATTAAATAAGATGCTTAAAGACCTAATTATTTCAATACATAATTAAGAGTAAATGTAACATGAAAGTAGAACTGAAAATAAATCAAACCAACTCAAAATTATTAGGAAAAAAATAAGATTAACAATTTTATCATACAAGTATTTATCTTATCTCTGTATTTATCTTTAATCTTTTTTATTATATTATATTATATAAATTCAAATATCAATTAAGAGATTTTAACTTAATGGTTAAATTATTAAAATTTAATATAAACTATGAGTTGCTATAATAAAAAATGACACTACATATTTTCATAAATTTTTTAAAAACAAAAGTTATATAATGGTAAGTGGTTAATTGAAAGTATAGATAATTACGTAAGAAATTTACAGAAATAAAATAAAAAACTATAATTTATAAAGTAGTATTTACATGCATAAAATTGGACAAAAAATCATGTATATGAAAGCCCAATCCTTCTTATTGTAGTTATATATATAATATTATTTCTTTATTTTTCTTATGATGGAAAACATAGATATTAAAAAAGAAAATTAATAATTATAAATATAGTTGTTAGTATTATTAAAATAAACCTTTATTTTTCATTCTGTTTTACTGAGTTGTCTTGGTCATATATAGCAAGTTTTTCAATATTTTTTCTAGGTCTAGCAGTTACAAATGGCATTTACTAATTGTGCCAATGTTGTTGTCGTTAGTATTTTGTCCTTCTTTTCTCTTTCTATACTCACCTTATATACAACCATGTAATCTTTTTGGTGATCAATGAGGATAAGGAGAATGATATATTTTAGCACTAAGAATAATATAAATTATTTGTATATATTTTTATTAAAATTATTCATATTTAAGTTATATACACATACAAATATATTTATATAGATGATTGTCATTAAAACAAATTTTTATATAAATTAAAATGATATAAGACAAATGTGAAAATAAAATTATATATATATATATATATATGAATATTTATAATTATTTTTATATATTTTTTAACATATTCATATACATATATATTAATATACACCTTTACAAAGAAACCATCAACCATAGAAAAATCACGAGACTTAAAGAGGCAAACTAAAAACTTCTTAACAATGAAATGTTTTATCACATTTTCTTTTCCGTTTCTTAAACTGAGTATTACTAGCATTTTGTGATTACATATTACAGTCATACGCATCAGCCCACCCTATAAAATTTACAATAATAATCAAGCTAAAAGAAAAAAGAAATGCATAAAAATTTACAGGCATATAACAGAGACACAAAATTCCAATTTCAAACCAACGTCATGAACACCATCGTTGGCATAAAAAGAAACAAATAATTAAAGTTCAAATCCTATGGAGAGGGTGCATTTGTGTATCATATCATATGTCAGTATGTTCATATAATGAGTAAATAATATATGCTCCTCCGCATGCACTTATTCTATAAACTATATATATTCTACTTTTAAGGATTACAATTACAACTACAACATATTAATATGATTTCTCAGCAGACGAAATTGCTGAGTTATAATTATAATAGTTCATCTACCAAGGATTTGATATGCAGATTATCAACCTTGGACTTGATAGATAGCATGTTTTTGTTCAGTTCAGAGGCCTTGAGTTCGAGCTCGCTCAAGCGACCTCTGATCTCAGGAATTCGTGTTTTGATATCAGCAACCTCTTGTTCTTTCCGAGCCAAACTTTCCAACTCTGATTCAAGCTCTTCTCTCAGTGACTGCACTTGGCGACCAGAGTTATCCTTTTCTGTCACCACCTCCTGGTGCTCATCAATGAGTTCAATATTTTCAGCTAGTTCATCAAGGACGCTATGCAACCACGCCACCCGAAGTTTAGCAGATTCTACATCCTTAAGAATAGCCAATAGTTCTTTCAGTTTGGACTTGCTTAATTCCATTATTGTGGTGGATTGTAACTCTTGCACCACGAAACATACACACTCAATGTAATATGAGCGCATCGCAAGTGATTCCAAGTGACAGCTTGCACCTATGTCCCCATACTTGTCAAGGATAGAATGAAAGATGGAAGCAAAACTTTGTTTTATTTCATACCTTCCAACTCGAATACGGGGTTCAGATGTCACAGACTCGGCCTCTCCTTCATCACTCTCATTTTCAACTTGAATTTCACCAGTTGAAATTATAGTAATACCTTCTTCAGTGTCATCAACTGGGGTTATTGGAACAACTTTATGAGAATTAGCAATTTTGTCTTCAACATCCTTTGGTTGGTCTTTGTGATTGACAGGCTGCAAAGAAACACAAATGAAGGACATGGCATGAGTTTGTTTGTGTCACTCTTAATTAGCCCAAGGCATGAGATAAAAGAAAAGAGTGACGCCTACTTTTAAAGTTGGGATATGTGTCTGTCCATTAATTGGTTCAGAGGGAACGTGCTTCTTGTTTTCTTTCTCCACCTTTTCCTTCTCAGAATAATGTGATATTGGTGATGAAGCATCAGATAGGTATATTGCCCCAACTTTTGAGGCTGGAACACCGTCAAGAACTGGGGGTTCTGGTTTAGAACCTGCCTTCTTTTTCCTCTCAAACTTCACAGGAGGAGGGGCACCTACAATCAGAAACATATTTACTCATCTCGGGTGTGAAAGATCTTCGTCAATCAACAATGATCAATCATCAACTCGGGTAAAATATGTTTTATTTCTTGTTATACGTGACATGATCACATACCATTTTAGAATAAAATAGTAACAGATGTGACATGATTACAACATATTTGCAGTACCTTATTATTAAACAGTGAAAAATGTTTTTAGAGATTTAAAATTAAATTTATTTCTATTTATCTAGAATAAAAACATATTTAAACCTTTAATATAATCACGGTCCAACAAGTTAACAGAAAAGCCATGTTATAGCGATCATATTTTGTTATATTAGCCACCATTTGAAGTATACATGCTTAAAGGCACCGTTATTTATATAGGCTTGTGGCACGGGCAGCAACTTCATATGTGTGAACTCAGTAATCCTTTTACAAATGTCACACAGTCACAGATACTATATGAATGCATAGAATGTTTTGTCAAAGAAAACTAATTAAAAAGTCAAACAAAATGGCTAGGAACAGTTGTATAATATCGAAAGATACCTAACCTTATTCTCATTCAGTTAACCCAGCCCATTTTTAAACAAAATTAATTAATTCTAGTTATATCTCACGCCGCTTTGCATGACATAATTTAAATGACAGGACTGAGATTCAATACAACAGAGGAATTAGAAAATTCTCAGGTCCACTCAGATGACTCATAAATTCTTCAAAAACCACCTAGTTTACAGGCGATTCTTTTTTTGTGAACATAAATTAGATCATTAAAGAGCAGATAAAGAGAGAAATAGTACCTGAATCCGACAATCTTTTGTAACAATTGTCATCACACTGGTGGTAAGGATTAGATGCTTTAGGACAACCTGAATACGTTCGTTTTTGGTCATTCATCTTTTTGCCAAGCTGACCATCAGTCACACTTCGGCCATAACCTAAGGGGGGTTTATTTACAAGTTTTGAGATATTAGCATCCATGCAAAACAGAATTTGAATATTTTACTGATGCAGAACAGTGTGTGAATGGTTCAAGATCAATCATGAACAAAACTTATTAGATACACTTTTATATGTGTTGTTGGTATTAATCTCCGGTCAGAATTGAAATTTTATCTCAATAATCTATGTTGATCCTAAATGCAAGCCTTTACTATGTGAACTACAGGTCTGAAACTCTAAAACTACCAAATTTGTCTAATTTGTCTCTAATACTTATTATACAATATCAACAAGGATGGACAAGAAAAACTATGTTGATAATCAAACATTTTTTTGTGAATATTACTAAGATGAAACTTTCATTCGGATCGAAAACCAATTCCAGAAAAGCTAAGGAACTATATCTAAATTTTTTCATTACTTAATATGAAGGATGGAGAAGAAAAATAACTAACCTGAACTCTTCTTTTTATTTGTGTGTTTGGTGTTGGTGCTTTGGGAGCAAGCTTGGGTGCATTGATGGTAAGGATTAGAAAGATTTACACAGTTGGGAGCCATCTGATTCTGTTCTTACAAAAAATGAAAAATGGAAAAAAATAATTAGAAGTCATTTGACAAATGCCATTTCCCAATAAATAGTGTTTCTAGTTGTGTGGCTGAGTTGAACCGTGACTTACTGTTTGCGAACAAGAGGGTGAGGCAAGGATGAAGTAATAAAGCAATTCCAAGTTTCTAACGCAACAGCGATGGATAGCAATGAATGAGAAATGAGAAATTTGGAAAACGAAGGAAACGTCTATTTATTGATTATATTACCATTGGCCTAATGCAATCTTCTGGACTCTCTTTGTTTGACCAAATTAAATTCCAAATCTTGATTTGATTTTTGAATCAACCTTTTGAATATTTTCAAAAAATATATACATATATTGTGTCAAAGTCTTGTCTTCTAGACACTCGCGCGCCAACAACGACCATTTTTTAAGGTTGTATCATTAAGGCGTGAAACGTGATAAAAACAGATCTGCTGTATAATTTAATAGGAGAGAATTCTGATATCATATTTTAACACACATGGGGAAACTTACAATACTTCAATAAATCTTATGAAGATTTTCCTAACTGTGAAGGATTTATTTAAGTGGTTTTCAATCATGAAATTATAAAATTGAAAATGTTTCTAATGTAAAAGATTATAAATAGGGACAAAGTATTAAAAATGATGAAAAAATAAGTTATTGCACCAACACTCTGTAGTAATTTGCAATTATAAATATGTCAAGTTAATACATTTTTTTTAGGGTGTTAATACATTGTTATTTCATACAAAATATTTTTTTTTCTTTCATTTTCTTTCGAGAAGAGATATTTTTGTGTGACTTACCTTTCTTTCCTCTCCTAAATCAAATAGAAGAATATTTACTTTTATTTACATTTTCTTTCCTCCACTTATTTCTACATTGATAATTTGACTTGAATAATGTTATCTCACCTGTAATAAAAGATAATACATTAAAATTATCAAAACTTTAATTGTTAATTTTCTAAGTCAACTATTATAATTTAGTGTTTTATATTTTTTTTTCTTTTCAACTATATTATTTTAAAAAAATCCCAACTTTTAAATTGCTTTGAGGATTTTCAAACTTTAAAAAGTATTGAAAAAGAAACAAATAAACATATAAATAATTATTAAGTAAATCTCTTGCAAAAGTTCGTCGTATATATATATATATATATATATATATATATATATATATATATATATATATATATATATATATATATATATATATATATAAAATATTCTCATTGATAATTTCTAGCAAAGGTGGTTATGTAAGATGGCTTCATATTTAATGTAAAAGTAAAATTTCAAACTCATCTTTATGGAGGAATGCCAAAATTGCCAGTTGGTACGATAAATTTAATCGACTCTAGCGAAGAATTATAGGGACTGTTTAATTTTATTTTAGTTTTTTGTAAATAAATTATTTTTGTAAAACAATTTTTATCATCTATGTTAGAAGATAAAAAGAAAGAAAAATCCTGTTTGATAACTTGATTTTGGATAAAAGTTTTTAAAGGAAATGAAACAAGATGGCCCTTTGTTCTTTTCCAACGATAAATGCAAGAGATACAAAAGGTTTAAAGTATTTCCTCTATTCTCTATTATAAGAAAAAAAAAATGATTTTATGTATATTAAAAAAATAGTTATCTGGATTAAATTTTACCACTTTTATAATATATTTTTTCTAAATTACTTTTATTATAAATGTCAAAAAAAATTATACAACTAAAAATGGTATTAAATGAGAGATTTTTTTAAAAAAAATATTATTAAATGAGATAAAAGTAGTTAAAATTTGTTTATATGTAAAAACAAAATTCTGTATTTTATTTTATTTACATTAAGGAACAGAAGAAGTAATTAATAACAAATTTTATACCAACTATTATCAAGGAAAAATGACTCTTTTCTTGATAAATGATTATTTTCTCGATGAGAATTATGACAATGAAAAAGTTGGAACTACCATATGAAATTGGGCCAGGGCTATATGCAGTTAATTTACAACTACATGAATCCCAACTATTCAAATCAAATTATAAATGAAATGCAAGTTAAAAATTATATAGCGTTTAATTTGAAGCAATATGATATTACCCTGCGGTTCAAAGGTGATCCGGATCCCTAATTATTTGGAATACCAACACAAAAAGAATGTGAAGCAACGCCTATTTTACGGTGGTTAAGGTTCAAGTCAGGTGTGGCTGCTGCCATACCTGTTTTGTAAATCATTCTAGCCTCTAACCATTCCAAACATAATCAGAGGCATTTCTGTTTTCTTCTACAAAGGAATTATAAAATTGTTTCCAATACGTACGAAAACACTTGAACAAATTGTTAATAAAAGAAAAATCGCTTTTTAAAAATAATAATCTATCGGGCGCATAATTTCTATATTTAGGTAATGAATTTAACGTGCATGAGATTATTTTCCGATATTTTGTTCCCATATCTCGCTTGACAGACAATAAATGATAGATACAGATACGAAGGTTTAGACAAGGTCTTTCAAAAATTGACATGAGATAATCGATACAACGGCCAACACCCCCACCCATATATATAACGCTAACAGAGACTGATTTAATGGTAAGAAATTATCTTCTGAGAACCAACCACGTAAATTGAAACATATCAATCCAAAGCTAATTCAAAATATCCAAAATTTGTAACCTGTAAATTAAACAGTAAAAGCAACAAAATTCCCAAGAAAATGAATTTAAGATATTCAAGATATGCAGATTTGAGCTGCATTCACAACACAATTTCACTCATCATCATCTTCGTCGTCACCAGCAGCCGAATTAAGAGCCTGCAAGCGTGCAATCAGTTTTGTCTTCCTCTCTTCGTAAGTGAGCTTCTTGAGATTGTACCTGCTCAAAAGACCAAACAATATATACCTTTAGGAACATGTCTACTCAGGAAGTGCGATGGTGAAACTGCCTACTAAATATTATCATTCAATCATTTGTCATGCAAAAGCAAAATTATATGGACATGCGATACCTGAAATAAAGGTCATCTAGCAACCTCAGATGATTTACTATATACATCGCATATGCAAATAGACATGAATTACACAATTTGATGAGTCTGAATAGAAAACATCATAATGATTTACCTCTTGTGTTCTTTAGGTGGCTGCTTCTCAGACTTCTTGATTGTAGAATCTGCACGAATGGAAGCATGAACCTTTTTGTATAGCTCCTCAAGTCCGTCAGCCTCTAGTCCACGCTTGATATATTCACTGAAGTGTAGCTGGTATTTCTCTGGTTCATCTTCCGCCAAAGTCTACAAATAGCATCACAAAGGTCACAAATTTGTGGAAACTCCTTACTATGATGAGTGCAAAAAACCAAATTTACATTGAAATGCACCAATTAAAATCTTTGCACATGCCTTCATGTAGGAAGCAACATGTCCACCAAAGATGTATTTGCGGTGAACATCAGGATCTAGCTCCTTCTTGTCCTTGTCAAAACCAGCAAACCTTTTATCACTGTGAGGGATATCCAACCCACCATCCAAAGCTCCCTGCAATCCGTCACAACTATTCAGTATCAATAGATTGAAAAGAATAAAGGACGATGGTTATCTTTTACGCATAACCTCACATACCTTGAGGGCACCAAAGACCCGATTACCAGTTGTCGTTTTAATAAGACCAACATCAAGGAGAGCACGGAATGGCCTCCGGGTGTCAGCAGGTTCCACTGAAAAATCCTCTCCAGTAGCCTGAATATGATATGACCAATCAACATACACAGAATAAAGTAGATGACTAGATAGATGCATAAACAGTATAACACATCCTTATATACCTCTACATTGCCCTCATACTCCTCGTCCATTTCAAGCATTTTAAGAACTCGGCGAGCCAATAGGAGTCCAGTGCAGTAGGCTGGGCACAATTTGTAATTTTTAATCACAAGTATAAAACATTATGGTAACAGAAGGGGAAAAAAAAAAGCAACAAACACACACTGGTTAGGTAGAATGCAAGAAAGGAATTCCATATATTATGTACCTGCAGCATAGTTTGTAAGGCCCACTTCAAGGCCATAGCGTGGCAGTTCATGAGCATATGCCGCAGCAAGAACAATGTCACCAGCAATGCTAGCAGATGTTATTTGAGCAATAATGTCCTTGTTTGTCTAATAATATGCTAAGGAGTTTTCACTTAAAAAAGGGTTAAATATTGACAACGAAATTAACTTTAAATTATGAAGTAATACCGTTCAAACACTATGACAATTAATAACTAAAGCATAAATGCAATTAAAACATTAACCTACAGACCAACAATCAACAGGGAACAATAGGATACAAATCGAACCACAAAGCGGTATTTTGGAGTGTTGTACTTGTTCTTGTCCTGGTTAATCAAGCGAATCCTGGCTCGATAATCAGTCTTTCCCTCTGCAGATTGTTTAAGCAAAAAAGAGAAAATTCAGCATCGGAAGTACAACATAATAGAAAGGGGCAAAGTGAAACGACTAAAACTAAAACCTCTTCTTCTCTTAAACTTGACTTGATATCTCTTGAAGTAGGCCCTTGACTTCTGAGCCTTGACATATGCCTTTTATTGATGAACAAACGTTGTTAGTGTTCTTGCCTAAAAGCACCCCCATGGGGCATTGCATTACACGCACAATATCGCATTTAAGAAACGAAACAGCCAAATTATAGCACTCACTACATAAACCCTAATTCCTTATGGGTAGATTTACTAACTCGCCTATCACAGAGTGCATACAAAATGAAGATAGAACAGAGAAGAAGAAGAAGAGATACATACCATTTTGCAATTCAGTGACAGCACGCAGCGGCTAAGGCAGACAAAGGAGGAGGGAACGGTAGAAGTAGCAGGAAGGGGTTTTTAGGGTTGTTTATGGGCTTCGTCTACGGGCTTTATCACACTTTTTTGCCTAGGCCCAACAAGAAAAAAAAAACGTTTCCTTTTTCCCAGACCACTTAAAGCTAAAAAAGTAAAAATAAAAATAAAAAAACATGAATTCATTTTTTCTATTCATGGCTAAAAGTTAAAATGACGGTGTGTGTTAATTTATTTATTTATTTATGCAAGGTACATATACTTGGTTATATACTTATCTATAATGTATACATACTATTCAGTGACCATAATTTTCGTTTCTATTTTTAATCAGACTCTCTTACCCTTAAATAAAACATTTTTTAAAACTACTAACTCTTCTTGAAAGAAAAAAAAAACATTTATTAATTTATATGGTTACTTATTTTAAAATTTAACTTACAACTATTTTTTCAGAAAATCCCTAAAAATTACATATAAAATTTTCATTAAAAAAATCAAGTTTAGTTTCATATAATGTTTTTCTCTCCTATATTTTAATTTTGTAAATTTAGTCTTTTAATACTATAATTAGGTGTGTCAACAAGTGAGACAAGTAAGAATAGTAGCTCACCCCATGAGATAAATATTTATCGTACTTATCTCCATATTTGTGCATTATTTGTTGAGTGGATACTCACATGTTTTTTCAATATTTATGAATATTCATAGGTACACGTGAATATTTACTAAAAAAATTATATTTTAAAAATAGTTAACAAAAATATTTTAATCATACATTTTAGTTATTTTTAACATTTTTTCTTTTTAAAGTTATAAAAATCTGCATAAAAAATTTGAAGATTATAAAATTCAAATTCAAATATTCTTCAATTATATTAATAAAAATAAATGAATTTAAAAAATAAATTTTAAATGTTTAATCATATAGATTTAAAGTTCAAACAATAAATATTAAAATAAAATATTTTAGTTACACACAATTCAAATAAAAGATAATAAAGTATAATACTTAATTATTATAAGTTTAAATAAAATCAAATTCATATAAGTTCAAATAAAAACAAATTCATATCAGTCTAAGTAAATTGAATATTAATGATTACGGGTATCCATGGATACAGATACTATGTACTCATACCGTCTCATTAATATGTAGATGTAAAAATATCCATAATTATTACTTATCGGTATCCATTTACAATATTTATTTTTTATTCATTGCAAATTTTATATTGCAAATTTTATATGCAGATGCTCGTGGGTGCAAATTTTTTAAAAATCCTTAATTATAACAAATATAATTTTAATTTCTTCATTAAATATTCATTAGTTAACTATTATTAAAGTCGCAATAGAGCCATTGACTCATTATCTAATATTAACTAGATGTTATCACAATTAACATTTAATTATATTTAAGTTAATTTGTATTTTTTATTATATATTTTTATATCATGTGATAAAATAAATATATTATTAATTAATTAAATATTATTATCATGTCAGTTACATAATATAAGATAATGATTAATGTAATAATTTTAATTATTAACAAAAAATACTTAAGAATGTGATCAAAACTATAGGTTTTGCAAAATTAAATAACCAAAATTACTTAATTAAAAGTTGAAGGAGTAAAATTGTAGACTAAATATTATAAAGAGATGAAGAGCTTAATTTAACTAAAAGTCTGTGTTTCATATTTTTAAAAATTAAAGTTGTGTTAAAATTAAATAATTTTGTCATGTAAAAATGTGAAATGATTAAATAATTTAATTGTTCTATAATATATTGTAAATATAAAACTTTGTTAAAATTTTAATATTAAAATTTTGGAAACAATATTTTGAATAATTTAAAATATAAAAAAGTAATTAAATTAGACTTTATAATTAAATATTATTTAAAAAAAATTATTATTTTAAGACTTAATTTTTTTTTATTATCTTTATAAGATAAATGATTTTTTTTGTTTCATATTTTTTTTGCTTTATTTTTTGTTCATGTAAATTTTGAAAACTTTTATTTTAGTTCTTATAAAATAAGTAAATTCTAATTTTGGTTTCTAACTTTTTTTCAAAATAAATAATTTATTTTAGACATCTTATAAAATAATATCATAAAAAATGTTTATCTCAATGTATCATAAATCTCATTTTTTCAGGAATATTATATACGGCCGTGTTAATATAATTTAAGGCCTAAGACAAAATTTATGAAATAATAAATAATAAATAATAAATAAATACCTTATAAATACAAAGCTAGTTATTAATTTTGTATGAATTATAAGATTATTCATCAATTGTTTTAGTTTTTAAAATCATATTCAAATTTTATTTGACATTTTATATTATTATAATTTTATAATGTGTAATAAAATATAACTTTAATATATTTTTAGTCCTTATAAAAATGAAAAAAATTTGATTTTAATTTTTATATTTTTTTATTCTTCTAAAATTTGTAAATATTTTTTTATCCTTAAAAAATATTTTTAGACTCTAAAAATGAGTAAATTTTGCTTTAATTTGGTTATTATAAAAGTACTTTTTCTTTGATTTTTATTCTTATAAAGTCTAAAATTATTATGTTTTTATCTTAACAATAATTTTAAAGTGTATAAGTGACATTTATTTTAAGAACCTGTGAAATAAATTCACAATAGTATATATCACTCTATCTATTATAAGTAGCATCAAAGATAATCACTTGACCATTTTATAAATAAATAAATAGTTAAAAAATGATTACATAATAATAGATATTAAAAATAATAATTATAACTTTTATAACGATAAAAAAAATATAAAAACTAAAAACATATATAAGTCATAAATAATATAAAAGTAACAATAAAAAAATTAATAGTATTAAAAATATATAAAAATGATAAATTGACAAAAACCTAAAAATATATAGAATTACACATAGGAATTTTTTACCATAACAAATTTAAATTCGTTATTCACTTGAAACAAATACTTGAAGTTTTTAAATAGATATAAAAATGATGAAAAAGAGAGAAAAAAAATAAGATAATTAACAATTTTTTAGGTCAATTATTTATTTGTAAAGTGTATATAGAAAAATAAATTAATAACATTTTTTTTACATATACTAAATAGCATAACATTTCAAAATCAACATTATTCTAAATTAATTACCATAATTATTAGCAAAAAGTTTAATATCTTCAAACTTTAATGTTTTTAATATCCTAATTAATATGACTTTGAAGAACAAACTCAATCAACTACATAATTAAATTTTGGAAAATAAGACATCTCTCTATTCAAATTATTAAACCATAAATATGTAATTTTTTTCATACAAATCATGTAATTTATTATGAAACCTAAAACAAGTGGCTATATGGTGTTGCGTGTTACACGACCCTTGTTATACTCGAAAATGTTATCCCATAGACATGTTTGGTTTACATGTATTAATTTTATAAAAAAAAAGTTATTTTTTAATTGATAAAAAATGGAAATGAATGAAGAAATGTGGAATAATAAGTGGGAAGAGGTAGTTATTAAAAAATAACTTTTATTTTCATGATAATATAAGATATACATCTTTATCTATATGAACGAGAAACATGTATCACCGTAATATAAGATATACATCTTTATCTATACTAGTGGAGTCGAGACACTTCGTGCCTCAATTAAAAATAAAATAAAAATAAAAATAAAATAATAAAAATATATTGATCTAATTGGTATTATGATTAATCCATTAAATTCAAGTTCTTAAATTTGATTAAAAAATATTTTTTTTTATTTTTTAAAATAAAAGGGTATAATGGTAAAAAAAATAGAGACCAAAGTGATTAGTGAAAAGTATATCTCTTTTATATATTAGTATTTAGTATAGATGAAAAAAGTATCTCCTTTATATATTAGTATAGATGAATGAAAAACATGACAAATTTAAATATTTTCTATTTATAAAAAAAATATATCCAAAATATCTTTTTATATCATTCTATCAAACATAATAATATATATTTTCACCTCTATATTTTCAGAGATATATAACTTGAAACAAATAATATTTAGATTTCATTTTTATTATTATCGTTTTAATATTTTAAATTAATAAAAAATGATATTCTACTATAAAACATTATTGAGTGTTACTTAAGATTATCACTACTTTCCTTTTATGTTTTAACACTGTAATCATTAACGAGTGTCACTTTAAAATAGACTCCAAAAAATTATAATTTTAAAATAATGAAAACAAATAATTTATATTATAAAAATTAAAAACATATTTGATAATTTTTATTGTAATATCTTTATAGATATTTTACACTTCAAAGACACTTACCTAAAATGAGTTTTTATAGGTATTGTTTATTAATTATTAACTTTGTGACAAGAAAATGTACTAATTAAATATTAAAGTTTTATTGTGTAAGTACTTTTTCTCCATATAAATAAATTATTAAAAAATATATCAATTTGAATAAATGATTAAATTAGTGATATTTTTATTCATATATGTTAAAATAATTTATAGTGATATTATTTAGTATCTATAATTAATAAAAAAAAAAGTATTTTTTTATACATTTTTTCTCATTATATGTAATAAGAATGTTAAAAGTAACTTGTTACTACCAACAAGCATTGCTTTAAGAAGTATTAAACTTAGGTTTTCTTTAGTAAAATCTTGGGGTTCAAATCTTGTATAGAAAAAGTTTAATTTAGATAAACGACTTCACTAAAAATGATCAATTAGATTTTTCAAAATAATTTATTACAAAAAAAAAAAAGTAACATTGTTAGTGACACGCCTTTGATCAAAGTTTTTAATGTTAGGCCAAAGAGAGAGTCATCTAGCCCAGTTTGGTTGAATGACTATGTATAAGTTTGTTTTGAGTTTATTGTTACTCGCCTTAAGATTTTATTACTTTCAATAAGGTTTTGAGTTGTCATCTTGGTGTGAAGCCCAAGTGACTTGTTTTATATTCTAAAAACTCTGTTTCAATGGAGTGTGGTGATAATTCAAAATGTTTTTTTTTTTTTTTGTAGTTATGATATTAATATGAAGTATTCATCATTGGAAGTAGTGATTAATCTTCATCGAGGATCATGAGTGCCCACAAGGTATGTATTCCCCTTCTAACATAGTTTATTTCACACTCAAGACCAAGATTCGAACCTTAAACAACTTGTTTAATAGACACAAGTCACTACCATTTATGCAAACTAATGTTGATTAAACGTAAATTGTTCTCAACATTTTATTTCATAGAGTAAGTTTGTTCTATAACTTTTTATTATTGGTACTTTCATGTTCGTTTACCATGGCTCCCAAAGTAAGTTGGAATTTCAGTCCCAAAGTTGTGTGTGACCCTGATGATTCGATTTTTGCCCTTATTGAATAAATGAAGGCTCTCCAAACCCAAATCAATAATCATAACCAACTTCATGATACACGCCATGAGTCACTCACCTCGCTTATGTCTACACTAATGGATCACCTCACCCAATCATTAGTGGGTTTGCAACCCTCGTCATTTTTTCCAAGCTTAATTTATCTATTGTCCAACCCATTATGGTCTCAATACCACCCCCAATGTTGTTCCATTAGATGCCTTTTGAGTACATTGAACCTTTCCATTTTTCACCTCCATTTTTTGCCTATAAGTTATGATAATCATGGTCATATAACTTTTTTTTTTCCTACATCCACAACCTAAACCCTACCATTTGGGCCTTCGTCCACACTTCCTTTGTCTATTATGCAAACTTCCCATTTTCAACTACTCAAACATTTCCATTGTTTAATATCCAAAACCTAATCACTCCATTTCATTATAACCCAACCTTTGTGTTTTCAAATACATAAACCCTACCATTCTTTACTATCCAACAATTTCCTTTCTCACTACTTAATAACACCTTTTTTTGGATCTACCCAAAATACTTCCTATCACAATGCTTCCCATTATAATCCTTCTTTTACATGAATGTCGAAGTTTCACATGTTTACCATTTGATGGGCTTAAACCCCTTGATTAATTGTTTCAGGATAAACAATATTTCATGTTTTACCAAGTATCGCGGGACCAATGTGTTTCGATCGCGACATTTTATATGATGGGAGAGGCCTTAAGTTGGTTCAAATGGATGTTCACTAATGATCAATTGGGCAATTGGTCTCATTTCATTTTCTCCTTAAAGTTGTGTTTTAGACCGTCAACTTATGCAAATCATTAGGCAAAGTTATCTAAGATTAAAAAACTAGGTTAGTATTTGCTTATCAAGTCGCATTTGAAAAAAAATGCAATCAAGTAGTTGGTTTAACTCTTAAAAATTTGTAAACTATTTAATTTTCGAATTAACTCCTATGATACAACGAGAGATGGCCATTCTAAAACATCATTTTGTTACTTAGGCCATTAGTTTGACTAAGTTGGTCAAAGGTAAGTTTTAGGATTCTAAACCATACTTTACTGTACTAAGTTGGTCAAAGGTAAGTTTTAGGATTCTAAACCATACTTTATTGTACTAGCCATATTCATATACAATTTTATGTTCCTTGACTTATATCCAACACCAACACATCACACCCATAGTTTATAATAGTTTACCAATAAAAAGTTATCTCCCAGTAATTGTAAGAATGTTATGAGGCAAACACATGTTACAATTGTGATGAGAAGTACTATTTTTGCCATAAAATACATTATAGTAAGTAACATACATGAATAAATTTGCTAAAAATCCTCTAAAATAATATAATACAGAAGAATAAAGTTTTTTTTATTACATAAAATTAAAGTATATTTTTTAACTTTTTTATAATATCAAATCAACAATTTTGGCCTTTTAGTTTTTAAATATGTAATTTTAATCTCTTAATTTTATAAAATTTACGATCTTGATCTTTTTATTATATATTAATTTATTAATCATTAAAATTATAATAATATTATATAAATAATAGAATAATTAATATTTAATTATATTTAATCTAAAATAATTTCACCCAATTTCATCTCATCTGATCACTTTTAAATGATAAAGTTAAGAATTAAATGTAAAATTTACCTAAAATATTATTAAATATTAATTATTATTTTATTAATTTAATTTCAAACTATTGTTATAATTTTAATTATCGATAAATAAATATTTAGTAAGACAATTAAAAATCCAAAATTATAACTATAATATTATAAATGACTAAAATTACGATTCAGTAAAAGAAGATAAACATTTACCGACGTGCTTGTTCTGTACGGTAATTATTGAAAGACAAATGCTGGTAAAAAAAACACGAAGACAAATATTTTTTCCAATGATTTTTAAACGTTTTAGAAAATAAAGGATTTGTTTTTTAACACCACAAAAAAAATTAAAAAGAATCTTAAAACCTAAATAAATTCACAAAATTCTAATTTATTTTAATTTTAAAAAGTAAAAGAAAACAAGTCGGTGCATGAGTAAAAAAACGGAAAGTATTTATATTTAAACGGTTTTTGTCGTTCACGCATAACATAAACGCGAGAAAAAAGAAAAAAACTCTCCCGCAGGAAGAAAGAAAGAGATTGAGAAAACCTAGATGGATCAAGAACAGAAATTTCTTCAGTTTCGCAATGCGATATGATCGTGTTCCGCACTTGTGTTAGAATCAAATCCTCTCAATAGTCTGATTTCGTTATTCTCCACTCCGCCTTCCCCGTCCTCTCGCCGTTGCCGGCGGCACCTCCCTCCTCACCGCCGCCGCGTAGTTCTTTGCATCGCAACCCTAATCATTGTCCGTAGGTGAAATCTGAGATTGCAGACCTGTGCGTGTGACAAATCTTGACGAGCGATGGAGTTGGCACAACTAGAAGCCTTGTGTGAGAGGCTGTACAATTCACAAGACTCGGTGGAACGCGCTCACGCGGAGAACACTCTGAAATGCTTCTCCATGAACACTGAATACATTTCCCAATGCCAATACATTCTTGATCATGCCTTGACCCCTTATGCATTGATGCTAGCGAGTTCTAGTTTGTTGAAACAAGTCACCGAACATAGCCTTGCCTTAAAGCTTCGCCTAGATATATGTATTACTTCTCTTCATTTATCTTTTGCCCCTCTTTGGCGACTCAAAATGCTGGAATTCATAAAACTATTGTTAATGCATGTCAGGGACCTATCTCATAAACTATCTAGCGACCAGAGGACCCGAGTTACAACCCTTTGTAACGGCTTCTTTGATCCAACTTTTGTGTCGAGTCACAAAGTTTGGATGGTTTGACGATGACCGATTCCGGGACCTGGTCAAAGAATCTATGAACTTCTTGAGTCAGGTGATGTAAAGCGGTTATTATATTGGCTTTACATTAGGAAAAAGTGATTGTTTAATTTGTATACAGTAAGGTATCGAAGGATTATTTACTGGACTCAAAAAAATAAAAGGAATAAGTGCGTTTGATTGCATTACGTTACAGCCACATCCTATCAAGGCTGTCGAAGAGGAAAAAAAATAATAGCAGTCATACATATTTTGGTAAAATAATGTATCCTCTTTAGCACCCGGCAGTGAATTGTAAGCCACATCCTAAAGTTTACTCGAAGTAGTAACCCTGTAACCCACTACTGATTTCTTCACCTTCTCAGATGTGTATTGATTGCGAAAATAACTGGTTATTCTTTATGTTATAATCTTTTATAACTTATTTGGTGTTCGATCCTGATCATTGTGTATGAAAAACATTTGTCGGAGGTGGTCAATCCCTTAAATGGATTTCAGTACCTTAGAGAATTAATCCTTAACTTTGAACTAAGGGATACCTTGGTTTAAAAAAAGGAATCTTTTATAACTTTTAGTAGTTTCTTTGGTTTCTGCAAATTTTTTCTTAAATCCTATTAGGTTAACTAGAAATCAATATATAATGTGAAATTCTTACCTGTAAATTTATGTTTTCTGGGACGTATTGCTCACGACAGATTTTTTAAATCCAGGCAACGCCAGGTCATTATGCCATTGGTTTGAAGATCCTAAGTCAGCTTATCTCTGAGATGAATCAGGTTAGGATTTAATTTGTGCTACTTGAATATGTTTGGTGCTGGTGTGTAGTGTGGACATTACAATGGTTGGGTAGATTTATCATATTGAGTGGGTCTGTGCTTGTTCATGGAGTCCATCCAAGAATTAGTTGAAGTAAAAAAGTGGTTGTGGCTTTGTCGGTTCTGTGCCTTGTGGGGGTGGGTTGGATGATAACAATAACCATATTTTCCTAAACTAAGAAAGTTAGTTAACATCATTTAATTTTGCTAATTCCATTTAAATAAGAACCCATTTTCGTAAACTATCCTTCATTGGAACTCAATACCAAGTATAGAAAAGGTCATTGGAAATACACTCTCAATTAAATGAAGGGGTATTTTGAGGATGATATAAATAAATATAGTGAAATTAGTTGAAATTTGCTTATTTTTTAGACTAATATACCTGTTTTTCCCCCTTATATTTGACACCGGAGAAAGAGTATTCGTATTCAGATATTATAATCTTGTGCTTCTTTTTATTGAAAATGATTTGCTTGTCGATGATGATATCATTATTTTTTGTTTATAACTATGAATTTTTTCTAGTGATATTTGAAAGGAATTAAGGTAGTCAAAATCGCGGTTTCACTCACAAGATCGTATGCGTTCACAATCTTCTCTTCCATTTCTGAGTTCGCTCCTACTCTGGACCAGAAATTTGTCAAATTGCAGCCGATCAATGTTGAAGATTGCAAGTAGCTGTGGAATGGTGCTTATTGCAAGCCTATTTCTAGGTTATTTCGCGGGTCGTGTTTGCAACCTGGTTTTGTAACCCGAAGTTTAAAACATCCTTCTGTAAAAGAACCCCAAAACTTAAGCCTATTTTTTTTTTCCTTCAAAGTCCAAAGACTCCGGGATCCCCCTTTTGCTAAATAATATAACGACCGCTCTCCCTTTATGAAAAAAGAGAGACTGCCGCTCTTCCTTTACCAATAAACAAAAAATTACTGCCCGTAATTACATTTCTGAACCAATTTAATCACTTGCAATCACACTGGGATCCCATTCCATCTTTCTTGTTCTCTGTTTGTGTGGGCTGTGAAGCACTGGTTCCCCCATCCCTCTTTGCTTCCAAATTATATATTAATTATGTTTAATAAATAATTAGTAATTATATCTATCGGCTTACTGCTTTAAATGCATATTATATTTTTTTTGCTTATCATGTTGAATTGAAGTTCAATTATGTGTTTCATGTGTGATATGATGACTTATGTTACTTCAATATGCTCATATATATGATTATGTGTGCATAATATATGAATTTCATAAATTTTGTAGGATCTTATGATCCGTGTTACGACCTCCTGATATACGACCCATACTTCCCTTTCCAATCTTGAGTAAAATCTCAATTTTGACTACCTTGAGTGTAAGACTGGAAGTATCTACGAAATACAGACTTTGACATGAACACCAGGGCAACTTGGCTAATTTCTTAAATACAGGACCCAGGACACCATATACATACATACACAGAGAAAGAGAGAGACTAATGAAATAAAATATGAGTAACATTAACAAAATATCCAAATTTGTACATTCACCTTTTTAAACCAACCTTCTATGTTAACAAGCCTAAACAAAAGCAAGACATTATTTTTATAATTTTGTATTATATTTAAGGTGACTTATCTAAAAGTTAAAAAATGAATATTTTTTAAACAATAATAATAGTGTGTAGAGGTGTCAGCTTAGGTGTCTAAACAGAAAAAATTCAATTGGACACCTAATTAGACATGTCTGACATGTTGTGGAGTGTCAATGTTGAAACATGTCCTACACCATGACACTTTGAACAAAAGAGGTATATGTGCTTCATAGGTAAGTAAAATAGGACCCTTTCAAGTTCGTGGAAGTATTTGCCTTTGGTTGGGGGAAATTTCTCAATATTCCTTATTAGTCTTGGTATTTCAACGATATTGGAGTTTTTTTTTTTTTATATTTAATTTTTTGCCTAGTTGTACTCATATAATGGTTTTTGTTTTATTGTACTTTTTATGAGTTTTCATGCCGACACATATTCATTAACTAGTTTAAAGCACTGGTCATGTTATATGCTTCATTAGGTCATCATTGAAATTTGTGCTAACCTTATTCCCAATGTTTGTGTTGGTTGCTGACACATTTGGATGGGTTTGTGTTAATAAATAATAATTAAAAAACTGATTTGGCAAACATGTTTCAAAATTACTTTATACCATTGCTATTATTCTTACATCCCTTATTTTTTAATTCCTTCCTCAGGCTAATGCTGGTATGCCTGCAACAAATCATCGAAGGGTTGCTTGCTCCTTTAGGGACCAACATCTTTTTCAGATATTTAAAATATCTTTAACATCATTGGGTCAACTGAAGAATGATGGTAAACTGGGTATACTCATGCTTAAAATTTCATCCCTCCATTTAGTACCATTTTCATTACTTTTTCCTGATCATGAGTTTAAGAGTTGAAATTATATAATATGCAGTTGTCAATCAATTGCAAGAATTGGCCCTTGCTCTTTCTTTGAAATGTTTATCATTTGATTTTGTGGGGACGTCTGTTGATGAAAGTTCAGACGAGTTTGGCACAGTTCAGGTATCTTGTTTTATTATCATTTAAATTTTTAATTTTTGGAAAATCCTGCATGAATTCCTTCTATGCATGTTGGTTCATCTAATATCTTGTAATATGGTGGTTTGCAGATTCCATCACCTTGGAAGCCTGTTTTGGAGGATTCTTCAACACTGCAAATATTTTTTGATTACTATGCCATTACAAAGCCCCCTCTTTCAAAGGAGGTCTGTGCAAGCATTTGTTTCTACTTTCTACGATTGATATTTAACATTTAGTCCTTGTTAATTAATTAACTGTTAAAATTTGAATCTGTTTTGGTTCTTGGGAAATCGTCTACTACTTTCTAGAAAGGTGGTCTTGTTCGAAAACCTTTTGATCAGTATCAAAATTTCAATGTAAACACTCTAAGCTTCACCAATGTATGTTAGTGAATGGCAGTGTAAATTTACAGTTGCTTCTGAAATGAAATGCACAACATGGAGAAAAGTCATTATTCAACATTACCTTCCTTTTATATTATGTTTTGCATGAAAATATAGTTCCACAGTAACATACTACTGAGGTATTAAATTATGTGTCATGTATATATTTCAATTTTATATTATCACTTCTATTAGTTGACAATTTGTTTTCTTATTGGTTTATGTCCAATTTCAGAAAATTGATACTATAATTGTGTCTTGACTAATGATTGATTATTGTTTATTTTGTTTTGTGAAATGTCTTATTGATGGTTCATCGACTTGTACTTTTGAACCTACTTTCTCTTAGGTATTAATTATTTTTCTTTCCAGGCACTGGAGTGCTTGGTGCGACTAGCGTCTGTAAGACGTTCTTTGTTTACAAATGATGCTGCTCGTTCTAAATTTTTGGCCCATTTAATGACAGGAACCAAAGTAATCCTGCAAACAGGGCAAGGTGTTGTAGGCTTGTTACTTCTTCACTTGTTTTGTATTGTAATGACAAACTGGAAATATTATGTTCCATTATTATAGGTGAAAGGGGAAAAATGTCTTTTGTTTCACTTTTTTTTGGATTCCTTGTTACATATTGATTATGAGAAGCACCAAATAAAAAAGAATATTTCTCTATCTCATTTTCTTTTTATGCATGCATTTGTCATCTTGGCAATTTATCTTTGCTTTGGCCTTTGGGTTGTTTGATCTCTTTACCTCTTCAACAAACCAGTCAGTTATTTCCTGCCAGTTTAGGAATTGAGAATTTCAACCTAATTTTTGCATCAGCAGGTTGTATGGTAATTTGTAGAAGCCCATGCACGACCTAGGTAAAAGCTCTAGGTGAGATTTTGTAATTACAGGTGAAATTGGGCTGGAGATGTGGTTGTCTTTTTTATAAACCATTAGTCAGGAAATAGATTAGTTAATTTAAGACCCAATCATACTCTATTTTTCAGTAGCATTGAAAAGGGAAAACCCTAGTAAATCCCTCTAGGTTCAGGATAGCAAAAAATGTTGTGAAGAAAGAAGTTCCTGCGACAAATATTGGCCAGTCTTGCATATACATTTTTAAGCACTCTTTAATTTGTTATTTCCATTTCATTGTTTTTGCCTTGCTGGCCATGCACTTATAATTTCAAATGTGTTGGAAAGCAGGTCTTGCAGATCATGATAATTACCATGAGTTTTGTCGTCTTCTTGGTCGGTTCAGAGTGAATTATCAGGTAAACTCGTGTAGTTTTTTCTCCTTTTATGGTCTATCTACTGGTTTTTATTTCTAATTGGTAGTAATGCAATGTACATAAGCAGGGACATATGGGGTTCATGCAGTGGAGGCTAGGTACATACTTTGGCTTAGAAGTTAGAAGGGCACTGAACTGTGTGCATCATACAAAATGGCCCTTGTAATACTTGTGGGATTTTAAGTTTTAAACTTTAATACACACCATGCTAGGAGAGTAACTTCAAAGATTGACCATATTTTTATTTTGACTTTGGCACTTTGCCACAGTTTATTGTAGTTAGTTAGCGTATCATTTAACTTTCGTTTTTAATTTAATGTAGTTAGTATATAAAAGAGATATACAAATAGCTGGAATATATTTTTAATCTACTTTGTCATTGCTTTCTATATTTACTCCGCCAGTGTTTCAAATACTTCATTCCATACACACAATAATTACAGGCATTAATGTTTAATTTTGAACTTGTTAAGTGGGGCTGTTTATTTCAAGTCAATTACCATCCTATCCTTGTCTCACTTCTTTATTTGCAGCTTGTCCTTTTTGTCTTTATTTGATGTTTATTCTACTGTTAAAAATTTAGTATTCAAAATTGATGAGCATTTAATGCACCTGGAAATAAACATCAAATGTTAACTCTCCCAAAACTGCTGCCTCTAAACTAGGAAATAGACTTTTCCTGATTTGTTAGTTTTCTTACAGTAACAATACACCGACATTTATGTTGAAAAATTTTGAGGATTAACAATATTTGCTTGTTCTATAATATAATTTATTCCATTTGAACACCCTTTTGGTCTATAGTTACCTCCTCCCTCAATTACCTTGAACCTGTTACCAATATTTGTTAATTGAATGCTGCAGTTGTCAGAGCTTGTTAATGTGGAAGGCTACAGCGATTGGATACGTTTGGTTGCAGAGTTTACTCTCAAATCATTGCAGTCATGGCAGGTTAACTATTGTGTTGCTTTAAAATATTTTCCAGAGAATACATGATATATTGCTGCTCAAAAATACATTCTGATGACTATTTGAGCAATTTATCTTTTTTGGGACAATGGTGGCGCTGCCACCTCCTCCTTTGGAAACAAAGTTCAGGGTGACATCATGTGAGAATTATCAATAACATATTTCATTAGTTAATAAAATTTTAACATAGGTATTTTTTGCATTTGTATTGTGAAATATTGAGATCTTTATTAAGCTGATACCTTATTGTCAGTGGGCAAGCAATAGTGTGTACTACCTATTAGGGATGTGGTCTAGATTGGTGTCTTCTGTTCCATATTTAAAAGGCGACGCTCCAAGCTTACTGGATGAATTTGTTCCCAAGATTACTGAAAGTTTCATCACATCACGGTTCAACTCTGTGCAGGTATTTCCAATTATCCATGCCTGCTTTACTTGTTGCCTACTGCATACTCCAAGGCTGTATGTATTTAATTTAAAACTTCTGTTAATAAGAGAACTTTCGGAAATATAATATCTTCTGTCTGTTTCTTATAGGCTGGATTACCTGACGATCTTTCTGAGAACCCCTTAGACAATGCTGAACTTCTTCAGGATCAATTAGATTGCTTCCCATACCTATGTAGATTTCAGGTATCATCCATATTTAATGTTTTCATTCTTCTCATTTTAATAAAAGAAGAAATTTAATTAGAAGGCAAGAAGGATTCCAAAGGAGGATATAAACAAAGCAGTAGAAGACAAAGCTGAAACTAACAGGAAGTAAAGAAATCTTCTTTCCATCTCCTGTGCCTAATTAAAGTGTGATAAAGAATTGATACTATCCTAATTCATAGAAGGATCTTGGTAGGAACTGTTGAATTCCAGATTAGTGATTCTGGATCAAAGTCAGTCCTCCAAGTTACTGAGAGAAAAAGTAGCAATAAAAGAAATGTTCAAAATTTCTTGAAGCTTAGATTTGGAGAATGTTGCAAAGAAGAAAGACAGTAATGGAGAGGGGCCTTGATAAAGATAATATCTACCTTTGAAAGATCCTCTGAAATATCAAGTCACATTTAAAAAAGCCAGTGGTCTAAAAGAGACATGATCATGTAAATGAACTTTTTAGGTTTTGAATGAGTTGTGATCATTGCAATGTTAGCATTCCACATATTATGGTTTAAACTAGACTTACTTTTAACAGCCTGGTGCTACTAGGAAGATACCTTTAGTTAATACTCTGAAGCAATGGTTCCGGGCACCAAATTACTGAGAGTCAATATCTTACCTCTCCTGTGAGCAAGTTATCCTCCCAATGGAAAATGAGTCACCCTTCCAAATTCTGGGATATTATGAATCTTAGAGTCCCAATAAGAAACAGCCCAACAGTTTCCTGCCAATCATTACCAAACCTGACAACACACTAGTACATGACTAGAGTTGGAGGATTTATGGATCTGTCTCTTCACATCAATAACTGCTAAACCAATCTTGCCAAATTGAGTTGCAAGTCAGAATTTACTTACCAAAAATCTGATTGTGAGTTTGAGCAATTGTTAAATTATGCCGATCTACCTCAGAAAGTTGAAAATGAAAAATTACCATTTGTACAGAGCCTGTTACAGTTTGCATTGAAATCAGATATGCGGTGGTTTACTTGAGGGAATCTTTCTAGCTGATATGCATAGAAGGGTGTCTAACTCTAACATTTTGGATATGGCCTTTTCCCCCTTCAGTTTACCATGTTGCCTTGTTACATAGGATATCTTATTCTTTCTGATATATATAATAAATTGTTATATTCAAAATCAATGATTCTCTTGATATTCATTATACTGAGAAAATTGGCTGTTAATCTTAAGCAAAAAGGTTATTTAGAGTGTTTCTGATTCTAAACTTGAAACCTACTAAAGAGGGGTTAACCTTTCAACCAGAGAGAAAATGACCATCAAGAGTGAACTTTGAATTAATTCATCCAACTGAGTCCAAACCTTGTGGCTGATCAAGGAGTCGGACAGATATCATTGTTTTTACTCATTTACTGAATATAATCTAGCTTCCAACATGGGAAACTCTTCATTCTTAAGTTTTAGTCCTTTTCAGTTCTGCTGCAATTTATTGAACTATGTTGGTTGTTTGACTCCTTTGAATTCATTGTGCAGTATGAAAGCAGTAGTTTATTTATAATAAACATAATGGAGCCAGTCCTGCAAATATACACGGTGTGATTATAACTTTCAATGAAGGCTGGTACTTTTTTTGTTGAGAGAAATGAATTAAAGATTGATGCTTAACTATTTTTAATGACTGGAATAGGAAAGAGCAAGATTACATGTTCCTGATAACAGTGACCTCACTGTGATTGAAGATAAACTTGCTTGGATTGTTCATATCATTGCTGCAATTCTTAAGATAAAACAGTGTACTGGTTGTAGGTAAAAACCTTTTCAGCTCTTGCCTTTGCAAATTGGAAATTTGGAATATGGAGGACCGCCAAATAAGTTCTGAGCAGTCTTCATAGCATATGATGTATCAACTTGTTTGTAGTCTTATTTACTTTTAACATTTTTATATGCAGTGTTGAGTCCCAGGAAGTACTTGATGCTGAACTTTCAGCTCGAGTTTTACAGTTAATTAATGTAACTGACAGCGGAATACACAGTCAGGTATACTGCACAACATTTTTTTTTTGCATGGCTTGGAACATGAATTATCTCTGTTCCATTCATTAAATTTGCATCACGACACAGCATAAAACTAATTGAAAAATGAATTTGGTTGTATGTTAGGACATTTATGTTTAGTAATTTGTATTTATGTTGTTTGCTGAAGGGTGATCTATTGCTTTCTTTAGTGTAAATAACTTCTGGTATGAAAATTCCTTTTAATTAAAAAAGATGGGGAGTACAAAAGTTCAAGTACAGAGTTGGTGAGCACAAGGCATCATCTGTCTAAAAAAATGTTGCAGGACAATATAAAAATTCAGAATGTCATAATTCAGAGATGGTACTGTCCTTGTTAGGTTCATGGGCTTATCATGAAGTGCACACTGCCACAAATTTGGCCTTCCTACCAAAATATTTGAACTTTACGGTGATCAATACGATGAAATTAACCTATAAATGGTGAAGTTTATAACTAGTGTATCTTCCAGACGTGGTTTTACTCTATTTTTTATTGCATAGTAAGAATCTTATGTGATAAATGAAGTGCCTTCTATTGTCTCTTATTTTTCTCATTGTAACTGATTGGTTCACATGCAACCAGTGGAAATCACTTGGTCTGGGAACTATCATACATAGTATTTTTCTATTAATTCAATTACAGAATGGAAATCTCTCTTCTTGTCTTTATCTTACTTTTTTTTGGTATTGTTTTTTTCTTTTGTTTTTCTTGATTATAAATTTAGTTAATGATGTAATTTAGAAGAATGTATTTCTTATTTCATCTTATTGGCATTTGACAGAGGTATGTTGAGATTAGCAAACAAAGACTAGATAGGGCAATTCTTACTTTCTTTCAGCATTTCCGAAAGTCTTATGTAGGAGACCAGGCTATTCACTCTTCCAAGGTAATAAAATATTTTGATTATTGGGAATAAGCCATCTTGCATGGATAATCTGTAAATAGTATGGATACAGAATTACAGATGCAGAGTATGCCATTTAAAAAAATTGAGTATGGATGTTAAAATTTTTTATGTGTGTCTGTGAGAAAATAAGTTATGCAGTGTTAGTGTAAATTGTTTTACATTGTCATCTAATCACAAACTGTTATATATAGTAATTTTTTGACTTTCACAATTAATAACTAAAAAGTCAAAGCAACAGTGATATCTAATTAGTTATCAATGTAAAATTGCTTTATACTGTAAGTAAATGACCATTAAACTATATATATATATATGTGTGTGTGTGTGTATTGATATTTGTATATTTAGACACACACTCATGTATGTAGTATATGGGAAACAGAATTTTATTTAATAAAAATGAAAAAATTATATAAATGATGAAAATATATAAATTTTAAAGAACATAATGGAATAATATATCTGTAAATTGTGAAATATTTGTAATAAAAAAAGTTAGCTAACCCAAATTGATGTGCTAAATCCTTCCAATTGTGCACTACTGTTGCTAGGTAGGTTACTGTTCCCAACCAGCCAACCTATGTCAGCACGTGTCCCAGAAGAAATATATAATGGGACATTGAAAGAAAGGGAAAAAATATCTAATTTTAACCAAAAATGATCCAAACTTAGTACTTGAAGCAGACCCAGGTGTACAGTTACATTGAAATCATTCCCATTTTTTTTAATAAATTTTTACTTACCCAGGTATAGCCAATGCATTGTACTGATATGGCTCGCAAATTGAAGTACCCATGCATTATATATAAAAAGGCATAGTGATCATAGTTTTAGCTTTCTATGCATCTGTTCATTTATAGATTTTATGTTGCAGCAGTTATATGCCCGGTTATCTGAACTTCTTGGCCTACACGATCATCTATTGCTGTTGAATGTGATTATTGGCAAGATTGTGACTAACCTTAAGTGCTACACAGAGGTGATTTTTTAGCTTGTGTTTTTTGTTTTCTTATCTTAAAAGTCTTTCCTGATTTAACACACTAATTGTGTTTGAGAATTTCAGAGTGAAGAGGTCATTGATCACACCTTGAGTTTGTTTTTGGAACTTGCATCTGGGTTAGTTTTAGTTTGATTGATGAATATTAGCTACCTCTTATTTTGTAGTTAGCACTTAGACCAAGCAACCCAATTTAACTGATTTCTCTTGCAACAGCTACATGACTGGAAAGCTACTTCTGAAGTTGGATGCAGTGAAATTTATTGTTGCCAATCATACGGTAGAATATCTTTTTTTTCATTTGCTCATTAATTTTCTCTAGGATTGTAATTTACTGTGCAGCTGATACAATGACATATCAATATAAATTGTAAACATAAATTGAGCTTCACATGAGAAGTCCTCACTGACAGGCAGCTGATACACTGACCAGCATTTTTAATAATGTAGCATTGCCTCATGCATGAGAATGTGTCTTCTAATGCTTTTGATCGGAGTGAAATGGGTGCAATGTCAGAGGGCATCTTTCTGCCCCTCAACTTTGGGGCAGTGTTGTTTTATGGTCTTCCTAAATATTTCAGCACATGTTTGCTTCAAGGGAGTTTCCATTTTACATATATGAAAATACTTGGCTGCCTTGGTGCAAATTTTGATTTTTTAAAGTACTTTGTACTCTTTTATTTGGAGGGTTTTTTTTCTCTCCTTTTGGCTACACCTCCCCTCTTCTGCTTCTAATGAAGTTATATCTCTGTTGAAAAAGATGATAACATTGATTTTATTCTTTGAGATTGGACAGTAGTGTTGTATTTCTTCCCTCCTGCTCTCCACCATTTTATTTCTCAACTTCTCTTTGTTGTAGAATTAGATTCATCTGTGTCTTTTTTCTAATTCTTTTGTCTCTATAATTAATCTCAGAGGGAGCATTTTCCATTTTTGGAAGCAAAGAGATGCACTCGCAGCAGAACGACTTTCTATTACACTATTGGCTGGTTGATATTCATGGAGGATAGCCCTGTGAAATTTAAATCTTCAATGGATCCACTCCAGCAGGTATTCCGTTACCCATCTCATTAATATGCTTGTATGGTCATTTTTCATGTCATGCCTAATTAATTCAGATTGGATTGTGCAGTTAATAAAATATTTTAACATTACTAGTTGCATAAATATGACTGGATCTTATGTTCTGCATGACATGTCTTGGTGCACAAAGTATGATTTTTTTTCCTTCTCTTTTTTAGGTTTTTCTCAGTTTGGAATCAACTCCTGATTCAGTATTTCGAGCTGATGCTGTAAGGTATGCACTTGTTGGTTTGATGAGGGACCTTCGAGGAATTGCAATGGCTACAAACAGGTTGGCAGTTATGCTGTTTTCTGTTATTCAAGCCGAGGAAAGCTGTTAATATATATCTGTTTTAATGTTTTTCATATTTGTATTTCTTAGCCGTCGAACGTATGGATTTCTATTTGATTGGTTGTATCCTGCACACATGCCTCTACTCTTAAAAGGCATCTCGCATTGGACAGATACCCCTGAGGTAATGAACCTTGTGGATAATTTTCTGTGCCTACATAATAGTTGGTTTTGGTCCCATCATTCTTACTTATGTAAAACTGAAGATCTGGGATGTTGAAATATCATTCTGCTGATGCACAATACATGAATTACTACATATTATCATAACACTGACATGATTTATAGTTTGCATAACAGCCACTGGGTTTGTAACTTTTCTGGCATTACCTCAGCTATATTTACTAGTAACTTTTCCTAGCATAACTTATGTTATGGTGAGATATATTTAGTGTTGCAGGTGGCTGAGGAGATGAGGGTAGGGATGGCAACGAGGCGGGTCGGGTACGGGTTTTATGATACCCGTCCCCGTCCCCGTGACATAAACCCATCCTCGTACCCGTACCCGTACCCGCCGGGTATGTGATTTTTATCCCCGTCCCCGTCGGGTATCGGGTATACCCGTACCCGTACCCGTACCCGTACCCGTAAAAAATTATTTTTTTTTTTTTGCAAAAAAATATATATAATATTTTTAAATTATTTTTCTATTATATTATAATTATAATTAAATTATTTCTTTATCTCATATTTTAATTAAGAGATTTCTTAATAATTATATAACTATAAATATTTCACATTATAATAAATAATTACATGTAATAAAATGTTAAAATTTTTTAATATAATTAAATCGGGTACGGGCTGCACTTGGTAGGGAGGTCCACGGATCGATCCCCCACAACGGCGATTGGGAGGGGCTTAAATACCGTAATCCTTGGACCCTCCCCGAATCCGGATTAGTCGGCCCATTGTGGTTCGGATACCGGGTGGTTATACCAAAAAAAAAAAAAAAATCGGGTACGGGTACGGGTATGGTGTCATACCCGTACCCGTACCCGTACCCGGTTTAATTTATCGGGTTTTACCCGTACCCGTCCCCGTATCCGGTCAAACCGGGTATTCCCCGTCAAAGTCGGGACGGGTTCGAGTATTACCCACGGGTAAAGGTTTATTTGCCATCCCTAGATGAGGGTGGCTTATGGGGCAAACCACAAGCACCTTAGATGTCCTTGGCCACCTCAATATGGGGTTTGCTAATTCATAACGTGGGTTGCTGCCCTCAGCCTTCCATTGGCTTGTGATATTACTATTGTTGGTTCTTTCACATTTGATTGTGACTAGCAGATATATCATTTGAATTCAATTGCCTATGCTTTTCTTGGTAAATTTCTTTTGGCTAGGTTGGTATAAAAGAAAAATGTATCAGTTGGTCAATCTACATAAAATCAGAACTTTACAGCCCAAGCTAAGCATTTTATTTCTAGTAAGAATTAATATTTGATTGCTAATAACAAGTTGTAGTATGGTCCAGTGCATATAAACTGTGTAAGCGGTGGTGTGACCGTTGAAATATTTTAGAATTGAAGTATTTTCATGTGATTAGTGGCTTAGTGCAGTGTGCAGTCTTGACCTTATAAGCTATTCAAAATTTTCAATTAAATGTGTTTGTCACTGGAAGACTAAATTTTTTAAGAAAATTTGCCTTAGAAGGCATTGAGGGGTTGTGGATCATCCGGCCATGGGCTAACAGGCTTGATGCTAAGGGGCTGTCAACTGTTCAACTGAGAGCCAACTATAATAAGTTCCTACGCCTTTCCAAGCTTGTGCTGAGGGGTTGTTGTGAATAATTTGATTGAATGACCGACTTGCTAATGTTTTGTTATATGCCCAACCTTCTTAGTTGGCTTGTATGACCTATCTACTAACACAGTTCTGATGGTTGACCTACTAATGTGGCCAACGAATCTCTGTGCAGTTACAATTTGGAGAGATACCACACCTTGAGGAGTTCATGGGCATTGGACCTCTAGGCCCACTATAGTGGTTTCTAGACCCTTCCTGTAAATCTAGCTAAATCACCTTCAAATCACCCCAGGATGCATGTTACTGATGCTAACTGGACTCGTGGGTTCACTTAGAACTCTAAGGGTCTTTGGCACGTGCTTTCTAGCATGGACAGTAAATAATAACTATAATTTTTTCAGAGCAAATAATAAGTATAATTTGAATATGGAAATTCTTAATTGAATTGCCAAATTTGAAAAATAATTATCTTGATGATGTCTTTGGTTATTAATTTCTATTCTTTCCTTCTCCTCCCTTTGTACCTAAGTTCATGAAGTATCTTGATAATTTAGTAGAGACACTGTTGTTGCTGCTTTCTTCTTTTCCTATTGTGTTTTTGTCTCTTGTGCTTTTTAGTTATGATGATGAGAGTGATAGAAATGGGCAATAATGAATGATCATGTTGGATTCTAATTTTCCCTCTACAAAAGCACTTTGTCTTTTACTAGTCAAATTATTTCTGATGCATAGACGTATGTTTTACTTCCTACTCCTGGGGTTTGCTTGATTCTGCAGGTTACAACCCCATTGTTAAAATTCATGGCTGAGTTTGTGCTAAATAAAGCTCAACGCTTGACATTTGACTCTTCTTCTCCAAATGGCATACTTCTATTCCGGGAAGTCAGTAAACTGATTGTTGCTTATGGATCTAGAATTCTGTCTCTTCCAAATGCTGCTGATATTTATACGTACAAGTACAAAGGAATATGGATTTGTTTAACAATACTGTCAAGAGGTGAAATCCTAACCCTGTTGAAATATTTTTATTCCTTGAGCATGGTTTAATGTTCTGCTTGAGTTTTGCTAGCTGTGCTTGTAAGTTGCTGCAGCTAGTAAGTTATTTTACAACATTGCTTAATTGAGCTATATAAATTGCTGTATCTATTTATATACTTCTGATTCCGAAGAGAATACTTTAAGAGAGTATTTTAGTGAAATCCTTGAGTTGTATTATGATTTTTCTTGATTGAGTTACATGAAAGGGTGTATATCTATTTATATAATGAAGATCTAAGACAATATTTCAGATAGTAGACTCATGTTTTTTGCCCCATTAGGAGAAGGGGGAGAGGGACAATAGAGAAGAAATTGTTTAGAAAAATCTTAAGGTGGATAATATCCATGGGAATTTAGTCTTCAACTGAGTCAAATGATATAGTAAAATCCATGTACCCCTTCTAGTAGGATAAAATTGTGGAAGCTGATATATATACAACAATAATCTTTGCATGCTGATATTTACAAGAAAGATAATAATTTACAAATAATGAGTTAATGAATATGATCATAATCCGTAGGTTACATTTTATCTAGTCTACCAGGTTAATAGAGAAATTATTAATTCTGCAGTATTTAACTGATATTAAAGTAGCAAGAGTACTGTTTCTCCACTTTTATGTTGTCTTCTTTTCTTTTCATGAATTATTTGCTGGATAATAATATTATTAATGTTGCTATTGATAATGACTAAAAGAGTACATATTTTGAAGGCTGCTGATTAGATGTTGGTGAGGCAAACATTACTAAAGATCAACTCTCATGCTGATATTTACAACAATAATCTTTGCATGCTGATATTTAAAAGAAAGATAATAATTTACAAATAATGAGTTAATGAATATGATCATAACCCGTAGGTTATCTAGTCTACCAGGTTAATAGAGAAATTATTAATTCTGCAGTATTTAACTTATATTAAAGTAGCAAGAGTACTGTTTCTCCACTTTTATGTTGTCTTCTTTTCTTTTCATGAATTATTTGCTGGATAATAATAATATTAATGTTGCTATTGATAGTGACTAAAAGAGTACATATTTTGAAGGCTGCTGATTAGATGTTGGTGAGGCAAACATTACTAAAGATCAACTCTCATGCTTTGCACTGTACCTTTCTTTTTCATTTTGGGCTTTGGTTAGTGGTCTGGGGCCCGCAGTTGGTGCCTGTCATCTATAAATAGATGATTTCTATCAGTTGCAACTGACTTTTACGGAATCAGTAACACAGTTTTTTTTTTCCAGTTACATGAATCACTCTCCCTCTGAATTCTATCGAATATAATTTAAGTAGGTCAATAGTTAAGTTTGGGTAGACCTTGTACCAGTACAAAAAAAACTGAGTTTATTTAGTATTTTTTTCTTATCGGAGCTTCTGTTATTTTTCGTGAAATTGGGATAACCTCCCCTCTCCTAAAACTTCAATCCTTAAGAATGGGTTATTATGTTTGAGATTGATTGAATCTCGTTTCTCTATTTTTTTCTATTAATAGTATAAATATGGATTAGTGCTTTATGTTTTGTATCATATTGATCGTAAAGAGAATATTATGCAAAGTCTCTATTCTCTCAATTTCCACTATTTAGATAGAATCTTGTAATTTCAACACGTTTTATTGGTTTCTCTGCTTTGTACTTCAAAGTTTTGAAGGACCAAGTAAATGAACCATAGCATCAAACCTTACTGTCCTCCAACTTTAGTTCAAAATTTTATGAACTTTTAGAAGATGCAGTAATAGAAAAAAGAAGTTATTAGGAAAGTATAACTAGAAGAGGATGATATATCCTCTCCAAAATATACAAACTAGGTAAAAATAAGGGGGGAAAGAAACTAGAGGGCACCTTGCCCAATATTTTTGTGTATCTCTAGATTTTATATATAAATATGAAGGATATTCAGTTGCATGCAACCTGCACTTTTTTAGCAGGCTGTATTAATATTCTGTGCTGGCAGTTTGAGCCCACACTATAATTCTATCTGGAAACAGATATTCATGCGTAAGTAGATTGGATTGCTGTGGTCATTGAATTGCTATTTGAGCTTTGGTATCATAAATCCTTAGTGGTATTGTGATGAGGGGTAATTTCATGACCTTGTTAATTTATACCTTTTGATTGATGTACAAGCAAAACTGTATATTGGTGGTCTAATTTAATAGCTTGCATCAAATGACAGCTCTTTCAGGAAATTATGTCAACTTTGGTGTGTTTGAACTATATGGTGACAGAGCTTTATCTGATGCTCTTGATGCTGCTCTAAAGATGACACTCTCAATTCCTATGTCTGATATATTGGCTTATAGGAAGGTATGTAAACTATTTTTCTTGCCATGTATGATATAAGTCCTATGTACACTTCTTCAAATAAAATTTGCAATATTAAAGTAAAGGATATATTATTAAATGAATGCATCGATTAAAAACTATTTAAGAATTTTATTTTGATGAGCAATGAATTTCTTGTAAAAATGATATATATTTTTTAATGCAAGATGATGAGAAATGTTTAAGTAGTTTGGTAATGGCTTGATAACAAATGACTTAATAGGTTCAAAACCATTCATTAGGATAGATTCCAATACTATCTTAGAATTAGTTTGAGCCTTACCGAAATCCAAAAGCTAACTCATGTCATGGGAGGATGGATGCTCCCACTTATGTATAATTTTTAGGCCATATTTATTAATATGGGATCTTCAACATCAAAAACTAACTAAGAATATAGGGGGACCAAATGGTTATGAGTTTACTCTTTATTCCTCTAAATAGATCTTGAATTCTAGCACAAGGTACAGTTTTTTATGCATTGTTCACGGTTCAAGCCCAATAGGCTCGTGTGTGAGTAAAAATATTTTAAATATAAAACCATCTTTGAGCCTTCATTTAACAGTTTATCTAGGTTCTATTTTATCTTGCTCCTGAATTATGTGTCTGGCTAGTTTTTCTGTCTGCTTGCCAAATACTATTAAGGTGGATCTCAATTAATTTTTTTTTATTGTATGCAGCTAACAAGGGCTTATTTTGCATTCCTGGAGGTTTTGTTCAACAGCCACATCACTTTTGTATTAAACTTGGACACAAACACCTTTATGCATATGGTTGGCTCCCTTGAATCTGGACTTAAAGGGTTGGATACAAGTATCTCATCACAGGTTATGGCTACAAAATCTCATTTCAATCTTCCTGTTTTCAGACCAAGTGACATTTTCTATAGCATTTTTTTAGGAGATTTTGTTGGTGTAAATATTTGTATTTGGTTTCTTGTAACAATGCTGCCTTTCTCCAACTCTTGTAATTTCTGATTACAGTGTGCATCTGCTGTTGATAATTTGGCTGCTTTCTATTTTAACAACATCACTATGGGGGAGGCTCCAAATTTACTTGCATCTGTCAATCTTGTTCGGCATATCACAGAGTGTCCCAATCTGTTTCCAGAAGTATGTATTTTTTTATTTATAATTTTACTGTTCACCACTGGGTTAAAATTTCATAGTTTTTTTTTTTCGCTTAGCTTATAATATTATTTGTTTGGAGTCTGGAAAAATTCAGATGTAGTTAATACCATTATGTCCTCATTTTACTACCAATTTTCACATATTGAGTGCAAACCTTCAAATTATGGAATAGAAGTCGTGTTGAGTGCATAACTTATTCAAGTGTACTTTAGAAAGCAAACTACCATTTTAATTTTTGAAATATGTTCATCTTATTCAATTTTCCAGTTTTCCAGTTTACCTGCATCTTATGTTATTTGACTTGGGTGTCTCTCTTTTGCTTGCCAAGATTTTGAAGACCTTATTTGAGATCATATTGTTTGAAGACTGTGGCAACCAATGGAGTCTGAGTAGGCCAATGTTGAGCCTGATACTCATTAATGAGCAGGTATGGGACCTATTCGATCTGTGTTCTATTCTCATTAAATTTACTACAAGCAGTTCTATTTCTATATATAACAAGCTTGGTACATATGATATATACTCTAACTTTGAGTGTAATATTAATGTGCGTTTATTGCTCTCCAGTTTAGACATGGAGTCTTCAGATAATTAATCATGTATCTAGCATAGACTGATTTGCACAACAATTCTAGCCAGACTATTTGATTTTTATTTGACACATACAATTTATAGACTGAGTTGTCATTTACTTGCAGATATTCTCAGATCTGAAAGCTCAAATCTTGTCATCACAGGTATTTTCCATCTAACTCTGGTTTCAAAGTTGGGCTATGAATTTTTTGTTGTGCTTTTTAATCTGGATTACAGATCAGGTATTCACTATTGAGGATATATGGCTGGGGAATGCAGCCTCTCATTCTTTTCTAGTGAATCACCGATCATAGTTATTTTTTCTATCTCTCTACTTGAGAATACCTCAAAGTGGTGGCAATAACTTGCTATAGAAGACTATAGTTGTCCAATTTTTGTTATTGTTATAATATCTTACATTTATTTGGTTGGCTGGAACCTTGTGTTGCTTTTTTCCACTATACTTGTGTGACTCAGGTTGGTTAATTTTTGCAGCCAATGGATCAGCATCAGCGGCTCTCTTCATGCTTCGATAAGCTCATGGCAGATGTTACTCTAAGCATAGATTCAAAAAATAGGGATAAATTCACGCAAAATCTCACCATATTTCGGCATGAATTCCGTGCCAAATAATTCAAATTTATACCAGTAAATATGAGAATGTTTAGTGTCTGTATATTGTCTGTTTGGAGAATCTGCTGCCCTCTGTTCTGGTGGCACCTTGCAACCCTATCATGGAAGAAAGACCCACTTTATGTGATTTCTTCATCTTGGTTGGTTTACATGTAAGAAATGTATTCTTTGTAATTACTGTTCATGCAGTGTGGAAGATCAGGTGTATACTTGTGGTGGTACCGGATAACTCTGTATAATCAGATTTGGATGATTCAAACAAAGTTCAAAGATGATGGAGAAATTTTGAAGATGTAAGTGGTCAGGACAGAAAAGGGTCGTGGACGAGAAAAACTAGTGGATGGATTAAACGGGAACCACCTTAAATGTAGATTGATTGGGTTAGATATATTCTTTTTAGAACTCATGTATATTATTATCTCGATGATATTTGTTTAGAAACATACTAGATATTACTTGATATTTTTATATTATTGATTTCTTTGTATTGTACCCCTCTGGTCAAAACCAGAAGAAAAAATGTGTTTAGATGGTGATAGAATCATAGAAGAGAAAGGCTCATTTTCTTTTCTCAATCTTTTGAAATGTTCGAATATTGTTTTGTAACTAATTGACCTGATAAGAGTTTTCTTTTTCGGCGGGTGGGGTGGGATTGTCTTGAGCATTGTTTTAAGAAAACTAAATTGTGGCAGAAAGTCTGGTAACATGTTAGTTTATGATATCTCTTAATGTATTGCTTTTATATCATCTTTATTGCTTAAAATCTTGAAGAAAAATTAGAAGTGATGTCATGGTCATGCTGAGGGTCTGCGATGAACAAAATAGTTTCTCCATGCTTCAGGGTGGACAAATAGTTTCCTCTCATCTGTAGATCTGTCTATATAGGTGTACTTTTTCACTTAATATTGCTTTCTCTCACTCTTTTCCCGTGCTTATATATAATTGATAAAATCTGAAACTTTGCACAAAAAATTATGCGGTGAAGTTAAAATTATAGTTATATGCAACGCAAATATCAAAGAGTTCTAAATTATTAAAAAAATAAAAAATGGTTATTATAAATAAAAATGCTTATTATAAAAAATGCAAATTATTTAATTAATTACAAAATACAAAATGGTTATAATTATTTCCTGTACAAAAATAATTAAAAATATTTAAAGCAGATATATTAGTTCGTTATTGAAAGTTATTTTTATTCTTACCACTCAAATAAATTAATATCCCTAATCATTCAAATCTTCAAATTGTTAATCACTTATTATATTATTTAATTTTAATTCTTTTATTTAATTTTAAATTTTTTTAAAAATATAAATATAAGTGTTTCGACACTACTAGTATGTAATTTGAATGTTGGCTTTATATGTAATGCAACGCTAAGAAGAATAAATCACAAACCATTTTTAATTAAAAAATGTTGGCTTCAATTTTATTCTAATTTTTATTTGCTGTACGATCAGTGGTTGAACTTTCTTGAACTGGATCAACATGCTCATACCATTGCTGTGGAGGATCAAATTATGCTTGTCTCAGAGTGTGTGAAGACACCACCTAAGAACCGAAACCAACACCAATGGGTAATTTAATATAACTTCCTTTTTACGATCATAACTGAAGTTTTAATTTCAATGTGACCGAGAAGCCTCATTAAATAGGTTCCGACACAAAAGAAAACAAAGATGCTTTGGTAACAAAATTAGATATAGATCACGTCAAGAAGCTACCCTCAGGTCAGCTTGCTTTTAAAAAAGGATAATGCTTTTTGTTTCTTTATTTTCAAAGCTGATTGAAATGATTTGTTCATATGCTCCATATGGGTACATCATAGTAAGACCGAGCTTCTTTTCTCCAAATGTATGATGGACCTAATACTTTAGACATTCAGTCACAAATCTTGTGAGTTTTCTTGTTTGAATAGATGCACGCATTGTGGCATCAGTTCAAAATGCACTCCTATGATGCGCCGAGGGCCATCTGGTCCAAGCTCACTTTGCAACGCCTGTGGCCTTTCTTGGGCAAACAGGGTAGGTTTTCTTCATTTTGCCAAATTATACTTTTATTATTTCTAATTGAAAGAATGAAAATATCGGTAATTTTATAAATTACTTATATTATGTTGTTGCCCTTACTGTACCAGGGTGCCTTCAACAGTAAGAAAGAGGATTAATTTTGGTAAAAGGCGGTCTTATTTCCTCCCATTTAATTTAACAATAAGAGTGTGTTTATTTCATCACTTTAAAATTTATTTTTAAGAATCATGTTTGTTGCAACTTTTGCAAAACTAATCATGGATATTATTGAATTTTGGAAAAGTTGTCCAATCACGTGTTCCTTATTTTTATTCCCACTTACAATTTTTATTCTCATGACTTGGGGTGCAAAAGTAATAACTATATGAGAATATTATAATTTTTTTACACACTTGTAACTTTTGTAATTAATTTTATTTAAATTATTTAGAATTTTAGAAAATATACTTTGAAACATTAAAACATTTTTTTTTTATTTTAAATTTATACTATTTTTTAGTGTTCTAGTATATCTAGTCACATGTCACTTTATAAATATTTTCCCTCAACTCATCGAAACATTTTTTAAAGACAAAATCATGATGGTTCAATGACCATTAAAATAGACAATACTTCAGACATGTTGACTCTAATGATGTCAACAGACTTATGATTAGAACATTAGTACTAATCTCTTAGGAATCAGAACATTGAAAAGATCTTTCATAGATTAAGGTAAACAAGTATCATTACATCTCTCAAGTGTTTAGAGATATTTTGACATACCAAAATAGTAGTTAAACATGATTTTTTTTTTCTAATATACTCAAGAATAATATTTCAAGTAAAATATTCTTGAACATATAATTTAATGAGGATGTACATTATGATAAACAAACACTTCCCAAGTTTTCTTATATTTGTTAAGAAAGGATTTGAAAATTTAATGGTAAAATTGATTGTAATTATTGTAAGATGAGAATGTAAAAGTAGATGAAAAGATAGTATATACAAAAATAATATTTCAAAGTAAAAGTGAGAGTTATCATAGATTTTATCATAATGATAAAAAGTTACATTGAACCTCTTGGAATCCCAAGTAAGGGATATGAGGTAAGGATGGGAAATATCATGAAATTATCTCTCAAGTTATACTTTACATGTCTTCATAGACATTATAAATATATTATTGTTGGTATAAACTTGTAAAAATTTTAAGTGGTGGAAGATAAATTTGACCATCCTATTTTAATTTATTGATTGTTGATTTAAAGATTAAAATTTAAATTCGAACTAAAGTTCTATCATTGGAGAAAAAGTTGAGTTGGGAATTAAAATGGAAGAAATTGAGAAATGAAAATTTTAAGAAGTATCAATGAACCGATCAAGTATTTTGAGGCAAAATTTTCAAATTGAAGACATGCAAATCCATTTTGCATAGCATTGCATGCTTCAATCATTCATGTTGAAGGTCTATAAATAGCATCATTTTATGGAAAATTCTAAGGTGGAGTGCCTTGTTAAATGGTTCATATGTGAGACACCAAAATGAAATATGGAGTTGAGTGGTATACCTGGTATAATTGATTACCAGCCTACAATATATTATATTAAATTGAATGGCTTAGATTGTATGAATTTAATTTACTTATTTGCCCTTTTTAAGTATGTTTTTCTCTGATGCACCTATTTGGAGCCTCCAACACTCTCTCTTCGACCGCATGCTAACTTCCTCAGTTTCCATTATCAACATTGAATCAAAATTGGTTAATTCTACGAAAATATTTTAAGTCTTAGGTGGTATACGAAAATGCAGTGTAGCTGCAATTGGAGTGTACACATGAAATTCAAGAGGATGAGGTAAATACTGCCATTGCCACTTGTGTTGTACCTTAAACCTCACAACTTCCCTAATTTTGTGAAGAAGCTTCCTTTATTACAAGATTCAATTGTAGGAAATGGAAAACCCAAAAAGAGTGAAAAAAGATAGTGAAATTTTTTTCAAGAAAGAGTTTTAATTTAACACAAGTCAAAGAAACTTAAGTTTGAGGGTGAGTTTGGTGATCGAGTTGAATAGAGTACAGGAAATTACTCAAATAAAAAAGAAATGGTTTATTTTGTTGCAACAAGTTGGTCATATGGATGTTAATCCTTGATTTTTCCAGAAACAACCCATGGGAATTTACTTGAACCATGGTGAAGAATATTTTTATAATTTTAAACAAAAATACTAGTATAAAATAAATCTTAAATATTTATTAAAAATTAATATAAAAATATTATTATAACTAATATAAAAATATTTATTAAAAATTAATATAAAAATACTTGATATAATGACAACTAGACCTTCAGCATTTAGAATTTTTAATCAAATTTTTATAAAGTTCAAACAATCATTTCAATTTTTTATTTTTTATTATATTGCAAATAGATCTTTGAATTTTTCTTTCGCCATTTTTTTCTTTTCTTTAATTTTGTTGTTGGAATGTGGAAATTGCTACACTTGTTGTTCTAGTTCATCTATACATTATCAAGGCGATATTATTAAATTTCGGCAGAGTTAATGTTTAACAAGTAAGTTCTAAATTCTAATACTGTTTTTTTTATTTTTAAGTTAAGTGTCAGTTTGAAAGAATATGGTATTTATTTATTATATATTGTAGTCATATGTTATTTATTGCGTTAATAAGATATGATAATATCATTTAATTTTATTCATCAAGTATATTTCTTTCTCTTGAGAGAAAAACAAGTTTAGTAAATAATAAAATAGGATAATCTTACTTTATATATATATATTATTTTTTATAAACATATAAAATTATATAGTATGTTATACTATAACCTGATAAATAAATAAAAAAATAAATTTGTTGAAGTTAAACATGCCAACCCAATAGATTAAATCAATTAAGGATAAAAAAGTAGATTAAGTCAATTTTGTCACCCTAATACGAATTGGTGCCCTTTTTAGGTCAGGGAAAGTTTAACATTATACTAATATATATATATATATATATATATATATATATATATATATATATATATATATATATATATTTATATTGAACTCACTAACATACTTTATATTGTTGATTAAAGTTTATCAAAAAACTGTATAAATATGTACTTTTTTTTACTTTTATTATTATTTAATGGTTTTTAACTCATAACATTATATTTTTTGATAAATTTTAATCAATAGTAAAAAAAAATATTAAGAAGAGTATCTTAAAAAAAATCTTTCCAACAACTTTATTTATTGGATTTCTTCTAATGTATTAAAAAAAATTAATAGATCAGAAACAATTGGATTTTTATATTAGTGGACGTGCTTGGTGAGTAATTTTATGTTTCAAATTTCAATATTAAAGTTTAACTTCGACTTATCAAGTCATGTCTAACGAAAACTACTTGTTATTTTTTTATTCAAAATACTCCAAAAGGTAATCCAAAGTATTTTAATTTATGGTTTGATGCCTTGGTGGTCTTTATTGTGTTTTTAAAAAATGAACTTTTGCTTGTGTTTTTTGCTTTCGAAAAGGTATAGTATTTTTTTTATAAAAAAAAACTAAATTCCTATAATCAGTTCCATTCTAATAATTTTTTCATATAAAAATAATCAACAAATTGTTGATATGTAAAATTAATTTAAATTTTTAAATGAATAATATTTTAACTTGTATAATTCACGTATTTATTATATAACTAAAGTTTAAAATATATTATATAAATAAGTATTATATTTGAATTTATAAATTATATATAAAATTTGACAAAAGAAATATTTTTAAATATATAAATTATATTTTAAATTTATGATAAAATAATTTATAATGTAGTATAAGATTATTTTATTAATTGATAACTTATTCAAAATATGAAAGTTTAATTTATTATTAAATATGATAATAAAAATTTGAATTAGATGTAAAATTAAAAAAAAATTCTAAAAACTCTTTTTTCAATTATTTTTTTAAAAATGTTCTTATACGAGATAATTATTTATATTTTATATATAAGAATTGGTATTGAATTTAAATTTTATAAATAATAAATGTAATAAAAAAGAAGACTTAATGAGAGACATGAGTTATAATTTTTAATAAAGATTAATTATTAAAAAATATAATAAATAATTTGCATCAATAATATTAATTTTTATAAAATAAAAAATATTTAAAATAATATATTTTTATTTGTTAATCTTTCTATATGAATTTGAGTCCTTAATTTTGAAGTGTTATTTGTTTTTTTTAGGAATTTTTAAATGATAGCTATTATTATTTTGTAAGAAGAAAGTAGGTAGAGTTTTACATAGAGATGGCTTTTTGACTAAAGTAGGGCTGTATCTGTATGCAAACTTATTTACGTAAATGAGGCACTTTTAAAACTATTTACGCCTTTGGGGCTGTTAACAACGGTGTCGCTATAGGCCATAGCGACACCATTGCTACGTGACTTTTTTGTTTTTTGGTGTGGAGTGGGCTCGAATGAGCCATACCAGTGTCGCTATGGGCTGAGGCAACACAGTTTGTGGGCCAATAAAAATGGTGTAGCCCATAGCGACACCCTTTAAGAAAAAAAACGAAAAAAAGTAAAATAATTTAAATATAAATTTAAAATAATCAACTGAGTTTACTTATTATATATTTATAAAAATAAAAAATATTTTTTTAAAAACGTAATTTAAAAAAATATATATAATTATTTTTGTGAGTGGCGCTATGGCCTATAGCGACACAGTGTCGCTATAGGCTATAGCGCCACAATTTAATTTGTTTTTTTTTTTTAATTATTAAAGCCATTATTTGTTGCTATAATCTGCTACAACATTAAAAAAAAAATGGAATTGTTGTAAGTTATTATAACATTTTCTTTTTTGTGTAACTCTAACTTTATATCTAACAATAATATAAAAATTACAGGAGCGAATAATGATTTAAATAATATTATTATTGATTCCAATAACTTTCAATTAACGTCACATTGAACTCTAACACCATATTCATATAAATACAAAAAGAAATAAAAAATAAAAATAAAAAAATTACAAACAGGTGGTGCTTTAACCGACCAAACATCACCTGTTAAACAACTTTAAAAGCGTAATTTATTTTAAACAATCCTTTCTAATAATCTGTAATATATTATTTTTGTAATTTTTTATTTTACATTATCATATAAATTTTAATAACTATTTTATAAACTTTTTTTTCAATAATTATATTTTTTGAATTTTTATTTTTTAAATTTCAAATATGAGGCGCTATGGGCTACAGCGACTTCATTGAAGCTATTAGTGTCGCTATAGGCTGCACCAACTTCATCAATATGACTTTCATGGCTTCTCTGGAGTTAAAAAAATGCCACGTGACAATGATGTCGCTATGGCCACCATTGTAAACAACCCAAAAGGTGTAAATAGTTTCAAAAGAACCCCATTTACGTAAATGAGTTTGCATACAGCCCTATTTTGGCCAAGAAGCCCGTAGAGATTGAGGAGTGTGTTGGGTAAGGTTTTAGCATTTCATTTGACAGAGTCTTATCTGTTGTCTCACACTCTCAAATGGCTGTTTCGGCAATCACAGGAGCTAGGCTAACCCTAGGAAATGTCCATCCCCTTTCCTCTCTCACCCCTTCACGCTCACGACCTTCTCTTTCCGTCACAATGGCCGTATCCACCGACAACAAACTCACTCTTACCAAGTCCGAGGAAGCTTTCGCTGCTGCCAAGGTACGCACCACGCAACCCCTTCCTTTCCAATTCAAATTCGATTATTAAAGATTGAATTTTTATTTGATTTTGATGTTGGTGTTAGGAGCTGCTGCCTGGAGGTGTGAATTCCCCAGTTCGTGCTTTCAAATCCGTTGGTGGTCAACCAATTGTGATTGATTCGGTGAAAGGGTCTCGAATGTGGGACATCGATGGCAATGAGTACATTGACTACGTCGGTTCTTGGGGTCCTGCAATTATTGGTCACGCCGATGATCAGGTAACTAAACTTCCCATTTTCCATTCATTCAGTAGACAAATTTTAATTCAAAAAATGAAAAGGATGATGATTACTGATTGATTAGTTGATAAAAAAAAATATACTTGACTACATAAAAATTAATCTCGGTATTAAATTTACTTTTCTGTTCAAACCATTAGGATCGGCATGGAATAGAGGCATGAGAACTTAAATTCGATCCTTATTATTGTAGTTTTAATCTTTTCTAATTGAAAAAAAAAATGTGTTTTCTGTTCAAATCATGTTCACAGGTTCTTGCAGCTCTGGGTGAAACCATGAAAAAAGGAACTAGCTTTGGTGCACCCTGTTTGCTAGAAAACACTTTGGCTAAGCTGGTTATTGATGCGGTCCCGAGCATTGAAATGGTTCGGTTTGTCAATTCAGGCACAGAAGCTTGCATGGGTGCGCTCCGTTTGGCTCGTGCTTATACCAAAAGGGAGAAGATCATCAAGTTTGAGGGGTGTTACCATGGCCATGCGGATCCTTTTCTTGTTAAGGCAGGTAGTGGAGTTGCCACCTTAGGACTTCCTGATTCCCCTGGTGTTCCCCAAGCTGCCACTTTTGAAACCCTTACAGCCCCCTACAATGACACCTTGGCTGTTGAGAAGCTCTTTGAGACTAACCAAGGAGAGATTGCCGCCGTTTTCCTCGAACCAGTTGTTGGAAACGCTGGTTTCATCGTTCCTAGACCTGAATTTCTCAATTTCTTGCGCAAAATCACCAAAGAGAATGACACCCTTCTTGTGTTTGATGAAGTTATGACTGGATTTCGGTTGTCATATGGAGGTGCACAAGAGTATTTTGGCATAACTCCTGACATAACAACTCTAGGAAAGATCATTGGTGGAGGTCTGCCAGTGGGCGCTTATGGAGGGAGGAGGGATATCATGGAGATGGTGGCACCGGCCGGACCAATGTACCAGGCTGGGACTTTGAGTGGGAACCCTTTGGCCATGACTGCAGGCATACAGACCCTGCTGCGTATTAAGGAGCCGGGAACTTACAAGTACTTGGACAAAATCACAGGAGAGCTTATTCAAGGCATCATTGAAGCTGGGAAAAGGGCTGGCCATGCAATATGTGGTGGGCATATAAGTGGGATGTTTGGATTTTTCTTCACAGAAGGACCTGTGTATAATTTTGCAGATGCCAAGAAGAGTGATACGGCCAAGTTTGCTAGGTTCTTTTGGGGAATGTTGGCAGAAGGAGTGTATTTGGCACCTTCGCAGTTTGAGGCTGGCTTCACCAGCTTGGCACATAGTTCTGATGACATCAAAAAGACAATAGCTGCTGCTGAGAAGGTTTTTAGGGAGATCTAAATGTTAAATCTTCTCTGTTTGCAAATTTACTTTTTCCATGGGTGAATTTTGTAGGTCAACTTAGATTATTGTTGTGGCAGTTGCTTTCGTTATAATCTGTATCATTTTTCCATCCTGTATCTACCCAGTGTATTATCTTGAGCTGTAAGTCACTTGAATTTGAAGCTTTTAAGCATTCGAATCATTGTTTAACTCCTAATTCAAGTGCCACGTGTTATCTTCTTAATGTAGGCACGTATTTGGTTCATGCATTACATATCAATGTGCTATCTTTGTGGACTACACACTTGGGGGGTGGGAATAGATAGAGAATTATCAGTTAGGTAAATTAAGAAAATTTTGATTAATTGATTTCAATTTTTAGCACATTGGGAAATTGGGATCCAATGTTGACATTATTTAGGAAACATAGATGAACCTTGTGTTTTTTACTGGATGGATGAACTTGAACACGATGTCTGGCTATAATAAAAGAAAGCAAACAGATAGGATGATCAACAATTTTATGTTGCTTGCAAAGGATGGGGCTTTTAATGAATAATTTTCTTTTTAATATTACCAATATGCCTAACTTGAAGATTAAATTGGACACAAAATTTGCATAAATCTTTAGTTAAAATTATACTCATTGCATGCATGATTATTCCTCGTACGACAATTATAGGCAAGTGAGACAGTTACATACTGGTTTGTTTAGCGAGGGATCTCTCTTTTATTCCCCTTTTGTGGGTCTATAATAGTGAGAAAAATAATTAGCTGCTCGAAGGATTTTTCAGCATAGCCAACTAGTCTAAAAGCACGACCAGTATATGAATTATTTTGAAAGAATACCAAGGCACTGTCTGTCGCATGATAAAAATTAAAGGTTTTTTAATATGGTCAATTGTTTTGCATTCATTTTTTCTGTATTCTTAAGAACTCGAGGTTCAAGTTCAACATATTTTTTTTCTACAAGAACATTACCTTTTCCCATGCATATTATTAGAAACCAAACAAGATGGGGAAACTCTTTTTGATATATGTCGAAACTGATATTTCTATAACGAATAGCAACGAAACTGTTAAACTACAACCTCAAATGTATCACAATCTTCACATGAAATGTACAAAGCAGTTAAATTAAACTTTGTCTTCATACAAAACTTTGGTTTCAATCTGCAGCCTCTGTCAAGATGCTCTGCGTGGACTTCAGCCAGCCGGTCTCGCAAAAGGTCCAAAGTAAGCTGAATCTCAGAAGAAAAAATGACGTTGTCATGTGTGTAAATAAAGCAAGTGTAAGAACAAATGTCGTTCTGCTTACAACTTATATCCACATGTAGATACGACTACCATATATATTCAATAAAGAAATATTGTAGTGATGACAAATATCATACTTCACTCAAATCCCAAAAAGCCCAAATACACTCAAATATCTGTTTTCTCACGGCTGTATACACTCAACTCTCGCAATAAATAAATTAATCTAAGAAAACCAGTTCTCCTCTACAAGAGATGAGATGCTTCTTGATGGGTTGTTACATCTAACAAAATGAAGAAACTTCCATTTTCTGTAGGCTTTATTTCCTACATTTACGGAGGTTATTAATTTCCTCTTTACCATTATTTGTTAGCAACTTAAAGAATCTTTGACCTTTCCAAATGACCAAAGAAAAGAAAGCTATGCACCAACAGAGTATGACTACTTGAAAAAAAAAAATGTACAATAACATATATGATAAGATATTTTCATATTCAAGATATTCCAGGATATACGTAAGGTATTTTGAGATATGATAAAACATTTTCATATATTTTAACAATACACAGAGTTGGGAAGGCTAGGCGAGGGCATGTTTTTGATTGGTGGTTTATGTAGAAAGGGGACCATCCAAGTGCATCATGGTGGGACTTCTTGAAGGTTTTGCTCAAATCATTCCAACCAGAATTTGATATAGATCTACTAGTGTGGCTCCATGATGAGGTGCAAGAACCTTGAACGTTGGAAAATAAATGAGAAGATGAAGGTTTAGAGAGAGCAGAACCAACAGCAAAAGGGCAAGAATTGAATTAAAGAAAGCTACAAGAATCGGGAAATATCCAACAAAAGCAACCCAATAACATTATGGGCAAAGAATCAACATTGTGGACTGAACCAATGGCTATGATGGTGGTGTTGGGTGTGGGTAGTACAATCAGCCTACTGCATAAGAAAATTAAGGTGATATTGATAATCAACAGTGTAGTAGTGCAGTAGTGTAGTTCACAAGGGATCTATGGGATCTCAGTATAATTACAAAGCCTTTGATGCTCTATTTCATGGACAGAAATACCATAGAAAACTGAGCACTAAAGGATCACGGGGGCATACACATGATTGTGTTTGAGCCAGGGGGAGTGGAAGCTATTTTGGGGATTCAAGGTGGAATTGGCTTGGTCATCGTGCTTCAATCAATTGAACATGAATGGAACTTCATTTAGCAGCCACAAAACATGAATGGGGACAAGTGAAACTTTAGGGAGGGGGAGTATTGATAGATAGCCATTAATAGTTAGTTGATTAGGTGTCTGTTAGTGAGGGGAGTTAGTTAGATTAGTTGGGCGGGTTGAGATGGTAGAAGAAATAAGGTATATTGCCCATAAATAAAGAGGAGTTGAGAGAGAAATCACGTTACCATTTGAGAAAGGATTACTCTTGCAGAGTGTGGAGAGTCCTAGTCATATAAATATCCAGGGAAATCACTCATTTTGTATCTTCAACCCTAGCCTGAGGCTGCTACCACATTGGCATAACACTTGAGATTTAAGGTTCATCAATTAAATTTCTATCTATGTCAAAGAATTTCTTCCCGCACAAAAGTTAGATTCAGAAGCATAATGTATAATTCATAGCACTGATTGAATTGTTAATACAGAGCCAGGCTACTCAAATCTATAGCCTCGTTGCCCCTTGATGCTGAAAAAATTCTAAAATAAATAAATAAATCATCCTCATACGCTCAAAAACCAAGAAAACAAGAGTAATGGTTTGAATTTAATTTTACCCTAAACCTAAACCAGTCTAACACAAACACTCCTACAAAGAACAACACAAGTCTATTTTACATTAGTTGGTGTTAATTACGAAAAATCAAATGAGTGCATCTAGTTGGGTGATTTGACGGTGGTGCTTTGATACATTTACATCCAAGAGGAATATTCTCAGTTCTTATATTCCAGGTAGTTTTGGTGAGGAAAATTAAAGTGTGTTGCCATCGGAGAGGTCAACAAAGGGGCAAAATATAAGTACCTCACTAGCTTTGTTTAGTTGAAGTTCACAACGATTGCAGTATATAAGATTGTGACTGTCTTTAAGTTCTCCATGCTTACAAATAGGACACCAAATCTCTTTCCCATGGGCCTATTATCAATTTTCATAATAAAATCAGAGAGTTCAATCCAATTAAATAAAAACTCAAATTTTAAGGTCACTTTGTATTCTTTTATGTTGAAAATAGTATGAAAGCACTACACATAAATACATATATTTTTTGCAACATAACACAGATACATCATCCAGGATATTGATTCTCAAATCAATGCAATGTGGAAATGTCAGTGATTATGATGTGGGTAGCCAATATGCAGAAATGACCATAGGATACTTGAGCTTCAGTTTATATTACAGATATAGATATTGGCAGCAGAAATAACAAGCTCAAGATCCAATGATAGGAGAGGTATAGATGCAGAATCAAAACCTAAAACTGCTGTTATTGAGAGCTGTCAATATCTAATTAGAAGATAACTTCGGAAACTGTCATGTTTTGATTTGTATACCTCATCTGCATTTAGCTGCATATGCTCATAAACTGAACGAGCCAAGTACTCATCCACGTCATCTTCCCAATAATCAATATCGCTTACTAAATCTGCAGGGAGATAGGTAAGGTAAGATCATATTAAAAGCAGGTGCTAGTTAACACAAGTTTAGTAGCAAAGTAAACCTACAACCACATGCCCCTTTCATAGATTTTCTTAATAGTTTTGGTGTTTCTTTTGTTTCCCATCTACTCTTCTGGCACAATCCAGTACAACAGCCAATGGAAGCAAACATAAACACACACACATCACATCCATACATAAATAAAGTCACATGCAATGCAATGCAATGATTGCAATCACATTCACTCATTGGGGATTTAACATTCTAAAGATATATAATATAATATTAAATGGACAAAAATACAATACAGTTGATATTGCTCTCCAATCAAAATTAAAGTTTTATCTCAATAATAAGCATAAATGTATATTACGGAAGTAAAACTCCAACTTTAATGGAACAAAAGCTCCAGTAGTACTATAATATATCACAGTAATGTAGCCAAGTTTTTCCATATTAAATATCAGAGAAGGTGCTAGATAATTAAATATGATGTCATTTATCCTTGATAAAAGAAAGTAACAAGAGGGTGCAATTTTTGAGAGAGCGAGTAATTTTACCTTGCAGGGGTGGTTGGGATTTGAGATCTTCATAAAATATCCTTTGCATTTCTAACAGTATATCTTGGCATTCAGTAGTATGAGAAGGACCTTCGTACTCCCATAATAGCTCATCAGTGTGTTTGATTTTGTCAAATTCATCTGACACAATATCCTGGAATGCAGATTTCACAATATCCTCCTGCCAACGAGTAATGACGATGATAACTAGTTAACAACAACAAGAAGAAGAACGCTACAGAATTATAATAATGAGGTGAACCTGTTGGTTGCATCTGAATTTCCAGAGTAAGCGAGTTCTGTCCTCTCGCACCCTTTTGTAGCAATTGTCCCTCAACTGCGAAACGAACCCAACTCGGTTAACTTGTGTTTCCAAAAAGAAAAGAAAAAGAATAGTTAGAAATTGAAAGGGACCTTCTGTTTCCATAATTGATATTTGTTGAATGAAGAATCGGATTTTAGAGATGGGCGCGTTTCGTTCTGCTTCACGCTCGACTCTCTACCTTCCTCCATCGCGCACACTCCTCCTCCTCCTGCTAGGTTCCGCTTTTCAATCCACAAATTTAACTCATAAAATGCATTTATGTCTTTTTAGGATTAGCTAACAAGTTTCTTCTTCACCATCGTATTAGCCACCCCCGGTAGTGCTCAAATTATATTATATGAGATAAGATATATATTAAATTTAAAATTAATTAATCAAAGTTTTTTTAATGGATCATTCAAATTAAATTTTAACACTTCTAAAATTAAGGTATAAAAAAAACACTTCCATACTTATTTAAGTATTTTTAAGAGAAAATTTGATTGTTTATTCTATAATTTAAGGTGTGTTTATTCACACACCATGTCTATTATATGCATTTTAACATGACCAATAAAAATTGGTGGATTGATGTTTAATATTGATAGTATTTTTTTTTAGGTTAAATTATATTTTTATTTTTTATTTTATTTTTGAATTTATTTTAGTTTCTTACTTTTAAATATATTTATTTTTATTTTTTATTTTCTAAATTTGGATTTATTTAGTCTTTTTTTTAAATAACGAGTATTTTTCATTTTGAGTCATGATTTTAAATCTTTTATTTACTGGTCAAAACTTAAAAATTGTTTAATTAAACTTATTTATATGAAAATTAATAAACACAATTATAACTGAATTTCAAACTAAAAAATGTTATAAATATGATAAAAGTTACATATCAATAAGTGTCAAAAGTAATAAGAACAATTATAAAAACTTAATTTTATATTAATTTCTAATTATTTGTGGATATTTTTTTTACATGATTTTTTATTATGTTTATAATTGTTTTTAGATTAAAAAAAATTAAATTCATAATTTTTATATTAATGAATTTAATGAGATAAATTTTAAATTTTGAATTTGTTAATAAAATATTTAAAATTGTTTATCAAAACTAAAAATAATCACTATTTAAAAAAGATCACATAGATCAAAATTTAAAAGATAAATCATCAAAATAAGAATTTAAAAAGATAATAGACTAAAATAAATAAAAATAAAATAAAATAAAAGGCTAAAAATATAATTTAATCAATTTTCTATTACATCGGTATATAAATTACAACAATCAACTTAATGATATATATCTATTCATAAAGACAAAGTGAATATCTAATAATACAAACATTAAAAAAAAAAAACATTCTCATCCTTATTATTGGTAAGTTTTCTTCCGAAAATATCTACAAATCAAAAGCATGTAAGGTCTTCAAATCAAAAGTATATGAAATCATTTGTAAGATCTAATCTACAAATTTCAAATAATATGCAAACAATGACAGGTGAATAAAGGGTTTAGAATTTAGATGATGTGACTGTTTTATGTACATCAACTTACATAACTAATCTAATTATGGTCTAATTCATTATGATTTGTTTGGACCTAAATACTTTTACAAGAAAAATTTAAGAAAAAATTTATTTTTGAATAAGATAAAATTAACATGTACGTTAATTAAAAATAGTTTTTTAAGTTAATATAAAAAACCATAAATTAATTTATTCATAAACTACTTTTAAATTTTTAAAAAATTTGTTTCATTTTCTGATTTTATTTTATTTTCTATAAGTACTTAATTTATCCAAACAATTTTTTTAGTGCAATATAAATTTATGGTAAAATATAAGGGTGATTAAATATATAAGAAACCATGAACTCAAACATATTTAAGTCAATCCAAATAGTTATGGTTTAAGTTTTTAAAATGTTTTGATAAAATTCAACCCAATCTAATTAGGTTTGTTGTTATTTAGGATAAATATCAACTTCTGATATTAGTTCATTAAACAAATTTTAATAAAATCTTAAAATCAAATGATTAATGATCCACTAGATGAATTAGTGATTCATTGGTTCAATATTTTTAGATTGATCACTCATCTAAGTTTTAAAACATTGGTTTTTTTTCGTTTATACTTGTACATTTATAATTTGGCATATACCAGTATTTGATTAATTTGAATGTTAATATTTTGGTAAAAATATTTTTTAATTTTTTATATCTAATGTCCTAACTCAATGCCATTTAACTGTTTTTTTATATTTATAAATAAAACAGAATATAATATAATGATTATTGGTTAAGTTGGTTTGATTTGAAAATAATGAAAAATTTACACAAATTTATTGTAATTAATTGATTTGAGTAAAGTGTCGGGTTTGGATTTTGGGTCGAGTAATGAAACTAAACCCAAAGGCCTAAGCAATGATAAAATAAAATAAAAAGAAAAAAGATGATGTCCTTTCTCTCTCTGGAATCGTAATTCAACTCTTCTCTTTCTCTTTCTCTTCTCTTCTGTGGAAGAAGCAGAAGTAGTTAGAGAAAGATGCTGGAGAACCTTCAGGCTGCTCCGGCAACGGAATCGGGCACGGTGGTGAAGCGCTATGCTCCTCCCAACCAGAGGTATTTTTCTATTCTGTTATGTTACCCACACGCTTCCTTTTTCAATTCCTAATCTTTCTTTTTCTCTCTTTTGCAGGAACCGTTCTGCCAACAGGCGCAAGTCATCTGGTCAGTTCACTCCTCCAATCAATTTATCCTTTTATTTGGTGGGGTTGGGTTAGATGCATGGGGATTTAGGTTTTATCATTGTAATATTTCATGATGCCGTTGTCTTAACCCTTCAGGAACTGTCTTATGGGAGAGAAATTAAAAGAAATATCACATGTGAATAACTCTCAGTTACTCTTAGCCACAGATTATGCTTGTTTCAGTGGCCCTCTTTATTGACCAACTACTAATTTCTCATTTGCATAACTCCCGCTGAGCAATTGCAAATTTTTTTGGCACATTTTCTGCCAGTCCCTATTTTATTAGGTTTGTCTCTAATTTCTTGAAGTTGATCGGTTTTTATCAACTTCTGTAGATCGGCTTGATCGGACAAACAGTATCGGGAATGACTTAGAAAAGAATCAAATTGCTTCTTCAAGAAGTGTTCACATTCCAGATCATGGAGATGCTGGTAGCAGTAATGTTCTCAATGAGAATCACTATTCAAGATTCATAGCTTTAGAAGGGTGTAGTTACAGTGCAGCTGCCCAGCTTCTTAATGATCGTAAGTATATCCCAAACTTTTTCTTGAGAGAACTTGCACATATTGAGCAATTACATATTCTTTCACTATGACGATTTCTAGGTTTTCTTATCAGAACATTACTGGGAGTCTGTCTGTGACAAATAAGCATAGATTTGACATATGCAAATTTCTGGAGTATATGAATCATGATGGTTTCATTGAGCTTGTTGGTGGAATGGGGATGCCTAAGGCCAACTTTTAGTTTTATCTAATATGTTTTATGCTCATCTATTCTTAATGGATTCCAAAGGTGTTTGTATGCATTCCATTGACTTAGTTTCTGTTAGACCCCCAAATCAATAAAAGGAGGTGATAGTGAGTAGGGAGGATATTTTATATTGTAAGAAAAGTGAGAGCAGGGAGAGCCCTAGGTCTGTCAAAGTCTAGGAAGTGTCGTTAGAACAAGTATCACCTTGATACTGTTCAAGGCATTCGTTGATGTTGTCCTAAAATTTCCTATCTTTTTCTATTGAGAATAATTGTTGTTATTATTGTACAACAAGGTTTTTATAATGCAAACTAAATAGTATATACTACACATATAAATACTAAAAAGATACTCAAAATTAAAGAAATTTATGATAAATAGCAAGTCATAGTTTATACACACAATCACCATGATATCTAGGAGCAATAAGAACATAGTAAAGAAGTAAAAAAATGAAAGATGATAATGAATTAATAAAAAATAAAGAACATAAGAAATTTATATGTTTACATTACATAAAATTAGTTTGTTGTGAAGAATATGTTCCTTGTTGGAAAAGGAAAATATGAGAGATGATTAAAGGATTAGTTAGCCTATGTTGTAAAGTTGCCTTAATTGTTGTCACCCCTAGCTCAACTTAATTGTTGCCTATTAAAATTGGTTTCTATTGTCTTGGAAAGGGCTACCTAAGGAGGGACTGCCTAGAAAGGTTTAGTGAAGCATCATAGTTTGCAGCCACTGGGACATCAACTTTTAGGCAGTTGAGATTCTACATCAACTAGAGAGTAGAGATATGTCCTAATAGTGCTTGTAGGCTTCGGTAGTCCTCACTATATAAGTTGGTTTTGTAGGATTGAGTTAGACTCTTAAATCCAATTTCTATGAGCTTCTATATTTAGATAAGTGATATTGGAAGGACAAAGGAGTACCTTGGGATTGAAATTGCTTATTCTTGGCAAGGCATCTTCGTTTTCCAAACGAAATATGTTCTTGATCTCTTTAAGGAAACTTCGAAATTGGGTTGCAAAGCTTCTAGCGTGCCCATATAACAAGATCAAAGGATTGGGAATGATAGAGTCCTAAAGTTTACAAAGCTCAATATCAAAGTTTAGTGGGCAATATATCTTGCTCGTATGAGACCTGGCATGGCATATGCAGATGCAGTTAGTGTTATTATGTTAGCTAATTCATGCATGATCCACAAAAGAGGCACTTGCAAGTAGTGGATAGAATTATTCATTACTAGAAGTCTGTGCCTTGCTAACTACCAATGTTCAAAAGAGGTGGGAATTTATCCATGAAACTGTATCAAGAAGCAGAAGCTGATTATGCAGGGTTGATCATATATAGGATCAACTTCAGGTTCTTGTATTTTCTTGGGTGGAAACTTAGTTGCATGGGTGAGAAAGAAAAATTTAGTTGCTCGGTGAAGTGGACAAGCTGAGTTTTGAGCCATGTCACAAGGAACTTGTGAACTACTTCGGTGAAAGATTGTATTGATAGTAGTCAATCCCGGATAGCGGAGCGGAGCGGTCGACCCTAAAAATGGGATAGCGGGATGACGCGGAGCGGGATAACCGCTATTTTAATATTAATTTATATATATTAAATAATGAATAATATATATATATATATATATATATATATAAGCTAAAAAAACAAAAAATAACTCTAAATTCATGCATTAAACATTTTTAATAATTAAAAGTTCATAGTACTCAAACAATACATAATATAAAATGTCTTCAAAACAAAGTGTTAAAGCTCTAAGTAAAAAATTAAACATTATAGTTTAATTTTCTTCCTCATCAAGATTAAAGTCTTCCTCTCCCTCAAATAATAAATAGTGGGATACCATTATTCTATTTTTTTTTAATTTATATATATATATATTAAATAATTTATAATACAAATAATTAATAATATACATATAAAAATAGAAACATAATTTATACATTAAATATTTTTAATAATAAAACTTTATAATAGTTAAACAAAATAAAAAAAATTAAGAAAACAAAATATTTAAGGTCTTATATTAAATTTTTTATTACTTAAAATATTATCTGAATTAATAATAAAGAAAAGTTACTTTCTAAATAAAATAGTGAAGTAAAAGGCCCTTAATCAAATCAAAAGATAAAACAAAACTTGGCCCATCGGAGAAGACAGAGCCACCATCGAAGAAGACAGCCGCTGTCGGAGAAGACAGATCGACGGAGATCTGCCGGAAAAAGAAGAGAAGTTCCGTCACCCACCCGCGATCGCACCGCCACGCTCCGCCGCTTTCGCGGCCGCTCCGACCGCTCCTTCAAAGCGCTCCGCAACAAACTTTTTGAAGCGGCACAGAGCCGCTCCGCTCCGACGCGCCGCGATTGCGGCCGCAACAACCGCTATTGACTACTATGGTATTGATGAATTAAAAATTATATATGAAGTACCCAGGAAGCTACTTTGTGACAGCAAATCAGCCATTAACATTGCTCATAATCCTGTTCAGCATGATTGGACAAAGCATACAGAGATAGACCAACCCTTCATCAAAGAATAACTAGATAATGGTTTGATCATTGCAACCTGTGTTCATTCAGGACATCAATTGGTATATGTGTTGACTAAAGGACTCTCTATGTAGCGATTTCAGGCTCATAGTTGTAAGTTTAGTCAACAGTGATAGATATTCATTCATTCGCTTGAGGGATTGTTGTTGTTATCTTATGTCTATGTTTCCTAAATTCCTTTTAGTAGGTAGATTAATTTCTTTTTATTAGGCAGATTTGTATAATTGTATAGCTGTAATGTTGATATAATTTAGGAAAATAGAAACAAGGATTAGTCTATATATTATGTAAATATCTTTATACTGAATATTCGTCCAGAAATTTCTTTTCAAGTTTTCTTTCTTGTTCTTGACCAGTCTCAGTTTCCTTAACTGATGATTACTAACTTCCAAGTCTAAAGAAATGTCAACATTCTCATAAATTGTTTTGCTTATTATGAATATATGTTTTGCTTTAATTATCTGTCTACTTGCCTTTTGTTTCATTAGAGTTTGTATTGTCCTCAGTATTGTAACTATTCAGCTTTGCATAACAGAATTTAAATTTATTAGATTGTGGAGACAAAGGGTTCGGTGGTGAGGCAGGAGTGTGTTTATTTACTTACAAGCCCATTATGTTATGTCCATATTCTTGTTTAACATTAGCTGTTATCTCTGTTGGCCATAAATTTCTGTTGTCAGGTTGGACAGCTGCAATACAGTCCTACAATAATCCCAAAGATTCATCTGGTTAGTGCACAACCATCATAGATGATATCTTTTTTTCCATTTTATGGATATTTGCCACTTTATTTATAGTATTTGACAATGGTGAAACTCAAACTTGTTTTTTGTCTAAGTTCTTAGTGAAGTCATCAGTGAAACTAGGAAATGATTCAGACTGACTACTGTAGCCCAAATACTTTTGCGCATTCTGCTAGCAGTTCCATGTGAGTGTGTAATGGCATTTATACTGAACTACAAATGGAGAGGGAAGAAAGAAACTAATATTTTTACTTTATTATAAGCTGGAAACTGGACAAGTTTATTTGGCTCAAGTCTTGTTTGGATAAACTTAATAAACACTTGTAGGAGAAGAAAATAAAAAAGTAAAATAAATTGAATTTTCACAAACTAAAATCATTTTATGCACTTAGCTTTTATAGAAGCTCTTTTCATTTAACTTCTTCAAAAGTCAAGATGTGCAGGTTAATTTTAACTTATAGAGAATTTCAATGTGTTTTCTTTTCTTATAAGTACTCATGAAAAACTTTATTCAAACTGAATTTTGATGTCTTTTCTGCTCCCTGATAATTCCTATCGAATAACCAAAATATCCAAAGATCTTGCTCATGTAATAAATATGCATAGTATGGTGATTTGAAGCATCTAATTGAAGTTGTTGTCAATTACTAATTGGATAAATATTGTGTCATCCATGAGTAATTTATGATTAGATATGTTAGGAGTGATCTATTGTATAATTGAGATGCTTATGAGAGGTTTGTTGACTCTACTCAAGTAACTAAAAGATGTTTTTATTACCTTATACACTAATAAATAGCGTTTTTAACATTTTTTCCGTTTATTTCAATAGGTCTGTATGATGTATATTATAGACTAATAATCTCAACCACATGCAGTATCAGTAATTAAGTCTTTTAATTCGTGATTTTTATTTACACTTAATAGTTCAAGTCCTTTGATGTATTTCAAGCAGAAGACCGAATTATGTGATGGATATCATTATTTTTATTTACACTGCATATGAACTGTTAAGAATGAACATGTATTGCTTAGTACTTTTCTTCACATTTCAGAAAAACCAGTTATGTATTCAAGTGGGACATCAGTATGGAATCAGTTCAGACACCCCCCTAATCAGGTAATCTCCTTCTCCTCACCCTGACCTTTCAGATTATGCTCCCAGCTATCTACAAGTGCTTCCTCTGTGTCACAGCCAGACTTCCTGGTAGAACTTCGTCGCCAGATGCAGAATGCTAATCCTAGTTTCACCACATGATGGAAGACTTGGATTGTTTAATAAAGTTTGGATGAACATGGATTTGTCAAATGCTTTAAAAATACTTGGTCGCACTGCTACCTGTTGTTTATGACTGTTGTTTTGTGGAACTCATTTCTAATATATGTAACTGAAAATCAGATTCAGAATATCAACAACGACTGTGTATGTGTAAATTGGGATGTCGCTCATTCAGGATTCGTATTTAAAGATTTTTTTGTATGCTTCAAAATAGTAGTTTTCATAATTTATAGAGCCGTGGTATGACCACTTTGTTTTTTTTAAAAAAAAAATAAATTAAATAAATAACTGAATTACATGATATAACTCGCATGAAAATATCATATTTGGCTTGTCTAAAATGAATTACTTTAGATTATCATCTATAAAATTATAATAAGATTTTGTGATTTTATAAGACAATTTTTTGATTTAAAATATTTTATTTTTAATTTCTGAATGTATATTAAAGTAATGGAATTGATTAAATTGAGTTTATTTTGTGTACATTTTATCTAAAATTTTGATAGAATTATTTCGCTGGATTGAAATATGATCCAAACAAATTATGACAAGATATGTAATTAAATTAGGTCATCATTTGTTAATAAATATATTAATATCAATATTATATATAGGTAAATAGTATAATTAAAAAAGTGTAAAATTAAACTTTATATTATACATTTTAAAATGAATACTATATTGATTATATAAATATAGTTAAATGTTTCTTATTTATATATAAAAAGTAAATTTTAGTTTTGATATTTATTTAATCTTTATTTTCGTCTCTCTGGAATTTAATTCAGTGTTTGTAGTTGATGCAAAATAAGTAAATTTCAACTTTAGTGATTGCAAGTAATTTTTATTTTATGATTTTCATCTTTGAAAATTAAAAATTATTGTTTTTAATAAGTTTGATTGTTGATTTTTTAAGAAAAAGTGTTTTTTAATAAAATAAGTTTTTTTTTTGTTTTACTTTTATAACGTTTGTTTAAACTTCTATATTTTAAAATAGGTAATTTTCTATTTTTTTTAATAAAAAATCAATTCTCATCTACTTTTTAAATAATTATTTTTATATTTAAACGAAAATGATCAAAATAATATATATTGGTAAAGATAGGAAAGATATTGGATTAGGCTAAGATGATTCAAGGTATAATCTAATCTCATTCTAAAATCATATTGAGTGTAATTTTTAAAACTAAAAATTATTTAAAAAACAATTTTATTTAAACGGGATGGGGGAATTCAAGGTCACTCATTATATAATTTGTTTTAGAATTTCTTATTTTAATTTATTCGTGAATGAAAAATTGTGATATTTCTTCCATAGTTACTTATAAAAATGTCTCAAATATATTTGAATGTTTTACTTTAAAAGCATTTGCTGCAATAATTAGCAACTAAACATTAAATAGCTTTATCGAATGGAAAATTACATAGAGGCAACGTGGGACTGGTGGAATGTATTGAAATGAAACTTATCTTCAACGAAGAAACAGAGACAGAGAAATGGTGGTTGCGCAACTTTTTCCTTCTTCGAATGTGTTCCTCATCCACTCACAGTCACAGAGACGCATTCTCTCTTTCTCCGCCAATCAAGCACATGACACAACCGCAACCAATAACGCCGATAACGGTAACGATTCTCCCTTCTCAAGTTTCGGAAGACTCAAAGCCCACAAAGTCAAGACTCTGCTACACAGAAGCAAGGAGCAAAGACGCGGCGTTCAAGTTCAAGATGAAGATGTTGCCCCTAGACGTTCACGAGGAGGATGGGATACCATTCCCAAGTTTCCCCCACAAACCAAATCCCCCACTGACACCAACTTTTTCAGTCTCAAATCCTTTAAACAAATAGGCTGCACCGATTATATCATTCAATCCCTTCAAAAACTCTCCTTCACGCGCCCTTCCCATGTACAGGTATTAAAAAAATCATTACTTTAGGTTTTATGCTGTAATTCATGTAACTGTGAGTATGTATGTATGTATAGGCCATGGCATTTGCACCTGTTTTTAGAGGAAAGACTTGTGTCATTGCTGATCAAAGTGGTTCTGGAAAGACATTGGCTTATCTTGCGCCAATCATTCAGCGTCTTAGACAAGAAGAACTTGATGGGCGTAGTAAATCCTCTTCACAAGCTCCTAGAGTCCTTGTTTTGGCACCCACTGCTGAGTTAGCTTCTCAGGTCAAATGCTGCTTATGTTCTCAATGACAATCTATTTTATATATTTCGTGTTTCATCCCTTTGAGAGTGGTATAACTGTGTTGTCAATGTATTGGACCATGGCTTCCTTTGCAGGTCTTGGATAATTGTCGATCCTTGTCAAAATCTGGGGTTCCATTCAAATCTATGGTTGTTACAGGAGGTTTTCGACAGAGAACTCAACTGGAAAATCTACAGCAGGGAGTTGATGTCTTAATAGCTACACCTGGCCGTTTTTTGTTCCTCATAAATGAAGGCTTCTTGCAGTTAACAAATCTAAGATGGTAAACATTGGTCTCTTTTTGATCGAATTAATTTCTACCATTACAAATTTATACGTTGAATTTCTGTTTTATCATTAAACATGCAGGAGTGCAACTAATTCCCATTAGTATTTTATGAATTTGTAGACACAATGGGTAACAGTGAAATACAAGCCAGCATAACTTATTTCAGTTACTTGTACTAAATTGGTTCTTGGAATTGCTTGGTCTAGTTGCTGTAGACATATCTTTAACGAGGACATAATTTTGAATTTTCATTTAACTTTTGCTCCAAAATTGGTCATTGAGATTAAAACACGGCGAAATTGATTTCTGTTGCTGATTGATCTGCTGTCAGTATGTCATTAAGTGTCCAACATGTGGAAATTGATGTTGAAACTGCACTGATATCATATCAGGAATAAGGATATGGCTACTCAAAAAAGAGGAGCATTAAGTGATAAGATGATCCTGATGGTGTATTATCTGCTATTGGTTTAGAGTGAGTTAGGACGTTGTTAATCCAAATCAACAGTGAATAAACTCTTACTGTCCGTCAAATTCCAAGAATAAAGTTTAGTTTCTATGGTGTGAATATATATCAATTGAGATATCTGTCTTTCCTATTTTGATATTGTAACATGTTCCTGTTAAATGAATAAAAAAAGTATCAGGCTTCCATGCCCTTTCCTTCCTCACCGTGGTTGTCCAATTAGGATATTTTATCTGCGCACACCTATTGTGAAATTTATCTTAACTACAGCAATTTGTTGCAGTGCTGTGTTGGATGAGGTAGATATACTCTTTGGGGATGAGGACTTCGAAGTGGCTCTTCAATGCTTGATCAATTCTTCACCCGTTGACACACAGTATTTATTTGTGACTGCAACTTTACCAAAAAATATTTATAGCAAATTGGTCGAAGTTTTTCCAGATTGTGAAATGATTATGGGGCCTGGTATGCACCGAATAAGTTCTCGCCTTGAAGAGGTCAGGTTTCGGCTGTAACTTCCGTTTCCTTCTATTTCATTTTTCTTGGAGAGAAGACAGCATGACTGAGTATTTGTTAGGAACCCAAAATAAAAATATAGAAGAAAGAAAAGATTATTTATTGACCGAAAAGAACATGAGATAGGAGATGAATCTTTTTGTCTCCTCCGAGGGTTTCCCTTTTACAACAGAGCCAGTGCTCTATTCCCGCAAATTTACTAATCTCAATGCCCCTCCCCCTACCAAGTAACCTCCTTGTTATAGATATATGATGGACCTGACCCATGGTATCCTTCTAATTAATAACTACTTTAATTCTCTTTATTTTATGTCCTACCAGTATTAGAAAACATATACCCTGAATATGCTGACTGAATACAAGAAAATCCAATCCCTGTATTTGCTGACTTTAAGTATGAGAAACATAATCACTTTGTCTCCTATATGAGATTTAACAACAATATTACACCAAAGTCTTATTCCACGTACACGAAGTTTAAATTGAATTATATTTTATTCACTAGCTTTATATATATGTACTTTGCTTTGGACCATTGTATATGGAGCCATAGCTTGTAACAAATATAAAACTCGTATGAAACACCTGTATTATCTCTTCTTAGGGTGCTGCGATGTTTTGGTGCTTTACTATATTCTTAGGTTGTGATGATTATCTTCTCATTTGTTCAGATTGTAGTAGATTGCAGTGGAGAAGATGGACAAGAAAAAACTCCTGATACAGCATTTTTGAACAAGAAAGATGCACTTTTGCAACTTGTGGAGGAAAATCCTGTCCCAAGAACCATTGTGTTCTGCAACAAAGTATTGTACCTTCTTACTTTTGAGACTTCTAAATATTTTTTTTATGCAACTTTTGTCCTTTCATTTGGTATAATTATCCAAAAAAAATTTGCAGATTGAAACATGCAGAAAAGTTGAAAATTCGTTAAGGCGGTTTGATAGAAAAGGAAATCGCGTGCAAGTTCTACCCTTCCATGCTGCCATGACACAAGAATCACGACTTGCTAGTATGGAAGAGTTTACTAGTCCTCCATCAAAAGGAGTCTCCCAGATTATGATTTGCACGGACAGGTATTTTTATGTTAGTCAATTTTGAGTGGTTTTTATGTATCTGTTGCAACAATTGATTATGGTAAATTGTGACAGAGCATCACGGGGAATAGACTTTGCTGGAGTGGATCATGTCATGCTCTTTGACTTCCCACGTGATCCAAGTGAATATGTACGGCGTGTTGGAAGAACAGCCAGAGGTGCCAAGGGAGTGGGCAAGGCATTTATCTTTGTGGTTGGAAAGCAAGTATCCCTTGCACGCAAAATAATGGAAAGAAATCGAAAGGGTCATCCACTACATGATGTGCCTTCCGCTTATTAGTTGATGAAGTAGAAAGTTGGAGAATGGAGAGGTTGCTCTCAATTTTTTTGCTTTAACATGGCTAGGAGAGGTTGCAGCTGCTTAACCACCTTTCTCATCCCAAACTACCAACTTATTCAAAACAACTTCAGCGTCCATAGTTGGCATGTTAGTAACATAAGTAGGCAGAAGGTGGTTTGCAACACTTGTAGCAGATATCTCCGCTTTATAATATGAAATGAAATATTCATTTTTTACTTAGCTAGTTTTTGTATGCTTTTTTATCTGTCATAATTTATAAAATGCAATTTTTTTTCTCTCATTTAATTGTTAATGAAACTAGTAAGACAAGAAAAAAAAAAGAGTAAATAAATAAAGGTGAATTGGATCTCTGGACTAGTATAGGTTATTTTAGTTTCTAAGAAGTTATTCAGTCCATTATTTTAGTTGTCAGTTAGGTTAATAGACTTGGTTCATTCACATTTTTGAGTTTGGTATATTATTTATGATAGATTTTTTTAGCCTTTTAAAGTTTGCTGAAGTTACTTAAAATCTTATTTTATATTAATAATGTTAAATAGATTAATAAATTTAATTTTAAATAAACTAATAAATATATTTTTAAATATTACTTTGGGTCTTTTTTTATTTTTATGATAAAAAATAATTTATACTATTATTATTAAAATTTAGAGGTTAAAATGAAAATAATAAATTAACATAAGAGAGACAATTCATATATGTATAATTATATACTAATGTACATTTATGTACAGATTGGAATGAAAGAAAATAATTTTATTTATAAAAAAAATTAAAATATTCTCTATATCCCACTTAAAATATTTTAATAATCAATGATAAAGATGAATGAAAAAAACAAGTGAAGATACAGAACATAAAATATTTAAGTATAGTAAAAATGTCAAAAATATTAATAATTAATTTTTTATTATAAATTTATTTATTTAATTATATTATTAAAAATGTAATATATATATATATATATTATTTTTTATTATATCATACAAATAAATAGATTATCCTAACTTTTTTATAAACTCAAATCTAATCTTCTTTTTTTTAAATATAACTTTTTTAGAAGTTTAAATAAAATATTCTTATTTAAATAAATTAGGTTAAGTCATATGTCCTATTTAAAGTTTGACTTATTCTTATTCTTAAAAAAATAAGTTCATTTTCAATTTCACATGAATTGTTATCTCTGAAATTATAATCAAATTTTTAATTATTTTTCTAATAAAAGTATTTTTATAGATTTTTTATTTATTTTAATACATTATTTTAATATTTAATTTTAATATATTTTAAAAATTTTAATAATTTTATATTACAATATAAATTATTTATTATAAATCTAAAATATAATTTCTTATAGAATTTAGTTTTATAAAATAAAAATATATACCCTATATACTAAAAAAAATAGTTTTTTATATTTAAAAAAATTAATTAAAATATTTACTATAGATTTACTTAAAAAAAATCTCCAATAGCATTTTATTAATAAAAAAACAAATATATTTTTTTTTACTTAAGAAATAAGGTTCGAATATTGTTGAGTAGCAGAGCATCTTGTTCGGTTAGGTTACCTTCGGTTTTCTTCATCTTCTTCGCAATGGCGCTTTCTTCAATAACTCAGTTCCTGTACATACTTTCCCCGATCTCTCTTCTTTCAATTACGATTACTTCTCTTCTCTTTCTTCAAAATTTTCTTTTAATCACCATATGGGTTTTATTGTTTTCATGTTGAGATTAGAAGGTATCAAATTTTAGCTGACCCACTTCACAAGCCAAATGAACTATTCAAGCCTTATTTTTTATTAGCTTTTCAAGTAATTCACATGCTCTCATTCTGATAATGGTGTCTGATTATACACTTTGACTTTAGAGTCTTGCTACTATTACTTTTATTATGACATTTTAGTATTTCTTATTTTTACTACTTACGAATTAGTTTGAGATGTTGGTTGAACATGTTAATAGTACAAGGTGGGTTTATAGTATTATATATTTCGGGGATTAGTATGATTTTACTACATGTTAGTATATTACTTGGGAACATATACAATTTTGGGTAAGTGGAATTCTTGTCAAACTTATTTCCACTAGTCAATAATGTTGAAAGAGTGAATTTACTGACTTTATTAGTCATTTGAGTGGTTAATGAATATAAACAATCAAACATCAATATGGAAAATCAATAATAATTGAATATGGAATTTATAGTCATGATCTACTTTGTAATATGAAATTTAAATAATTAATTTGTTCACTAATCACTGTGAAATCTTGAAATTTTACATTTTCTGAAATATTGCATGTTTCTGTCTTCCTCATTATTGTGTGTTAAATATGATCATTTCATTTTTTTTTTGTCTTCACTCTTTGTTACACTTTGTCTTGATAAGCTTGTGGTTGTGGTTGCTTATTATTATTGACTCCATTTCAGATATTGTGATAGAAGTTCCTTCTCCTTTTGATAATGATCTATGTCCTCCATGGAGATTGATCTTGAATTACCTGTATGTGAGCATGAGAAGCTTAATGTTGGAAATGATGTTACAGATACAGCATGTGATATGCATATTGAAGAGCAAAGCATTAATCCTTCCTCAATGACTGAACATTGTAAGGAAGCTTTAGGTGAAAATGCTTTATTTTTCCAGGATCAGGTGGATTTGAATTCCAATCAAGTGGATGCTATTGGTAAATTTCCCTTTAAAGAACCACAGAATGGTTTGGAATTTGAATCCAAGGAGGCTGCCTATTCTTTCTACAGAGAATATGCTCGCTCAGTGGGATTTGGCATCACGATAAAAGCCAGTCGACGCTCAAAAAAGTCTGGTAAATTTATTGATATTAAAATTGTTTGTTCCAGATTTGGAAGTAAGCGTGAGTCCAGTACAGCGGTTAATCCACGACCATGTACAAAGACAGACTGTAAGGCTAGCATGCATATGAAGAAGAAGCTAGATGGTAACTGGATCATATACAATTTTGTAAAAGATCACAATCATGAGATCTGTCCAGATGATTTTTTCAGGGGACGTAGCAAACAAACAAATAATGTAGCTTGTCAGAAGAAGGGTATGCAATTGGCTCTAGATGAGGGAGATATGCAGTTGATGATTGAATACTTAGTGTCTATGCAGTGTGAAAACCCCAACTTCTTCTATGCAATAGACCTGGATCAGAATAGACATTTGAGAACTGTATTTTGGGTTGACTCAAAAGGAAGACTTGATTATCAAAACTTCCATGATATTGTGTTGATCGACACTTTTTACCTGAAAAACAGATATAAAATTCCTTTTGTTCCTTTTGTCGGAGTCAACCATCACTTCCAGTACATTTTACTTGGATGTGCACTAGTTGGGGAGGAGACTGTTTCAGCTTTTATATGGTTAATGCGAGCATGGCTTAAAGCAATGGGTAACCTACCTCCAAAGGTGATTATCACAGACCAAGAGCAATGCTTGAAAGAAGCTGTCGTGGAAGTGTTTCCAGATAAACGTCATTGTTTCTGTCTATCACAAATTTTGTGTAAAATCACCAAGAATTTGGATTATATCATAGATCAAAATAATAATTTTATGGAAAAATTTGACAAATGCGTTCATAATTCCTGTTCACATGAGCAGTTTGAAAAGAGATGGTGGAAACTGATCAATAGATTTGAACTAGAGGATGATGAATGCGTTCAGTCATTGTATGAAGACCGTAAAAAGTGGGTGCCTACATACATGCGAGACGTTTCTTTGGCTGGGTTATCAACAACTGTAAGGTCTGAAAGTATTTCATCATCCTTTGACAAGTACATTTGTGTTGATTCTACCTTTAAGGAGTTTATTGAACAGCATAAAGTTTTCTCTACAGACAGTTTTGAGATGGAAGCGAAAGCTGATTCTGAAACAAGACAAAAGAAACCTGCATTAAGATCTTTATCACCTTTTGAGAAGCAGCTCTCTACAATTTATACATTTGTCATATTTGGAAAATTTCAATTGGAGATATTAGGAATGATGTCTTGTCATCTCCAGAAAGAAACAGAAGACAGGGCAAGTGTAACATTTCTTGTTGATGATTTTGAGAAGCAGAAGAAGTTTATTGTTTCTTGGAATGAAGCAGATTTGGATGTCTGTTGTTCATGTTGTTTATTTCAATACAAAGGTTTTCTATGTAGACATGCAATACTTGTTCTTCAAAAGTCTGGCATAACCAACATCCCATCCCGTTATATTTTAAAACGTTGGGCAAAAGATGCAAAGGCCAATCGATTTGCTGGTGACATAAGTACCAGGACTTCTAATAGAGTTCAACGTTTTAATGACCTTTGTAGGCGGGCAATTATATTAAGTGAACTTGGGTCTTTATCTGAAGATACTTACCGTGTTGCATCTCAGGCATTGGAAGAAGTCTATAAACAATGTGTGAATGCAAACAATTCTGCTGGAAGCACTTTAGAGCCCAACAAGATGGCTCTCAATGGTTTTGATGTTGAAGAGAAAAATTATGGCTGCCACAGGGCAAAACCTACCAAGAAAAGAAAGTCGTTTAATAAAAGGGTTAGTTGATGATCAACTAATATGGTGTTGCTAGAACTTGTTTTGACTTTGTAGTAAGTTGTGGGCATTCTTAAACAGATTTTGTATACTACAGGAATGCTCTGATTCAGAAAGAATCAATATCAAGATGCTGGACGATTTCCAAAAGCGGGTTTGTCACTTGTTACTTTTTTGGCCTTGTCTTATATGAATAAATCTTGGAGCTCTTATATTGCTCATACTTTGTAGGATCTTCAGTGGTCTTTTATGTGCAGGAACAGAGAAATTCGAGAGAACCCAACTTCGATAATTGTTACATATCTCAGCAGGACATGCAAACTGTGGTATATATTTCTGATTCCATGATTGTCCAAAAAAGTATTTAGTCATAGTACCCTAAAAGTGAAATTTTTTTTTTTTTAATGTTTATTCTCCTTTATTTGTTATTTTATTCTTTTGGGTACATAAGATAAGATTTTGTTCTCACAGGACTTAGATTCTAGAGCTTCAACTCTTGATGGCTATTATGGGGCTCAACAGAATGTGCTTGAAGACGTATTCTCTAGTCTTCTCTGTACCTTTTTCTTTTATAGTTGGATAGTGTATAAATTAATTGCCGTTTGTACATTTTAAAGGCGCAGATGAACTCAGTTTCTGTCGTGCATGATGGCTATTATAGCAGTCAACTGGCCATTCTAGGGCTGGTAGGGCACATGTACTTTCTCCTAGGCTCTTTTTTTGAGAGATGTTTATGGATCTGATATTTTGTTTCAATCTTCAGGGGCAAATGCCTTCCGTGTCAAGCCGTGGTCCACATTATGGGATGCAGCACAGCATACAAGGACCGATAGTGGGTTATGGTTCACATTTTGAAACTATATGACTTAAATTTTTTAAATCAAAGATAATTAGCTTCAGTTTTTTTTTCAGCTTCAAGGACAGCTCACTTTCAGAACGCCAACAGTGCAAGGGTGTTTTGACCTTCAAGATAGTATAGAACTTATGGTAATGCACTTGCATGACTCAGTTCTAATTTGCATTTTAGTTTGCATTGCAAAGTAAATTCACGAGATATGATTTTGCTTCAGGAACAACCTATTAGGGCCTCACAGTCCCATGGCATTACATCAAAGCAAAGCAACTAGATGTTGATAAATCACTTTCCTGATAGCTGGAAGAATACTGTTTCTTTCTATGTCAGATTATAACGCTATATGTATATAGGTAATATGTGTTAAAGCTCTTTTTGCCTGGGAAGTAGGGGAAAATTGCACTCTTGACCAAAAAATGAGAAAAAGATAGCTTCTACTATAGTGTCTACCAAAAATCTTGCACTTAGCTTTGTCATAAAAAGCTAGTTTGGTAGATTAAAACAACCCACACAAAGAGTAACGGCTCTAAGAACAAAGCATCTACTTGTGAGTGATTCTAAATTTCTAATGGTGGTGTGCGAAATGCAACTGCACAGCGTTCTGAAGCATAAACCCTAAACCTTACGTACCATATCCGATTGAGAATTAGAAATGAATGGGGAGGTATGTCAAGAATTAAGTGCATGCACAACAATTGCATAATAAAATAAATTTTTATTCCCACGATTCCATGAAATAGAGTAATCAAGTACCAGATGTTACAGCAAGAAGAGGAAGTGCTTATAACGATTGCATATTCGTGTTTTTGGATTGCTGTTGGAAAAGTTCAAACTATGATTTGGTAAAAGCTTGTCTATGATTGATTAGGGGTGGGCAAAATGAACTGAATTTATAAAAATTATACTGAACTTAAAAGTAATTTTCATGAACTGAACTAAACTAAATATTAGTTGAGACGAACTGAACTGAACTATTTTTTTGTATCATTGAACTGAACTTAACTATATTATAAAAACTTGAACTGAACTGCAATTTAAACTGCACTAAACTGTTATGATATTTTGAATTGAACAATTTTGACTCATTGATTTATCAAAATAGGGCACATTTGCCAACTTTACTTTATTTTTCATTTTATTTAAATTTTTCAAAGAAAAAAATATAAAAGTAAGTCAAACAAACTTAGTGAATTTTAAGCCTAAAAATAAGTAGTCTAACATAACTCAATTGATCCGTTAGTTCGACAAAATTGATATAATTTTTTTTTCATCATTTTTTTTCTAAAGTTTTGGTTATTAATCTATCGAGTTAATCCATTAAGACATAACATGTTAGACACATTTAATTTTTATCCTTTTATAAAAATAGTTTAATTTTTATAATTCAGTTTAGTTTTATAGTTCAGTACAGTTAACTTTTCAACAGTTCAGTTTAGTTTTTTTTTAAACAGTTCAGTTTTTTTACAAACAGTTCAGCTTTTTATAATACAGTTCAGTTCATCACCAGTTCAGTTTAGTTCAGTTTTTTTTTGCCCGTCCCATTGATAACTTTTATCCAATTCATGGTTTAAAGGTTTCCAACTAAAATCCTAGAATTTGACTGTGGCAAGGTCATTGTGATGTTTCCTATATAAATATAACTTCACATGTCGTGTTTGCAATCATGCACACCCTTTCCTTGATGAACAATAAGTGTGGGTCTGTGACTAAGGATGACAAATATATTCGTACCCACGGGTAATACCCGAACCTGTCCCGACTTTGACAGGAAATACCCGGTTTGACCGGGTATGGAAACGGGTACGGGTAAAACCCGATATATTAAATCGGGTACGGGTACGGGTATGTACTTACCCGCCCCGTACCCGTCCTCGTTCCTATTTTTAATTTAATACTCACTTTTAATTTAATTATATTAAAGAATTTTAATATTTTTTTATGTGTGATTATTTATTATAATATGAGATAAAGAAATAACCTAATTATAATTATAATATAATTAAAAAAAATATTTTAAAAATATTATATTTAAAAAAAAATAAAAATTTTTGACGGGTACGGGTACGGGTATACCCGATACCCGACAGGAACGGGGATGGGGATGAAAATCACATACCCGACGGGTACGGGTACGGGGACGGGGATGGATTTGCCTCGCGAGGACGGGGACGGGTATCATAAAACCCGTACCCGTCCCGCCCCGTTGTCATCTCTATCTGTGTCCCGACAAATAATGAGAGGTTCATTACTTCATTATTTCTACGCATGTTTTTTCTAATATTTTGGTTGAGCTGTTTTTAATCCGAAAAGTACCATTTGTTAATGGTAAGAAAATTTATTAAACAAAATATACATTAAGCCCAAAAGCACCATTTACTCTCTTGACTAGTACCAATAAAATAAAATAAAATAAAATGAAACAGTGGATTCAACAGTTAAAAGTAGGTAACCAAGCACCAAAATTAATATTTGTATTGAATTTGAAAGTTATAATTGTAAATGAGTAATTTAAGAAAATGGTATTCAACAATTTAGTAGGTTGTTTTATTTGCATCAATTTTATTATAATCTTAATATTCATCATTAGCTTGTCATGATTATTGCTCTCCAGTTTTTTCACCTGAATTTCCACATTATAAAGAAATTGAATTCGATGATTACCATATTAGATGTATTATATTATTTTGCTTAATTTCTATATATATATATATATATTATTTTTTATTTTTTATTTTTATTTTTTTATTTTTTGCTTTGAAGTGGCTGATAATATTAATTTTTTTATGAAGTTCATCTTACATAAGCAATTTTGTTTTATCAATAATAAAAAAATACAAGCGATTTCTCTGACCACTAACGGACTGTAGTGGTTCTTATACAAACGATTAACATGGGCTATTTATTTAATTATATTTTTATCCATTTAATTTAAATTACAAGCAATTTTAGGTTTTTCTAATTTTAAAACTGAACAAAATTGGTTCCCGTTGATTTTTCTTACTTAAAACTCTCATATTGTTATTTTTTACACAAAATCTTCATTAAAACCGATTAACTAAAAGAAAAAAAATAATCTCATTTTATCGAAAGAATATCATGTTTTTGTTAAATTTTGTTAAAAAAATAAAATTATTTAATATCTTAAAAGCCTTCAATTATTTGAATAAAAAAATAATAATTTGAGGGTTTTAGACTTTGGTACAAGAAAGAAAATTAAATATGTTTAAGCTTGAAAAAAAAAATATAATTAGTAACAAAAGAGTTTAGCTCAATTGGCTGTAAACACTTTGGTGCCAACGAATCCCATATATCAAAAATGAAAAACATAATTAGTTAAAAAAAATTAAAAATCATAATTGTAAATAATTTAAATTAAAATGACAAATTTAATTAAATCTAGATTTTAAATATTTAAGAAAAATGATCCTTTTAATCATGAAATATTAAGTGCAAATAAAAGTGGATAGAATTGATTTTGAATCATTAGAACATAATAATAACAAATAATTAAATTAATCTCAATTACAAATTTTTTATATTGGAACATGAACATGTAAGAAAATATTATCAAAATTTTAGTGACACTCATTATAACATTTTCTTATTATTACTCTTTCTAATATTGATTTAAAATCATAAATGCGAGTGAGTTTTATTATTAAATTAGTTGAGAGACTTATTAAATGAGACATAAAACTAAAAAAATTATAATTTTTAATAAATTTTTGTAAATAATAAAAAGAGTCTTAGTAAAATAATTTCATTAAGTTTTCTCAAGCATCATCAAACTTAATTAGTATCTTCACTTACATCTTCCTTTTTAGCCAACATTTTCACACAACAATTACCCTCTCTCTCTCAACATTTGCTTGAGATCCAAGGCCAGCTTCAAATATCTAGAATCAAATATGTATTTTGGTGAAAAATATAATAACTAAATTATGTGATATTCTAAGTTATCTTAATTCTTAAACTATTGACGAAAAAATATTTTCTAATATATTATGCATATCAAAATAAAATTAACTTTTATTATCAATAAATAAAGGACTCTATTATTATTAATATATAAAATGTAACACCAACACTCTTATTTGTGTCTTTTCTATTTATTTATTTTCTTGCATGATTTAAGTAAGAAATTTTATATAAGAATTTGAAATTTTTAAGAAATATAAATGTGCTCAGAATAATAAATACTAGTTAATATTTATTCTATTTTTGAATCTAAGTTTAGAAAATAACAAGATGATAAGATTGTTCTTAATTAATTATATATTCTCAAATAACAATTTTTAAAAATATTATGCATTATATTCTTAAGTGTAAAATAATTTAATAGACAAATAGATATTATTGATTTATGAATTATTTAAGATTAAATTATTTAGTTAACCTTAATTTTATTTTCAAGATGAATACTAAAATAACACTCTTTAATCTATGAGAAAAATAAGAAATAATAATTAGGTAAATTAAAATTTTATTTCAAAATTTAATTAAACTTAATAATTAACAATGGATTAATTATATATATATATATATGAATTCATGTGTAATAATAATAATAATAATAATAATAATAAATTATGATCATGTTTGCACGTAAAAATTATACAAATAAAACTAATGCAATTAAGAAAAATGAAAAACAGGAAATGCGTATATTTATATTATAAGGAAATGGTTTGCGAAGATGAAGTAATAGAACTGACATGACATGATTTACATCAGACCTTTCTGTTTAAATAAAAAGACAAAGTGATAATAAAAATCTAAAAGAATCCTAAAAAAGATTTACATGAGTAAAATGTGTTGTGACTTTTTTTCAAACAGTCAAATTACCTACCCTATTTTAGTTTAAATATTCATGGAGGAACTAAATTATAATCTCTCACGGAAGTAAAAGAAAAGCTATACTACTGTTCAGCTCTCATTGTTGTTACTGCATTAGAGATTTAGAGGTAAGGGACAGAGGATATTTAATTTCATTTTTGTTTCACAAAGAGTTCAAAGGATTGAGATTTATCCCCTCAAATTCCTTTTTAAGTTTTGTTTGAATATAATTGTATTTTGCTATGATTTTCTTTATACTTGATCTTATATTGTGATAAATATATCCTGATTTTCAATTATCACAATGCTATAAACTGAATTCAAAATATAGACTAAGAACGTGTTTGCAACTTATAGTGGGTAGTATTGTTTACTTATAAATATGAAGAAAAAATATGATAATGTATATGATAATATTTATTTAGAAAATTAACTTTCTATAAGTAATAATAATGTCTTGAAAACTAAGAATTCTGTAATATTTAGATTATATTATATTATATATAATTATAATAGTTACAGTAAGATTAAAATTTAGATTATATGGTGAATATATTTTTGTTAGATTTTTCAATGTTCCATATTTTATATATTAAATAATTATAATTATTATTATACATATATATTAATATATTAAATTATGAATAGTAATTTTTTTAAATTTTGTGTGAGACAAATAAATAAAGATATATATATATATATATATATATATATATATATATTAAATTAGTAAATGAATTCATAACTCTTAAATATAATGTAGTAATAAATATTGATGAAAAACTATCGAATCTGTTACACACTTAGGTTTTGGAATACATGATAGAAAATTATCTAAAATAATTATAATAGAGTTTCGTTAACAGTAATTTGTAATAGAGAAAGTATTATCCTTACGACTATATATAATATTAATGATAAATCAAATAAAAATTATAATATTTTTTTGATGTTTTAGAAAATAGTAATAATTATTATATTAATTTTATAGATTAAATGAGAAATAAAATCTTTTGACATAAAATTTTATACAATAATAAATATTTATTTTAATCTAAATATTGATCACCAAAATACATAAATAATTTAAAGTAAAAAAATATATAATTAGGTTGAAGTTTAAACTATAATTATATTTCAATTTTTGATTAAATTAGGATCATGAAGATACATGTTATTATGATTGAATTTTGATGTTTGATTGATCATACCTCTTATAGGTATTTGTGAGAAGTACCATGTTACAAAGGAAATTTTGTCAAAAATTTTAAAAATATTTATGAGTTAATGAGGCCTTAGATTATAAGTTTAGAGTATTTAATGGTAAACCATGTATAGAAGGCATGTGTTCAAGGAAGTTTAGTAAGTCACACTTTGGTATACTATGGGATGAAGGCAGAGATCACTATAAAGGTCTATAGGGTATGGTATCAAGGGGTGAGACTCCTAGTGGTTAGGCTAGCTACCTTGAAATTGTTGTATTTTTGAGTGATATTTCAAAAAGGTTAATATGTTTATTTAATTATAAAAATATTTTAAATTAATTATGCTTTATTAAATAAATATTTTAATTAAAATTAGTCTTGTTGACTTGGTCTTATCTTATATTTTGACTTGGTTTTTAAGAGATAATATATTTTATCTTATGATTTGGTCAAAGGTAATTTTGAGAAACAACTTCTCTTCATTATAAATATGACATACAGAAGATTTTGAGCAGATATCTCCACACACATCTTTTCTTGATTATATCATGAGTTTCATGGGTTATTCTCACTTAAGAAAACTTGTTAGTTCTGTTTCCTCAATTATTAATTAGGAAGAACCTGTTATATCCTGGGGGACTTGCACATCATGCGGATAAGTTCTTAAGGATAGTGCTATCACACGTCTCAGGTTATTATTAATTTTTGTGATTGTATAATTTCCATATCAGATAGAGAATTCCTATCCGTGATGAATGTGAAGATGGACAACAATGTACAACAGAAACCAAGACAATCATGTAATTTGACTTGATAACCCTAACACCTACTTAATATTATTAAGATTGGTTAAGCATATACCCCAAGTGAAGCCTTGTGCTAAATTGTTGGGAAAAAAAATAATGATAAAGATGGTACTATTATGAGGGGGATATGAGATTCCAATCAATTCCCAAAATAAATAAAATACTTGATGATGATTATCAAGTGAGGTATGGATCCATACAAGTTTAGACTATCTTACAATAACTTGGGTTAAATCCTAGGAGCCCTTGCACACATAATATTAGTTAATTGATTGATTGTAATTAATTGCTTAGGTATACCCTATGAACTATAATCACCTCACTTCTTTCTTTTCTTTTCCTTCCATGTATGTGAGACGAATTCATGATTAGCAGTCAACACTAATGGAGGACACTCCTATGATGGGGAGATTTTTCCTACAGTTCAATAACCACAATTACTAGACCCATGATAACTTTTTTAAGGATGTCACTTTTAAAGGGTTGGTGTCATTTCAATTCCTATTTATAGACCATCAAGTTAGGATGTAACCTGCCATCTTGGCCATTTCATTGATATTGACACTACCACCTGCTCCTAGATATGTTAGAGTTGACTCATCACCTTTATCCTTCGATTCATCATCTCTTGACACTTTTGATAATGAGCAAGCAATTCCAATGATTCAACTTTATAAGCAAATGGATTCCATGCTCTTTCACCTCCACATGTACTAGATTTGAGGCATCACTTGCCCAGTGAATAATTTGATGATGGAGAGTATGATATTGAAGATGATGATTCAAATATTGAGGAGGAATCAAATCTTGAGGAAGACCTCACAGAGTGACATGCATGACTAGCTGACTTTAGAGTAGTGGAATGAGAGTATATATTTGGTTGCTTTGACATATATACCCTTATATTTTGTTTGTTTATAATGGGGTAGTGAAAAACTTTTTGTACGTGTATATCTTTCTAATGTTAGTAAGTATAATTTTTTATAGAAAAAAAAAATGTTGATGAGTTGTAAAGCATGATCTAAGAATATGTTTGTGACATTGTATGATGATGTATGACTTAACTAATAATGCATTTATATTTATATCTATATGACGTTTATTCTATAATAAATTTATTTTAATTTCATACTAATACACTACAAAATTAATTTTTAATAACAATGTTCTTTTTAAATATATTCATAATAATAATAATAATAATAATAATAAAGCACTTAGATTTTTTAAAATTAGTTATTTTAGTTCATCTTTAATCATTTAAATAAATTTAACATGTCATACTAATATTGTTTAACTTGTCAAGGTGTCGCATAAAATGTAATGCATAAACCAAAAAGTTTAATAAACATGTAAATCAAGGAGTTTAATGTTAAAAATATGCTGATAAATTAGTTAATTAAGTTAATAATATTAAATTTATTTTAAAATTTAATTTTTTTAAATTTAGTCTTATCTTTTAGGATAAATTGGGAATTTTTTTAATATAATTTACGCAAATAGTAATAATAATTTAACATGTAGTTACAGTTACACAAAGGTGAGGGAGTAAATTAGGAATAGTTAATTAATTTAGCTTATAAGAAATGAATAAATATTTATGTGGTAAAGGTTAGCGTGGGGGGTTTGTGTAATAAATAGTGTGGGTTTGGGTATTGGGATGTGATGCTGATGAGTGAGGCGAGGTGTTTTTCCTCTTCAAACACGCTCCCGCCAAAGACACGAAGGTGCGTTTGTGGTGTTTTTGCTGTTTGGAAGAAGCAAAGGGATGAGTGCTGTGAACATCACCAACGTCACCGTCCTCGACAACCCTGCTTCCTTTCTCACTCCCTTTCAGTTCGAGATTTCCTACGAGTGTCTCGCCGCTCTCAAAGACGGTAACTTCTTCTTTCTTCTTTTTAGGGTTTCACTTTCCATTCTAATGCCTTCTACTTTACATTAGGATTAGGGTTTATGTTTTCAGCCCCTCTCTGTATACAGATCTTTGCCACGCCTCCTGCTTTCTCTTTTCTCTGCATTCTCTTAAACCCACTCCCAGGGTTTTTCTTCTTATAATCTGTGGAATCCCCAATTTACCCTAAAACTCCCCTCCTCTAATTTAACAATTAAAAGTTTGCTTATCCATATCACTCATGATTGGATGTGGATCCATACTACAATTTTTCTCTCTTTTCGATACAGCCTTTGACCTTGTTCTCGAGTGAAATCACTTTTTTTCAAATTTTAGTTGAGGACTTCACTTTTGTCCTCCTGAATTATTCACCACATTGTATATGTGAAAACCCATTGAAAATATTTTCTTCTGAGTGGTTTTCAGGGAACGAACATAATCCAAATTATCATGGCACATTTGGGTCTAAAAGTTGTAATAAAGGCTAGTTTTTTTTTTTTTTTTTCATATCATCTTCACTTTAGTTTTACTCCCTCATCATCTTCACTAAATGTTTGGTAATGTATGTTGGCTGTTGGGTACAGATTTGGAATGGAAGCTCATATATGTTGGATCTGCTGAGGATGAGACCTATGATCAATTATTAGAGAGCGTCCTTGTTGGTCCCGTCAATGTTGGGAACTATCGCTTTGTTTTACAGGCAAGCTTTTTGAATACTAATCTTTTGAATGCTGTGTAACATGCAATTGCTCATACGCTCAACTTTTTAAATGCCGTTCGGATTGCAGGCAGATCCACCAGATCCATCAAAAATTCGTGAAGAAGATATAATTGGTGTCACGGTGCTTCTGTTGACATGCTCTTATCTGGGTCAGGAATTTATTCGTGTTGGCTATTATGTGAACAATGATTATGATGATGAGCAGCTGAGAGAAGAACCTCCACCAAAGGTTTTAATTGATAGGGTTCAAAGGAACATTTTGTCCGATAAACCAAGGGTCACAAAGTTCCCCATCAATTTCCACCCTGAGAACAACGAAAATGAAGAGCAACCCCCTACATCTGAGCACCCATCTGAAACTGGAGAAGATCCACTTGCCTTAGTTGATCGTGATCCTCCAGATGAGAAGGGTTCTTAACATTTTGTAGGTATACAGACCTTTCAATTCCTAAATCTCCAACATTACATTCACTGTATGGGTTATGATGCCGCTTTTGTGAATCTCTGTTCGATGATGTGAATGAGATTTGAGTTCTTTTGGGAGTAGGGGCCATGTAGCACTAGGTTCAAAATGTTTGTAATGTATGAAAACAAGTTTCTTTGAATGAAGTTTTGCAATGCAAACCCGACTTTATGGATTATCACAGTTTCAGAAATCACGATCTTTATGATTTGTAATAGCTAAGGTTTCACTGTAAGCTCTAGGTCATTTTTACCTTCTTTTTCTATTCAGTTGATCTGTGATTTTTTGCTTAATAATATAATGACTAGGGCTGGCAATAGGCCGAGGAGGGTGAACCTTGGGCACAACGGTAAGATTGTTGCCTTGGGGTGTAAAGGTCACATGTTGAAAATCTTTGAAATTGCCTCTTCCTTTGCAAGGATAAGGCTGTATATATTTATCACCCCATTAGGAAGCCTTGTGCATTGGGACAGCATTTAATAAAATGACTTGGCAATAGACTGAGGCTCTGCTTATTGTGGCTGATCATGGATTGGGTTATTCGGCCAACTTGATCTGGCTCGACCCAAACTAAAAACATAACGTTTTTGCAAGTTAAGTAACCAGAATTTGAATTTTTACATGTTTGACAAAGTTCAGTGTATGACATCTCTAATGGCTCACTCCACTTTTTGGTTCTCAATTCGCTTTTGGTGGGTCTTTATTATGCCACATAATATTTAGGAATTGTAGTAATTTTTATTTCAATGATGAACCTATTTAAGAACATAGAGTAGGTCTCACATCTTACCTCATCTTTATATATATATATATATTTAAACTTATATGTTTCAAGATAACTCGTCTTAATTTTGAAACAGTAAATCTATAAAAATAATATATTTCGATAATTTTTTTTATCACAACAATTAAAACTTTTCATTAAATGCTCGTACCATCTCGTTGAGGCATTGAGATGATGTTGACTAATGTAACATGGTATAAATATCATTTATGAGGTAGTATTTCATATTACATTACATATATTCATAGTAAAGTGTAAAATGGGAGTTTTTCAATCCAAAATGTCATCAAACAAATTAGATTGGTTTAGCATGGTAAAATCATTGTTTGAAGTCATAATGACAAAAGATGTATTTTAATTTTTATAACAAGTCTAGTGATCAGGGGCCTTTGGAACCTTGGGCTGCAAAAAAGTTATACTTATACATATAAATATTTATGTATAAAGTTATTCTAATAGGAAAAAATATACAAATAATTTTTTTAATGTTTTATATTCTATTTTTTTTAATAACTTCTTTCTCTATTTTCTTTTCCTTTCTATATCTTATATTTTCTTTCTCTCCCCTTCATATTTCTCTCATTACTAATTTCCCAAATATTTTTTAAAGCCTCTGTATTTTTATAAATATTTCTTGATAACAAATAAATTAAAAATCATTTCATTATGGTATTTTTTTAAGCAGGGAATGTATGATTCTTATTGTTATAATATTAAGAATTAAATTTTGCTTTAACAAAATTCGGGGGTCAACTTTATTTTTAAAATGTTAAACATGATATCCAACTACAATATAGAATTCCTATCATTAGAATTGCTTATTTGAATTTAAAAAATTAAATTTATTTCTCCTATCACAACATTATGGTCTTATAATTTTTGTTTAATTTTGATAATTTTGATTTTCATAACATGTAACCAATTACTATAAATATTTTAATTTTAATTAAATTTAATATATTAATTTAAAATTACAATTTATTTTGAATAAAATAAGTTTTAGTTCTTGAACTTATGTAAATTTTTATTTTTAGTCTCTAAACAAATTTTATTTGGTTTTAGTTTCCAAAAAATTTCTTCATGAGCTAAAAATCTTGATGTCATAGACAAAATATGTTAATAAGACAAATAGTTTAAGAATTAAAAGATTTATTTGTTTTGATTTTTGATTTTGATTTTGATTTTTTTCCCAATTCGAACTTAATTGTTCCAATTAAGGTTGAGTTAGTTTGATTTGAATCATTAGATTATGCTGAATATTTTTATTTGATATGAATTTTTTTATTTTATATTAATGTAAGGTAAAAGAATTTCTTGTATTTTAACGACTAAATATTTATTTTAAGATCTTTATAATATGGTGGTACTCATAAAATTTGTTTTCCAAAATTATTTTCATATGATATAAATCTAAAAATAAAATAAATATGATAAATTTACTCATATTATTAATTAAAATATACGACTTGAAAAGTAAGATTTTGCTTACTTTTTTAATTGGACATCTTGTGAGTATATAGACATGTTCGTAAGTTTGTGGACATCACAAATAATAGGTCATGATTATTTTTAATCTGCATAATAATAAGAACCTTTTAGGTTCAGCCAATGAAATTTGCAGGTTTAACTTCCAAAGCTCGCAGACTACCCACTTCATTATAGGGGTAATGATAGATGTATTTGGATAAATGTTTGATGTTTATTTTTAAGATATAAATTAAAACTTTGATATTTGATTGTCTATTTAGATTTTTATGTTTGATTAATGGTTGATATGTTTGGACCTGTCAATTTAAAAAACATTGAGATTGATGTTTTTTAAGACTCAATTTTAAAGACATTAAGATAGCAAGACTTTGGGCCCGTTTATTTTGCAAACCAAACTTCTCAAACTTTAAAAACGTGAACTTTATAGAGGACTGATTTGTATACTTATCTCCATCTTCTATATACATAAATTAAAATAATCATTTTGAACAAAAGTGTTCTTAAAACTTTTAATTTAATAGAAACATTGTTTTTTTAACATTTTTCTTAACCCGTTATTTTTATTAATCCATCATTTTCATCTTTTAATTCTAAATTGAATTTTAATATTTATATATTGAAAAATATTTATTCATTATAAAATTTAATTATATAAATATTAATAATACACTTTTTTAACACATTTCTTCAAATATATTTTTAGTTAAAAATTTATTGAAAATTATAAATTTGTTTAATAACATGAACTTTTGTGGAAATGGAGTATTGTAGAAAGTTGAATAGTGTGGGAAGTTGGAATCGTTTTGCCTGGCTTCAGCAAAAGTTAAGTGTTAAGGTCCTACTACACTCATGGATGTCAGTGGGAGAAAAGTGAGCTCTGGAATCGAGCTGCTTCGAGTATGGAGGAGATTATTCAAAGAATCTTATATTATGACTCAAATTATTTAGCATAAATTTAAAGTATAATTTATACATTTAATTTTATAAAATATAAGTATTTATATAATACTCAGATTAAAAGAATAGTAAATAGATATTTATATAAAATAAAATATATTTGATTAAGCTAATGGCAATACATAGTTGGCAGCTGAGAAGAGAAAGCTGGACCTAGTGATTAACGAGTTTGGGTGCATGATTATTATCGCATTAACTCTTTGGAAGCTCCGGGTGACAGAAACAGGCATGCATAGCATGGTTGAGGTATAAAAGGGTGTAATGATGAGTGGTAAACACAATCTTACGATGCAAATACCAAACCCAACAATGAAAAATGTTTCCGATGTCCAATATCTTCATTGACCAATCTCTTTCATCTGGTATGCTTTCAAGACCTTTATAATATGGGTTTGCAAGCATACCAGCAGAAAGGTATTGGTCATACTCCATACTAATGATCATTCATTGATCACAAGTGTTGGCTATATATTTAGCTTTCCGCCACTGTCTTATGGGAAGTTAAGAGCAAGTCTTTATACTTGCTCTCTCCATGCAACTGAATCTCTTTCATTTTTTCATATCTATTTCATGTCCTCCATTGAAGGAACAAAAGTTAAGGAATTGCTTGTTTCACTCATCATCCTTAACTAGTATTCATTCATAATTCTTACTGAGCAACGGCAAAAGCTTTAAGCATATTTTCTGTCAATCTCTATTTTATATGGTTTGTTTCTGATTTCTAGAAGTTAGTTGGTTTTATCAACTTCTGCAGAAAAGAATCAAGTTGCTTTTTTAGGAAGTGTTCACATTCAAGATCAGGGAGATGCTGGGAGCAAAAATGTTCTTAATCAGAATCACTGTTCAAGATTCATATCCATAGCTTTATAAGGGTGCAGCTTCTAATGATAGTAAGTATATCCAAACTTTGTTGGAGAGAACTTGCATATATATTAAACAATTACATATTCTTTCACTCTGGTAATTTCTTATTAGAACATGATTTTGAGTTTGTCTGTGACTAATGACAATCACCTGCATTGACAAGTGCAGATTTTTGGGGACATGATGGTTTCATTGAGCTTGGTGGAAAGGAGACGCCAAAGACCAACTTTTAGTGTCATCTATTATGGTTTATATTCGTCTATTATTGTTGGATTCCAAATGTGTCAATATGCATCTCATTGAGTTAGCTAAGACCCTTATAGAAGGAGGTTGAGCAATTATAGTCATAGTAGTAGTGAATTACCAAGTGCAAAGCTAGCAGTTAGGCCTACAGAAATAGTGTATTGTAAGAAAAGTGAGAGCGGAAAGAATCATGCCAAAGACCAGTGTTGGATTCATGACTTACCAGAGAAGAAGGAGAAGAATATGTTGTAATATATTTGGGAGAAGGAAATAGGAAATTGTAATCCATCCCCATTGATTTATATACTTTAAAATTTATGACAGAAGAAACTGGTTCCAAGATAAAGGTACCACGTACTTATTGACTACTGGAACAAACTGAAACAATAAAAGATTAAATCATATGCAGCCTATAAATCAAATATTTAAAAATCAAGAAGTGTTCTGTTAAGAGAATTCAGACCCAGACTCACGAATTTGGATCAAGTATCATCTTAACACTGTTTAGGGTATTCATTTTGTCATAAAATAAATCTTGATTTGCATTGGTAAAATGATATTTTATTTAATATATTAATTTAAAATTATAATTTATTTTGAATAAAATAAGTTTTTAGTTCTTGAACTTATGTAAATTTTTATTTTTAGTCTCTAAACAAATTTTATTTGGTTTTAGATTCCAAAAAATTTCTTCATGAGCTAAAAATCATAGACAAAATATGTTAATAAGACAAATAGTTTAAGAATTAAAAGATTTATTTGTTTTGAATTTTGATTTTGATTTTTTTCCCAATTCGAACTTAATTGTTCCAATTAAGGTTGAGTTAGTTTGATTTGAATCATTAGATTATGCTGAATTTTTTTATTTGATATAATTTTTTTATTTTATATTAATGTAAGGTAAAAGAGTTTCTTCTATTTTAACGACTAAATATTTATTTTAAGACCTTTATAATATTTGTATTCCAAAATTATTTTCATATGATATAAATCTAAAAATAAAATAAATATGATAAATTTACTCTTATATTATTAATTAAAATATACGACTTGAAAAGTAAGATTTTGCTTACTTTTTTAATTGGACATCTTGTGAGTATATAGACATGATTGTAAGTTTGTGGACATCACAAATAATAGGTCATGATTATTTTTAATCTGCATAATAATATAGGAACCTTTTAGGTTCAGCCAATGAAATTTGCAAGTTTAACTTCCAAAGCTCGCAGACTACCCACTTCATTATAGGGGTAATTTCATTATAGGGGTAATGATAAATGTATTTGGATAAGCTAGTCAAGTAGCCTGATATAACTTAAGAAGGGGAGGGGATGAATTAAGTTTTCTAATTTTTTTTTATAAAATTTTTTCAAATTACTTTCTTACAAATTCAATTACTTAGACAAATTTGAGTGTATAAGTTAATGATGATGCAAACCTACTCAAACACAATTAAATATCAAGTAATTAAAAGTGTAGGGAAAGAAGAATTGTAAACTTAATTTTATACTGGTTTGGCCAATCCTGCCTACGTCCAATCCTCAAGTCTCCCACTTGAGATTTCACTATCCTTGTAATCTTTACAAGACTTGAATCCTCCAACACCTTGAAACACCCTTTCCTTGTGTTGAGATTCAAAACCAACAAGGAGAAAACTCTTTCTCCTTTACAGATCTAATGATCAATTGGGTTTTTCAGAATAACTCTCTTGAAGAGTAGATATTACAATATGAAGATCCTTAACGAACTCTTAAGAATTTGCAAGTGATTATGGCCAAGAAGATTTTGTAATTCTTTTTTTTTTTTTTCACATTTCAGTTCGTCAACCTTTTTAAGGAAAAATCCTCTGTATTTATAGATAAAAATTTCATGGTTGTATCCTTTCATAAAAAGGTGTAACTATTTGAATTCTTTTTGAAAAGATACACTGGTAATCGATTACAAGGGTTTGGTAATCGATTACAACAGTTATAAATTTGAAATAATTGAAACGTTGTATCTTAGTATTCAAATTTTAAAATTTTATCTTCTGGTAATAGATTACAAGGACTGGTAATCCATTACCAGAACATATTTTTATTGTTTCAAAAACTTTATATGTAGAAAACTTCATATCAATAATTTCATTGACAAATCTCTTTTAAGAAATGATTTAAACTATTCTTTAAAGCTTTTCTTAAGTCTTATGAAAACATTTTTACTTACTTTCAAAAGATTTAAAACTTGCTTAAAACTAAATATATTAATTTGAGGTTTTTGAAAACTTTTTCTTAAGGCCAAACATACTTGCAATTCTTAAAAGATTCTTTTAGATTTTTAGTTAAGTTGACAAGACTTATCTATGTAACACTTGAAATCTTGTTCTTGCATCAACTTGCTTTAGCTCAACCTTGAATCTTTTTTAATGTTTTATAATCATCTTGACATCATCAAAACATTTGTACATATTTTCTTCTACAGGATAAATGTTTGATATTTATTTTTAAGATATTAATTAAAACTTTGATATTTGATTGTTTATTTAGATTTTTATGTTTGATTAATGGTTGATATGTTTGGACCTCTCAATTTAAAAAACATTGAGATTGATGTTTTTTAAGACTCAATTTTAAAGACATTAAGGTAGCAAGACTTTGGGCCCGTTTATTTTGCAAACCAAACTTCTCAAACTTTAAAAATGTGAACTCTATAGAGGATTGATTTGTATACTTATCTATATCTTCTATATACATAAATTAAAATAATCATTTTGAACAAAAGTGTTTTTAAAAATTTTTATTTAATAGGAACATTTTTTTTTTACATTTTTCTTAACCCATTATTTTTATTAATCCATCATTTTCATCTTTAATTCTAAATTGAATTTTAATATTTATATATTCAAAAATATTTATTCATTATAAAATTTAATTATATAAATATTAATAATACACTTTTTAATACATTTCATCAAATATATTTTTAGTTAAAATTTATTGAAAATTATAAATTTGTTTAATAACATGAACTTTTGTGGAAATGGAGTATTGTAGAAAGTTGAATAGTGTGGGAAGTAGGAATCGTTTTGTGGAGCTTTCAGCAAAAGTTAAGTGTGAAGGTCCTACTGGAAGGAGAGGGCTAAACAACATTGGGTATGGGAGAGTGATGATATAACACTCGTTTGTTTTCATTCTTCAGTCGCACGTAGGAAAAAGCAAAACCAAATTACTACACTGATGGATGTGAGTGGGAGAAAAGTGAGCTCTCGGGGTTGTTGTTCGTTCTTATTTTGACAATGCCAAGATAAGTACTCCTCTGTCGACGGAAGGGGTGCATCACGCTGTCTTTCAAAAGCATAATGATAGTCTCCAAGCATTTGTGGGATGATGTGGTTAGAGCATGTAATGAGTGGCTGGATTCTGGTACTATTCCTCGTCCCATGAATGATACTAACATTATTGTTCTTATAGGATATCAGTGTTGTTCTCCTTAGAGTGGATTTTTAATATGTGTCGAGTCTGTAATTAACGTATCAAGTTGGGGTTAATAGTGATCAAGTGGGGGTGGGGCCCATCTTTGATCTTCATAATATATTTAAAGGACCTTATCCATGACTGGGATGATACCAAGGTTGTGGAGCATGCGGACGAGCTCTGCAATGGATCTGCTTCCAGTATGGAGGGGATTATTCAAAGAATCTTATATTATGACTCAAATTATTTAGCATAAATTTAAAGTATAATTTATACATTTAATTTTATAAAATATAAGTATTTATATAATACTCAGATTAAAAGAATAGTAAATAGATATTTATATAAAATAAAATATATTTGATTAAGCAAATGGCAATACATAGTTGACAGCTGAGAAGAGAAAGCTGGACCTAGTGATTAACGAGTTTAGTTGCATGATTATTATCGCATTAATTCTTTGGAAGCTCCGGGTGACAAAAACAGCCATGCATAGCATGGTTGAGGTATAAAAAGGTGTAATGATGAGTGGTAAACACAATCTTACGATGCAAATACCAAACCCAACAATGAAAAATGTTTCCCATGTTCAATATCTTCATTGACCAATCCCTTTCATCTGGTATGCTTTCAAGACCTTTATAATATGGGTTTGCAAGCATACCAGCAGAAAGGTATTGGTCATACTCCATACTATATACTCCATACTACTAATCATTCATTGATCACAAGTGTTGGTTATATATTCAACCTTCAGCCACTGTCTTATGAGAAGTTAAGAGCAAGTTTTTATACTTGCTCTCTCCATGCAATTGAATCTCTTTCATTTTTTTCATATCTGTTTCATGTCCTCCATTGAAAGAACAAAAGTTAAGGAATTGCTTGTTTCACTCATCATCCTTAACTAGTATTCATTCATAATTCTTACTGAGCAACGACAAAAGCTTTAAGCACATTTTCTTTCAATCCCTATTTTATCTGGTTTGTTTCTGATTTCTAGAAGTTAGTTGGTTTTATCAACTTCTGCAGAAAAGAATCAAGTTGCTTTTTCAGGAAGTGTTCACATTCAAGATCAGGGAGATGCTGGGAGCAAAAATGTTCTTAATCAGAATCACTGCTCAAGATTCATATCCATAGCTTTATAAGAGTGCAACTTCTAATGATAGTAAGTATATCCAAACTTTGTTGGAGAGAACTTGCATATATTCAACAATTACATATTCTTTCACTCTGGTAATTTCTTATTAGAACATTATTTTGAGTCTGCCTGTGACTAATGATAATCACCTGCATTGACAAGTGCATATTTTTGGGGACATGATGGTTTCATTGAGCTTGGTGGAAAGGAGATGCCAAAGACCAACTTTTAGTGTCTTCTATTATGGTTTATATTCATCTATTATTGTTGGATTCCAAATGTGTCAGTATGCATCTCATTGAGTTAGTTCTAAGACCCCAATAGAAGGAGGTTGAGCAATTATAGTGAGAGTAGTAGTGAATAACCAAGTGCAAAGCTAGCAGTTAGGCCTACAGAAATAGTGTATTGTAAGAAAAGTGAGAGCGGAAAAAATCATACCAAAGACCAATGTTGGATTCATGACTTACCAGAGAAGAAGGAGAAGAATACGTTGTAATATTTGGGAGAAGGAAATAGGAAATTGTACTCCCCATTGATTTATATACTTCAAAATTTATGACAAAAAAAACTGGTCCCAAGATAAAGGTACCACGTACTTATTGACTACTAGAACAAACTGAAACAATAAAAGATTAAATCTTATGCAGCTTATAAAGCAAATATTTAAAAATGCAGAAGTGTTCTGTTAAGAGAATTCAGATCCGTACTCACGCCTTTGGATCAAGTATCATCTTGACACTGTTCAGGGTATTCATTTTGTCATAAAATTTCCTCTCTTTATTTTTTAGATCAATTGTCAGTGTTAATTTTCTTTTTTTTTTTTTAACAATTGTCATTGATAGTGAGTGAACAAGTATGTTTCCTAATTTCCTTTTATTAAGTAAATTTGTGTTAATAAACAAATTTATACCATTATTAACATGCATTTTACGATAAATTTATAAAATCAACAAACTTAAACCTTAAACCTTAAACTCTAAAAAAATTAATTAGAATGAAATTTTTTTATTTGGATTAAAAATCTCAACTTATATGAACTTGTGATGATTATAAATTAGGTTGACTTGGCAACTTATTAAAAAATTATAAATAATTTTTTTATTTATCTTATATTTTATGATAAATAATATTTAAAAAAGATAAAACATTGTCAAAACTAATAATGAATCAAATGATTCAAATATTAAATGGAGCATGTATTTGATAATTTTATCAACAACAACATTAAGTTCACAATAAAATATCTTAAAATTAATAATTAAGAATTAATTTTTATTTTATAAAATATGATTTTCGTTGATCAAACATTATTTTAAAATAAATAAGAATTAAATTTAGAAGTATCAGGTTGACTCATGTCCTAAGACAGACCCTATAAACAATATATAAGACTTGGTTAGTGGGATTTGTTTTGGAACTTAATAACACACACATATATATATATATATAGAGAGAGAGGAGTAATTAAATAATTTCAAGAATAACTCGTTTAACTTACTTTATATAATAACTCATTATGTATGTTAAATTTTAATAATTTAATCATTAAATTAAAATTTCTTAATGCATAGATCCAACCATTTTGAATTCAAAAGTTATCTTGTATTTTATTTTGTTAATTCAAATTGACATATAACCATAAAAATAATTAATATGTTGATTTATATTTATATAATAACTTTTGTAATTTTTAAATTTTTTAACAATTTGTAAAATTGATCTTATATATTAAGAATTTTTAGTTTAACAATTGAAACGTTAAAATTCAATATATATAATGAGTTATGGAATAAAATAACGTGATTAAGACTTATTCTTAAAATTATTTGTTGTCATCTATATATATATATATATGATGAGTAATTTTTGTTATGGAATGTAGGTGACTAGGAAGTAGAGAGTAGAGACAGATCATAAATGGTGGTTTGGGCAAGTTGTTCTGCTACTTAGTCTGTTGCCAGTTGCAACACGTACACAGACACCATATCTTCTCTCTTTCTCCGCCACTGACGTTGAATAATATGTAGTTGGCTTGACAAAGGTAGGTGGCTAGGCGTTTTGTTGCATGGGAAGCTCCGAGATGACATGGTGACAGAAACACATGGATATGGTTGAGTTTAGGTATGAAACATTGGCATTGGCATTGGCATATGTCTCTAAAACTAAAACCAATACACCATACTACAAGGGTCTCACTTGCTATGGGTATTGTGAAAAGAAACACCATGCCTCCTTCCCTCGTCCATATCATAAAGCTCTTCTGCTTATTCATCCATACCTTTCTACTCCATATACTATAAAGGTCTCACCGATTACTCCCTTGTACTTGACCAATATTATCTACCACTACCACCCTTTCTCAGTAACTTTCATCTAAGCAACACAAACTCACATGCTGCAACCCACTACCAGGACCACGCCAAACATCCATTAACACCAACTTTTAAGGTGTTCCTGTGTTAGGATACACACTTCAATTATCCTTGTTGTGTCGGGTCTGATCCTGGGTCTCGGTCTTCTCGTTCCTATCCGGGTAGTCCGATGTCAGGGGGGTGCCTACAAAGACACTCCAACGCTCAAGTAAGTACTCGACGTAATAAATGCGGTAGTTGAAAAGTGCTTACATACCTCGTTGGGGTCCTATTTATAGGTGTTCTTATTGGGCCGTGATTAGGGATTGGGCCCCGAAAAATTAGGGGGGTTAATCCGATATATTATGTTAATTAAGCTTTCCGTAATCATCCTGGCGCAGGTATGGGGTTCGGCCGAGCGCACCGAACGTGTCGTTCGATCCGCGAGTGGTCGGGGTTCTCGGGTATTCAGCCTTAGTGTTCTGGTTGCTTCGCGAGTGGTCGGCGGGTTCGGGTTCTCGGGCTCGGGTATTCAGTGTTAGTCAAGTAGCCTCGTGTAACTTAAGAGGAGGGTGAATTAAGTTATCTAATTTTTCTTCTCTTTATTAGTATTTCTAACTTCTTTCTTATAAAATTAATATCATAAACAATTTGTACGTAATGATGCAAAAACTTCACAACAAAATTAAAAGTATAGGGATAGAGAATTGCAAACTTGATTTTATACTGGTTCGGCCAACCTTGCCTACATCCAGTCCTCAAGTCACCCACTTGAGATTTTTCACTATGCTTGTAACCTTTACAAGACTCAAATTCTCCAACACCTAGGAATTCTCTTTCGTCGTGTTGAGAATCACAGACCACCAAGGAGAACAACAATTTCCCCTTTACAGATCAATAGAAAAGTTGAATGAAGTAGAACAACTCTCTTTGAAGAGTGGATTTTACACTTTGTTGATCTAGTAGAACTCTTTAGATAATATTTGCAAATGATTTTTGGCCAAGTGATTGTAAAGATAATTTTTCACAATTGAGTTCGTAACCTTTTTCTGAAAAATTATTGGTATATTTATAGATGATTGTTTCAAAGGTCATGACTTTTCATGAAGAGTTGTGACTTTCTAAAATTTTCCAGAAAATAGGCTCTGGTAATCGATTACAATACTTGGTAATCGATTACAACGGTTTAGTTTCAAAATATTTGAAACGTTGTAAAATTTAAATTCAAATTTCGAAATTTTTATCTTGTGGTAATCGATTACATGGAATTGGTAATCGATTACCATAGCACGTTTTAATAAGTAAATTTTGAATCATATGAGTTTCATTCTATTGTAATCGATTACATGTACTGGTAATCGATTACCAGACTATTAAAAACAATAATTACCTTATTAAAACTTAAAATATAGAAAACCTTTATTTTCAAAACCTTATTAATATAAAAGATTATATTTGGGTTTTCTTGAAATTCTTTATTTTAAATGGCCAAGAATCTTATGCAATATTTCTAAAGATTTCTTTTTACATATAAAGCTAGGTTGAGAAGACTTATCTAAAATACTTTGAGATTCTTGTTTCTTGATCACCTTGCTTTAACTTGACCTCTTATTTTCTACAATTTCTTTGGCATCATCAAAATCCTTTACATACGTTCTTCCACATTCGGCCTGGTCGGCCACCATACGGTATACAACCCCCGCAGCGTCGAGGATGTAAAGACGAAGACGGTATTAAATGTGTGGTGTCGTGGTTCTCTGCGCGGGAGAATAGGGGCCGACTTCTACTGCTATCGGCGATGTGGGTATTCTGGTTTAAATTGGCCTCGGTGATCCTATCGGGACGTTATTGACTACTATGACCGACCATGCGATCGTTATTGAGGGGTGAACGAAAACCCCTGTCGAGGTCTTCGAGTGATAGAAGTCTATGCCGAGACCTTAGTTATGTGAAGCCATGCCCTTGCCTCGGTTTGGACAAGTTTGGTGGAACGAAGCCTGTGTCGAGGTTTCAAGTGAGAAGTCTAGACAAAGACCTCAGACATGTGAAGCCGTGCTGCGGCCTCGGTTGGCCGAGACCTAGGCCGAGACCTCGGTTGAACAAGTTTGGTGGAACGAAGCCTATGTTGAGGTCTCAAGTGAGAAGTCTAGTTCGGGACCTCAGACATGTGATGTCGTGTCGTGGCCCCGTTTGGACGAGACCTGAGCTTGACCGAGGCTAGGCCGGGATTTTGGATGGGTGGATCCATTACTGAGACCTTGATTGAGCCAAGGTTAGGTCGAGACGTAGAATGGGTGGAACACTTACCAATATCTTGGCTAGGCCGAGTCTAGGCCGAGACCTCTGGTGAAAGGGGCTCATGGCGAGGTCTCAAATTAACGAGATCTACTCCGAACCCTTTGTTGAATGAGACGTATGTCGGGGCTTTACACGAATAAAACCTAGACCGATGCCTTAAGTGGTTGGGACTTACGTCGAGGTGTCCGCGGGTGCGACATGCCACGTTGGCCCTAGCAGTTATCGATCCAACAGTCATAAAATCTGGACCATTGGATGATGTAGATCTAACGGTCGTGGCTCAAGGACGTCTTTTCACCTCCCCTATTTGCCTTGCCTATAGATAGGGGGGTGGGCGTGAGAATTTACGTGCTGTAAATTTCTGAGCTCTCTCGAAACCAGACTCTTCCGAACAAACCGAGCAAGGTAAAATTTTGTATTCTTTAATTTTGAAAATAAATGGACAAGGGTTACTCTTCGACTAGGAGTTGGACGTCTTCGGAGGCGTCGGGTGCTTCGTCAGATAAAGAGAGGTCCGTTTCAAGTGAAATATCCAAGTTGCCCCCACTGCAATGCGAGGTGTTCTTCCCTTTCGACCATCCCGAACAAGAGGACAACGGGGATGAGGTGGTCGAGGTATCACCTCCGATGACCTTAGCTCTGGCCTTGGCGCGGGCCACCGAGGTGGATGCTAGAGGTTTAGGTCAGGTTGGTCAGCCGGCCCCCCGTGCGGTGTTGCAAGTCAACGCGAGCAGGGATGAACTGGAGGTGGTCGGCGATGCGCGAGGCAAGGGCGTTGTCGGCCCTAGTACTCGGCCAAAAGTAAAGATTGACTACGTGATAGACTATGGCCAAGGCCAAGGAATCCAAGAGGTGATATACTAAAAGAACCAAGAGGAATGGGATGATCTTAAAGACCTTTTTCTTATGTTTGTACATATAGTAGCTCTTTTGTATAGGTTATTTTTGCTTTTGTATTTGTGAGGCACTTTACTTGCTTTTTCTAGTGTTTGTATATTGATTTTAAGGTAGGCTACTTGGAGAGTTTAACTCCATTTAACCTCCCTAGTTGATACATTCATTTTGTATTTTTTCAGTAGGGAAAAGGGGGTGACATTTAGCAAAGCTAGGGAGTGTGCTTAGAAATTGGGCCTGAGATGGGCCTAGGCAAAATTTTGCATATTAGACTCATTTTTCTTCTAATTTTTCATAGATTTGATTTAGCTAGGTCTCATCATCATTTGATGAACCTAACTAAACCAAATCAACAATTTTTGAAATAATTCAAAGGAGAAAATGGAGCCTTGGCCGCCTAGCTCTTTGCTTTCTCTTTGGCCAAAATTTGTAAGCTCTCTTCTTAGTTTTTGAAGCTTCTCCTCCAAGTTTCTAAACTTTGGTAGGTTGGGCTGACTTTACCATGGTTCTTAAGTGAACCATGGTCAAGGTTAGCTTCTCCTACAAGTTTTAGAAACCATGGAAGGATAGCTACACCTTACCATGGTTCCTAGTGAACCATGGTTAAGGTTAGCTTCTCCTAGAAGCTATCTCTCCCTATATATTTGTAATTCCTTCACTTGTACTCACTTTTGAACATTTATGAGAATTAGAAATCAGGTTTCTCTCTCATTTTCAAGAGTCAATTTCGTGAGAAACCTCCTCCTAGGTTCTTTCTCAAAGTTCCTTCTCCTAGAAGCTTGGTTTCTCAAGCTTCTTCACTTCTTCAAGAGGTAACCGAACCTCTCTTAGGTGCTTCTCCACCATTGGAGAATCCTCCAAGGTGATTCCGCAACCTTCAAGGAGTTCAACCTCATGGAGCATTCCGGTCCTTGCATGGAAAGCTTGGAAGAATATCAATCCTCTCCAAGTACTTCCATCACTACGGCACGGTGGAGATGCTCAGGTACGAATGGGTCGACGGGGAGGTCGGCATTTATTTTTCGAAGTTGTCCGACCAAGCCTTGTTAGACACATTCGTGTCTTTGGAAAACTGTTTTGGGAGTGGGGAGGATCAGTTTCCACTACTTGTCGAGGCGTGCGCGGATGACGGGCCGGAAACTGATTTCGTGTTTTTGGAGCCGGGGGCCGATGAAGACGACTACTTTTACGCTTACATGTGCTGGTTCCAAGACCTCGGTATTCAGTTACCCTTTGATGATTTTCAAATGGGGGTTCTCCGAGTGGTCAACGTGGCCCCGACTCAGTTGCATCCGAATGCTTGGGCTGCGATGCAGGCATTTCGGAACCTAAGCCTATGCTTGGGTCTCACTCCCCGGCCCCTAGCCTTCCTTTACTATTACACTTGTCGTCCGAGCAAGCCGGTGAAATGGGTGTCGTTGGCTCGGGTGCCGAAGCGTGGGTTCCTCCGGGCCTTCACCTCCTCTTACAAAGGGTTTAAGAGTGGCTTCTTCAAGGTTCGATGGGGGTCGGAGATGAAGAATTGCTTTTACGACTGAGAAGATACTCCACTCTTTCCTTTTTATGGGACAAAGCGCCCGACGCGTTATGAGGCGATGTCCACATCCAAACTCCCTGCCGAGGACAAGGAGATTGTGGACCTGTTAGACCAACTACCGAAAGGCTTGCCTGTCCGAGGGCTTTTAGATATTTTTGAGACATCTCATTTTAAGATGGTTTTGCTAGGTATGTGTTTTATGTTTCGGTAGTTTAGCAGTGTTTTGAATTGATGTTAAAATTTGCTTTGTTGTAGGATTGATGGCCGGAGGTAAGTTGGACGTGACTGCAATGCTCGCCAAGAGGGCGAAGGAAGCAAAAGAAAGTGGGCAGATGCCGCTGGCAAGGTCGGCCCTCAAGGGGCAACGGGATAGGCCTGCTCATGTGTTGATCCCTGTGTCCAATCTCAAGAAAAAGGGGAGCACGTCTCGGGTGCGGGCTGCTGACCAGAACGTGGAGTTGGAACGACAGAGCTCCTCCTCTAAGCGCCCGAAGCAGTTGTCCTTGGAGCAGTCGGGTTGTGGCGCCTTCGCCATTCCCGCTGTTGTTGCGGGGTCGAACTTTTTGGCCTCGGGAGTGCAGGTCGAGAATCTGACAGTCTCGACCTTACCACCGGCGGGGAACTCCAATATTTGGAGGGGATGTCAACGGAGGCCGAGTATAAGCTCTTCTGTGAGCTTTATGCTCGGACCTCCCTTGTGGCGAAACATGTCATGATGAGGTCAGCTGTCTCGGCCGAAAGGCTCCAAACCCATCTGAAGGACGCTGAGGTGACGGTGAAGGAGGCCTTAAATGCCAATGCTAAGGCAACCGAGTCGGCCGAGGAGTTGAAGAAGGTGGCCGACGCCTATCGGAGGGAGGCCGACGACTTGAAGTTGGCCGTGCAGAAGATGAAGGCCGAGGCCATCGCCGCAGCGGGTGAGATTACTCGGTTGAAAGAGGCTGCCGCTAAGTTCGAGCCCGAAGCCACCGAGCAGATCCTGTCCTAGCATGATGCCGGCTTCCAGCACGCCGTCCGACAAGCTTACCATTTTTGTGAGGTCCCGGCTGACTTTCAGTTTGACGTTAGCCGATATTTCCTAGGTGGTAAGTTTATGAGCTATGCTGAGTTCCCTCAAGGGGCTCAGCCTGATGCCGAGGCCCCTTGCCAGGGTATGTCCAGCCGAGCTCCCGTGCAGTCGACCGAGGAGGAAGATCTGGTTATAGATGTGGTCGGTGACGGGAATCCTCCGACATCGGCAGCAGAATAGGGATCGGCTTTGGTAATGTTAGGCTAGGGTTAGGACTTTGCTCTTTTTTGTAACCGGGCCGTCAGCGCCTTTTGTAAGCTCGGCTTTTGGTGTCGGTGCATAGACTGATTTGTAAATAGTCGTTTTGCTCGGCCATGATTAATGAACATCTTTAATTTTTCATGTTTATCTAACTTGTTAATAAGATGAACCGACTTCACGTTTGGCCGAGGGGGGGGGGTCAATTACGTGTTTTGAAATGACTTATAGTGCTCTGTTCGCAAACGTTCGGGTTATGATATTTCGGGTTAAACGTACTCGGCCCTACTTTTTGCTTTTTAAAGTCGTGTTGGGTCATGCGAGTGTGATTGACATGTGAGTGTCCGTCCGTCTCGTGCGTTTCGGAACCTATCGGGTTGAATTGTGCTAGTGTCGTTGTCCGGTCGAGGATTGTTCGGAATTGGTACGCAAGTGTATAGTGCTCGGCCTAGGTGCGTCCTTAGCCGAGGAGGGTACTCGGGAGGGAAACCTGTTGGGCTCGCGTACACGTTTGATTGGTCGGCCAAGGGTTACTCGGCGTCGGTACATAAGTGTGTAGTGCTCGGCCTAGGTACATCCTTAGCCGAGGAGGGTACTCGGGAGGGAAACCTGTTGGGCTCGCGTGCACGTTTGAATGGTCGGTCGAGGGTTGCTCGGCATCGGTGCGTAAGCGTGTAGTGCTCGGCCTAGGTACATCCTTAGCCGAGGAGGGTACTCGGGAGGGGAACCTGTTGAGCTCGCGTGAACGTTTGAGTGGTCGGCCGAGGGTTGCTCGGCGTCGGTACGTTAGAGGAGGTCGGACCTGCATGTTCATAACCTAAACGTAGGCATAGAGTCAAATATGAAACGAAATAACAATATTCAAAAACGTCTTTGTATTAATTGAGTGCCTCGTTAAAAACCTTGCCGACCCAAAACTCTCCTTAGGGAAAAAAGAGTCGGCCAAGGAAAAGAGTGCACTATTACATCAACTGTAATACATCTTTAAGTGTGAGGAGTTCCATGTTCTCGGAATCGGTTCTCCTGATAGGTACTCCAACTTGTATGCCCCGTTGCTTAGGTTATGTCGGACGCGGTATGGTCCGTCCCAATTTGGGGCGAGCTTTCCTTGTCTCGGATCCCTTCTCGCTTCACCTGTAGCTCTCCAAACGAGATCTCCTTCTAGGCTTCACCTTGCTGTCGAATCTTCTTTTGTAGCGTTGCTTGGTGGCCTCGGCTACGACCAGTGCTCGGTCACGAATTTCTTCAATCGTGTCTAAGTTTGTTCGGAGTTCGGCCTCGTTGCTTGCTTCATCAAAGTGGGCTCGGCAGAGTGATGGTTCTCCGATTTCCACTGGGATCATCGCGTCGGATCCATAGACTAGCGGAAAGGTGTTTCTTGCATGGTTGACTGGGGGGTGCATCGATAGGCCCATAACACCTCGGGCAGCTGCTCGGCCCATGCTCCCTTTGCTTCCCCTAGCCGTCTCTTCAATTCTACAAGGATGACCTTGTTGGCTGACTCGGCCTGACCGTTCGTTTGTGGGTGCTCGACCGATGTGACCTTGTGCTGCACTCCTAAGCCGGCTAGGAATTCGTTTAGTTTTCGGTCGGTAAATTATAGGCCGTTTTCGGTCAACAGAGTGTGTGGGACACCGAAACGGGTGATGATATTCCTCCACAGAAACTTTTGGACTTGATGAGCCGAGATACACGCCAAGGGCTCGGCTTCAATCCATTTTGGTGAATAGGTCAACGGCGACGATGAGGAACTTACATTGGCCCTTGGCAACCGGGAAGGGTCCGAGTATGTCAGGCCCCCAGGTGGCGAAAAGCCATGCTGGGGGAATGCAATGTAATTGCTCGGCCGGCTGATGGATTAAGTTGCCATGCTTTTGACACGATTGGAACTTCTTTATGAACATTGCGCAATCAGAGTTTATGGTCGGCCAATAGTACCTGGCTCGCAAGAGTTTGGAGACGGTCGTCCTAGCTCCTGAGTGCATTCCGCAAATACCTTCGTGTACTTCTCTCATCACATAATTGGCCTCGGCGGGGTTTAGGCATTTAAGCAATGGGGTAGAGAAGCCACGTTTATACAACTGGCCGGCGATGATGACGTATCTACTGGCTTGCGTTCTCAACCATTTGGCCTCGGTCGGTTCGGCTGGCGTGATTCCACTGGTGAGAAATGCCTTGAGTTCGTCTCGCCAATCTGGGGGGTCATCGGGGTCGGCCAGGTCGGCCTCGACACTTGCTACCATTTCAGCCTCGACACTGGGGTGGTCGATCTCTTGTTGAATGATTGTTCTCAAATGGCATGGCTTCTTGGTCGCGGCCAACCTAGCCAACTGGTCGGCCCGGGTGTTGTCCTCGCGCGGGATGTGCTCGACCAACACCTCCTGAAAGCTCGCCTTCAGTTTTTAATAGGCATGATAGTACTTCATCATGTTGTGGTCCTTTACTTGGAAATTTCTGCCAACTTGCTCGGCCACCACTTTGGAGTCGGTTCGGCATTTGATTTTTGACGCACCCATATCCTCGACCAGCCTTAATCCTGCCAATAGAGCTTCGTATTCGGCTTGGTTGTTTGAAGCTTTGAACCGGAAACGCAAGGATTGTTCCAAGGTTATCCCTCTCGGTCCTTCTAGGATCACTCCTACCCCGCTCCCCTCGCTGTTTGAGGATCCGTCTACATGGAGGGTCCACCAATGTTCCTCAAATTGGCCGTGCGGGTGAAGTTCATTTACGAAGTCGGCCAGGCATTGAGCCTTGATCGGTCCCCTCGGTTTGAAGGTAATGTCGAACTGCGAGAGTTCCATCGACCAGGCCATCATTCTTCCAGCAAGTTCGGGTTTGCTTAGTACCTTAGCGATTGGACAGTGAGTGTGCACAAGAATTCGGTGGCTCTGGAAGTAATGACGTAGGCGTCGGGAAGTGTGTACTAAACCAAGTGCCGCCTTCTCTATCAACTGGTACCAGGTTTCTGAATCTTGTAGTAGTCGGCTGACAAAATATATAGGAGCCTGGGTGCCTTCTTTTTCTTGCACCAGAACCAAGCTGATCGCCTCCTCGGACACGGCCAAGTATACAAGTAGCGGGCTCAGAGGATCAGGCTTCATGAGGGTCGGTGGTGTCGCCAAGGTCATCTTCAACCCTGCGAAGGCGGCTTCGCAGTGTTCATCCCATGAGAAGGCCGAAGCCTTCCGCAAGAGTTTTGTCATCGGGCTAATTTTGTCGCCTAACCGTGGGAGGAATCGGGATAAGGCGACCAATCTTCCTGAAAGGCGTTGCAATTCCTTGAGGTTGCTCGGGCTTCGCATGTTTAACACGGCCTGGCATTTGTCTCGGTTCGCTTCTATGCCTCTCGCCGATAGCATAAAACCTAGGAATTTGTCTCCCTTGACCCCGAAGGTACACTTCTCGGGGTTGAGTCTCATGTTGTGCTTGCGAAGTTCACCGAAGATTTCGGCTAGGTCGGTTAAGTGCTCGGCCAGAGAGTTGGACTTGACCACCATATCATCCACATAGATCTCGATATTTCGGCCGATCTGACCCTGAAACACCTTGTCCATTAACCTTTGGTAGGTCGCCCCGGCATTCTTCAGCCCAAACGGCATTACTTTATAACAAAAATTGGCGCTCTTGGTTATAAACGCCGTCTTCTCTTCGTCGGCCGGGTGCATTTTGATTTGGTTGTAGTCGGAGTAAGCGTCTAGGAAGCTAAATATAGCATGTCCGGACGCGCCGTCGACGAGTCGATCGATGCACAGAAGTGGATAGGCGTCCTTGGGCAGACTTTGTTAAGGTCGGTGTAGTCGGTGCACATTCTCCACTTCCCGTTCGATTTTTTGACTAACACCACGTTAGCTAGTCAGGTGGTGTATGTGACCTCTCGGATGAACTTTGCATGTAAAAGTTTTTGCACCTCGACATTCGTGGCTTTTGTCTTCTCGTCTCCCATCTTCCTCTTCTTTTGGGCAACTGGTCGGGCGTCCCGGCATACAGCCAATCGGTGACACAAGAAATTGGGATCTATCCCCGGCATGTCCGACGCCGTCCATGCGAATAGGTCTTTATTATCTCGAACCTCTCGTTTCACCTGGTCCGAATCGGCTTTACTCAGTTGGGATCCGAAGTGCGTGACCTGTTCGGGTACTCGTCCCAGCTGAAACGGGACGAGGTCCTCTGCGGGCTCGATTCGCTCTTCCTCTCCTAACCGAGGATCGAGGTCGATGTGCTCGGTCATCTCTTGTCTGACCACATTTACGCCTCTTGTCGTCGTCTGGGGGACAGTCATAGGTTGCACCTTCAAGTTAGAGAGGTAGCACTCTCTTGCTGTTTTCTGGTCAGCGTGCACGGTGATTACCTGCCCATCCCTCGACGGAAATTTCATGCACAGGTGAGGTGTCGAAACAATGGCCCCCAACGCATTGATTGACGGTCGGCCTAAAAGAATGTTGTACGATGTGTTTGCGTGCACCACAATGTAACGGATTTTTATCTCTCGGAAAGACTTTTGATCGAACCCGAAGCGGGTATACAGGTTAATGCATGCCCTAGTCATCACTCTTTCACCTGAGAAGCCGACCAGTGGTTCGTGGTATGGCTCTAGGCTCTCCTCCGGGATTCCAAGCTGCACAAAAGTATTCCAGTACAAGATGTCGGCCGAGCTCCCCTGGTCGACCAATGTTTTCTTCACGATGCAGTTGTGCATTTCGACCGAAATCACCATGGGGTCGTCTTGTACGGGGTCGACGCCACGGAAATCCCGATCGGAAAAGGTTATAGGTGGCATCCTCGGCATCCTCGGCTGGTTCACACTGTTCACTGATCGGACGGCACGAAGGTGTCGCTTTCGTGCTGAAGAGGTGGACCCGCCTCCGGCGAAGCCTCCGGCTATTGTGTTGATCACCTTCCGTGATCGGTCATTGTCTTCCCTGGGGCGCTGCGATCGATCTTGCCTTTTGGGCGAACGTGATCGGCGACGTCAGTCTCTTGGCAGACGAGCTTCGCGAGAGTGGTGGTCTCTTTCCCTTGACTGGTGGTCTTGGGGGTGATAAAGCTTATGAGGTGACCCTGTTTGATAAGGTCCTCGAGCTTGTCCTTCAGCGCCGAGCATTCTTCGGTGGAGTGTCCCTTGTTTCGGTGGAATCGGCATGCCTTGGCTTTATCGGCTCTGGGAGGTGTGTTCGCCCTTTTCGGCATCGCAAGGATTTCTGATGCGAGGGCCTGTTCCATCACTTTGGCTCTACTCGCATTGAGGGGAGTGTACGCCGTGTAGCGAGGTCCTCTCGGGGGGCGAGTATTCGAGGGCTAGGCGTTCGTCTTTCTCTCCTGCTCTCGGCCAGATTCTTTTTGGTATAATTTTCTTCGACCCTGGCCTGATTCCGGGTCTCCGCAAGTTCTTCCATTTGCATGTACTTCTCGGCTCGGCGCCGGAGGTCGTTCATGTCGACTGGTGGCTTCTTACACAAGCTGTTTACGAATGGTCTCGGCCTGAGGGCCGTGCTTAGCCGGTCCAACGCCACGGCAGGATTAAGATCGCCAATCTCCATTGCAATCTTGTTGAATCGGTCCATGAAGCTTCTCAAGCTTTCCTTCTGTTCTTGACGGACCCCCGCCAAGGCTAAAGAGGTTATTTTGTACGGCTTACTCGTTGCGAATTGTAAGATGAACTGGGACGACAACTCGCTAAATGAGTCTATGGAGGCGCTCGGTAATCTCGTAAACCAACTCAAAGCTCTTCCCTTCAGCGACGTGGGGAATATTCGGCACAAAGCCGAGTCGTCCTGAGTGGAGAGGGTCGCTTGAGTCAAGAAAACGTTCAAATGTTCCTCAGGGTCGGATGACCCATCGTACTTCTCGATCGGCATGCTTTTCCAATGGTCTAGCAGGGTTGCCTCCATTATTCTTCGGGAAAAAGGATGCCTTAGGGAGTGAATGGTGGTGTCGGCCTTGTTAGCTATCAAAGAGGTGACCAGGGTTCGGGTCACATGGTCGGTTGGGGCGTGATATGCTGACTCCTCTTGGAGGGTAGGAGTTGACGGCACATATGTCTGGTTAAGGCTTCGAAGCTCGGCGTTCTGTCGGCGTAGTTCGGCCAACTCCCTTGCGTCGGCCTCTCTTTGCCTTCGGATAACGGCCATTTCCTCGCGCAATGCACGCAAGTCATCTTGGAGGTCAGGTTGGTCTCGGTTAGTGTTCGGTCGGGCCTCTTGTGTCACAGGTTCCAGTTTGGTTTGAGGCATTCCATACGGGTAACGTTGTTGATTGGTCATAACGGGATTGCTTTCGGGGTTTGGGATTGGTTGAGTCGTCATTGATTGTCCTTTGCGAGTTACTACCATGCCTCGGTCTCAGTCGTAGAGTTCTAAGGGGCTGAAAATGTCTCTTCGGCCCCACGGTGGGCGCCAAATGTTCCTGTATTAGGATACACACTTCAATTATCCTTGTTGTGTCGGGTCTGATCCTGGGTCTCGATTTTCTCGTTCCTATCCGGGTAGTCTGATGTGAGGGGGGTGCCTACAAAGACACTCCAACGCTCAAGTAAGTGTTCGGCGTAATAAATGCGGTAGTTGAAAAGTGCTTACATACCTCGTTGGGGTCCTATTTATAGGTGTTCTTATTGGGCCGTGATTAGGGATTGGGCCCCGAAAAATTAGGTGGGTTAATCCGATATATTATGTTAATTAAGTTTTTCGTAATCATCCTGGCGCAGGTATGGGGTTCGGCCGAGCGCACCAAACGTGTCGTTCGATCCGCAAGTGGTCGGGGTTCTCGGGTATTCGGCCTTAGTGTTTTGGTTGCTTCGCGAGTGGTCGGCGGATCCAGGTTCTCGGGCTCGGATATTCGACCTAGTCGACCACCATACGGTATATAAGGACTCCATCGTTCATTGCATACAGACATATACGGATTTTCTTATCCAAAAAACACAAGCATAAGAGTATGATCAATCACAACACCCTTCTTATAATGTAAATTTTTTACTTTCTTCCTTCTAACATGTGATCCAATTGCCTCCTGGGATTTTCAATATATATATATATATATAAACAAAGGTACCCTTTAGTTTTACATCCAAACAATCGATAACAAATTAATAACCATAAATGATAGAATAAATTACTCTCTTACTTTTTATCTTTTTTCGAGATTGTATTTAATATTTGTTATTTGACTTTAGCAAGACCTTAAAAGTTAAAAAAAAATATTAAACTTACATTTCTATGACTCTTTAAAAGTTGAAAAAACATTAAACATACATCCTTTATATTTTTTTAAGATTGTATCTAACATTCCCGTAAGTGTAATTTACTTAAAAAAATAATTATTTATTTAATAATTATATATTTTTTTTATCTTAACTTCTTTTTATCTTTAATTTTATTTTAAAATTATTTTACTCTTTTTTAATTATGTATTATCTTACTTGATTTACTTGATTTATTATAAGTTCATTTATTGTATTTATGAAATAGTATATATATATATATATATATATATATATATATATATATATATTTGTGTGTATATGTATGTATATATGTATATATATATACGAACACACACTCATAAAATAAGTAAGTTTTGAATTTAAATCTTCATAATTTTTTTTGTTTTTTATTTTTTTTAAATTTAGGATTATTTTTTTAGTCACTACTATTGTCTAATCATTTTTAACTATTTATTTGTTAAGAAGTCTCATTGTGTTAAGATTATTTTACTCTTTTTTAAATATGTATTATCTCACTTGATTTATTATAAATTCATTTATTGTATTTATGAAATGGCATAAATAAATAAATATATATATATACCCATAAAATAAGTAATTTTTTATTTTAATTTTTGTAATTTTTTTATTTTTCATTCTTTTAAAATTTAGGATTATTTTTTTAGTCACTATTATTGTTTTATCATTTTTAATTACTTATTTTTTAAGAAATCTCATTGTAAATTCAAATAACAAATGAATATTGGGTGTAATTTAAAAAAAAAAGAGTACAAATGTAATATTTTTTTAACTTTTAAAGAGACTCATTATGAGTCCAAATAATAAAGAAATATTGGATGTAATCTCAAAAAAATACAAAGGTGTATTTATAACATATTTTCAACTTTTAAAAGATCTCACTATAATAAAAAAAAATATTAAGAATAATCACGAAAAAAATAAGAGATGCAATTATAATTTGCTATGTAATAAAAAAGATCATGCTCACAACCGCTACATAAAGACTCTAAGATTTCACAAAAAATATATATTAAAGCACAAATGAGGCAGGAAAAAAATCTCATATGAAGCAATTTCCTCTCCTCCAAATAAAATAGTTATTGATGCATCTAATAAAAATAAAATAAATAAATAAATAAATAAATAAAAGAATGTTCACGCGTTGCACACTTAATTGAAAAATGATTCACGATTTTATGGATGCACACCTTGAGAAGGAAAAGTCCAATACTTTACAATAATCCATCCTCTTAAAATGCTTTTTATTTTCTCCAATCCGTATTCTATGATAGTAGGCCCAATTTTATCGTCTTCCTGGATTTCTAGATTCTTCCAAATTCCTAGTACATCTTTGTCCATCATCGAAAAACTTGTAAAATTAACTTTGCCATCTGCATCTGATACGTATCTCGATCTATGACCAAAAATTTTCCTTCTTCATCTGTAATACATTTAACGTGGTCCAAATCTTTTACTTTTCTTCGTTTACTTTTGGAAAATATATATGTACCGCCAACCTTGTTAAGATTATTCCGTCTTAATCAAGGTTAAATAATAAGAGTTCACGTTAATCCTAACTAGAACATAAAACATAAATTATTAAGCTCTGAATTTAAAAGGTCCATCTAGTCCAAGTATCTCACTATAAATACGATATTTATGCGACAAGAAAAGGTAGATATGATTATTTAATACTAAAATATTTATTATTCTATATCGAATGCTGATTACTTGAACACCAAAATGTCTTTGCAAGTATCTCCCCCTCTTTTAGGATAAGGATTCGGGAAATTATTACCTCGAAAATCAAGTGTCAGAGAGCATCAAAATAAGAGTGTTTCCCGGCGGTAACAATATATAACTTAGATTCTTCGTTCTATGTCTTGATACTTTTGTAAGACTCTTTAAAAGCTTTAGATTATACTTCACTCAGAGTTTTCTTGTACCATTTTTAGAATTTTAGTACTTGACCCAACTTTCAACATTATTGCATTAATGTAAAGCTTTACTTTCTTTTATTTCTTATTTCTTCTTGAACACTTTGATTACACAACCAAGATTCCTTATACCGGTCTAAAACCTTTTTAGGATTTAAAGAAAGAAAGAAAACCCATTTTGCCGACTTGGCTAGTGAGAAGACAAAAGTGGACCTAGTGATTAACGAGGTAATTGCATGGTTATTATCGCATTCTTAGGAAGTTCCGAGTAGAAATGGTGATTGAGAGACTCATATGTTTGAAGTGAGCCAGGCATGGTGACTGGTGAACACAAAGTGGCAATGCAATTGGCAAGCCCAACAACGAAGCAACCTACAGTCTCCGATCAGAGCCTGTCCAAGACTCCTCGCTCCAAAAGTGGGAGAAGTAGGAGGAAAAACACTCGTTCCTTTCCATTTCCATCTCTCAACATGCGCGTATACGACATCCACACCTCCAAAACCATTAGTCCTTACTACAAGGGTCTCACTGACCAATCCCTTGCTATTGTCGATACAAACACCATCCCTCACTGCCATGCGCCTCATGCTCCTATTCCCACTCATCTCCTCTCTAGCCCATATTATAAAGGTCTTACTGATTATTCCAAGGTTATCGATCCTTGGACCCCTGGCCCTCATCATATTCCTGCAAACAACTCCTTTTCCTACTCTTCTAGTCCTTACTATAGAGGCCTTCTCACTGATTACTCCCTTGTGCTTCATGCACCACCTGTTGAACCTCCTCCTGCTATCAAAACTTTCAAAGTCATCATGGACAAACTCTCAGCACAAAACACTTCTTCATCGCCCCCAAAGATCATCAACGCTGACTTTACTTTGAACGACTACTTGGTTATCGAGGATCATGATGGCTTTCTCTTTCAACAACTCCAGCCTGTCAGGGCTACTGCGCCATTACAAGAAATTGCTCACCAAACAACTCTGGATCAAGAGAAGCCATTGAGAGAGAAGGCGTCAGAGGCAAATGAGGTTGGAAGTGTGTTAGAAGAGGAAGCAAAGAAAATGGTTTTGGAGGAGATGGAATGGATGACAAAGGATCCCAATGAGAATGTTCAGATGGTGATTGAAGAGAAGCCATTGAGGGAGATTGTATTTGAGCAAGCAAGTGATAAGGTTGAGGGTGTGTTAGATGAAACAATTTTGGAGGAAATGAAGTTGATGAGTGGTGCTGATGTTATTGAAGAGAAGCCATTGAGGGAGAGAGTATCAGAAACAAGTGATGAAGTAGAGATGGATGTGTGGAAGGTGGAGGAACTCAAAGAGCATGAAAAGGAGAAGGCCTTGTTTGTTTCTGAACCAACAGTTGTTGCATCAGAATCACAATGTAAAGAGGGTGGAAATGCGTACGAGTATACATGGGCAACCAAATACCAGCCCACCACCTTGGAAGAATTCATCTGCAACAAAGATAAAGCACTTCAGCTCAAAGCAATGGTGAGATATACTTTACTTGAATACTAAATTACTAAGAGACAGCTGCATTTTTAAATACTTTAATAGGACAAGTACATGTATAAACTTATCTATTACCACTTACTAGCAATAGTGGAACTAACATATAGTTGGCACACTTTTCAAAAAATTCTGATAAGAAAATAGCAACTTCCCAACAGCATATTCCTCTGGGATAAAAGATGAAAATAAATTTGGTTTTGATAATTGCATAGGTAAAAGAAGGGTGTGGCTGCAGTCATTTTATATTTGAAGGACCACCATGTGTAGGAAAGAGATCCATGATACGGGCTATGCTTCGAGAGGTATTTGGCGCCGACAAGGTGCAGGTAAATCATTTTAGACATATATGTAATGTAATGTGTGTCTCTGTATTTTACGATACAAAATTACATTGACAATTTTACTTTGATACTGATTGACAGGTCATAGAAGAATGTAGAAACTTTGACTTGAAGGTAATACGTATTTTTATCATCATCTATATGTTTTCAGCTTCTTGAACAGAATGATAAACAAATTGTTCCCATGCGTACCAATAAAAAGAAAAATCCAATTATTTTTTAGAACTAATTCACAACCAAGTATCCCCAAATATCTAAGTGGAGGCCATCTTCTAGTTTGTTGGAATGTGATTGATTGGTCGAGTTTGTTTAACTCCATTAAATTTGTTAGATTCATTGGTTCGTTGCTAGTTTGGTTAAGTGAACTAGCGGGTCTACTATTTCCTCTAGTTAACCCAAGCTTTTCCATAAGAGCTCATAATTTAATGTGTGAATACAACTTTTAATCATTGTGTAAATTTCAGTTTTTCTTTCATCACTCTTCTCTTGATTTTCTATCCTCTGTACAGTTTTTCCTACACCTTCCCCAATCTCACAGACCCCTAACTGGCTAAACCAAGGGGAAAGTAGAACAGTGTTATCCTAGAGAACAAATGTACCAGGATCGCTTTAATAGAGAAGTGGAAACTTGAGACTAAAATCACTCTTTCCGGCCGGCGACCCCCCCCCCCACCCAACTCGCCTCCCTCCGGAGAACCCAACGCCACCAGTCGCGCGGCCAACGGAGGCCGCACGCGCCCCCACGCGCCGGTTCCGTGCTGGGCGCAGTTTCTCTCTCCTCTCCGTCGGCCGCCGCGCGTGGCGGCGCGTCCGGCGACTTTTCCGGCGGCGATCACCGGCGCCGGACTCGCCCAGACCCCCTCTACGCCGATCTGTTATTTGTTTTGTGATCGGCCATCGTTTGTCACGGATCTCTTCCTTCTCGGGCCGTTTTTCTCTCTCCTGTTGTTGTTTCTCTCTCCTGTTACAGCATCTATGGCTTCTTCTTCCACTGCTCGGCCTGACTCTGCTATTTTCACTAATTATGTCAATGTCCCTCTTTCCATTGACAAGTTAGATGGCACCAATTATGATACTTGGGCTTCGGATATCAAGCTTTGGCTTAAGGGACAGGATTATGTTGCTCACCTTACCCAGACAGCTGCTTCTGTTGATGAGAAGGATCGTCCTCGTTGGTTGAAAATTGACGCTCAAATTTGTAGTGTCCTTAAGTCGACCATTCATCCCTCCTTAAAGCAAATTTTTCGTGCCCATGAGACATGTGTTGATATATGGGAACAAGCCCGAGTGTTATACACTAATGATACTCAACGTCTCTATGGTGTGTGTCAAAATCTCTAGAATATCATCTCCCCACGACGCCTTGATGGCTCCATGGCTGAGTATTTGGGCAAAGTTCATGGCCTCCTACATGACTTCAATGAACTTTTGCCTCCTGCTGACACTCCTGCCAAGGAACTCGAGCAACGCCAAACATTCTTTATGTTGATGGCATTGTATGGGCTTCCTGATGAGTACTCTTCCATTCGTGATCAGATTTTGGGATCTCCGACCGTGCCTACCTTGAACTCGGCTTGGTCCACTCTGTTGCGTGTGCCTTGCAAGTTTTCCCCTGACATACCTTCTTCAGCTCCCACTGGCGACTCCTCTGCTTTGGTTTCTCAACGTGATGATCGTCAGCGTTCTCGCAAACCGGGCAAAGGTCGTCCCAAGTGTGATCACTGTCACAAACTGGGCCACAGAATTGACCGTTGCTATGTCTTACATGGTCGTCCCCCTCGCCCTACTACTGTTGTTGCCCACACTGCCTCTCCTGTCTCAACTGTATCAGGTGCTACCCCCTCTGATAGTTCTGGCTCTGGGCCCCCAGCTCTTTTCAATGACTTCCTTAAATGGTATGAAGAACGTCAAGCTTCCAATTCCACTGCTTCTGTTGCGCACACAGGTCCTTCGTTTGTTGGTCTCACTCACTCCACCTCTCTTGGCCCTTGGGTCCTAGACTCTGGTGCTACCGATCATATTTCTGGTAATCGGTCTCTTTTCTCATCTCTTTCTACCTCTGCTTATTTACCCTCTATCACTATGGCTAATGGTTCTCGTGCCACATCTCATGGTGTTGGCACTGTCCATCTTTCTCCTTCACTCTCCATTGACAATGTCCTTTATGTCCCAGAGTCTCCCTTTAATTTATTATCTCTTAGTCGTCTTACTCGTTCTCTTGATTGCCTTATTTCTTTTATTAAAGATTCTGTTTTCTTACAGGACCAGAGTTCGGGACGGATGATTGGCACCGGATGTGAGTCTCATGGCCTTTATCACCTCGGCACCTCTGCTCCTGTTGGTTTGGTGGCGGATTCCCCTACCCTCATCCATGCTCAATTAGGTCATCCTAGCCTTGCCAAGCTTCAACATCTTGTACCACGTCTGTCTAAGTTGTCTCATTTATCGTGTGAGTCGTGTCAGTTAGGCAAACACAGTCGTAGTTCCTTTTCTCCGAGTGTCCACAACCGAGCATTGTCTCCTTTTGCTTTAGTTCATTCTGATATTTGGGGGCCGAGTCGGGTCCCGTCCACTTTAGGATTTCAGTATTTTGTCACCTTTATTGATGATTACTCTCGATGTACTTGGTTATTTTTAATGAAATCTCGTTCTGAATTATTTTCCATATTTCAATCTTTTTATAATGAAATTCAAACTCAATTTGGTGTTTCTATTCGTACTTTTCGTAGTGATAATGCTCATGAATACCTCTCTCACCCCTTTAAAGCCTTCATGGCTTCCCATGGCATTCTTCATCAGACTTCTTGTGCATATACCCCTCAACAAAATGGGGTGGCTGAGCGCAAAAATAGACACCTAATTGAGACCACTCGCACCCTCTTACTTCATGGTCACGTTCCTCAACCTTTTTTGGGGTGATGTTGTTCTCACTGCTTGCTACCTCATCAATCGAATGCCATCTTCTGTCCTCAACAACCAAATACCTCACTCTATTTTATTTCCTTCTCAACCCCTCCACCCCCTACCTCCTCGCGTCTTTGGATCTACGTGTTTTGTCCATAATCACAGTCTTGGTCTTGACAAACTCTCCGCTCGGTCTCATAAATGTGTCTTTTTAGGGTATCCTAGGTCTCAAAAAGGGTATAAATGTTTCTCACCCTCCCTTCGTCGCTACTTAATTTCAGCCGATGTCACCTTCTTGAGTCTTCTCTCTACTTTTCATCTACTTCCTCTTCTCCTACACCTGTCCTTGCCCCTTCACCCTTACCTCTTGTCTTTGATACTCCTCTTGTGTCTGCTGTGTCACCCGACCCACCACCTCCGCCTCCACTTCAATTTTATCATCGTCGGCAACGCTCTAGCCTTCCCATTGGACCCCCACCCGACTCTACTTCGGTGCCACCTCCTTCGTCTCCTCCGGCCCAACCACTTGAGTCTGACCTCCCTATTGCCCTTCGGAAAGGTAATCGTTCTACTCGTAATCCTTCCCCTCATTATATTACTCTGAGTTATCACCGGTTATCCCCCTCCCAATATACTTGTCTCTCTTCTCTTTCTTCTGTGTCTATTCCTAAAAATGTAGGTGATGCATTGGCCCACCCTGGTTGGAAACAAGCCATGCTCGATGAACTGTGTGCTCTTCAGAACAGTGGTACTTGGGATCTTGTTTCTTTACCTCCTGGGAAGTCTGTGGTTGGATGTCGATGGATCTTCACAGTCAAGGTTGGTCTTGATGGCACCATTGATCAACTCAAAGCTCGTTTGGTCGCCAAAGGTTATACTCAAATTTTTGGATTAGACTATGGTGACACTTTCTCTCCTGTTGCCAAGATGACCTCTGTCAGATTATTCTTAGCCATGGCTGCTCTTCGCTGTTGGCCTCTCTATCAACTGGATGTTAAAAATGCCTTTCTTCATGGGGATTTGCTTGAGGAAATTTATATGGAGCAACCTCCTGGGTTTGTTGCTCAGGGGGAGTCTTCCGGTTTGGTATGTCGTCTCCGCAAATCACTTTATGGTCTTAAGCAGTCTCCAAGGGCATGGTTTGGTAGATTCAGTACTGTAGTCCAACAGTTTGGTATGACTCGAAGCCAAGCTGATCATTCGGTCTTTTATTGACATTCCACTGCTGGGTGCATCTACTTGATAGTATATGTTGATGATATTGTTCTCACTGGTAGTGATCATCATGGCATTTCTCAGATAAAACAACATCTTTGCCATCACTTTCAGACAAAAGACCTTGGTAAACTTAGGTATTTCTTGGGGATTGAGGTAGCGCAATCTACAAATGGAATTGTAATATCTCAAAGAAAGTATGCATTGGATATTTTAGAGGAAACTGGGCTAATGAATTCCAAGCCCGTTGATACACCTATGGATCCTAATGCTAAACTTCTACCAAGTCAGGGAGAGCCTTTCTCAGATCCTGAGAGGTACAGAAGACTGGTTGGGAAATTGAACTATCTCACGGTAACTCGTCCTGACATCTCTTTTGCGGTTAGTGTGATGAGTCAATTTCTCAATTCTCCATGTGCAGGACATTGGAATGCAGTCATCCGCATTCTGAAGTATATCAAAGGTGCTCCAGGAAAAGGTTTATTATATGGCTACAACAATCATACCCAAGTTGTGGGATACTCAGATGCAGATTGGGCAGGCTCTCCCTCTGACAGGAGATCCACCTCAGGTTATTGTGTCTTTATTGGTGATAACTTGATTTCGTGGAAAAGTAAGAAGCAGAATGTAGTGGCAAGATCTAGTGCAGAAGCAAAATACCGTGCCATGGCCTCTGCTACGTGTGAGCTTATTTGGCTCAAACAGTTGCTTAAAGAACTGAGATTTGGCGAAGTTACACAGATGACTCTCATATGTGATAACCAAGCTGCCCTTCATATTGCCTCAAATCCAGTATTTCACGAGAGGACCAAACACATTGAAATAGATTGTCACTTCATTCGTGAGAAGATTTTATCTGGGGACATTACTACTCAGTTTGTTAACTCTACTGATCAGTTGACAGATGTCTTCACCAAATCATTACGGGGTCCTAGGATTGATTATATTTGTAACAAGCTTGGTGCATATGATCTATATACACCAGCTTGAGGGGGAGTGTTAGATATAATTTTATCTTATAGTTTTTTTATCTTATAGTTTTTATCTTATGGGCCTAGGCCCACTACTTTGTATTTAAACACATCTTTTGCTTTGCAATTCATAAAGAATATGTTCTTTCCATTCACATTACTCTCAACAGATATGATTGAAATTGTAACTCGTTTTTCTAAGTAAGTTGCAATTTGAAAACAACGGAAATTAAAAGAGGAGAACGAGTTAATTTTCATAACATGTCATGAATGAGAAAATTGAATTTATTGCCTGCTTAAATTTTATCTCCATAGGGAGAAATGGTTAACAAACTCCAAGTTCGCATGAAGAAATCACTCCATCATGTTGAGGTGAATCTCTCAGAGACAAAGGGATATGAAAAGCATGTAATTGTTGATTTATTCAAGGAAACATATGGCCAGGTCATAAACAACTCGCAGCCTTGTTGTCCAGAAAATTGCAAAGGTACACTCTAATTTTAGCACTAATTAATGCAAAAGTTGTTGTGTTCTTAATTCTTACGGACCAATCATCAAGTTAGTAACATATTTACCTGTATATATGTTTATTTGAAAGCAATCATTTTGTATGAGGCCGAGAAGCTTTCCATAGAATCCTTGTTGTATATTAAGTGGCTACTAGAAAAGTACAAGGGGTGTAATAAGGTATTCTTTTGTTGCTCTGATGAATCAAAGCTCCAACCTGTCAAACCACTTTGCATCACTGTTCGGCTTTCATCACCATCAAGCCAAGAGGTCAGAATTTCCAATATTTTTTTGTTTCAGTATAATCTGTCTTTCCTTTCAAGAACGTTAATGGATTCTGTCTCATCTTACACTCTTTGATGATATAATTACACATTATGAGGGTACTCTATATATATGTGATTTTTGGAATTCATGCCATCCCATTAGCAAACTTATATAATTATAATCCGAAATTGAGTAGCAGCAGGAGCATAGATTATTAATTTAGTCATCTAATGCAGTGAATTTCTTCTTTTATAATTAGTTTGAGGTTCTTTTAAATCATGAATAAAAAATCATTTATACAACTGAAATATAAAATGTTATTCATAGATTTTTTCACGAAAGGCATATAATAAGGTTTTATTTTTTCCATGCTTTTGAGCCAACAGCTTGTTGAGATTTTGGAATATATTGGAAAAGAAGAAGGAATAAAATTATCGCGAGACTTAGTCCATAAGATAATTTTGAGGTCCAAAAACAATCTACGTCAAGCCATTCGTTCGTTGGAGGCCAGTTGCCGAAACAAGTAAGTCTTACTAATTAAGTATTTAACTAGTGAATATAGCTTTCAATAATTTTTTGTTTCTATTGTCACTTTGTTTTAATCGATTTTGGAGTTAAATGAGGCCTAGAATATTATGCAAATGATTAATTATTTTGCACGCAGGGATGCTCTCAAAGATGACGATTTAATTCTAACTGGGTGGGAAGAAGATATTTTGAATATTGCCCAGGAAATAATCCAAGAGCAAAGTCCACGACAGTAAGAAATTAGGTCTTATATATATCTTAATTTTGAATGCTTGAGATGTAAACATCATTCATTTTAGGTCTCTAAATTTTAAATTAAAATTGATTTTAGATTTTATATATTATATTTTAAATTAAAATCCCTTGTTTTTAAACCCTAAAGTTAAGATACTAGGGTAATAGGTAAAAATCGCTAATTATAAAAGTTTAATAGAATTTGATATTTTTTTTTGTTAATATAAACTTTTTTGTTTCAAGACTTAACTCATCTCACTTGTTGATTTTAGCTCAAGGGTAATTATGAAGAGTTCTAATCTTGAAATTTGACCCCATTTATTTTAATAATGAATTCAAGTTATATTTTAAATTATATCTCGATATGATTTGGTGTTCTATTCTCTTAAAATTAGTCCATTTTTTTAACAACTATGTATTAATAATATCTTTTATAAAATACATTGTATTTATAATAACATATTTTATTTTTTAAAAGATATTATAAAATATACTTTAATTTTATGTTTACTATGTTAACACATTATATTGTTATTTTATAATTTAACTATATAATGATAATAATTTATATATATTCTGCATTAAAAAGTCAGCTATATGCATGCTTATTTTGATTTATGTCCCATTACTAATTATTTTCAACCTTCTGTTAGCATTATATATCTAGTCACATAATTATAAACAATTAAAATAATTTTTCTCGTTATCGCAATTTTTGAACAGAGAAATTCTTTCAATAATGGGGTAACATATAACATATTATTAAAGAAAGATGTAAAAATAATACATTGAAAATGAATCAAAATAAATTTTATTATTTTCTGACGAACTTATACTTTACAACCATTAATCTTTTCTAATATAGGCTGTACGTCATTCGTGGAAAGCTCCAAAGTCTTATGATTCATGATGTTCCTCCTGACTTTATTTACAAGGTAAGAAATTATTTGTGCACATATATATGTATATAAGAATTTTTCTTATTATAAAAAATAGATCTACAAATTTAGATAATTATTAAATTATATTTAAATGGTCTAAATTAAAATACATGTATAATTTTTAAAATAATCATATGATCACTACATTTAATTCACAAAAATTAGGGGAAAATTAATTAAATAAAACACAAGAGCTAGTGAATTTTATGGTTTCTAAGAAATTCAAAAAACAAAAAAGGTGCCAATATCTGTGACGTTATCGTGGTTCATGCAGTTTTTGGTAACAGAGTTAACAAACCGAGTTGATGAACCGCTGTGGGCAGGGGTTGCCCAACTCGACAAGGAATTCAATGTAAAAACTCAAACTGTTTTTTTTTATTATTATTTATAATTTAATTAAATGTTTAATGGATTTTTTGTCCCTATATTTTTATAATGTTAAAAGGGATCATAAAAGTATATTTTATTCCATTTCAGAGAGCTGGAGAAATCAAATTTGAAAGTATGAAGCAGTTGGGTCATGCACGAAAACAAGCCGAATCGGATGAGAACAATGACTCAACCATAAAGAATGAATTAACTTACTCAAAAGTCGAAGGTCAATCATTTTCTACTCTGCCCTTAATTAGTATTTACTCAGTATTATAGTATTTATATATCTAAGTTTTTCCTTCGATTTTCATATTAATTAATATTAATACACTAGTATGTATATACACATCAAATTTTAATCCCAAGCGTGTGATTCAGCGGTAGAGGTTGATCCACGCTTAAGCAAGGTCAGGAGTTCGAATCTTGTCTTGTCTATGTAGCCGCGTTTAATTCCATGGACGAACAAAAAAAAAATACACATTGAATTTTATAATAATTATTTTTTATTTAATATTATTTAATATGTTTAAATTCTAAAGAATGCATTTAATAAAATTATATTTTACATTTAATAGATAATATATTTTTTGGTACATATAAATAATATCTAATATTATTTTATTAAAAATTTTATAAAAATATTACATTAATAACAACTTAGTTTTATATAATAAATATAATTAATATGAACAATTTAATTCTTGGTTAAATATTATTAAATCTTTTAAATTTGATTAGATTATATTAGATGCGATGACTTTCTTCAAATAAAAACTTGATGTTAATGTATCTTAAGTATATAGGCATCAAATCACATTTTAAAATAATTTTTTTTATTCAATAATATTTTTAATATATATAAATTCTGATAAAAGGTCATATATTTAATAAATTTATATTTTTAATTAATAAATATAGTATGTTTAATAAATAAATATTTAATACTATTTATTTAAAAATATTTTTTCATATACTTATAAAAATACTACATTAAAGACACTAGGTTTTACATTACTAATTTTTTTAGTCATTAATATCTTAATAAATATTATTGATGTGAGCAATTTAATTTTCATTGAATATAATTAAATTTGGGTATGTATGCATAGGCTGTTGAGTCCAAGTTGCTATTAATCTTAATCAAGAAGAGTTAGCTCAGTTAGTTAACTAGGTGTGTGAGTTATTTCTTAAAAGTTTACATAAATTGAGACATGCATTATTAACATTTATGGTCTAAAACTCCACTCTTTACGCCTAGTTCAATAAGATTTTTCTCAAATCTTTAATTGTTGGTCAAAAAAAAAAAAATTAAATCAGCGTGAACAACCTAACCCTGATATGCCTAGTTCAATTAGATTTTTGTCAAAATCAATTGAATTGTTGATCAAACAAAAGAATATATTAAATTGTGGGAATAACCTAACCCAAATTCATTATAGATAAATTGTAATAGAAATAAAATTTCACTCACATTCTATAAAGAGATTTTATCCCTTAAAAAAAATTATCTATCCATAATAATTAAGAATGTAATAACCAATATAATTATCATAGTCAAACAAAATTAACATAGGGTGTTAGGGTGTGTGTGTAAAAAAATTCCTGTGTTAATTTAAATCAAATCTTTAAGTAAAATGAATTGCAATTTAAAGTATTTGTTTTTCTTTAAAACTTTATTGCATTCATTATTTCATGCCTGGATATCCAAGAGTGTATGCTACAACATGGCCTAATTTTTGCTGTGACATATTTATTTAACTTGTGCCATGGAATGAAATTAATGACATGACATTTTGACATACATATAAAAGCGCATGAATTTTACTCTTTGGACTTTTATTAACTTTCTTTGGGCTTCAGAGGTTTTAATATTCTTGCAATTTCTTGTATCTGTTATTTAATTTTCGAGGACTCAATTTAATCTAAAAAAGAGTATCTAGGAATAAAAAAAGAGTAAATTTATTATTCATCATTACCAATTTAGTTTTCATTTTCATTTTCTTAAGTAAATAAATTAATACTCATTCAGTGGATTTCTGGTTTTTATTATTTCAGAGTTTATAGCGAAATTCATGAGCTGGTACAAGTACAAGAAGCACGAGAAACACATCGGAGGAGCATAGATGGTGAGAGGAACTCAAATACCAGAGAATCTTTTGACTTTTGTGTCTCAAATATGAAACCACTTTGTGTGAATAAACTTGAAAGATATTTTGTGTTTAAGATCAACTTAACACCCGTCACGCTCACGCGTGTTCAGTACCTACTCATCAGGTCGATCGGAAGGTACCAAATAAATTTGGAACTTAATTATATATGTTTAGATTGACATGACCGTGAATATGCACGGTGTGTTTTTATACTGCATGCTTTCTATCGTATTCCTTAGCAGACATCATGATGAGTGTTAGAGTATACTTCATAAATCATGGTCGAGTGCTTTGGATGCAACCTATGTAATTGGACATATATATTTGCATATACCTTCGTTCACACTCCATACTGTGATAAAAAGAAGGTTCATCTATGTATAAATTATTATTCGGTTATTATTTCTTCCTTAGTTACTTCGTTGCAAACAATTTTATCTTAAATAATGAGATATCTTGTATAGTGGAATTAGGTCATTTCAAATACTCCACGGATTGTTTCCAAAATTCTTAATTTGTTATTGTTATATTATAAACAAGTTAATATGATCTATCATGTAGTAGGATTTAATGGACATGCATGTATACCAATTGTATAAGAGATTTTACATTTTCAATCGATCAATAAAAATTTTATTAATATAATTTTTAAAATAATTATTTTAGAAATTAACAAAATTACCTTTTAAGATAAATTGTGATTAGAAAATTACGTAAAATTACCGCAGTAATTATCAAATCACCACTTTACTCAAAATTTCTTTTTGTGAGCGTATGAAGAGTATATGTTTAATTATTTTTAATTGCAATTCATAATTATTGCTTGAAAAGGACAAGTTAAGCATCTTGCTAATCTTATATTTTAAGAATATCATATCATATATTGACAATAAAAAAATTAACAAACATATTTTAATGGATATGCATCTACTCTGACAACTAATTAAAAAATAATTTTGATGTGATTTGTGTATTATTAAAATCAACGAAATTATCATACAAAATGGTTTTTATGGGATGTCATTACATATACTTTTTTCTCACTGAGAATAATAATTTAATTAATGGACATTTATTGTAAGTATATAATTTTTTATACTATCAATTAATTACAAATAAAATTTGATATAAATTTTAGAGTGGTTATTATTATATTCAATAAAATTTTCAATTTGTGAATGAATCATAATTTAAAAAGAAAATATATTATTATTGTAAAACTAGCTAATTAGAAAGGATTTGACTTTTTTTTTTTAAATGATGAGAGGTGTATTTTACATAATAAGATATGCTCATCGTTAATTATAAAATTAACAATTAAAATTATAGTTATTATACATGTTAGTTTGTAATAGGATAATTAATTATGGTAAAAAAAATATTACATATGCTGCTTTGGCACATAAGTCTAAAATGTGTTTGGTCGCTTTCACACGCGAACAAATCCGAAAAATGCAACAATTTGTTTTCCGTTTTAAAGTCATTTATTTTTGTGGTGAGAGGATGCAACTACAATTCTATACCTAATAATTCTGAACTCCTACACGTAACAACGACTTTTGGTTTGTCCTCAATCATGATTCATAGTATGTGCGCCGCTAAACAACATTATTCTTTTGGAATTAATGGATATTTGGTAGAAATTTATTTTTTAAAATAACCATTTTTTTAAAAATTATAGAAAAGTTTTGTTTAATAAACTCTATACTAAATGGAGCATTCCTGAAAATTGATAATGTCTATTCGGCAACTTCAAACATCGAAATACTCTCATAAATTTAGATACTTTTACTTAACACACTTTATAATACACATGTTTAGTCTCCTCAATTATAATCGGTTGTTGCGTCAAATTAGATAAGTAATTTTTCATTTTGTATAGAAGTAATTAAGGTAATTATAATCTAATCAATACGAAGGTCACCGATATATGATCTAATTAGTAATTTTATGTTGATGTCCATTAGAATATAGATTCATCACATTGGTATAAATATAATATAACGAAATAAAATTACTGTTTACAATATATTTACATTGATTATATCGAATAAGTTATTTAATTGATGTAATTATACCTATCTTTCACGATTAATTTTTCTATCAAGCATTTCAATGTTAATTAACATTACACGATAAAGTGACTAAATCTATCTATTTTTAATAAATATAAATTAAAATAAATATATTAAATGAGAGTATTATTTATAAACTATGTTAAAATATTTTATTAATTTTTAATGATAAAATAATAAATAAAGGGATTAAATTGTGTTTCATAAACTCTTCCCAATTTTTTTTAAGCATGAGAAAAAGACTTGAGTTGAGCATAAAATGGATAAAAATTCAAAGTTCATCAAATCATAATTAAATTCTTATATTTTGAAAAAATATGGTCTCATTAGCATTAATTAATTGTTTCATAATTATTCCATTTAATCATTGATAGAATGTGATGATATGAACGATGCCCATCAATCCATCATAGCTTGAAGTAGCGAATGACGTATACTATTTTTAGCGATGTTAATAATTTGATTGGATTGATTTTATATTTTATATTTAAAACAAGTGATGTGTCATGTGCACTGTGCTGTCCAGGAACAATACTCGTTCACATCTTATATCCATGGGAAAGGATTAGTGCTGCTCTACGTTTTACGCGCTATTTAAATGTGAATAAAATTGAACCACACGTGAATAAAGTGATTAATTAAGTAAAATATTAAATTATAAATTTAGTGTTTAATTTAATATTAAATGATGTAGTATTTAAATAATAGTGAGTAAATTAATTATATAATTAAGTGATTTAGAGCGTGTTTGATTTACTCAATTTCTGAATTCTAAAGTCATGTTCAACATAACTTTATTCTCTTGTAACATTGACGTTGAACGGAATTAAACGAGAATACAAACATGTTATTAGTGATATAAGTTAATATGACTATAAGTTCATAATCAAACTATTATATTTTTATAGTAATATTAAATTTTTTAGTTTAAGTGACAAATTTAAAAAATTAAATTGAATTATTAGTTGATTCGGTTAAAATAAGTAATGTCGTGATTCGATAGAGTCTAGTTACTTAAATTGTTCATTCTATATTGCAATAAATTTTTGTAATTGATACGTGTAATGATACATTAGATGTAATAAATGTATTATTATGTTATACATTTTTAAATTGATTAAGTTGTCATGTTGAGATTGTTGTTGTGTTGCGACTTGTTGTATTTTTATGTGATGGTGTGATTTATGAGTTGATTGTATTGTATTGTTACGATTTGTTAAATTTTTTTATTATATATTAAATTATTTTTATAAGTTTATTAAGTGTTTTCCTTATGATCGAAATTGCAATGATCATATTTTGCGTAAGAACATAATAAGATTAGTAAGATGATTTGTGTTATTAGAGATGTCTAGATTTTGTTGATGATTACTCCAATATAGTTAGATTTTGTATAAATGCTGACCAATATTTAAGTTTACTTTACACTTGATACTATATCTTGTATATAACATTTATTTATATGATATTAGTTATTAGTTGTATAATAAATCCTAAGTATAGTGTATATTATTTATTCTTTTATTGTGTAGTAGCTGAACTTTAATAAGTATAGTCATTAGCTAGATCATTACAACATTAATCACTTACTTAATGAATATTAATCGTTTATTTTTCCTCTTCTTTCATTTTTTTCTTCCTCTTTCTTACATATGAAACAAATTATAAATTAACTAATTTAATTTTTTATTTTTGAAATATAACGGTTAAAAAAATATTTTATAAAAAAAAGTAAATATTTTTAATAATTTAAAATTAATTTATACATAAAAAACAATTTTTTTTAAATAAGTTAGTACAAGAGAGTTTCTATAAACTAATTAGTTTATATTAAATAAGTTATAGTTTGTTAAATATTTTATGTATTTTTTTTATCTATAAGTACTCACAAAAAAATTTCCAAGTAAAGTTCATTATATATAATAATTTACTAATTTGTCTAACTCACCTCACACAATTCGTAGATTAATTAATTTCTTTTATTTTTTAATTAAATTTAAAGTTAAAAGTTAGAGTGCAAAAATAATTTATATTATCTTTTATATTAATCTTTAACTTTGATATACTTTATAAAACATATTTGTTAAAAAAAAGTTATTATCATTTACATTTTCACATTTTTTTATTGACACTTTTTTAATTTATATTTTTATTAATAATTTTTAATTATTTTCATGAAGATCTTTAGTTCTCAACGAATAAATGTAATCTTGATTAATATTTACAATTAATCAAACACATAAGATCATTTGAATAATTTAAATTTGTAGATATCCTTAGATACAAATATCTTATTACAGCCCCTGTTTCATTAATATGTAGTTAGATTTTTTTTTAATTTTTAATTTTTTTACTTGCAAATATCTATTAAGTTCCCCACATATATATAACTTAATAAAAATGTAATTATTTTTTTTCCAACTTAATTAAGACATGGCCACGAATGACCCAATACTGTCCCTAGTGTTTGAATGAGTGTTGGTCCGTTTTGAATATAGATTCATACTCTACACCGTACGGATGGGCCCCACTTTTTATCGATACTTCCCTTCCCCTTTTAGTTAAAAGAGTAAATCACGGAGTTCTTTCAGTTGCCCACGTGAAATGTAAAGTCATTTCTTTTTTATTCTAAATTACATTAATTTTTATGAAATAAATTTATTTATTTTTGATTCGTCACCGGAATATCCACCGGCGATAGCAGTTACTAATATTCTCGCTACGTTGGAGCTACTTCAAAAAGTGGGATAACTGACCCTAAAATTTAACACGACTGTATATATAAGGCATGATTCGAATCCTAATCTTGCTTATTTATTTTTGGATACAAGGAATATACATTTTTTTTTTTTTTGCTAACAATGAATAAATTTATTTGAATTGAGATCAGTGAAATTATTTTTTCTAAAAGTTTAGAACCTAATCCTTATTGATTGATACGAGTTGTTCTTATTTAATTAATGATTTGAATTTAAGTCCTTCAATGTAAGATATATGTGATTTTTATAATTTATTTTAAGTTTTAATTTATATTTATATTATTAGTGAAAAATAGTTTTGTTCACAGATTAAATACATTTCGATGATTTTATTATTTTATTTGATTCATTAATAGAATATATAAACAATTGTTATATATTAAATATTTATAAAAATAATGAATATTTAAACTAACTATTCATTCATTAATTAACAATGGACTTTTCTTCCACTACTTTTTTTTTTTTATTTTATGAGAGAAAAAAAAAAAAAAAGGTAATTGTCACTTGTGATGTGAGTGACGACAGACGAGTGAAGGAAACTCAGTTTCATGTCGTATTGCGTGAACGTTGACGGCTTAAAAGCAAATTTCATTTCAGCGATCACCGAGAAAAGTTGCTCTTAAATATTTTATTAAATTGTTCTTCAGAATGTCTTGATTTGGAACCCGAATACTCTAGTGGGAGAAAATTATGGTTGGGGCCTATCTACTTTTTCTAAAAAGTTATGCATAAATTATTTTAATACAGTATAACATTTAAAATTAAGTAATATTTAAAATGTTTGATTTTGATTAAAGATCGGATAACTTATTTAAGTGGGGTAACACACTTTTCGTTTACTTTAACGTCGAGAAAATGGAACTTTTCTCTTACGCAAAATCTATGTACTTGTTATAATTTCCATCAGTAAAAAAACTTACCTTCAATGAAAAATAAGAGCAGCTATAGATCATTGCCAAAAAAAAAAAAACTATAGATGTATATTTATTTTTATATTAATTATTTTTATATTAATTACAAAATGAGTGTGATTTATCTTTAGTTATAGATATAGTGATAGTGAACATTAACTATAACTATGAAAGTGTTGGGTAAATTGATAGAGTAGATGCATAGAGTAACATAATATATATTGATTTTAAATATGAAATATAAAATTTTAATATTAATTTAAAATGAGAATTGTATTTAAAAAAAAAAATAAATATATTTTTAATCCTTCAAATATAAAATAAATTCATTTTTAGTCTCTCAAATTTAAAATTAATATTTTTAATTTATATAATTTTTAAAAATATTATTTTAGTCATTTAGATTATTAATAACATATTTAAAAATAATAAATTATGATAGTTATGCAATATTAGTTAAATTTAATATGATATTTTCATTATAAGAACATTATTTTATAAATTTTTTAATAAAAATTAAATATAAAAATAAAAATAATTTTTTTAAAATTATAAGAATTAAAATAATAATTTTAAATTTGAAAATTAGGGGGACGGTGACAGAGGAAAGGAGGGTAAGACGTGTGTAAGTGTAAGTGAATGTGGAAACAATGGATGATTAGTCTGGCATAATAATAATTTAAGAGGAGAAAGACAAAACGACAGAGTGTAGTTTGAAGTTTGAATTGAGAGAGAGAGAGAGAGAGAATGAGTGGTGGAGGAGGAGAAGAGGGAGATACTCTGGAGTTCACTCCGACATGGGTAGTGGCCGCCGTTTGCACAGTGATTGTGGCCGTTTCCCTGGCCGCCGAGCGCTTCCTCCATTACGGAGGAAAGTTTCTGAAAGCCAAGGGCCAGAAGCCGCTCTTCGAAGCTCTCCAGAAGATCAAAGAAGGTATTGCTAATGCTTTCTTTTCCTTCCAATTGAATTGAACTTACGATCTGACATCTGACACTGCACTGCCAGAGCTGATGCTGTTGGGTTTCATTTCCCTACTTCTGACGGTTACACAAAACGGCATTACCAAAATCTGCGTTCCACCCGGTTTGACGCGCCACATGCTTCCGTGTGACCCCAACCAAGCTCCAAACCACGAATCTCATTTCCAGTATCATTCGTTTTTCCCTGGAACAGCCAGACGCCTTCTCGCCGAGGCCCACTCCGAGTCCGAGACTCAGACTGGTTACTGCGCTCGCAAGGTCCATCTCACACTCTCTACTCTTTCTTCGATCACATCGCATCTAACCCTATGCCCTGCCTTTCTAGTTTCTACTTTCTATTTCTATTTTTAATTTGTTTTTTCAATTCTCAGCACAAGGTACCTCTGTTATCTTTGGAAGCACTGCATCACCTCCACATCTTCATTTTTGTCTTGGCTATCGTGCATGTCACCTTTTCCCTACTCACCGTTGTCTTTGGAGGCGCCAGAGTCAGTACTGTCTCTACTTTTTTTATTTTCCCTTCTCAACTCAACTCTTCTCTCTTCATAACATCACTCTCATTCTATATATAGATACGTCAGTGGAAACACTGGGAAGATTCAATCGCAAAACAGAATTACGAGACAGCCCGAGGTATATATATTCATTTGCCCAATTATTTTCTGCTCTGTTTCTGTTCTCTATGTCTTCAATTGTTTTATTATTAATTCAACTTTATATGCTTTTCCAAAACCAATATACGTGTTGCTTTATGCATGTACAGGCTAATTTTACTCTAATTGTGTGATCTGAATCATCAAACCTTTGGAAACAATGTTCCTGATTATGCTTTGAATCTATTTCTTTCCTCGCTTCTAGTTTAATGCCTTGTGGTTTAATGCAGTTCTGAAACCGAAGGTGACTAATGTTCAACAGCATGATTTTATCAGGGGTCGTTTTGCTGGTTTCGGCAAAGACTCTGCCATCGTTGGTTGGTTGGTAAGTTAAATACTAGTTTCTCATGCTCTGAAACTTTGCATAACTACAATATATACTCTTGTCATGATAAAGCCCCTCTGGCCTCTGCATCTTTTCATTGGAAAATACTGGTGTCATCTTTGGATCCTTAACATTACAACCTTATCAATGGTTTTCTAGATGTATCTTTTTTAGATCTTGTTTCTAAATTTGATATATTATTTTCCTTTATGTTTGATTACCACTATGTAGTTATTTTCTTCATAATTTCTTAATTCAAATTAACAATAGCCTTCAAAAACTTGTTTATCCTTAGTGTAGTAGACTCTAGATCACACAACAAATTTGTAACTTGGAAAGTCAGAGCTAAGCGAATACCATTATCATGTTTTTGTTTGCTTTTTATTCACTTCTCTTAATTTCCTTTTGTTTCTTTCAGGTATCCTTTTCAAAACAATTTTATGGGTCTGTGACAAAATCAGATTATGTGACATTACGGCATGGTTTCATCATGGTAAAGCACTAGTGTGCCATATTTTTGTCAAATAATCTCTCAGTGAGCTATTGACCAATGATTTCCATGCTTGAATCATAAAATTTATCCTTTGGTGCTTTCATTTGTTGTAGACCCACTGCAAGTCGAACCCAAAGTTTAATTTTCACAAGTACATGATCCGTGCCCTCGAAGATGATTTCAAGCAAGTTGTTGGTATAAGGTAAATGGTTCTGTATCATCGCTTTTATGCATGTCACACATATACATCATTTAATTGCCTAGAAAAATTTATATCCGTTTGTGTCATTGTGTAAATTTATTGATTCTTTGTTATAACAAGTATATTTTCTGGTTGCAGTTGGTATCTGTGGCTCTTTGTGGTTATCTTCTTGTTGCTTAATATCAATGGTATGCTATTAAACATAACATTATGCTTTTTGTATGTCATCATTTTATTTGGCTCTGCCTAGGCTGACACTACTTTGCAGTGTCAAGACTGGCATCTAATTTTTTTTTTTTTTTTTTTTTTTTTTGTGTGTGTGTACCTTGTGATATTGTTTATGGATATGGTAGTCTTTTTTGACCATTTTGTTTAGTGTTTTTGTGACAAAGTTAATTTTATTAACACTTTCTGCTGTGAAAAAGGAAACGAGCTTAAGATTTATTTTTTATGATTTGGTGATGAATTTCAAGCATGACAGTTAGCAATAATGACCAATATACTTTTGCCTATGAATAATAGTAATTTATCTAGTTACTTGTGTTGCTTTTGCTAATTACCAAAGAAACATTACTTTAAACTCACTAATAAGATGTCTGCTTAATTCTTCCAGGTTGGCATACATATTTCTGGATTGCTTTTATTCCCGTCATCGTAAGTATCTTGATTAAGATTTTGCCCTTTTTTTTTGTGTGGACATTAGGTTTGCATTCTCTTGTCTTAATTTTATTCAAGGGATAGGAACAAATTAATAATGTTGCATGGAGTTTTCTTAATCAAATCAAGAAAGTATATATAGTTCAAAACTATTGAGATTCTGTTAAACTGATGTTGTTCCTTGGTTTTTGGCTGCATAACTACCAGGAGATTGGTTCAACAATATCCTTAAATTTCCTGTAAATATGATATCTATTACTTGGTAAAATTAAGCGAAAAAAGTTAGTGTGTCAAATTTTTTCCCATTAGTTTATGTTTACATCACTTGTTTGTAGCATTTGACTAGAGGAGCTATTAACTCGGTGGCTAGTTTTATTCTCCTGGAAATGTTGACATGGGTGTCAAATGTTCCATGTTTGTTTCAAGATTACGAAAAAGATTGCCACTTTAAACTTGTTTCCAATCATATTTTTTCAATCATTTCCCCCAAATCGTATTCAGAGGTAGTTTATTTCAATGGAAATTAATCAAGCTGAATCTCCAAAGATTTCTGATGCTTTTCTGCTCAAAGTTAGTTGTGAGTCTGTCTCAGTATTGACTTAGAAGAATGGAGGAAGGTGGAGAGATACTTGTAAAGGCACTTTAACACCTACATCTGTAGGTAGTAACAGTATAATGGAAGGGTGTTTGTATCTTGTTTATGTGAGAATGAGTTGGATTTTTTCAAATACACCCCCTCACATCCGGTGTCCCCGTCACATCCGGTGTCTAGTATTATTGGACTTGATACGTAAATACATGACCCTTTTTAATAATTTAGGATAGGCGAGATACATGGTTGGTGACCCTTTTTAATGATTTAGGCTAGGTGGGACTTGAGTTTTTTTTTAATACACCCTCTCATGCCCAACATTATTGGACTTGGTGCATGTATCAATAGTGTGTGGCTCATTTAGAGTGAATCTAGATAGATCTGATACCATCTTAGAATAGTGGCTTTGAGCCTAACCTAACCCTAAAAAATCAAATTTGTAAGGTGAGGATTGTTCTCCACTTATGTATTCTTTAGTTGTCTTATTTTGATGTGAGACTTGGGTTTTTCCCAATAATATTCTAGAACCCCTTGTGACTTGTGAGTGAAATGTTAGGTGTTGTTGGGGATCCTCTAGTTTGAGTGTCTAGTTTGAGTGCACGGGGCATTGCCCAAAGCAGGCATTTGATGGATTGGTTACCGGTTATTTTTGGAATTTCTTTTCTTTTGGCATTTTTTTCAATCATCATCATTATTATTAGAAGTCATATTTATGCTAGTGTTGTCCTTTCAATCGGTGCTCACGTTGAATCTGCATTACTGTATGAATAGGCATGCATGTTTAATTTCTTCATGCAAATTGATGTACTGGTAGGCTTTTGCTGTATGGATTGGAATATCCTTTATTCTTCCTTGTCCCCGCACCTTTTATCTCCCTTATCATTAATTTCATAGTTTCTGGTTTGCATTCTTTCAGCTTTTACTAGCTGTGGGCACTAAGCTGGAGCATGTAATAACCCAACTAGCTCATGAAGTAGCTGAAAAGCATGCAGCCATAGAAGGTGACTTAGTTGTGCAGCCATCAGATGAACACTTTTGGTTTCATCGGCCCCGAGTCGTCCTCTTCTTGATTCACTTTATCCTTTTTCAAAATGCTTTTGAAATAGCATTTTTTTTCTGGATATGGGTAAGCAAATTCTTTTGAAGCATAATTTGGGATTTTCTCTGCCAACCTTTTTCTCTTATTATTCTTCTTTTAGTTTATTTTCCAGACTGTATGTCGGCAGTATCATTAGGGTTACTGTCTTCGAGATATTATCGACTTTGACACTTGTTGAGCCATCACAATTTTATCTTTGAAAAGGATTTTCAGAGGTTTAAGAAGGAAAACTGTTTATAAACTATTTTTAACCTCAATTGTTAAGCGATATGAAACTTGCGGGAATAAGTTTTATTTCCCTTTTTGGTTTAGGGAGGCATGGTGTGGGACTGTGGGGTTAGGGGGTAATTTTATGTAGTTATATCGGATATAATTGTCAGATTGTGTTCTCACTTCTCAGGTTACATATGGATTTGACTCCTGTATAATGGGACAAGTTCGTTACATTGTTCCAAGGCTCGTTATTGGGTAACTGTTAAAAAATTTCTTTTCTTGAGCACTCTTTCTTTCTTCGCGTTTTTTTTACTATTAAGCTCAATCTTTTTTCTTTTTCTCTTTTATTATTATTATTATTATTTTTTTATAACTTTTGTGTATTGGGTTTCTAGGGTATTTATTCAGGTACTATGTAGCTACAGCACCTTGCCACTCTATGCAATTGTTACGCAGGTACGCTTGCATAGCTATTCAAACTAAATGCAGATTAATTTTATGAATTAAAACTGTGTCCTCTTTGCATTGACTTACATTATTTTCACTCTGTAGATGGGAACTCACTACAAGAGGGCAATATTCAATGAGCATTTGCAACAAAACATTGTTGGTTGGGCACAAAAGGCAAAGAGGAGGAAAGGACTAAAAGCTGAGACTGAGAGCCATTCTGGCCAAGGAAGTGCTCATGAGAGTTCTGGTGCTGGTGCTGGTGCTGGTTCTGCTACAGGAATCCAGCTTGGGTCAATTTTCAAGAAGGCATCTGCGCCAGGAGACAGTACCTCTGTCCCCAAAGCCGATGGTAACTGAGTGTGGCCATCTAAGCGAAGATTTACAGTCTTATTTTGTAAAGTTGCACACAAATTGCAATTTTCTTTATATTATTTTATTTGCTAACATAGTGTAGCATTGTGGGACATGTCTTTGACTTGGTGTACCTGTAGTTCTTTGAGTAGATGTTGGTAAATAGTAATGCTATTGTAATTGTCATTTCTAAGACCCGTCATCGCCCCCTTACCACACTCGTCCTCCCTCAGGTTTTTGCCTGTTACTTCCCCAGAAAGGTTGACTGTTGACACGGTCCTTCTCCGGTTCTCCCTAACTTAGCTCCTGTTTAAAAGCTGTGTTGGTTTTATGAAGCAACGTAAAGATAAGCCACTTTAATTTTTGTTGATAAAGTTTAAGACAAACTCGGTAGATGGGAATCTTCCTTTCTTGTCAGAAACATCACTTCTGATAACCCCCTTGGTTACATGGAACGCACGGCACTTTCCTGAACAATTTGCATCATTCTTTACTGAAACTGATAGGACGGTGGAATAAACAAGTAATAATAATCCAAAGAGAAAAAGAGGATTGGGTCTCAAATAAATGAGGGATTATTGTAAGGACACAAACTCAACAGAAAACACTTTTTTTTTCTTTTTAAATTATATTATTAGTGCATAATATGGGTAAATTATTTATCAATTTTTCTAATAACTAATTTTTGTCGGTCGCTATTTTTATAAAGAAATTAGAGAAAGCTCGCATTTAAATAATTGTTACCTAGTGAAAATTTTAATTTAGCATAGTCATGTAAAATGTAGATATTTAAATGTTTTAGATTGGTTTTTTTTAATAATTTGAAATAATAATCTTTAAGTAGTTTTGGATAAATAAAAAAAAATATTTCTGAATAGTCTAGTGATTGAAAAATATATGCGGAAATAATATTTTGACTTAAAAAATTTGATTAGAAATATTAGCCTATATTTTAAATGAAAACATATTAATAAGAGCCTAATTAGGTTCCCTATCTAACAACATAGTTATTTATAAATAAAAGTGTATATTCTAAATATCCTGATAATTAGAAAGAAAAAAAAAGAAGAGAATTTTATCATTCTTAAACATTACTTAAGTAGCTTTGAATAAATAAAAAAGAAATATTTCTAAATAAAAAACATAAATAATGACAATGAATGGAAAAAAAATTGCGAAATTAAATTTGAACATACATGATTAACCACTAAGATTTTCTAATAGTTAATGATCTAATACATTCATAATTGATTATGTATGTGCACCACTAAAATTTTAAAGTGATTCCTAAATGTGAATAGAAAATTGATTGTTTTCTTTTGATATTGCAATATTGAATTTGATCACCATCAATTGAAATATATTATGATTTTGTAAATTAAAATATTGTAATTTTGAATTATTTAGTTTTCGAATTTTCGAACGCATATTATATTAAATTATTAATATTTGATCGATTGATTTTGTTTGATATTAACATCTAATTTTAAATTTCCAATGTTATTATGATTGAAGTGAATATCTAATAGCGGTTGAAATGTTATAATTAAAATAAAAATATAATTTTAAATTTGTGGCTATCTACGTTTATAGTACAAGAAAGAAGAACAACGCACAATTGTTTTATAGAGAGTAGTAAGAATCCGTGCGTATATGTCTAAGAGTAATAGTGAAAATTTGTATATATTTATTTAGTGGGAAAAGGCGAGAGAGGAAAGAAAAACCCTAGTGAGGGAGTGAGAGGATCAAGCGATGACGATCCATTCGATCGTAATACAGAAGCTTCTGAGCACGAACGCTCAGGTGGGTAGGAGAGTGGCAGCCCACCACTTGAAGGAGTACACGTACGGATTCCGCAACAAAATGGCGATAATCGATTCCGACAAGACCCTCATTTGCATGCGCAGTGCCTGCAACTTCATGGCCTCCCTCGCCCGCCACAACGGCCGCTTCATGTTCATCAACACCAACCCTCTCTTCGACGACATCTTCCACCTCATGACCACCACCGTCGGCTCCTTCAGCCCCTCCACCAGCGCCCTCTGGCGCACCGGCGGCTTCCTCACCAACAGCTACAGCCCCAAGAAGTTCCGCTCCCGCCACAAGAAGCTCGTCTTCGGCCCCACCCAGCCTCCCGATTGCATCGTCATCGTCGACACCCAGCGCAAGTCTTCCGTCATCAACGAGGCTTTCAAGCTTCAAATTCCCGTTGTCGCCTTGGTCGACACCGCCATGCCTCTCCATGTTTATAACCGCATTGCTTATCCCGTTCCCGCCAATGATTCCGTTCAATTTGTTTACTTGTTCTGTAATTTGATCACCAAGACACTGCTTCGCGAGAGGAGCAAGGCTGCTGCTGCTAATCCTTCCATTGATGCTCGGTATCGCGCTTTACCTCATTCTCTATTCTTTTTCTTTTCCTCTCTCTGTTCAATTTAATTAATTACATCTCAGTTGATTAATTAAAGAGACGAAGCTCCGCTCAAGGCCAAGACCGATTCTGCTAATGTGTCCATAACCGTATTACCCTATGCTAGTTTGGCTCCCTTACCTGAAGGTAAACACTTGTTGGAAAACTTATTTGCTTTTTTTTCCCCACCCTTGTCATATTTTCTTTTAGAAAGTTGAGCTGAGTTAGGCTGAGCAATTTTCACATCCTAAGCAGATGTAGAAGAAACTAAGAATCTTTTGGACAAACTAGTTGTTTTGAAGTTAAATGCCGCCCAAGGAACAAATATAGGTTTTGAGGGTCCCAAGTAAGTATTCATCAAACTCTTCTGGTTTAAATTGGATATTTAATGTATACTTTACATAAAATGCGGGTTTCGTTTGAGCAACATGTTTTTATACTTCATTTCATGGTTGACGACACATTGTTTTGGAGGCTTTAAACTTTTCATATTTACTTACCCTCCTGTGTACGCTGCTGATGTTTTCTACCCTTCTCTATTCTCTTCTAGAAGTGATGAAAATATTAGAAAGATTAAATGAAACAATTTAGCACGTTGTACTTTATTTTGCGTTTACTTGTGCATAAGTGCATGTGTTTCTATTTATATGCATCGAGTGTTTAAAGTCCTTTTCTTTTTTGCACTCATGTTCCCCATCCATGGGATATTCAAAACTTCACACCTGATGAATTCCGCCAATAATTTCTGCTCTCATGCAGATCTGCAATTGATATTAGTGATGGACTGACATTTATGGACTTGATCATTAACCAGATTGAGGTGAGACATTTATATTTAATATACGAGTTATGATAATCACACTTTCTTATGACTGTACTCCTCTGCAAATCATTGGTTTATTCGTTGGTCTTTTTTTTTTTTTTTTTCTTGAATGATCCAGATTCTGAACACACCTCAAACTGTATCTGCAACTCTTATGTTCCCTTAATACATGGTTTCGACTGGTTGTTTTTGGTTCTTACTATTCTGTTGTTGCAATTTGTAGTCCCTCAACTCCAAGTATGGATGCAGGGTTCCGCTGCTTCTTTTCAACAAAGATAACGTTCATGATAGTTCTCTAAAGGTGAAATGCCATTTCAATTTCCATATGCAATTGATGACCTCAGCTACTATTGAAATCTTCAGCTTCATCTTCCATAGGTTTTGGAAAAGTATTCAAAATCAAGCATTGAAGTGCACACTTTTAAACAGGTTTGCATTTGTTTCATACTTTGGATATATAGATATTGATTTGTGATTTCTCACTATCAATACATCATAATCTATGTTATGTAGGGTGAAGGTCCAGAATTGAAATTATCGGGTGGACAAAACAGCAAGGGAGAAGTGTATGTCATCTTTCAAATATATGTCTATTAAATTGAATTCTAGACTAGATATTTATGTGCAAGTTTGTAAAGATATATCGTTTCAGTACTGATTGATTGATATTGTTATAATGTTATAAATACTGTGATTACTGATTAGTGTTACCCTGATATAGTCTATATGTTAATAGCAGCAATTTAGATGTGGAACCAAAGCTTAGGGACATTGGATTAGCTATTTTCTGTTTGCTTGACCCTTCTCTGAATTATTGTGAGGCAGGCAAGGTTGACTGTGCAAATTTGGTGTAGTTGATCTATGAATCCTGATAACCTATGATTAGGTCTAGTCACATCATGTTTTAACTAACATGTAAATTTGGTTTGACATGAAAAACATAAAAAAGGTGACCTGGTGCACAAAGCTCTCACCTAGTGGGGTTTAGGGAGGGTAGATATACATAGCCTTTCCACTGCATGCTGTGAGGTTGTTTCTAGTACTTTTGAACCTGTGACCTCTATGTCACTGTTAGGATCCAATTGCAAGGTATGGGACTTGAGTCCCACATTGGAAGTATGAAATTTTGATGGTGGTTTATAAGGTCTTGGGCTCTCCAACTACAATGCCTAGCTTTAATGGTGTGATTCTCTCTAGGTTCTTATCAGTCACAAAGGCAGCAACCTTACTATGGCTTGCCCTAGAGATGCAAAAATTAGTGCATGTAAAAATGTCTTTTCCAAGTTTTCTTTATTATTCCATGATATATTTGCATTTATCACTTCAAAATTTTTAATTCCTCGGCATGGATTTCCTTCCATACCACATTGTAGGTGATAGATAGCTATTGTTTATTGGATTGCAATTTGCAAATAAGACAGTGGACTTTATAAAGATATGAGAATTGTTGAGAAAGTCTAAGTATCATATTACTTTGCAATACCTAGGGTTAATATTTTAATTTTTGAAAGAAATTAACTGTAAATATTTAATAGCTGTAAATTTAGATATGTCAAATAATTTGTCAGCAACTCAGCTACAAAGTTGGCTATGTTAACTGATCAAAATATAATTATCAGTAAATAAAACAATTGACAGAATATATATTTCAATTTATAGAATTGTGTCGGCTATGACTTGCTAATTGGCTTTCTTGATAAATACTTTATCATTTTAAACTAACCTGCTAACTCTGTGTGAAGGCATCCATTTGATGATGTGTTCCGTTCACTAATGGCTGGTGGAACCCTTGATTCATTATTGGCCCAGGTATGAACATTTTATGCAGTTGAGTGCTGGGTGTATCAAAGCCTTTGTCCTGTTCCTTTAAAATCTATAGCAAGAGCTATAGGATACTTAAATTTGAATTATTCAACTGTGTGAGATGTGCACATTTGTTTGTGCAGTTTTTACTAAGTTATTCATTTTATTTTCCAGGGTAAGGAGTATATCCTAGTGTTGAAGTCGGACAATGTGGCAACAATCATAGATCCAAGTATCCTTCTTATAGTTTTAATTAATCATTCATGACAATATTATTTTGAAATCATTACTTCATACTTCCTAACCCCGCTTTGACATTCACATGTTTTGATTTTTGTCAACCTTGACTGCATCTTGTAGACATACTAAATCATTTGATGATAAATGATATTGAATATTGCATGGAGGTACGCAGAAAATTTTTATCTACCAAATAAAATGCTGCCACTTCTCTTTTTAAGGTATATACGAGTTCTCTGTTTCATTTTCTTCCTTTTTTCCCAGGTGACCCCAAGCCGATCATTTAATTTAATCTTAACCACAATGAAGTTTAAGGTATATTTTCTCTCCCTTCATTGTTACTTGCCCCCTTTAGTCTCTTCAATATTTTGTGCTAGTCTTGGAATTGCCTGATGCTTAATGAACTGGTCTTCAATATGTGTGTAAGCTTAACCTATTATATATGAGCATATATTGCAAAAGTTTTAATCCAGAAAATTTAAGACATACACTGGGAAACAACTTTGGCTTAACACTATGTTTGATAATCTATGCAGCTTCGGGAGATTGCTCGAAACCAAGATAAACATGTAAGTATATATATATTATGACAACATATATTATTTTGTTTCATCTTATGCAATAGTTATAAAAGTTTTATTGTGAATTACTGACAAGACTCGTGAGAATATTATAACAATACTGTTTTCTTTTCTATTGTCATTTATTTTTCCTGATTGTTGTGTTGAAGTTGCAGGACAATTTCAAACTTATCGATACAACAAACATGTGAGTGAAATGCTGTTTTTCTATTTTAATTTCTTATTGAAATTTATCATATGTGCTGAATTCCATGTGTTTTACTTTGCATAGGTGGGCGAGTTTAAGAGCTATCAAGAGATATGCCGACACTGATGAATCAAAGCACAAGAGGCACTCAGATTTGAAGGTATCACTCCCTTGCTGTCATTAGTTCATTACTCTACTGATAGCTTATGTAAGAATGAATTGAATGGGTCAATGCCCCATGAAAATGACTATTTTCAAACTCTTCTACAGGACACAGCAGCTGGACCAGCTATAGAGGTATATGCCTACTTGTTTATGCTTCTCTAGTGCACTTGTGCTTGTGCTTCTATTTTGATATTGTTGCTTAGGTATAAAATAGGATCATGTATTTGAAGATAAATTTATAGAAACTGATCCAATGAACTGAGACAAACCCAAATTGCCTAAAAGGTGCCAGAGAGTTCATTCCAAAGGAAACCCAACTGAGCAATGAAAAATAAATGAGGCACAATTTCAGATGCAAATATGCATGTTATGAGAGAGCTATGCGAGGCCAACTAACCTGCAGCTAGCCACTAGTATTAATCCCGTTAAGTACATCTGTTCAAACAAAAACTGACCTTGGAAGCAGTTTTAGACTTGAACTGGCTTACTGAAGGCAAATCTTTCCCTTATGGGAGAATGTACGAGAAACTGAAAATAAGATTAATAAGAAAAATCTAGAAAGGCTCCAGATTTTCATATCAAGATTGGAGAAAAGGGAGCAGAATCTAGAAAGGCCAAAAGGGACTGAAATTCAATAGTTCCTCTGTCATTTAAGTTTCAGCGGAAGTGGAATTTCCAGGAAGCGAAAGCTAAAAAGTTTTGATGGGATAATTATCACCAATATACAGCTGAAAAGGACCAGGGAAAGCTTAAAAAAAGGAGATATCTCTCACTCATGTATCCTTCCAAAACTCATTTTTGGCCATCTGTCAATTTTAAAGAGGCCAGATTTATAATAAACAATATCCAGATTTATATGAATCACGTTCACAGTTACATTGACATCCCAACCATTCAGATGAAGACTACATAATTCAAATTTCTCTGTCATAAAACATTTCCTTGATGTTAGAACTAGCTATAAATTGAACAAATGTGAGGACAATTTATGCAAATGGGGAATATTATAGATTCTGATTGAAAATTAGAGGTCCCTGCTAGGCTGCTCCTTTGAATTTCACCTTTCCTGTATTTGAGGTATAGGAAGGTGGGCCAGGCTGCTAAAAAATGAACTACACAGATTTACTGATTTGAGTTACTCGCGACAGCTTTTGGACCCTGGTCCATAATATCAATTTTGGAGTGCATGTTCTTATCATATGTGAAGTTGCATTCATGCTAAGACTAATGTTATTTGTATTATTAAAACTTTTATCACTACAAGTGTTAGAAATACTAATAATTTCTTATGTTTACGGTATTTGCAAGCTTAATTAGAATAAATAATGTAATATTAAGGTGCATGACAATTGCCTCATAATCCTCATGATAAGAGAGAATAAACTATTGACTAGTATAACACAAGGTTGTTTATGTTAGATATGAAATTACTAATTGTTGTTTGTTTTTAATGTTTTATCCATGCCAGTTCTTTAATAATGTGATTGGTGTCTCCGTGCCTGAATCTCGCTTTCTTCCCCTTGATGCAACATCAGATCTATTGCTTCTTCAGGTGACAATGATTTCATTGTATATGTGAATTATGTTACTGAAAAGCATACTTTGGTGTACGTAACTGACTCTCCCTCTCACCAATAATGATTCTTGCAGTCAGATCTATACACTTGTAGAGAAGGTGTTTTAACTCGTAATACAGCTAGAACTAACCCTTTAAATCCTGTGATAGACCTGGGACCTGAATTTGAAAAGGTGAAAAATTAGTGTTTTCTTGTCTTATTCTTGCATAGCTATTACCTTTTCTTATAAATTGTGTACGTGTGTCATTCTCAGGTTGGTGACTTTCAAAGCCGTTTCAGATCCATTCCAAGCATCGTTGAGCTGGATAGTTTGATGGTGAGAGGTGATGTGTGGTTTGGAGCCAGTATTACTTTAAAGGTATAATGGATGTTCCTTTTCCTGTTGATCATGTAGCATGTCCAATAGTTGCTCTTTATTCACTTTAATTATAGACTACATTTATATTTGAAATTTCAAAAGTATTTTGTTTTTCCTTTTCTGAATACCAGTGAAACTTTCTCCTGCCACATTGATTTTTTACTTTTGTTCTTCTTTCCATTCAATTGAGATGTGTGCTGTGTCAGAGGAACTTGTCATAAACTGTAGGAGCATTTTATGTCTATAGATTTTGATCTTGCGTTGCCCAATCTATAGCAAATTTTAAATACTGCTAAAGGTTAAAAAAAGGCTTTATAATCGTTTGAGCATGGGGTGCTGGATATGTCAAGAGGCTGAAAAGTCAAAACTGTAGCCCAATCTTAAAAGCTCATTTGAATGCCTGAGCAGGTCCAAAGCATGGTCCTACTCCTACCATTGGGTAAAATGCGGCTGAGAGATCTGGACAGAAATAATACTTGCACTTGCATAACCCACATATAGTGGTGTAAAGATTTGAAGAATTAAGCCCTTCTCTCCTCCTAAGAGTTGAGGAAGCCACATAATAACTTCCCCCCTCCCAAATAAAACACGCCTACACACATAAATTTCTGAAAGATTTAGTGCAGAGGGGTGGGAGAGTTCAGAGTTGGGGGCTGATTATATTTGAATATGTTAAAGCAGAAAAAAATCGTAAGATAATTCTGATCTCATGGTCAAGGACCATCTTTATCTTAAAAAAGCTGAAGCTATTAGGATTTAGGAATATGCTAATATTGGTTTTATATCTGTATCACATCCCCTCATGCAAGAGTCCAGTTGGCTCGAATACCCAAGTATGGACAGTGTACAGGCTCACTCATACTGACATTCAACTCTATTTTAGAAGAATGGAGGGCAATGAAGTTGAAACTCGTGACTACCATTACATTATAGAGGCTATGATGCCATGTTAAGTAAGAACCATAAGCTATTAGGTGAAGGCCAACATTAGTTTGTCTGTAACACTCAAATTATCCTAAATTAACGAAGGGAGGGAAATCTCTGGATAATCCAGACAAGAGATAAATCACTTTTTATTTTTAATTTTAAAGTAATAAAATCTCTAGATATCTATAGGCAGTTCCTTGCAAGTCTTCTTTATAAAAATAATTGTAGGATTCTTTTTTTCTCTTTCACAAATTTTCTTCCTTGGTTTCTGCTTATTAGAAACTTGGGGTAATTTTTTTGCTTTTTATATGGAATAGAAGATTGAAATTAGGTCAATTGGGAGTACAATACAAATCCCATTTTAATGTATTGTAAGCATTCAAATTCAACAACTTCCTGTTAATATTGTTTATTGTCTGAACTACTCTACGAGAGACTGATGCTATGATTATCTTGCTTTTACCTGATCTTTAACCCTCTGTTTTCAGGGGAAAGTGATCATTGCTGCAAAACCTGGCTTGAAATTGGAAATTCCGGATGGGGTGACAATTGAGAACAAGGTATAATACTAATTTCAGTGAGCTTTTGAGTCTCTTTATTAAAAAACTTAATCTTTTCATGGGTTTTATTTTCCATGTTCTGTTGGTGGTGTTTGAGGGATTGTGGTTTGTAGGTTAGGTGTGTGGTAAGAGTTTTGTTTCTTTGGACCGATTATCTTTTGGTTTTTGTTTGCTGGTCCAAACATGGGGATTTATGTCATTGTTGGTTGGGAGGCCTTTCAGTTGGATAGCCTGACCGTGACTCTGCAAGAGTGCAAGCTTAAGAGCAGGATGGAGGAAGATTATCATATTTAAATATATCTATTATCCTTTCTTCTTTTTGTCCATGAGGGTGATGGTGGTGGAGTAGGGGTTCGGATGGGCCCACTTGCTCAACTTGCCATTTCCATTTCTGGACTTTTGTTGGCAACTGAAGAATCACAGGAAGCTTTAGATTGAGAATAACGTAATTCATAGTGACAATTTATCTCGTAGAATTCAAATTATCCCACAATTAGGAAACAGAATCTTGATATTTCTGCCTCAGATAATTCTTTCCTCTCCTTCAAGAATCTGTTATTCAACAGCCCTTTTTCTGGAGCTAGAGTTTCAGAATTCTGACCTGAGTTATTCTAGAGCACAAACTGCCTTAGAATTTGAATCTTGAAGAATTAGCTTTCTTTGAATCAGCAACTAAATCACCCTCAACATTCAATTTAAAATTTCCAGTCAGTCTCAACCCCCATTCTCACATTTTATTCCCAACCTTCCGGTATACTCGTTAGACCTGTTTTGGTGGGGTTTTATTTTTTTATGCATTCAGAAAACTAAACTTCATCTACATTACAGGAACATGAGCAGTATTGATTCAGTGTTTTAGTTAACAAAAAGTTAACCGAGTTTTTAACAATATGATGATGCTTCTGAGGGTGAAGAAGGCAGGTTTCAATAACATTAATGCCTTTCATCATCCTGACCCAAAGAGCATGATAATTATGAATGATTCTCCAACTTTCTATAACTATTAGTATCATTTGAATGATTATGATATTTTTCTGATTGTTAAAAGTGAGTAAACAGAGACATAAGATGCTGAAACTGGGTGTTTAAACGACACCGTGGAGCTATGTTTATATAGGCTTATTTCATTTAACACACATGAATAAGTGATAAGATACTATGTGCTTATAAACTATATATACGATAATTACTAATTACGTTATGATTTTCTCAACACTGATGATCATATTTTGTTGCTTTACAGGAGATCAACGACCCTGCAGATATCTGAGGATGAATGGTTTGTAGAATTTGCTGGGATTTGGTTCTAGTGAATACATGACTGGTGAACTTTGATTTACAGTGCTATACAATTTAGTTTGTCGCATTTGCAGCAAGCCATCTTTTAGCCTTTCTATTTGCTGGGAACTAAAAAGGTTGCAGAAGCACATGGTTCCTAACACATTTTTTCTTTGAAGTGGCATGATAGTGGTTAAATAATTCTCAACTCAATACTCATCTATTCATTCATTTTGTAACTTTAGGGCAAGGCTTGATATGTCACAGCTCAGAACCCGAGGCAAGGAATAGGAATAGTTTCAGTCTTGCTTTGCCGGTCTTTTGCCTTGATACTATTAGAACCACACCAATTGTTTACTGCTCCAATAGTCCAATGAGACGGAGCATAAGGAGCAGAGATTTTTGTCCTCCTAGTTAACTGAAGGCATGTGTCAGACTTGTATTGGCTACCCCAAGAGTTTACTGCTTTGTTCTTTTTCTTCTGTCTCTTAAAAAAAATTCAAATTAGAATTGACCAAGATTTTTCTAATTTGAAATCTTTCTTGTCATTGACTTATATCGGCTACCCCAAAATTTGGCAAACAACTAATTTGTCTCGCTGTGACCAATAAAGAATTAACTAATTTAAAATTTTAATTTTCTAAAAGGTTTTTAATTTAATGGTGTATTAAGGTTCTGAAAGTTAAGTTAGAACTTAAAGTGAAATTGAAATTAATTTAAGCAATAGTATTTAAAAGAATAAAAATTGTAAAAAAAATAAAAATAGATTTTTTTTTTGTTCGACCCTGGAGTATTTACTGCCAATAGCGGTGACTAATCTTTTTGTTACGTTGGAGGTACTTCAAAGGGTGGGATAGCTGGTCTCTAAAAGAATAAAAATTGTAAAAAAAATAAAAATAGATATTTAATGTCGAAGTCATATATGACTGAAAAATAAATTTCAAAATCACGATCATTCAACAGTGAAGTTTTAATAATATAACGGTGGGTACACTTACCAGTTTGGTTAAAATTGTATTGATTTGATTTTAATAAAATAATCATAATATTCACACAAAAAAAATAAAGATTAGCAGATTAAATATTATTAAATTCCTACAAGAAAAGATTGTTTTTATTTTTGGTTTTTAAGAAGTAATAATCTTTTGGTTATTTATTTTATGAAAATGTGTCACGTATTGTATAGCTCCTCTAACTATGAATGGGTAGGGTTTTTTGTGAAGTACAAGAATCATATTTGATTTTTTTATAAATAAAATATTAGAATTAGACATTTTCTTAGAGTCCAAAAGTGTATATTTTTATATTTAGCATAATTAAAAATATATGTAACACAAAATAATGAAATTTATTGATTTTGAATTGAAACTTGAAAGCAGTTATGGTTCTACAAGGTTTGAGGTTTGGTGGGCTGTTGTTTGTGAACGCAAGAGGCCCATATCTTGAATGGGTCGGGTGGGTTGCAGCGTAGCAGAGAGAGAGAGAGAGAGAGAGAGGATAAGAGTGAGCTTAGTTGTGTGTGTATGGCAGTGAGATAGCGAAGCAGCCATGTCAATCTTGTCCATTTCATCACCCATCTACCGTTCTTCCCATTCCCCATTTTCATTTTCAATTTCAATTTCAATTTGCCGCATGCCATGTTCTTTGACGGCTCAGGCACTTGTGGGAGGAAGAAAAGGAAGAGCGAAAGGGGTGGTCATGAGCATGGAAGCAGGTATTGGAGTCATGGCCACCAAATTGGGTATGATGAGTTACTTCCAGCCTGACGGAGAGGTCGTTCCCGTCACTGTGGTCGGTTTCAAAGAAGGCAACATCGTCACCCAAATCAAAACTGACGCCACCGATGGCTACAACGCCGTCCAGGTTGGCTACCGAAGGGTCAGAGACCGCAAATTGACCAAACCCGAAATGGGCCATCTCCAGAAGGTCGGCGCCATTCCCATGCGCCATCTCCAGGAGTTCCGTCTTCAAAGCGTGGACGGCTTCGACCTCAACCAGCGCCTTCTTTTCGATCAACTTTTCAATGAGGGTGATCTTGTTGATATCTCTGGCACCACCATTGGCAAGGGTTTCCAAGGTCCATGCCTCCTAGGCTCCTACCTTTTTGACTCATTTCCCCTTAGACGATGCCATTGTATTTTAACCTCATTTGTTGCTCACTTGTAGGTGGAATCAAGCGACACAACTTCAAAAGGGGTCCAATGACCCATGGTTCCAAGAGTCACAGACAACTAGGTTCCATTGGTGCTGGAACCACACCTGGTCGTGTCTACAAGGGAAAGAAGATGCCTGGTAGGATGGGAGGAACCAAAAGGAAGATAAGAAAGCTCAAGATTGTCAAAATCGATAAAGATCTTAACGTCCTCTTGATCAAAGGCGCTCTCCCTGGTAAGCCAGGAAATCTTCTGCGGATAACTCCAGCCAAGATTGTTGGCAGCAACATTCCTAAAAATTAGCCCTCATACTTCCCACTTTATGTATACTATTGCTTTTTCCAACCCATTGCCATTGAGTTTTCTATAAGCACCTTACGATTACTACTTCTAGACTTATTCGGATTACTGTTTCTTTCTTCTTTCCAATTCAAATGCCTATCTTCCTTAACCCCTTTCCCCTAAGAATTACGTTATTCACACGCCACATTGTAATTAGAATTAGAACTAGAACCACGGATACCAACATACGTACAAGTAAACCAAAACTTTAAATTAATTAACAATTTTTAAAAGATTTAACTAATATTAAATTTTCCATGTCTTTGTTTTGTCAACTACTCTGTTTTACAAACATCTGTTAGATTGAGAGGAAGGAATTCGAATCGAATCATTTAACCATGTTATTTTCGGTTATATTCTAATGTTCCTGTGCCTAGAGATTAATACTTTAATAGTATCCAGAGATTAGTCTTTCACCTACTAAAAGATATGATATTTTGGAGAAAATAAAATAAAATTTATTTTTGTTTTGTCCAATAAATGTTATAAGATATTTCAAAATAATATTTTTCCTTGTACTTTAAATTTAAATATATTTTTTGGAATGAGATTTGAAAAATCAATTTAACTTTTTAAAATTCGTTATATTAATTTTTTTTATATTTTTTATTATATATTTTTTACTCAAATAAAGTACTAATTATGTCTATTTTTGTTATTATTTTTACTTAAATGCAAATATTTTTAATGTCAAATAAAAATTGATTTCAATATTAGATCTAATTTGGATTTGACTAAAATTATATTTGAATGTCTTTGTTTTATTACCTACGTACAAAAGCCATTTCGTACTTCGTAAATTGTTTTTAAGAATAATAAATTATATAATAGTAAGCGATTCTTAAAAATATAAAAAAGCGATTATTTATGAACTAAGAGAAATTTAAAAATTAAAATTTACAAACTTAATTAGAAATAATTATAAATGAATAAAACAGTCCAAAACAAAATATACACAAAAAAACATGGATCAACTTTATTATTGTTATACCTACAATATATAATAAAGAAAATTATTTCATTTTATGTACATATTTTTTAAAATAATTTTATTTTTAAAATTTAAAATTTTAAAAAATATTATTAAAAATAAATAATTCTTTTAAAAATAAGATTTAAATTTAAAAATTAAGTACAACATCAATTAATATATTAAATAAAATATAAAGTTATGTCCGTAGTGAAAGATATAAATTATAGATTGTGGCAGGAGTGTGTTAAATGTTAATTGAGTGAAATGTGTTTTAAGGAGGTAAATTGTGAGATAGAGCATAGAGGTGTAGAGAAGAAAGAATTAATGGGAATGGTTTAAATTAAGAGACGAGAGAAGTAAAGAAACCCTAATAATGGAAGGGGAGAGGAAAAGAGGGGAGCGTGTGTGCTGCGTCTGCAACAAAGCAAGAGCTTCCGTGAAGAGGCCCAAAACCCTACAACACATATGCAGAGACTGCTTCTACAGCGCTTTCGAGTCTGAGATTCATCAAATCATAGTCGACAACTCCCTCTTCAAGCCAGGGGAACGCGTCGCAATCGGTGCTTCCGGCGGCAAGGATTCCACCGTCCTCGCTTACGTTCTCTCCAAACTCAACCGCCACCACAATTACGGCCTCCATCTCTTCCTCCTCTCCGTCGACGAGGGAATCACCGGCTACCGCGACGACTCTCTCCAAACCGTTCATCGCAACCAGGTTCAGTACGCTCTCCCTCTCAAAGTCGTCTCTTACAAGGACCTCTACGGATGGACTATGGACCAAATCGTTGATGTTATCGGTTTCAAAAACAATTGCACTTTCTGCGGCGTCTTCCGTCGCCAGGCACTTGATCGAGGCGCTGCTCTCTTGAAAGTCGACAAACTTGTTACTGGACACAATGCCGATGATATTGCAGAGACTGTTCTCCTCAACCTGTTAAGAGGAGATGTTGCTAGGTCTTCTTTTCTTCTATTCTTTTACTCTTTTTTTTAATCCTTTTTGGTTCTCATTTTCTTCTCTCTTTTTCAGATTGAGCAGATGCACCTCTATAACCACCGGTGAGGATGGAGCCATTCCTAGATGCAAACCTTTCAAGTATACATACGAGAAGGAGATTGTCATATATCCTTACGCTTTCTTCCTCTCAATTGAATTTCAATTTGAAATTTGTATCGTTTTTGTTTTTGTTTTTGCCTTGACTGCTTCATTACGTATGCGTACTTCAAGAAGCTCGACTACTTTTCCACTGAATGTAATGTTTATTATCTGCAGCCAGCATTCATTTGTATTGTATTCTTTATTCTTTATTTTCCCATGAATTCAACAGTCGCTTTAAAATTGCAGGCATTTATTCCCCAAATGCATATCGAGGTTTTGCTCGCGAGTTCATCAAGGATTTGGAAAGAATCAGGTGACTATCCAAGCAGCCTTGATTTAGCTATGCCTATGCTAATCCTATTATTGCACTCACCAATTATCATGAAATGCAGACCTAGGGCGATTCTTGACATCATCAAATCAGGGGAGAATTTCAGGATATCTACTACTACCAAAATGCCGGAGCAGGGAACATGTGAACGCTGTGGTTATATTTCTAGTCAGGTAGGCTTTATGTAAACAAACAGTGCATTTCAATTAATAATCATGGTTTGTTTGGGTAAGATTATGATGAAGCAGCCTTACTTTAAGTACCATTGTTAAGTGCTAATTGAGGCCATGAGCCTGAAATGGAGCATCCTCTCCTCCCCAGTAGCCAGAAACTCTATTTCACAATATTTATTTTGTCTTATTTGCAGAAATGGTGTAAAGCTTGTGTTCTGCTTGATGGACTGAATAGAGGTTTGCCAAAACTGGGGATTGGACGAAGTCGTGGCAGTGTTGGTTCTGATAACAGAAATGAAAGTAGAGGAGGAAAGAGCATTCAGAGCAAACAATGTGGAACTCTAGACTTCTGATTTGCCATATGCAGCTTCTGATTGATTAATCAAACGTTGCTGGCTAACTGCATTAACTATCTATAAGTGGATTCACTCTATGGCAGTTATTGACAGTGGAATTATATATGGATCTAATAGGGGACGACCAAACTACATCATAAACAGACTTAGCAGCCTATCCTGTCAAGACTAGCAGCTAGACCAGAAAGAGTGAATTAATGAGATTCAGGGTTTTACATACATGATAGTTAGAAAAGAAAAGTCCAGAATGGTTGCATTCTGTACTTGTCAATTTAATCATACATCATTTTTTATCATATACATCTTTAGCTTTATTTCTGTAGGTAACATTGTCAGTTGTACTCAAAGTCGGCTTCACTGACCAGCATGTGTGAGAGACAATCAATAAATTCTAATGGTCTTTACTCTTTACATTACGGTGGAGAGAAAAGTATGAAGTTTAATTTTTTATAAAATAATAATAGAAAAAAATCAATTCCTATTTTGAAAAGTTTACAAAACTGATAAAGAAGAACTAACATTTGATTGCAAAGAGTAGATTTTACTGACAAAACATTAATTTGACACTAACAAATAAATAATTGATGAAATCTAACATTTGTATGAAATTACTAAATATGTTTTTTTAATTTCAAGTTTGATATTTTGTGTAAATTGATCGTATCTCTATAGCGGATGAAATTAAATGATAGTAGAAATTAAACTTAAGAAAATTATACTACTTCTAAACTTATATATATATATATATATATATATATAGAGAGAGAGAGAGAGAGAGAGACCTGAGCGCCACCCACCAACAAAACAAATGCGCTACCTCGCTAAGTAACGTGTCGCCTCCACGTTGAGTCGCGGACCTCCTCTGTATTAATGAGTAGCTTGCCTCTGTGCTAGTTGCAGGTATTTCTGCTCCGAAATTATCTTTGATTTATTACAAGTTGTATGTTATTCTTTGATGCGTTCAAATAAAGTATAATTTATGCTATTGGACCCTAGTTTTGTGTTTCCTTTCTTTTTTGGTTGTTAAGTTGCAGGTGGTATTGGTGTGATGGAGGGGTTGAGTCTTCCTGTCATTAGATTCGTCGGAGGTGGAGATGGTGGAAATGAGATTTGAGGAGCCGAAGTAGAAAGGGAGAGGGAGAAATAAAAACATCTAATGCCGACATATGAAATTAATCTACCTGTAATCCACCTTAGCCTTACAAAAAAAAATGAATTAAAATATAAATAAATTTCAATCCAAGTTAATTTTATTTAATATTTTTAATTTTAAAAATGAATAAAGTTTTGGATTGTGTGAAATTTTATAAATCTGATCTATTTTATACAAACTTTAAAGTTAACTGTAAGATTGAAAAAGAATTACTTTTGATAATTTATTGAAAGTATTATTTTACTCAACTCATTGAAAGATCTTAGAATATTTTTGAGTTAAACGTTATAACTCGCATTAATACTTTTAGTTTACTAGTTAGTGAGAAAAAAAATTTAAATAATACATTTATAAAAAAAAATACAAGTAATGAAAGTAAGAATATATAAGTACTAAATATGTATAAGATGCTATTTGAATAAATTTATCAATTGAATATTTGTAAGAGAAGGAAACAAGAAAATAAAATGAATTAGTTTTTCCCCCAAGTTAAACTTCCATATCTTTTTGATTTGGGAAGTTGGTAATAAGCATATTTAAAACTTCGTCTAAATTTTTTATTAATAGTTATCATAACTATTAATTTATATACTTTTTTCATTTATTTAAATGTTATTTAAAATAGTAGTTAATTGTATTTATTGAACTTTCAATACAAGTTAATTAAATAAATTATTTAAATTAGTCATCTAAACTAGATTTCATACGCATTACCACAATATTAGCCTGTTTATTTAACTTACCAAACTGAGTTTTCACTAAAATTCGTATAAATTTTGGTGTTCTCATCAAGAAAGAGTGTGTTCAATTAATTGTTATCCCACTTCTTAAGTAACTTCAACACAAAAGACATAAAGTGTGTTTAAAAAAAGGTTATGCATTGAAAGTGTTTGTCACAAATGGTATGTATAATTTCTAAATATTGTTTAAAAGTAAAACGGAGAGAATAAAATTTACCCATTATTATTTGTCATCTGTGTGCTCATTGTCTTTCTTTTCGACACATGTAGCTGTCAAATAATTTGGTATAACATTCAATATAAAATTTATACTTGATCCATTGATTCTACCATGGAGCAATACGACTGAAACATAGGGCTAGAGCAATTGTGACTTTGGTATAGCAAAGTCACAATTATAGAAACAACAGAGATACTAAAATTGCAGATGAAACTTATGAAAGAAAATTGTGAGGACCCGAAGGAAGTACATAACAGAATCATGCTCAGTTGTGGCAGCACTGATTACCGGCATTTGCTATTAATTAATTGGACTTCTCTTATCTGTCCCTACATTCATAGTGTTCTTTCTCTCCATTATTTGTAGGATACGTGTCAAAATCGTCCAAAAGTACACAAGGGGAAAACGCTCCATGTCGTACGCATTAACAGCGGTTATTAACATCGTGTTAGATTGTAAGAAAAGGAATAAGTGAGTGAAAATAGATTAAAAAAAAAAATTTAGTTATTTAATTTAAGAGAAATAGATTAAAAAAAAGGTAAAAAATTATATTATGTATGTTTTGTAAGATAGAATGAAACAAGTGAAATATAAAATATATATATAAAAAAAAAAAAGAGAATAAATAAAAAAATAGAGTAAAAAGGAAACAAAAAGAAAATAAAAAAAATAAAAAAAATATTTTTAATAATTTTTTATTTTAATTAATTAAATGAAAAAAATTAAATCCGTACCCAAGAAACATGTATGAGATGCCATATTCAAATAAACATGAAAAACAAATGTAGCTTATTTAGATGAACGATGACTTATTTGAATACATTTGTTGTAGAACAAAATTCTTTGCTATTTTTCCTCAATTAGGCGTGAAAAGATTATGAAAGAATTACAAATAAAACAACTTAACCCGTTGTAATAGGCTAGATTTCTTGTGTATCCGTTCACAAATTTCCACTTTGTTCACCTAGAAGCCAACTAGCAATAGAATATAATGTGCTTGGCCACTTGCTCACAGGACAATACAATGTGACAAGAATTTAGATCATCACGAATCACTCTCGGTATGGACAATGTTATGTTATTAAAAAAGAGCGCGCACACAGATTTAAGAGGTTTCCAAATATTTAAAGTACAATTTCGTTTTCATGTTCATGTTAATACTTGATTGTCATAATATGAAGTCATGCAGGCATTTAAAACAATTGGTCTTAAAAGGTTATTTGTCGAACACTGACAAAAAGAAGCATTACCCTACAAGATCCACTGCATCTACAAAACTACCTTGTTATCACTAACAACAACACAAGTTCTACCTACAAGGAAGCCCCTTCATTATCCTGTTCAGTCACACGATGTAGGACTATACCGGAGATGCAACTCATAGAAATTGATTAGCTGGAAAATTAAGAAAATCGTTAGCTTTTCAGGTGAAAAGAGACCATATGAACATTTTCAAAAGACGTTGAAGCCATGTAAAATTGACAAGGAAATAATCAATTCAATCCAACATTGCTAAGAGATGGCGGATTACCAGTAGTGGATTGTATGCCTTGAGATATCTGTTATCCACCATCACTTCTGTTCCATCAGACCTGTTATGTTAATCAGTTAAGCAATGTGTGAAGAAGCATGCAGAATGATTATGGAAAAATAATCCAGTTCACTTCAATTTCCCTAAAAGAGTTGGAAAATATGCAAATTTAGTAACAAAATTGCATAAGAAAATGTAGTCCTAAGCTCCCATAAAAGCAAGTAATGTTGCACCAAAATCATTTTTCACCAGATAATTTTGAGGACAGCTGGTATTCTATTTAAAACTAAGGCTTTGACTTGGTTTCTTGAACTCAATAGGATTAGCACCAACAACTTATTACAAGTTTGCATTGCTTAAATATTCAAAAAATCATCATCCCTTAGATCTGGTATGAGATGGGATCCTTTTATAGCATCCACATGGTGTTTGCATCATAGTTTCTTCAATGGAAACCATCACAGAGGTTAGGGGGCGGATCTAAAGAGCATTAATGAGAAAACAATTATCATCCTTACAAAACAGAGAAACACACCATACAGCAGAAACTGTTCATATAGATAAATAGATTCTATCTCTACCAAAACTATCCTCTAGTAAATGAACCAGAAAAATGTAAGGCACTAGTGTTTAGATTTTAAGGATTTTAATAGTCTTTAAAACCTTTCTTTCAACTGTATTATTTTTCCCTTAGAAAGGAGTTGAAAAAAACAAAGCTTCTTAATTACATTTCCTTTTATCAACAGCACTTCCTTTTAATAACCAAAGAGAAAAACAAACACATGCTACAGGCACTATGAGAGAAAGTTTCATGTCATAAAAATAAAGCTACATTAAAATTTCATTCTACGTTATTTTGAAAATAAATGTTTTATCAATTTAATCTACAAAGGAAGTAAATGATCATACAAATATTACTATATCAGTGATTGGTCTAATTTATTAACAGAACAAAGATCATTCATTCTCTCTCCAAAAGATAGCAATAAAGAAAGAAAATGTATGTCTGAAAATTGATTTAATAAAGAATTTTTATGAAATTCACATAATAACCAAATTTAGTTAATAAGCAACATGATTAGACCATCTTGTATTCTGAAGTATTAACATAGTCGAAGTGAAATTACAAGAAATAAGATAAATCCAACTGGCATAATCTGTTGGTTCACAGGAAAATCATCCAATGAGCACACAGCAGCTCAGTTTTTATCAAAGTAACCATTTCCAAGGAAAGAAAAAATATAATAACAGCTTTTGACATCATTTATTTGACTCAAATAGGTTCTTACTAAACCAAACAGTTTTAACAGAATGACAAGGTGACTGCAAAACAGTTTCCTCAAATAATAGAGGCTTAAAATGTTTTTTAACACCAAGTGTCCCCAATTTGATACTCTGAATGCTGCAATATGCGGCATCCAATTCTGAATGAACTTGCTATTAGAGTGTCATCTGATGCAATATAGCGTTTTTGTGTTACACCCTTAGTTTGTGAAGCTTCAAGTAAATAATTTATCAATACCATTAACCTTATTCTTATAGCCCTAAAAACAAGCCAACTATTGACCTAATCATTATAGCACCAAACAAGTAACCCGGGCAGGATCATGTCCCACACAGTTCTGAAGTTTTGATAACTATGGTCACATCACAAGTGATTGAACCCTTCAGCAATGTAGAATAAATTTTAAGTATGACTAACTTCAATACTTCAATAATTCTACTGATTCTATTCACTTGTCAGATGTTTGAGGTTTTTGTTACTTAAAGTTCATGAACCAATTGCTTATTATTGAGAGAAAACATCCAATTTAAGACATTGTTATTCTCGTTTCAAAATTGACAAATTAAACCATGAAAACCAAAACCTTTGAAATTAAATATGTATAAATATTAATTTAGTTAAGTAAATTTACTCATAATGAAAACAAATACAACTATAATTTTCTTCTCAAATGTGCAAGCGTAACAATAAAATTTGGAGTTGTTAGTAGTGTGACAAACCTCATAGCCATAAAGGTCACTAAAACATCTTGCATGTTGTCAGATAAAGAAGCTGAATAGCCTATTGGCTTTATAATCTTGACTATATTGCAGGCAGTTTTGGCATCACCCATCTTCATGGGGCTATTATACCCCATACAAGCAGCACCAGCAGGCATGGCGACTCCATTCTGCGCATCAACAAGCTTACAAGGATCTGTCTCTCTCTTGAACCTCTTCACAGAACCAGATTTTCTCCTTTTTGCTCCTCTGCAGCGACCACTTTGAGTTGGTTCCACATAGTCCACCTGGGGTTGACCATCCACGTGACCATTGGCAGTTGAAACCCTAGGTTGCTGGAAATGTATTGCAAGGTTATCTACCTCAACTCCAGTGTTTGCGGTTGCTTTAAGTTCACTGAGCTTTGGATCATATTCATTTTCGTCAGCATTAGTTAGTAGGGGTTTTGCAAGGGTGGTAGGATCAGCATTAGTTAGTCCTTGGTCAGCAGAGAGGGGAGTTGGAAAATGTCTAAGGCTGTAAGCAGTGGTAGAACGCTCGAAGCGCTTCTTGAGTTGGGTGTGGTGAACCACATGCTTGCGCTTGCGCTTGCGGTGTTTTCCTGACTTGAGACTAGAAAATGAAAGATATTGGAATTGTGCATAACTCATAAATGTAATGGGGAAGGGAATAGCATGTATAATATACCTTTCCTCAAAAGCATCAATGAGATCAGGAACAGACTGTAGATTCTGAAGAGGCTCCCAAGTGTTTGCAGTTTCGGGCCATCCACGCCTGAAAATCACAATGCCCTTTCATAACCTCATTCACATGACAGTGTTATTATCTCAACAAGTAAAGTAAAGTAGAAGAAGAAAGGGAACTAACCATTTTATTAGGTACTGGAGCTGGCCCTATATTCATTGAATCACATTCAGCATAAAGTGAGAAGAGAAGAAAAGAGAATGTAAATAGAGGAAAAGAAAAGTGGTTACCTTGCGAACCCTCTTACGGCGTATGGTTTCGATTTCATAGAAACCATCGGCGAGATTGGGGTTAGGATTGGGATTGGGAGGCACGAGGGTTTCTTCTTGTTTCTCTTTAGGCAGCTCAGCAACAGCAGAAGATGAAGGTTGAAGCTGAAGCTGAGAGTCATCCACACCATTCTCAATCGCATTCGCATTCACCTCCCAAACTGAACTAGTAGTGCTCCTCTTCTTCATTGCAATTTCTAGCTTCATCGCACCACACCACTCTTGTATTTATATTTCTTTCCTCCACCCAAAAGCCATGTAAATGGGACCCACCACTTTTATTAACACTTGTTTTACTTACCTATGCTATTACCATCTACATTTACTTCCATGTCTATCTTTGATGATTTGTTAATAATTATTCTTTCCATACACGCCATAATCAATGCAGTTTCAATTCTGTTATCTACTCTACCATACCCCCAATACACTCAACTATCTATTTGATTAATTCATAAATTACATGCACACGCCATCGATGCTACTCTTTTTTCTTTACAGATTCAAAACATACGTAAAAAATCTCTCCTCAAATTAGCCAGTTGTTTAACTGCCGAATACAGATTCAGTGTACAGCTTCAATTTTTACAATGAACCGAAAGTTAAAGATTAAGATTATATTTAATTACACATTTGAAACTTGTAACTTCATTTAACTAGTCTTATTACAATCGCAGTGTCTAAATGTTTTGTAAAAAAAAAATTCTCATTCCATTGAGCGTGTATTGCAAAGAATTAAAAGTTTGAAAATTATTGTTTTTATTTAAAAGTTGATTATATTTTTTTTTTGTAATGTGAAGATAAAATAAAGAAAGGAAAATGAAAATTACAAACGCAAGTAATTAACCTCACTCGCATCAGTTAATCGTAAGTGGTAAAGCATAATAGGAAAAACATCTAACCCTTATAACAAAGTATCAGATTTCGAACCTAATCTAACTAAGACATCTACACAAATATTACTCTCTACGAGGATATGCTTTGAGTGTAATATAACAAAGTTTTCTTAAATAACTCCTAATACATTTAAAAGTTGGTTTGAAAAAGTTAAGTTCAAGTTAACTTTTTAACTATAATTCAAACACACGTCAATTATCTCAAACGTTGAGATCTATTTAAGAAATTAGTTTTGAACTTAGGATTAAAATATTTAACAATTTTCAAGTATTAAAACATCTAAAAAGAACACATGGACCCTAAAGAATACAGTACATCAGAAATGAACACTATGCACTTTGCTTGTGCCTCTACATTTTACAGAGACCGAGGCTATCCTCTGTACATGCAACATTTTTACTTTGCTTGTGCCTCCGAAAAGCAAAGAAACGTACCGTAAATTACCACAGTTCAGCTAGTTACAATCGTCCCACAAAATTCTAAACTGCCACCGTTGAATTTGAAGTGTTAAGGGGGCACAATGATTCTAGCCAATTAGCTTGTAGTGGTTAGTTACTTGTTTCTACCGTTTCCTAAACCAGCTTTCTAAAAGTAATACTTTTTCATAATAATCCATCTCTATGGTGATTCATCATTTTCCAGCAGATAACTTCCCTGAAACAATTTTAGCACTTCACATACATTAAAAACGGTGGACTCTTACGCAAAAGTTATTCCTTTGTGTGTACATCCATTTCCTAGTATACTAAAAATAACGTTTTGTCTTCTCTTTTGAAGAATGGGGAAAAATGGAGGAAGCATACAGACGAAGATCAAAAGGGATTAGGACCTCACAAGTATCAAATAAGCTAACTCATCCAGCGGTTTAATATTAATATTTGGTAGGGTTATGAAATCAAATACTGCTTCAAATGATTGGTTCTCTTCTTGTTCTTAAGCTTCTTAAAAGCACTTGACTCGATTTGCCTAATTCTCTCCCTACTCACACCCAACATCTCCCCTATCTCTTGTAGGGTCTTCGTCCTTCCATCATCCATGCCAAACCTCCATCTTACCACCTGCCTCTCTCTTGGATTGAGACTGTCTAGTGCCTCTTCCAGGTCCTTCTTCATGAACTGTTTAAGGAGCTGTTCTTCGGTTGTTTCGGCATCAGGATCAGCAATTACTTCCTGGTCAAAAACACACAAGTATCAGCAAAATGAACATCATATGAAAGAAATGAGTTTTTATTCTGAAGCATAAATTTGAGTAAGATTAGGACAGACTGAAGGTTTAAGATTCTGGTTGATCCCAATCTTCTGTTCCAGAGATCTGGGAGCTTTCGGGGTCAAAAGTACAGCATTAAGCCTCTTCATTGACAACCCAGTTGCTTCAGCAACTTCTTCGTCATCAGGCTGTCTTCCGTTTTCACTATACAATTGTTTTCTGGCCTCCTTCACTCTGTAAGTCGCCTCAACCATGTGAAACTGTTAAACCAAAAAAGATTGTAATGTAGTCACTTATAGACATTTGAGAAATTTCAACTCATATAACCAAAAAATATTGCAATGTTTCACATGATACTCACTGGCAAGCGAATAGTTCTTGACTGATCAGAAAGTGATTTCCGAACAGCCTGTTTAATCCACCAATGAGCATAGGTGGAGAATTTAAAACCCTTGGTACCATCAAACTTCTCTGCACCTTTTACAAGGCCACGGCATCCTTCCTGTAAACCAATGAGAAACAGTAAAATAGTTTATTACTGGAACAGTTTAAGTAGCCATGTTTTCAATAATCATTATTTATTTAAGCCGAAAAAAAAAATACAGGTGAGAATATACCTGGACAAGATCTTGCAGATTCATCCCAGATCCTTGATAATTCTTAGCAATTGATATGACAAGTCGTATATTGCTTTTAATCATTTTGTCTTTGCAACATATACCATAATTTAAACGTTTCCTAAGTGTCTTCTGATCTACCCCTGCCACTGCAGCCCATTGAGCAAACGTTGGCTGACCACCAAATCTTTCTGTAAGATCCTCCTGGAGTTTTTCAAGCTTTAAAAGGTCCTGAATTATATTTGCAGAAGAATAGGCAAATGAATTAGGCAATAAAAGCAAATAAAATTTTACACCATAATCAGAAAGAAAAAAAACTATACTGAAAATATTTATAACTTCAGGTAATCAAATCACCTAAAAAAAAATTGATTTACTATGATTAAATTAATATTTGCTAACTTCCTTGAAATAATCTTTTTTCCTTTGCAGATTTCTGAACTAAAATCTTTTATCATTAGTACAATCTGCACGAACTGACTTGCTATGATTAAATGAATAATTTGCTGACATCTTGTGACACTCTTTTCCTTCCTGGATGGTTCTCAACTATAAGAACATCCAATCAACCAGTAAGAAGAACCTTGAAGAGCATCCCAACCAAAAAACAAATGAACATCCTATTCTTAATAAATAAGATAAAGAGAAGGGAATAATGTATATTGTACAATCCTATATGCGCATAACTAAAAAAAAGTACAAGTCATGTAAATGTGAGAAATTATTCATTTATACAATTCTAGGAAAATATAAATAATATCATATGAGGTGGAAATTTCAATTTAAAAATGATCTGTTTGGACAAACTTTTCTAAAAGTACTTCTAGGAGAAAAAATAACAAGGTAAATAGAAATAAATTTCTCCATAAGTTAAAAATAACTTATGCATAAGTTAATTATAGTTTATTTTATGATTTTTCTTCCTATTTTTCTATCTAGCAGTGCTTCTGGAGAAATTTAGCTCAGGCTCATAGTAAGATAAAAGGGGAAGAATAATTTAAGCAGCCAAGCCATGAAAAATATATTTAAATGGTATCTTCTGAAGCAACTGACTGGGTAATGTTGCAAGTGGTGCTGGACATGACAAGCCAGATGAACAAGGCTTGTGTCATATGAAGAATGACATAAATATTGATTCACGAAATCATAAGATCAGCATGCACTTTGTGATGATTTTATACTGATTACTAGGTGATTCAGGAGCATATCAACTATCAATGGTATTAATTAATAGAATGGATGATTCTCCACCAGTTGCTCTAAAATACTAATGCAACATCACTAACATGCAAAGCCCACCTGTATTCCTGCTGACAACTTAATTTCTTCAGACGGAGTAAGAAGCCTAGAAGCGCTAGTTGTTGTTCTTAAGTAACGAAGTGGATCTGAATAATCTACTTCTTGCATGGAAACACGCTTTCTCCTGCTGGAGGAGCCAGACTTAATAGATGTAATATTTGTGGTAGCCTTCTCTGCTGCTCTGACTCTTTTAGCTTTTCTTTCTATTTGGCGCCTAGATCTTACGGCAATACTGTCAGAAAGCTCTTCCTGAAGACACTCAAGTTCCTCAAGGGAAGGCTCTACATCAGATTCCTCTTCACTGGGGTTTATGTCAACACCTTCCATTATTTCCGCACCAGCATCTATGGATCCTCCTGCTACACCATCTTCTGCTTCCATATGTTGAAACCATTTGAGAAGTAAATCATCAGATTTGGAAGAAACATGTGATCTATACTCTGCTTCTGCTGGGGGCTTCTTTTTTACTAGTAAAGCTGCATCCTTCGCAACCTTCACAGCTGCTTTAGCAAGAGCAAGAGCTTCAGACGCAGCAGCAGCTATTACAGCCTCTTCATTTGTAAGAAGAGATTCCGCAGATAAGGTTGATTTAAAGTTATCCTGATTAAAGGCATAAATATAATTAGTTCCTGAGTAAGCTTGACATATCAAAATATCTCCGCATGGCCACATAACTATAGAAATAATCCAAAAGTAAGAAATTAATCCAGAAATAAAATGTGCATTCACTATTAAAATTTGCATATAAAAAAAAGTAGAGAAGTTTCAAAGCTTCCAAATCGGAATCTATAATAGTTCCTACTTGTGATTTGGATGGCAATGAAAACAGAATGAGCATAGCAAGAGAAATTTCAACAGTGAGAAATCAAGAAAAGAGTGAAACTTTATTTATTGTTTTGGAAGGAAAAAATTTTGGGAACAGGCGATGAATTGTTCCATTCCAAAATCATAGTATCAATGAAGGCCAGCCATGCCCAAGACCTTTTTTGTCAAGAGCAAGGCAATTGAATCTTACCTACCAACTTTCACAAGGCCATGTCTAGAAATTCTTGAGCCTTAGGCAAAAATTATGGTTTGAGGCATAATCTAATGTAAGTCATCAATCCTGATTTTGTTTTTCTAACTTTTTCTAAGCAAAAAAATTACAATAGAGAATTTTGATATTTCACTTGATCTTAATAAATAGTATGGCTAGTCTATTGGACTTATCTTATACTAGAAATCGAGTATAATTTCTTTTGTTAGGATTTGTAATAACACTTTCTAGTTCTACTCTAAAAGTAAATCAAGATACTCTGTAATCCAATAATTTATTTTGTTAAAGTGTAGAGCTGATGCAACCCTAAAGAAGAGAAGTTGAGCAGAGCTTTGGAACATTGTTATTATCGTAAGGAACCTGTGAGGGAGCAGTGATATAGGGCCAAGGCGTGTTTGGATGAGAAGGAGCTTCTAATGCCAACTTGTTTTCCAAATTAAGGAGCGTTGAAGGAGGAGAAGTGGCAGACAAGACGCATTGTGGCTGGAGACACAAATTGGGTCTTGTTTTGGCTGCAAAGCAAAAAAAGAGGAGTGAGAAGAGAATGGAATTGCGATGGGAGAGAGAGAGAGAGAGAGAAAGAAAGAGAAAGGGTTACATTACATGGATGATGGGCATAGGGAAGAGGCCTGAACGTGTCGAGGTGGCAGTTGAAGTGCGGCAACAAACACGACATTCTAGTGGATGCGGCGAAGAAGAATGATATGGTTTTGGTCTGTTAATTGAAAAGCAACGCTACGAAGGAGAGTGAAGGGGGTCATCTGATGTCATAGCAGTTGTTGAACATGAACAAGAACAAGAACAGGATGAGTGTTGTGTTGTGTTGGGAATGGGCGTTTGTGACAGAACAGAACAGAACATGCGGATAAGAGGGTGAGGTGAGGGAAGCTCAACCGTGCCCACGCCACAAAACAAATCCCACTTTCACTTCTTACTGCCCTTTCTTTTATTAAATATTAAATTCATATCATAAATTACCCTTTTAGTTTTACGGGTTCACCATCAAAGAAAAAACACATAGATCTTTTATATATATTCAAAAAAAAAATTAGAGTACTTTTAGACATTATTTTTTTATAAAAGCATTTTTAGAATTTATTTTTAACAAAAGCATTTTTAATAAAAAAAAATTAACAAAAATATTTTTTAGAATTTCTTTTAATTTTTTTTCTCTTTTAATAAAATTAGTGAGTAACTCATCCATATGCACAGTGTTTTCTTTACTTGATTACTTGTGAAATAATTATTATTTAAATAATTCTACATAAAATTAAAAAAAAACAATAAAATGAAAATACATACAAAGGAAAAAAATATAAGACAATTTTATATTCTATATGTATTTTTATAACTGACATATTTAAAATCAACCGTATTATTTTTTTGTGGTCATAATCTTTATCTTTCCTAATTATATTTTTCTATAACTATCACATTTTACAAATCTTTTTGCAACAATTATATTTTAATTTTTTTTAGTTAAAGTTTACACCAGACAAAAGTGGTAACATGTGACTAAAATACCCAAATTTTAATAAATGTGAACAATTAAAAAAAGTTAAAAATGTGACTTTTTTAGCCTAAGAAATATGAAACAACTAACTTTTGAAATGATAAAAATCACAATTTTAATATTGGTTTGAAAGAGAATCGGTTTCCATAATAGGTTCTTTTAATCATATTGTATGTCTACTAAAAATTATCTCCTTTTTTTTATTTTAGTGACTTTAATTTCTTATAACTATATACTTCTTTTTTTTTATGATTTTCAAATCTTATATTTAGTCTTTTGGTCTTTTTGTATCTAACTCACATATATGTGAATATAGAGAAAGAGAGAGTCAATATCTATTGACAATAGGTTCTATTGACAATAGGTGTAAGTTCAAACACTTACACTAAATCTGATTTTTTTATACTTTTTATATAATGTAAATTTAATCAATTTAATTATTAGACTATGTAGTATTATATTCAAGATCATGTATAACAAATTTTGTATGATTCCAAAATTATTTGTTATTTTATCACATTGTTTTATTTTAACGTATAATATGACATTCAAAATATGTGTAAATATCTATTTTTGGATAATATATACAAAAAAAATTTAAATCACGTGAAATTTGATATCCATGATCTTAAATATAATATTATATGATTCAACGAATGAATCAGTTAAATTTGTATTATATAAAAAGTTATTCTTGTGTTTTTTTTTTGTAATTGATGCATAATTCAGAGAGTGGACAAAGATCCTTGATTTGTGTGATTTGGCAAAAATCTCATCAGTCAATTTTTAGTTCTTAACCTTAATGCAGGATTGTTTAACAAAAATTATCAAGAAATTAAGATTTCTCTTAAACAACCTAAAACTTCTCACTTAAGGAATTAAGGTTTAAATATTGAATTAATTGTTTAATTACAAAATAAATAAAAAATTTATAGAATTTTATATAAAAAAGTTAGTGAATCATGATTACTTTTATTCTATACTAATTTCATCCAATTTATTGTTTTCTTTAAGTTTCTGCAATTAATTATTTCTTTACATAATTCAATTTAATAAATTTTTAATTTACCTATTTAATATCATACTTACATTAAATAATTATAAACACAAGTCTCTTTGGATGGATAACTTAGACTTTTGTTCTCTTTACTATTTGTCAGTTGATATACTTGTCAAATATGTATTATATAAAATATTGAATATAAATTTTGCCTAAAATTTAAAAAAAATTATCCCGACTTTAAAGAAGGTGTGGGTAACACGTACAAGTATATACAGAAATAAGATTTAAGTTATTTCCCACGCATACATGAGTTCGACTAAGAGTAATTTTTTATTTTTATTTTAAAATGTATAAATGGGGGAATACTACAGTATGCTTACTCATTGTCGTCCGTAATGGTAATGCATCTTTATTATCTTTTCTTCCACCTTTTGTTTTGTAAATGTTTCACCCAATTTGATTCGCCACATTCATTAGCCTGTCAGAATAATCATTGAAAAATTCTTTATCCTTTGTCTTCATTAACTTAAAGTCTCTTCAAGGTGAGAATTTAACCCCATAATTTTGATGAAAATGTGAAATGCAAGTCTTTAAAAATTAGGAAAAGTCTGTAATACTTATTGATAATTGTTTTCAATATTTTATAATATAAAAAAACAGAAAAGAAAAGATAGGTTCATTACATAAAAAAACAAAAAAAATAGGAAATTTTATAATGAAGTGTGAGAGTGAAATGAATAGAAAGATTCATGTGTGGTTTCGGGTCCAAAGGCAAAAACTCTCGCAACTCTGGCATGAATCATCTCAAGACAAAACAACACGGACTCGTTGGAAGGGTTAGCTGTAGTTTTTTTACAAAAGGGGATTATAGAATGATAAAATAATGACTCACAAATAGATTAAATAACAACAAAATCCAATGGCACAAATTCAAGAAAGATATAAAGGGAAGATCGATGCCATGACTTAGATGAAGTGGTCTAACATCTTCAAGTTAATTAAGGAGGTGTCCTACCCATTGGTCCAACACATCAGGGGAACCATACCATGGTCTGGTTACATCATCTGCACCAACTGGCGAGTGATAAACTCCATCGAAGGAAATGTTAAGTGCACCCTCGAGATGAGCTGATACTTCTGGCACAACACCATCGCCCCATACATCTGCTTGCCCACAAACCTAACAAACTCTTACAGCTTTGGTCAGATATGTAGGTTTGAGTATAAATGAAGAGTTAAAAAAAGAAGATTCACCTGCTTGTATCCTTGCCCAACAAAGCGAGCACGTAATGTTGTATTAGGTGGGTCAGTGTTCATAATGGCAGCCTCGGATACTAGCTGAGAACTATCAGTTGGAACTACAGCCTCAGCCTCAATAGTCGGATCGGAGTTGCCAAAGAGTCGAGCCCCTTTAATATACCTTCATTTTGTGGCAGTAGTATAATTGAATATGGAAAAAGAATTTGTAATATATTATCCAAGATTGAAAGACAAAGTAAAAATTGGCTTACCTCCCTGCTATACACACATACTTGAGTTGAGGGGTGTAAACAGGTTTGGAGCAATTTTTTTGAACATAATGAAGGAGACCCCGCGTTTGATCAATAACCCCTGACACGCCATTTGGGGGAGGACTGAAAAGTGAAGCTGATTAGAGCAGTCCTAGAGCGTTGAAGAATGAAGATGGAAAGAGAAAGGAAATTACAGGTGAGGGGTTCCAAGAGTCAACAAGAGGGAGACATGGGAGAATCCAAATTGTTCCATATACACACGTGCAAGCCATCCTCCTGCGGAGTGTCCAATCAATGAGACAGTGGCAGTTGAACCTTGTCCTTGTGTTTCCTTGGCCTGTTGAACAGCATGGTGAACCCTCTCTAAATACCTAGGCTAGCAGAGTGAGTTAGTTAGTTAGTTACATAGAGCGAGAGAGAATGAAAGATGTTAATTTTACCAATCGAGGACAGGTGTGGGTTGAAGAGTGGCACGCCAGTAATTGGGGTCGACCAAACCAGCGGCGTTGCGAAGCCAATCAAGTCTGGACACCTTAGCCACCACGGTTTGAACGCCGTACTTCTCCTTCAGCGTTTGCTTCAACCTCTGGTAGTCACCCGTGTTGTTTCCCAATCCCTGCGCGCAGTACCAATCAAAAAGCAGAATGAATAATGCAATTGCAAATGTCTCTGTTTGAGAGAGAGAGAGAGAGAGAGAGAGATTAACGGGAAGAATAACGGCGGGGCGATAGTTGGTGTTTGAGGAACAAAGCAGTGACGTGTGCGGAGAGATGGAGGAGGAGGACAATGCCGCATCCATTTCTCTCCACAAATTCCTTACCCTTTTTAATTCTCTCGTGTCTCTTCTGCTATCAGATTCTCTAAAATAAATTATTTTGCAAATCTGGTAGCATCAATCAAGCACAAGCTCAATGTTACCAAACAAAGCTGCGGTTAAGAGTCATCAAATTGGGTTAATAAACTTTTGATCATGAATTTTTAAGGTACGTAAATTTGATGATGAATAAAATAGGTAAACTTTTTTTCAAAATGAGAAAAAATATGAAAATTTTGTGTTAATAATTCATTAACATAACTTATAGTCGATTATTTTGAGTTGTATATGTTTTACATAAAAGAGTTTTTTTTCCAAATAATCAATCACAAGCCAAAATAATTGATTATTTTGCATGTTCTTAAAGTGAAATTGTGCAAATAATTAACTATACTTTGAAAATAATCCACTAATTTGTTTCGGATGAAAATCCAATAAATGATGAACACATAATCAATTATATCATAAGGGTAATTGATTATGGCTTCAAAATGGTCAATTATGAACGCTATTTTTATAAATCATAAATTTTGAATCTAATTAGAGAATAATACTAACTACATTTAATAAATTGCACCTAAGTTTTGTTTTTTTTTTAAATATTATTCTCAACTCTTAGGGATTTATTTATTTATTTATTTATATATATATATATATATATATATATATATATATGAGTTAATCATCTATACACTGTTAGTGTAAAGTTTTTTTACACTGGCAACCAATTATATCTTTTAATTGTGTCATGTCACTGTAAACACATTTACTTTTAACAGTAACACGACACAATTAAAAGATATAATTGGTTGCCTTTACATTGACAGTGTATATGTGATTAACTATATATATATATATATATATATATATATATATATATATATATATATATATATATATATATATATATATGAAGTAAGGATAAAAAAATTTACCTCAGGATTATTTACTTACAAGTTGGGTCTTGATTTTTTTGAAAAGTTATTGAGTTTTTTTTAATGGGTCATCTTCAACCCTTTTCCTCTAATGGAGAAATCCTTCTTGAAGAAACTAGAACAGGAACCAACAGTCTTTAGCAGTTGTGTTCTTGTATTGAAACTCCTTCACTATCTTCACCGATATGAAAAGGAGAAAGGTTTACTATGACGCACACATTCACTTACGTCTTCATTAATTTTGTGAAAACCCTAAAAGTAGGTGAGTTCACTCTTATTGCTTTGTGCCTCATTTTGAACTTCATCTTGACTCACCTAAATTATTTATTTCTTATTTTCATAATAAATTCTTGTCTTCTATCTTTGTTATGTTTCAATCGAGAAAATACGTGACTTTGAAGTTCTTGTGTCTATTACCATTACGAATGATGTCAAAAGAGATTCTATGCCATCTAATCTTCCATGTTCATGTATAGCAAGAAGAATCCCCTTTGACCCCATTTGTAATGGTAATAGATACAAAAGATCCCCAAAGTTACATATTTCCTTGATTCAAATATAACAAACATGGACAAATCAAGATGATGGAGGATTGCTTGAGAAGATGAATTGATTTAGTCTTTTAAGCTTTCCTTCTCCTAGATCCAAGTATCACCTTCACTCCTTCTCTTTCTACATTACTACTAGAGGTGGATGAAGAGGAAATAACCTCTTTTTGGCTATTATAAGTGTATGTGCCCCTCATAAACATGGTCTTCTTAATAGGACATGAGAAACAATGTGGCTTCTCTTAAGACACTTAAAGCACTTTTATATTGCTAGTTTAGGAACTAAGGGCTTCTTCCTTATGTGAAGACTTATACCTTTCTTTTTCTATGGATGGTTCTCTTTTAGGGTGATTCTTAGAAAAGTATTCTTCCTTCTTTAGGTTCTTAGGGTGTAAAAAGGTAAATGATTCCTTCTTGTGAGAAGCCTTCCTCTTAATTTATTGATCTACCCTAATGCAAAGTTGAACTAGTTCATTTAAATCTCTATAAGATAAAAGTTCAACCCTAATTCCAACCTTATTTCTAATTTCAAGATTAAGTCCACTTTGGAGCCAAGCAATGGTGGTTCTTTCTCCTTCCTTAATTTTAGCCCTCATCATAAGTAACTTCATTTATTTCCTATATTCCTCCACACTTAGGTTTCTTTGTTGAAGTCTTTAAAGTTTATCCATCAACTCCCTTTCATAATAGGAGGCTTTTAAGGAATTTTGGAGTTCATTCCAATATTGTATGGAGGGTTTATGGTGAATTATTCTTTCTTTCTTAAAATAAGTCCACTAATACATGACATTTCTTTGAAAGCTTAAGGTAGCCATGGGAATCTTTTTCTCTTCACTCACTTTGTGACAAGTGAAGAGTTGTTCCACCTTCATTTCCCAATCTAGGTTATCTATGTTCATGCTTAGACCTTTATTGCCTAAGGGGTCTTTGATAGTAATCATCATGATAAAGACTACCATAGGACCTTTCACTTGGGTGACTAGGAAAACATTGTTGACTCCTAGGCCATGAGGGCCCTTCATTGTTCAACACTAGTTTTCTAAGTAACTCCCTAAGAGATCCATTTTTTTATATTTATTTTCACTTCTCTCTTTTTGATCCACTCCTTTAATTCCCTTATTTATTTTCTAATACTAGTTATACTACTATTGGAATTATGATCATGCACACTAGAATGATGAGAATGATCACTCATGTTTGTTCTAAAATTTTCACAAAGCTTTTGAAAAAGGTTTTCACAAAATTGAGTGATAAAATTTTTTCACAAAAATTTTCAAATATGTGTGTGCATGTACCCCTAATAGTAATAGGTAACAAGGAACCTTCTAAACATTTATAATTATCTAAAACATCCATAAGAACACAAATAGGAAGTAAACTAATGTATAGAACAAATAAAGAAAAATGCAAGTTGTATGAATGCAACCTAGTGGAAGCTTGAGATGACACCACAAGAAGGTCTCTCAAGCCACTTCCACAAGTACTAAAATGAATGACTTATGTTAAAACTATATGTGTTTCTAATGGAAATCTAAGTGACACTTGGAGTCCCTTATGACACTTTCACAAGCACTAACGGTTAAATGAACTATTACAACCAATTGGAAGTTTTGAGAGATACTAGGAACCTCCCAAAGACCACTTCCAAAGTAATGACCAAGATTAGCAAGAAAAGAAAACAAAGAAATTTAAACAACAAAAACAACAATTCTACCATCGTTAGTGACATAATTAGAGACATATTTTGAAACGGATTTTGTAATGGAAAAACTTTGTGACAAAAAATTCCATCTCTAGATTTGTTACTAAATCTTCCTTTTCAATTAAACTCCTACACAAATCAGAAATGAAAGGTTAGTATCTCCAATGTTTCACCCCACTTTTGAGGTGCTATAATATCTCTTGTAACCAAGCAATCCAAGTATGCAAGAACTGTAGGTACTCAACCACCAAGTAAAGCAACCCTATGTGAAGTCCTTGACAAGTTTACCAACACTTGAAAGTGTTCCGGTATGCCTAAAAGCCCGACATCGCTTAGGAGTCGAGGCTAAGGATAGTTTATAAATACCCTCCCTCCTTAACCGACCGAGGTGCCTTTTAAGGACAAAATCGTGATGGCCTAACGAGTGCCAAAGTGGACAATACCTCGGATGTGGTGACCCTAACGATGACAACAGACTTACGGTATAAACATTTGGTGCTAGAAGGAGGGCCTAGGCCACTGTTGTCCCTTAGCATCGACTGGGGGGTTTGTTCTGGTGCCTAAAAGTCTCACATCACTTAGGAGTCAAGGCTAAGGGTAGTTTATAAACACCCTCCTTCCTTAATCCACCGAGGCACCTTTTAAGGACAAAATCGTGACGGCCCAACGAGTATCAAAGCGGACAATACCTCAAATTTGGTGACCCTAAACCCTTTAAGCCTAGTTCACTCCTCTTGATTCCTTTTGGATTTGGCCTTTGGGCTTGATGTTATCACAAGATGGGGTTCAAAATGGGCTATAGAGCAAGAAAAATGAACTCACATGTTTTTGAATCTTCACCTTTTTCTAATCGAATAAGATATTGAAGAAGTTATGCTAAAAGCACACACACTAGTGCTTATAGTTGTCGGGTCAAGTTTAGGTGTTTAGATTTCTTCAAGAAGGATTTCTTTGTTAAAGTATAAGGGTTGATTAGAGGAAAAAAAATTGACCAAATAATTCGTAAAAGAATATGATCAGATAAATAATTTGTGATAATTTTTTTATCCTTACGCAATAATAGTATAAACTTAAAAATATATATTAATTTTTGCACATGAACACTTGAAAGTTAAAAAAAAATATTTAAGAATTATCCTCTATAATTAATATAATATAAGTGAACAAATAATTACATCCTATTGATCTAACTTAAAAAAAACACTAAACACATGTTAATCAAAACATTGATTAAAAAAATGTATAATCAAAATCCTAATCGACATGAGCATCACAATGTTCCTTTAAGGAGCCACCATCACTCCATCATCTTAGATGAGCCACCACACTCATCAACTTCGAAAAATATCAAAGTAGAGTTGTCAACTTTATACATGTCACCAACACTCCACCGCATATCAATTGGACAATATTTTCTTTTTGTAATATTATATTTATACTTACTATAAAAGAGATATATTTTAGTAACCACTTCTTTGGTCTCCACTTTTTAGTGGACTATTATACCTCTTAAAATATAAAAAAAAAAATTATATTCTTTTTAAATAACTATCTGTAACTTTTAATATTCGTCTGTATATAATTATTAGAGGCATGAAGTGCCTCGACCCTCTAGGATCAATAATAAAGTTTTCAAGTTAATAAATAACATTTTACACAATATTATATTATATTATATATCTTATTTTTATTTCCTTCTTTAATTTTGTGACTTGTTTATTACATGTAATATTATTATGTTAACAAGACATTAACTTGTTTCATTCCACAAATTTATTGATCGAGTCATATTTGAGTTTAAATAAATTTATTAAATTTTGGAATTGAATAAGAATTAAGAAAAACTCTTATAAACTTGTCCTTTGAATACTCGTTGTTTAACATGCATAAAGTGATATGATATTACACAATTTAATAGTTAAATTCATGAAATTCATATCTTAATAAAAACTGAATTATGGAAATAACTAGATATCTTCTCTGAAGATATGTTTGGTTTAGAGAAGAAATTGAAAGGAAAAAAAATTGAAAAAATGAGAGGATTTTATAAGTAGGATACATTTTAGTAATTATCCTTTTGATCTCCAATTTTATAACTAGACATTTTACACGTATAGATGCTATATCATCTTATAATTTTTACCTATTATAAATAAGATACATTTTAGTAATTATCCTTTTGATCTCCAATTTTTTAATAGACCTTTATATATACCCTTGAATGTGAAAAAAAAATTCTTATATCTTCTACAATTTATGTATATAAGTGTCTTGACCCCTTTAATATCTTATTATCGTATTATAATTCGGTTATTGGGATAATTACCTTTTTTTTTCCTTCAATTTCTTGATTACACATTTTTATTTCTAAATTTATTTTACTCATTCTCCATAATTTAAAAAATTCACTTAATACGATTATCTATTTTAAAATCTTAATATTTTTCATACAACCATTTTCTTGCAAAAAAAAAAAAAATACACGAAGTATTATTTTCTCGTACTAGTATTTTGTAAAAACAAAAAACAAAAATAAACATATTTAGTATGTTGAAAATATAACAAATTAGAATACGAGAAAAAAAATGATATACAATCTAATTACATGATAATTTTATCCACTTAATATGGAATCTCTGTAAATATTACATCATTGTTAATTATTAATAGTTAGGTACATAAAATCTTTTAAATCGATAATATATTTATTAAACACTAATAATATAGTGCTACTACTATAAAATAATTAAAATTATTCTTATAATTTTACTTATTACCTATATATAAGACATAAATACTTATTTTGTCAAGATTAAAAAAATATTTAACTTAGTTGATAATAATAATTTTATTATATTTTTATAAATTTTTTTAAAATTTATTTTTATTATTTTTCTCTTTTAATTAATATTTATATATTTTTTTTAATCAATTAAAGCACATGTTCTATATTATTTCTTTCTTAAAATTAATATTACTTACTTTCTTAACTAGTTAAAATGCATATTTTAAAAAAAAAAAAAATATTTAATATGTTTCATTAAATTAAAATATATTTTAATTATATATATTTTTAATTTAAAAATAATTAATATATTATACATTATTCCATTCATTTTTTATTTATAATTATTTTGACATTTTTTTTATTGTTATTTTTTTAAAATTAATAATTTATTAATTTTTTTATTTTTATTCTTGATAATTAATGTATATTTATTGAATAATTATTTATTTATTTTTAATATATCTATTTTTTCTTGGATCACTTAAAAGGTATAATAAAAAATAAATAATAAATACTTTAAAGAACTAAAATATTAATTATTTTCTTAATTTTTGTACATAAACATTAAACATAAAAAAAAGGAAAGAAATATAACTTAGATTTTATATATAAAAATAAATAATTATTTTAACTTCAATCTTTTGATAAAAAAAGAAAAACCGTGAGAATTCAATTACATGACAAAATTCAAACTTATCATAATGTCCAGCTCCCACCATCACATTTAATGTTTGATAGTTTTTTATAATTTTTATTTATCAAATTTGTAAGCACATTCTTAAGAAAATAAAATCAATGATTAGCATAACCGTTTTCCCAAATACAAAATTTGGGAGGAGTGCCTCCACAGTTTAAATTGAATTAGGAAATTGGTGGGCTCCAAGGTCGCATATAAATCTGTGTATGATTGTTTAAATCAAGAATAGCGCAAGTGAGATTCCTATAGAAATGAACGAAGAGAAAGTTGGTTCCTTAGGATTGAAAACAAAATAATTGTGAGGCAGTGTCTGTGTTTTTGAAACAAGATCGACCAAGAAACAGAAGGGTTATATATGCTTTTGGGCATTTAAGGCTTTGAATGGTGCGTTGCCTTGTGAATTGTGATGTGAAGGGAAGGGGCGGTTTTAAAAGTTAAAACCTATTCGTTTGTTGCTTTGAACACTTTGGGTCTCAACTCGCCTTTCTCATTTCTGATCCGATTGGGTGATGCTTCGTTCCTCTTCTCTTTTATTCATATCGTTCTTCTACTTTTTTTACTGTTTGCTATTTCTTTCCTAATGTTAAAGCCGCAAATTACTGTCTACTTTATTGCTATTTCCTATAGAGGTTCTGGAACATTTAATTTAATCTTGGTTTCAATTGCATCTGATTTTTACCTTATTGGCATTAACTCTGCAGTCTGCCCTAACCTTGGTTCTTGATTTTTATTCTTTCTAGATTGTTATTTATTGCAAGAAGGATGTTGAAATTGGAATGATCCATAGGCTGTCTTAAATATAGGGGAAACCCATAAACAAGAATCATGGAACTTCCATTCCTAATTATTTAAGAAGACATGTTTTCTTCTGCTTTGGAAGATTTTGATTGATGGATCAGCAAAAACCTGATTCAAGATTTGATTATTATAAATCCCTTTCATAGACTTAAGTGGAGATTGGGTTAGAATTTTATTTCAAGCTTTGAGAAAGGTTTTATTGCCCTGGTTTGCAGTCACTTGTTTCGATGGAAACGAGAAGAGCAGGGAGAACTTGTGTCATGCATTCTTTAAAGTGATTACAAAACTATAAGATTCTTTCTTTCTTTGCATTGTTAAATTATCATATCATCTTTGGTGAATTCAATGTTATTGCTTTTATATGATATGCCCTCTGCATGGTCTTTTTCTCGCAAGGATGAGAACATGCCTGTTTTACCTATGTGGGGCAATGGCGTATTATAATTCCTAATTTGGTGCTACTTAACTTTTATTTATCAAAATGATGCAAGTTTTGGGAAGTTGTGAGTATTTTTTTTTTTTAAATTAAAAATGTCGTTTAATAATCATGAATTAATACAAGTTTAGTTTTTCAATATTAGTTTCATTTAGTCATTTGCCTATTCCCCACGTGTCAAACCAATGTTCAAATTCTCACTGAGACATGCCCAATTCATTTATTCTATATAATAAATTAGTGATATCGTGTATTATCAATAAGACCGAGGTTTTAAATTGTGGATGTGGTTATAGTCACAGATTCATTGTGATCCTTGTTATTGGGATAAATTGCGGACAAATGCAACTGTATTTGTGGTCGCAAATACCCCAAAACCTTAACGTTATGGCCAAGAATCATGATTACGGCCACAACTTCATTATGGATGTATTTGGTCCTACTTTTGTTGGTTTGGGGCTTGAATTTGACCATTCACATATGGAAACTGTGTTGATTTCTATAAAGTTATTTCCATTGTTCACTTCCTTCCTATTTGTCAAGCAGAGTGGAGAAGTGGATTAATGTTGTGTGTAAGCTTTTGTGAGAAGGTGGATGAGCTTGAACATCTGTTATTTATGGAGGAGAGATCCTGTTTAGTTCTTAAAAATGCTCGGGCATTTCACATTTAAGGGGTACAATTTTTTTTGTTATAAAGGGAAAAAAATATCAGGATATAGTGTGCTGTTAGTAATTTTTGCTAGGTGGCTTTGTCTTGTATCAGGACTGTCAATTATATAGATTGTAGATTTGAATTACTTGGGGAATGGTGTATTATAATTCCTAATTTGGTATCAATTGATCATGTGTTTTAGACTTTTAGAATTGACTTGATTTTTTATCCATGTTTGGATGGGATAATCTGTCATACCATAAGTTTCTAAGTTTAAAATTCTAGGAGAAATTAATGAGACTCTTAGATACAAGATACGAGTGGGAGGGTTAAAATAGAGAAAACGATAAAGAGTTATTAGTGATTAAAAAGTACCTATTGATCTAAAAAAAAAAAATTTATTGCACAGTTGTATGTTCAACTATTCTCTATGATAGTGAATGTTGAGTTTTAAAGGAACAAGAGAAAAATGTGAGAGTCGAAGGAAGAATCTTAAGATTATTGGGAATGGCTGACAACCTGAATAACAAGTTGGTTTTGTAGGGTTGAATTAGACTCAAACCTACCTTTTCAAATGGTATCATAGTCTGTCTTCCCAAGTTATTGAGTCTATTGGACCACCCACTATTGATTCATTATCTGAGCATCTACAAATGTTCAGTCCTATAAATATCACACTTGAGAACTAGTCCCCGAAAAGAGAGGTATGTGTTAGAGATTTAACATTAACTAGTGAATTGTCATAATAGTGAATATAAAATAAAGACAATCCTCACCTTACAAGCTGATTTTATAAAGTTAAATTAGACTCATAACTTACTTTCTTAAGATGGTATTAGAGCTATCATAGATTCCCTAAAAAAGGTCATCCACCATTTATACACGCATCAAACCAAATAGTGTTGGGTGTATTGGGACATATGAAACAACCCTCACCTTATAAGTCAGTTGAGTTAGGCCCAAACCACCTTCTAAGAATGATGGACATGTGTGGTCACATAAGAAAGGGCAAGATATGAAATGATTGTGTATGAGAAGATATTGGTGTAAACTTGGATGAGGAAAATGACAGAAAATTGTTTATGGTGATTTGGACATGTACAAAGAAGGCCATTTGAAGTATCAATGAGGAGATTACATGGTTTTCAATCTTGTGAAAAGAGGGAGAGGGAGACCAAAAAGGACACTAGAGGAAGTTGTCATGAGGAATTTCATTGAGAATAATTTCCTGTGCATTTGGTTCTTAACCAAGCCCAATGGCGTTGTGTGATTCATGTAACCGACCTCAATTAAAGGGACAACTTTTTTTATTGTTGGATGGAAGGTAAGAAGTGCAAATGGGGAGGGGAAATGTGACTTAAACCCTTATTTGGAAGACTTTGAAAGATTTAAACCCTTAATATAATTTTTACAAGGGGATATAATGCTTGTTCCCTCTACATTTATAGGAAGTAAGTTTTCCTCCTTTCATTAAACATGTAAACAAGGCAAGTAACTCACCCTCCACCCCTTTTCCTTCCTCTTTCTCTCTATTATCTCCACCTAAAAGCTTTTAGACATAGCATATAAGTTGTATTTGTATTCTTTAATCTGGGTAGCCTTTTGCCGTCAGTACTCCAGTTATATGGATTGAATAGGAGGTTTTCTGTGTGGATTGTAAATATTTATACCCATCATATGGTTATTGTACATTCCGTTTCCTTGCTTTAAAAGAATCTATTTGTCTAAGTTAATTTATTATTCACAGATTTTGAATTGGCCTGGTTATGCTATCTAATTTTAGAATTACAAAGATGAAAATGGTTGTACTAATTGTGTATGGAACAATGGGATTTAACCACAAGCATGGATTATTTCTTTTGGAAACAGGTAGAAAAAATATCTGATAACATCAATTAAGATTTGAGGTTTTTGGAATGGTTTTGATACGAATTTGATGATTGACAGATGGGAAAAGAATTGGCTTCCTTTTCCTAGATTTCTTCATCTCTCTAATTTGCAGGATGCTCCAATTATTTAGATTTATTCTTCATCTGAATCTTTTGTGGAATGTTCACTCTTTTAGAAGTTTGCATGTAGGGAATTCTCTCAACTACAGACTCTTTTTGTCTTACTGAATTCAACTCATATCTCTTTAAATCCAGACCAGAAGATTTAATCTCTTGATACCTCGGGTTTATTTTCAAGCAAATCTTACCTTTATATTCTCACTTCATCTTGTAGCAATGATTTTTTCCTTCTAGATAAGTCAACTTGGAAATCAATCACTCTCTCAAAGGTCAAATCTTTTGTTTGGCCTGCTTTTCTAAAACAGATTAATATGAAAGGTTTATTTCAGTTTTGAAGACCTCTAACTGCTTTGTTTCCTCATCATTGTGACATGTGCAAATCAAGTTATGAAAATGTGTCTCATTTGTTTCTGCATTGCTCAGTGGTTTCCCTTCTCTAGAAATTCTCATGTTTTAATTTTATAAGTTTTGAACCAATAGATAGAGATGGTAAAAGGCTTTGACATTATTCTTGATTTGGGGTTGTTTGGTGTACATGGTTGAAAAGAAATATTATCATTTTTATTAGTCAAGTGTTGCCTCTCGAGTTCATTTGGGATTCAGCAGTTCACTTAGCTTAGTTGTGGTTTTCTGATAAAGTCTTTTCCTTGGTACAGCTAAAGAAAGATCACAATTTCGTGCTACATGTATCATGTTCTTAGTTTTTTATTCCTTTCAATTGTTTGTATAGTTTTTTGAGGTTTTTGTATTCTCTTGCATTTTTCCCTTGTTAATAAGTTCTCTGTTAGTCTGTTTATATTAAAAAAAAAGGAGTTAGGAATAAAGAACTATCATGGGATTATGCCACTAGTAAAAATAAATGGTTTGCCCTACTAACACTTGTTTCTTATCTTTTTTTTTTTTTTTCCCTTCTTTTGTTTATGATTTTTAAATCAGGTGGCCATTAGTGGGATGACTGGATGAGATTGATGGACATGCTTCACCAGTTCAATAATCTTTAATCCAAAACATGGAAACACTGTTTTCTTGACTCTTTTATATTTGGGGCTCTGTAGCATATACAACATTTTTCTGAATTGGATCCAGGTGATAATGTTAATACAAACTTCTCTCCTTAGTTCAGTAGAAGCTGGTCTATGTTATGTATCTGATGATGGGAAAGATGTTCTATGTGACCGGATGCCTAGTGGTGAAACTTGGCAGGTGTGTCTGAATTGCAATAAGTACCCTCTTGATCGGTGTAGAAAAGCTGAACCAGTGGAAGAAGATAGAAGGAATGGTGATGATCCTTATAGCTCAAACTGTCTAATTAGCTTTGGTCGGCTGTCAACTGCTAGTATAATGACAGAAAACACTGCACCTAATATGGTATACAGTAGAAAGAGGCTTCGTAAGGACTCAGATTTCAAGCAAGGACCAACTAACGGCCAAGCAAGTGCAAACTGCCCTTCAGTCATAAGTTCCGCTGCTCATGTATCATCAGCAAAGGATCAGCCTGCTGGTTTTCAAGTTACGAGTGAAATTGAAATGGTTAAAGATCCTACCGTGTCTTCAGTCTTATTTGATGGAGTAGCCAAAGATAGCAAACATAAAATCGTAGGTATTGACAGTGTAAATGATAGTTGCTCCTCTTCAAAGCCAAATATGGAAACTGAAATGGATGAAACTGGTGAATGCTCCTCTTCCAGTGTTTCTGTCATGGATGCCACAAGGGAAGAAGTAACAGAAAAGGATTTCTGCATTAATATTTTAAGAAGCCATGGACTTCTTAGAGAAGATTTTCTTGTAGATAATGTGGCTTCTGGGGAAGATGGTGTCACCACTGGTAATAGCTGCTGTTCCAGGTCATGCAAAATATGTGGCCATTTAGACAGTTCATTGAACATGCTTTTATGTGATCATTGTGAAGATGCATATCATCCGTCTTGCTACAATTCACGATTGAAAAAATTACCAATTGATGAGTGGTTTTGTCATTCATGTCTTAAAAAAAGGCAGAAAATTCTCAAGGACGAGACAATTATCAGATCACCAGGCATCCACAATGAATTTGGCAAATGCAGAACTGCCTCAGTTAAGGCTGAATTAAATCCCATACTGTTGATGCTGAGAGACACTAAGCCATATACAACTAGTGTGCGGGTTGGTAAAGGTTTTCAAGCAGAAGTTCTTGACTGGTCAGGCCCCATAAAAAGGTATCTTAATGATTTAATCACAAGTGTTTGGAACTAAAGTTTCTGTAGCATCCATCAGTTGTACTGGTGGTTGTTGCTTTAATTATAAGCTTTTACTAAGTTTACTTTATGTGGACAAACCGACAAACTATTCATTGGGGGATTTAGTAGAATAAAGGGGTTCAACCACTTGAAGTTGTAGTGTGGTTTCAGTTATTAGATAGAGGTGTTCGACCATGTGAGTTTGGACATGTGCTTTTGGGGTGGTTTCGTTTAATGGAAAATTTGGAAGGCCCTGGTTGTCTCCATTTTTTTGATTTCCCAAAGTTGGGGTTTTTCATACTGTCCTCTCACTTTGAATGGTATAGAACTAGGATGGAAGGTCTATAGTGACAAAACTTCTTGGTTGAATGAAAATGGCATTTGTAACCTTTTTGATCTTGTGTACCATAAGAAGATGCATTCGTAGATTTAGGGTCCAAGATAAAGGGGAATGGATGTTAGGATCCTAGTGTTTTAATAAAATGGTAGGGTGTGTGGCACTGAATTTGCGTGCTTTTGAAGACATTCTATTGATTAAGTGGGCTGTAAAAAGGAGATCTTCTCCCTAGAATTGGAATGGTACATTAGGAGCCAACATAAGTGACCTCTAACCAAGGTTGTCAAACATGAGAGTACATAAACTTGACTTGTAGACTTGTAAGAGTTTACCAAATCAAATATATTTAAAACAGTTAGGTATGGTAAGATTCTGAAAGAATATTCTTTGAATACTAAACTTACGTATTGAATTTGGATTCTTATATCCATAATTAAATAGAATATACAATGCATTAAACACAGTTCATCACAATATACATGTCTTCATCCCCCTTTCAAGACTTCCAAAAATCCCACTAAAAATTGAAAGTTTGAAAAGTCTAATCATTTGTGAATACCAAATGTTTTGGTTACATCTAAAGATATATTTTGAGTGAGCCTCTCTTATTTTTTGTGGGTTTTGTTGCCCACTTCATAATGTGCCCAATTAATATTTAATTTTGGTTTGTTTAAATTGGACTTTTGGATCTCCTATATTATCCAATTCACAATTTTGATCTTCCAATTTTTAACTCAGAAATTTTAGTCCTTCAATTTTCTTAAATTTGAAATCTTGGTCCAACTGATAAATGTTCATCTGTTACCTGTTTTTAATCATGACTTGACATTAAGTAAATCACATGACAATTAATATTTAATAATACCCAAGATAAATTGCAGTTTTGGTTCTGATTTTTAACCTGCTATTTTTTATATATATTTTTTCCCCACTTTTATAGGATAAAAATAGGGATTAAAAATGCAGTTTAACCTAAATATTGTTAAATATTAATTACATGGTTATTAACTTAATATTGGTTCATTGTTATCATTACTATTTTAATGGTCATCAGATGAATATGTAATGGTTGGACCAAAATTGTGGATTTTACAAAATCAGGAAACTAAAATTGAGCAACAAAATTGTGGTTCGGATATTATAGGAGATTGAAAATGCAATTTATCCTTTTGGTTTCAACTTTCAATTTAAATAAGTGATTGGTGGGGACATAGAGTATCTTGTTCTCTAGGCAAAGGCTGGAGGTACCAACTATGCTAGGATCATATTCATAAAGACTGATTTTCGTATTCATTGATTAATACAAAACTATCAGGAAAAAAAGGCAGTGTTCCAATTATAAGAAAACTAAATAAGTGTATAATTATAATAGATGTAGTAGACAGTTAATTTTTTGTATACATTTTTATTTATTTATTTTATCTTTAAGAGATACATTGGTGGGATAAAGATTAAAATATAATGGTGGGTTATAAATGTCTAAAAAAAATAGACATCAAAGAGAGGTATCTCCTTTATATACTGTTATAGATATAGATTATAGATTATAAATATATTGTTATAGATTACAATGAGGGTACAATTAGGCAGAATTGGTTAGAGATTCTCTAGCGAATCTGATTACAAAATAATTTATATTAAAGATAGGAGAAAATCAAATATCAAATCAGATTAGAATCAGATCCAATTATTTTATCCAACTGACACCCCCTCAAGTTAGTGCAAATATATTTAACATGCGCAACTTGTTTACAAGAAATTTAAAGTTGGGTATAAACAACCCTTTATGTTTGTCAACTATGGAGAGGTTGGAACAAAGAGATTGCAAAATAACACCTTGATCAACTTTCTCCATTAAACTGTATCAATTTTATCATGCTTGGTTTTGGTCATGTTGTATAGGGTTTTGAGCAATATTTGTAGCAGCCTTATTATCATTTTCAGCCACAAAAGCTCCCGTACTCCTTGTTCCACGGGGACCATGGCTCTATACAGCTTCAACACTACCCCTGGAAACTGCACTTTGTTTTTTGCTTATCCAAATAGTTAAAAATAAGTTTTTGGAGAAACTAATACGAGAGGTGTTATATAATTTAGCTTATGTATATGCTATAATTTTAGCTTATATAATTTAGCTTATGTTTATCCAAAGAAGCCTTTAGAAGTTTATCCAAACAAAACTTTAGTAAGCTTCATCTCGAGGGGTGTTAGTAAATCTAAGAAACATGATAATATTTTTTTGGGTAAAATATATTTTTAATTCCTCAATATTTCATAATGTTGATTTTAGTCCCACTAAAAATTTAATGTTTTTAGTCCCTATATTTATCAAAAGTGATGTGATTTTGGTCCTTCAATAGGGACTAAAAATGTGTTTTTGGATAAATGTAGGGACTAAAAACATTTTTTGTTTTTTTTTTTTGTATCTTAGACTATTTTAGAGAATCCCAGATTGTCTGTTAGGATTTATTTCCTTATTTAACTAGGATCTTTGTAATTATAGGTCTATTGTATCATGTAAATAGGAATATTATCTCCTATACTTATTTGTATTTATTGCATCAAGTCTATGTAAAACGAACTCCATTGTTTAGTTAAGACATATGGTTTCAACATCTCTTGCATGTGTTTTTTCTCTCTTTCAATAACAAAGAATAAAGGAACTTGAGCCTTTTCTTTGCTTTTTTAAGCAAGTCTTTTGATAGAATAATACACAGTTAACATAAGAACAGCTGATGAGATTTCTTTGGTTGGGTGAAGTGAGGTTCTCTTATTGTGCGTATTTAAGCATTGTTCATTAGGAGTCTATTTTTTAGCCATATTTTGGTCGTTATTAAATCACTACCAACATTGTTTTGTTGTTTCTTGCAGTGATGAAGATGTACTTCCTGAACCATCGGAAATTAAAGATTCAGAATTTTATAGACTGCCGGTAAGATTCTTTTAATTTACTTTATGACCTGCATTTTGATTTGAGTCTCTGAGTGATGGAAAATGCTTTTCTGTTCTGCAGGGAGAGAATATGAGAAGTCCGATTAGACTTAGCTCTGTTGGTAATTGGATTCAATGTCAGGAGGTTATAGATAGAGAAAACGGAACTGTATGTGGAAAATGGCGCAGGTAAGTCTCATGGCATTGTTGTTTTGAATGTTTTCATGAGTTATTATTTTGAGGGATGGTCTTCTTATTTAAGATTTTATTCATGAAACAAGAAAAAAAAATATATATTGTAGAATGGTGCAATTCAAACTTAATGAGAGTTTGTTGCTCAGGGGTTTTAAGTTATTATTTTGTTGGATAGTCTTTATATTTGAGATAACTTTAAGACTTATTGTTGAGTAGGCTATGTATGTAGTAGTTACATTTACATAAAGCCTGAGGAATAATACTTCTTGCCTTGTAGAATTCTAAGAAACTAAGAGAGAAAACTACTGAGAACTTTTACTTGTATTTCATATTTTGATCTCATAAACAAATGAACCAGTTTATACAGATTATAAAAGAAGAGTTATAGAGGAAGAAACAAAGTAACAAACTAATGTTGAGCTAGTAAAAACCAAACAGCTTAGGAAGACATGATAAACAGTGCAAGCAAACAATGCTGATGTGGCAGAGTGCCAATCAGCTTGCAACATAAAAGAGAAGAACTCTATTACTCCCCTACAAACTCAGGATTGTGAGGAACTCAAGCCTGAGTATACCTCTTAGAAAACAAAACTGAGTCCTGGCAAGACTGCAAGAGGCCTGGTGAGGATGTCAACAACAACTTCATATTCAGCAAGTAAAGCTTCAAGAAGAGCATCTTTAACAGAAACAGTTTCACCTATAAAGAAATCAGAAATCGATTTAATTATTGTGGGAACCTTTGAAATTGATTGATCGCCTTTCTTCTTGTGACGAAGCTCAGATCAAAAGTGTTGAGCTTACGCCTTGGTCTTGGAATAAAAATGGTGATGACATCCAATAACTTTGGGTAAAACGGAGGATGATAGCGATGATTGAAGCCATGTTAGAAGTAGCTGGTCTTGTAATTCCGAAGCTGTGAATGCCAGACTTTCAATATCAGTCATGCGATCCGCTCTATGCAATCAATGCATACGAATAACTGATTCGCTTGCTGGAGTCAAACAAGATAATTATCATAAGATAATTTCTCAATGATTGGATATGAAAAGGAAGAAAGCACTGGAGAAGACGAAAATTGTATATTCATTGGTGAAAAAGAGGAATTCAGTGGCAGAGGACGCATATTAGGATCAAAGGCCATGTGAGATGGTACAAGCTCTGGATACCATGTACAATTCTAAGAAACTAAGAAAGAGAAAAATTTTGAGAACTTTTACTTGTATTTCATATTCTGATCTCATAAATAAAGAGACCAGTTAATATAGAGTACAAAGGAAGATACAAAGTAACTAACAAACTATTGTGAACTGGCAAAAACCAAACAGCTTACAGAGACATAACAAACAGTGCAAGCAAACAATACTAATGTAGCAGGGCACCATCAGCTTACAACATAAAAGAGAATAACTGTCATACCTGATGATCAATTCATCCCTTTAACTGAAAGGTTGAATTGATGCCATATTTAATTAGGTAAAGCCAATTAGTTTTGCAGAGGAGACTATAAGAGTCATTTAGTGTACAGTTAAAGATAAAGTGCCTGAACCAGATGGTTTTATTGCTGCCAAATGCTGCTGATTATTTGGGACATACAGTAAAACAATACAGTTCTTTCCCATTTATTTTCCTTAGTTTTGGTACCTTGCACATCATCACACACCTTTTCTACTTATTTCCTTTTGTTGAATTTTCGGCTTTCTTTCAGATACAGGAGGGAGAAATGAGTAGTGAGAAAGAGTCTTTTGTTGATTGTGCTTAAATTGGATTAATCTAGCAAATATTTTTGTTTGCCAGGGCCCCTCTTTTTCAAGAGGAAACTGATAAGTGGGAGTGCTTTTGTGCTGTTCATTGGGATCCATCCCATGCTGATTGTGCCGTACCTCAGGTGAAACATATTTAACTCAACAAAGCTTCTTTAGCATAAAATATTATGTTCAAGAAGTATTTCATTGAAACTGATTTATGATTAGATAATTTTTTAAACCTTGATTGAATATAGCCAGATCTATATGTTCTTGCAAATACAATAATACAATATTGTTGTGTTTGTTAGAGTGCATGAGTATAACTTAGATACAAGTATTCAGAACATGGGACACGACATTACATATGGGAAAAACATACGACACAGCACAACTGTATATTAGTGAGAATTTAATCAAGCCATATATATTAAACATGAATGACTATATTGTATGTGAGTTGTTTTTTTGGATTTTTCTTTGACCAAAGAGTTTTAAGAATTTTTTTAACTTCCTATCTAATTCAATTTTTATTTATTATAATTATTTATGAATTAAATTTTAAAATTTTAAATAAATTATTAATAAATAAAAATTTGTGCTACAATAAAAATTATTTATCATAAATCTAAAATAAAGTTTGTGTATTTAAAAATATGTTTATACAAATTACTTATATATTAAACACTTTATTTATATATATAATTTATTATAATTTTTTTATTCAAAGGAGAATTTATTATAAATTTTGTTATGTATAATAAATATTTAACTTGTACATTGCTCATGCTAAAATACTAGTTTTATATAAAACATGATATTTATATGTGAAGTATGAAACATCTAGGATTTATCTGACATGTTCAAATATATGAAAATTTATTTAAAATATTTGATAGTGAAATTCAATTTAAAATGTAGAAGTGATGTAGTGAATATTTAGTATTGTGCCTTGCATGTATTGGATACGAAGATGAATATAGATATGGATTTGGACAAGGTCTTTTGCTCATTGTATGTCTATCATAAATTAGAGCAATCCTGATATCTAGAAGAGATGTCCTTACTGAACATCACCACCAAGCATCCCTATATGCCCTATGCATCATGACAAAAAATTTAGTGTACTATTATTATTGTGTCTTGGGCAAGATAGTAATTACTTGTAGGGAACCCAGTGTATGTATCCGTTATTCAAAGTCTTATTAGCGAATATATTTTCTTGTCTTTCCTCTCTCACATTTCCCTTTTGCCATTTCATTACAAAAAAATATTAAAGTACTTGTCTGTAAATTCAAACATTTCTGGGAAATATTGCTTCTCTTAAATTATGCAAACTAGTTATTATGTAACTGCATTAGACTCTAGCCAGGCCTTCCACATGGGCTTTCATGTATAATTTGTGCATACTGGGTCTAGGTCTTGCATATTTTCCCTTTTTGCATATTTAACACTATCTTGTTAATTCCTGTAGTTTAATGTTTTCACTTAATTTTAGGCATTTCCCGTTTATTTTCTGCAGGAGCTTGAAACAGATCAAGTACTGAAGCAACTGAAGTATATAGAAATGGTATGCGTAATTTTTATTGTTGTATTTATGTCAAAGGAATATTTGGTAATTGTTTAGTAGTTTGCGTTTCTTTGGTTTTACTTAATTAACATTAAGCAAATAATTTCTCGAGTTGAATTGGCTCGATTAACAGGGACAAGGACTAAGGCTTTTAGTTAAAAAAAATCTATATTGTCATTCCATGATCATTAGTGCATAATTTACACGGAAAAAAGTACAGTCCACTATCATAAAAGTTAATTTATTTAGTTTTGATCTCACACATGTTATGCTTTTCTATTATTTTAAAAATTTCCACCTTCCCCTAATTATTTTACTTACGGAAGTTTACCTACTTGCATGCCCATACAGCTACGGCCGCGACTTGCTGCTGCTAAACGGAAAAAATCAGATAGCAGAAATAATAGTGTTTGAAGTCCAGTGAGAGGTGTTCGATATTTTGTTCTTGTACATGCTACAATTTGGTTATACAAAACCCAAATTTAGATATTCCATGCCATCCAGGGTAAATGAATTTAGATATTTCCGGGATTTTCTTTTTGTCTTTTAATATTTTTCCCTTTATGTGGAATGCGGTCAATCGTATAGCTTCTATTTGGTAGCGGAAACAGTTCAATGTGCCAATGTACCATTGTATTTTGGGGTTAAGGCCTTAAGGGCCATTTTCGAGTGATGCTCAATTTGATTTTATCGGCATAGAATTACTGCCATCTTCGTTTACTTAAGCTGTCATTTTGGGAGAGACTTAGTGTATGTTTGAAAAAAATGTTAGATTCAACGTAACGCATTTATTTTTTTTCAATTCATGGATATAATTACTGTCATTTGTAGCATTGGAATGCATAAATGTCCGTTTTGTAACTTCTCAACATGAATCCAAACATGCTCTTAATCTGAATTCAAATACTGTGTTTGCTGGTGTTCCATTCCGTCAGTAATACTTCCTGATATTCACATTGTATACAACACTATGCTCGACTTAAATAAAATAGTACTAAAATAATAGCCAAAGTGCGTCAACCGAACTATGCTAAGGAGGCAAAATTTACTTGGAAATCCTCTATAAACCATCTTACAGATTACAAGAGAGCAAAAAGGTCAATTAATAGTTATCAAGTCAATAAAGATATTTTTCACTTGTAACACGGGCCATTAATTTTAGGTCGTGCGAGTCCTTGAATTTATACAACCCGCATCGCATTAAATCAAGACGCCTCAAATTTTTTACAAGTTTAAGCACTAATAGATAAAGATATAAATAGATTAGAGAACTACACAAGTGGAAAATATCTCCAGAAACTTGACTCAAGCATGATATATTGAAGAACTTTTATCTTGTTGATATACATAATATATTTGGTGCTGAGCCTTCGGTCATTGTTAAGGCGCTGCATACTACTTAGAACAAGATACGGGGCGAAAGTAATCAATGAACATAATTCAGTCATCCTAAATAAGCTGCTATCTATAATTAGATTACCAATATAGAGACCGGAAAATCTACAAAGATTAAAGTAATGCATACATGTTTTGATGTCGAGTGCGCCAAAAAAACTGGGAAAGAAAACCGAAGTTTCGCAAATTACTAGCAATTATATCAAATAACTGTTAATCATACCAAAAAAAATAGGGGGTTCACTTTCAGCAAATTTTACCTTGTATCCTTTTCCTTCATCAGGTGAATTCACCTTCGTGATAATAATTAGTCAGATCACTTAGCTATTCTGCATAAAATTAGAAGGCATCATGCAAACTGCGACTATCAACAACGCTTATCAATTATCATGAAAAAAAAACTAAAGGATATATGCTAGATATGGAAAATAAAAACTGGTACTGGAGGGCATTGTTTTACATTGGTAAAATCCAGAACATTTATTTACTTGTCCTCAATCGTCTTTTAAGCGTTTCCTGTTCTATAATGCAATTAACAGAATTGAGATAACCTGTTTAGCGATATGCCAACATGAAACTAATGCCAGATTTATGTACATGTTAGAATGAAAATATCAACATGTTAATTTAATTATAATTACCATTATATAAGATGCTATCAGACATATGAAAGTATACGTGTAAGGGGAGAACATAAGCTCATATTTGAAGTAGTAATTTAGCAACTCTCGGTCCAAGGATGTATTTTATGAGATCTAAACTTCATTGTAATTAGCCAATTTCTAATCCAGCAATTGGCTAATTATGGTTTCTCATACAATTACCAAGCACCTACAAACCCTCAGATTTGACAAGATGTTATAAAACACTACTGGAAATATAAAGCAAAAGATCTTCAAGCCAATAATTTGAAATTTTAAAATTTGGGCAAATTTTATGGTAGGTATTAGCCAAAAAAATGAAGTTTGTGACCACAGATAATCCCTTCAGCTTGTTTCCATGACAGAATTTTTTTGCAGTTAAGTTTGATTGAAATTTGATGAGAAAAAGGTATTGGATACACGACTTTCTTGATTGAAAGCTGAATTGTGTGAAGAAGCCATTGGCTTGGATCAATTACAAGCCCCTGAAATAGCATTCAGAATAAGAAAGAGAGAGAAAGAGAGAGAGTGCAAGTATTTTATTGGACTGAAAGTTCAGAGAAATGGATATATGTCAATATTTAGCAAAGCTATATGACTCATTGCTGAGTCAGCAGGTAACTAACTCATAACAGAAAAAGGCTAATCTGTTACAGAGAAAAGCTAAAATGAAATTACTATGTAAATGAAATGTATATACGAAAACATAAAAAGTATATTTCAAATATAACAACTAAATCTCTATAGAATCAACACCATTTATAAATTATCAAGCATGGCCTTTATACCTTCAACCCGATTCTAGAAACAATTTTAACTTTTTAACCAGACTCAAGACATAAGAAACCATGTCATGGTCAGATTGCAAGTGTGTAGACCATTTTTGGGTAGAATCAAACAGGCTTCGAATGTCGTTGGCAAAAGTACTTTGAGCTTTCTTCCAAAAGGTATGACGAGTTTTGAAGGCTCTAAAATTCATCAAGAAACTTGACTCAACAGATCACCAAAACAAAGCACATAACTTATATCAAGTTTATTCCATTCATTGCAATTTTCATCTGAAATGCCACAAGAGGCTTATCCAGATGCAAAGCAAGCAAAATAATTACTTCTATTTAATTTCTGAGTTTGAGGAAATTGTTGGAATTCAAAAAATATGCAAATATGGACCACCAGATGAGGAGCTACTTGTTGATTCAGAGTCGGATGCCATTTTGTTGTTTTGCACAAAAGCTACAAAGAGAATAACAATGAACACGGAAGTTGATAGAGACCTAACAAAATAGTAGTGGTTCACGAGCCAGATCCCCTAGATAGGACAGGGAGGAGGCGATGACAGTTTTAGACAGGCAACGGTGTTTCAATGCTTGATGGGTGGTGTTGGTGTGTATTTCACGTGCCTGCAAGAGGTGGTGCAAGTGGCAGCAAGTGGGCAGTGCATATATACTTCTTTATCAAAATTTATAAGAATAAGATTATAGATAATAAAATTTATGAAATATTATATTATAACAGAAATTGTATCAAATATTTAAGACTTTTTATGATATTTTTATATATTCATCATGTATATATACTTCATCATTTTCTATATAAAATCTTTTATGTTAATTGTGGCATTGAAGTGTTAAATTTTTTAGATTTAAATATGTTTTTAGTCCTTTAAATTTAAGATAATTTTTTTTTAGTCCTTCAAATTTAAAATTATTATTTTTAGTCCTCATAATTTTTGAAAATCTTATTTTAGTCCCTTAAGTTACTAATAATATACATGCAAGTGACAAATTCAAACAATTATATAAGATCAATCGAGTTTAATGATATGTTTTTACTAACAGAGATACAAGTAAGTAGATTTTGTGTAACAATATTTGACCGATTCTCTAAAAAAAATTAAGTATAAGGATTAAAATAAGATTTTTTGAAATTACAAGGACTAAAAAGATCAGTTTTAAATTTGAGGGACTAAAAATATATTTAAGATAATTTTTGTATAATTTTGACAAATTAAACAATGAAATAATGTATAAAAGTCAAAAAGAATATTAAAGAATTTTTAATATAATTTTTAGAAATTAAATATGGAATAATATATAAGAAGTTAAAAAGATATATAAAAAATTATTATGTAACTATAATAAAAACTTAATATTGTCATTTACATGTATTTTATTTATATCATATCAAACATAAGATATATTATTTGACCTACCTGGCTACCTCAAACATGAGATAGGATAATATCAAACATTGAATAGTATAACAGCTTATCATGCTCTTATCGTATTAAATTCTTATCTAGCTCTTATCGCATATCCTATCATGATCACTAAAGAAACCCAAAATGTTTTCCAGCAAAATTAAGCAGTGGGTGCTCAAAAAGAAGGAACTTTTGGACTAAGGTGGTGATTATTACCAGTGTTATCAAAATCGGACCAGTCATTGACTTGGTCAAGGTACTAGGACAATAGACAAGTGATCTAATCAATGAGTCATTAATTGAACTACATAAACCAATTTACATAACTAAATTTTTGTATGAATGATATAAATCATTTGTGTCACAATTTATACAAGTTATTGATGGGGAAAAACCCAACACAATAACAACTCAACAAACGAGCAAAAATGCAGCGAAAATTAAATCTCCCTACTTACAAGAATCAGGGAGGAGCACCAACAAAATAAAGTAAAAATAGATAATTCAAATGCCCAAAAGCCACAAATATTTTTAACATGGAAACCCTTCAATGTAAAAGTAAAAACCACGAGTCGTCGACCAAAGGAAAACTCCACTGTGATCAACAAAGGATACAAGAACGTCATCAAAAAACGCATCAAACAATGTTTACTATCAGTCAAAGCAAACCAAGCCCAATTGCTTACAAATGACAAATAAGATGAAAAGCCCAAAAAACAGAGTTATTACTGTGAGATGCTTTTCTCCCACTCTAGATCTCCTTTCGATGATCCAACCATTGAAAATGAAGAAACATGTCCTATGAACCTGCCGTCCAAAAATCAGTTTGATCCAACGGTGAACAAACTTTCAGTTGCAAATCAAAAACTGCTACCTTGTGGATATGTAAACTTAACAATGAAACTTTCTCTCTTCTCTTCTCTCTATATTTTGTTGTTATTTTCTTCCAAAATGAGCTACTCTCTCAATCTTAATCTGACCCCTCTCTACTTGGTTAAGTGAGACATAATGGACTTATTCTCCACATAGGAAAGGAGCACAAAACCCATCGGCTATTGCAGTGGCTCAGTGGTTTGCTGTGATGCCCCAAAAGCCTAAAAGTCATGGGATCGATTCCTTGAAGGGACTTTTTTACATTTTATGTCTAAATATATTATTAACAAAGCAAAAAAGCCAGCACAAGACAGCATTCACATCAGACCACCTCAGTAAGTACATGTCATGAGAAACAAGCACATTGAGCCCCATGCCAACAGCACCAGCCAGAGTCATGTTCAGCATAGCAGAGTCATGCGAAACAAGAATTAAGCCAAACATTGGTTAGTCTGACTGGTGCCCGGTTTTATCGATTCAATGCAGTTTTTGGCCAGTTTGATGACATCATCACTGGACCAATTACATGTCCAATCCTAATATTGACTCAGCCCGTTCACCTGTCTGGCTCCCAGTCGGACTGGTCCAACCGGCCGGTGTGAGCCAGGTTTAATAACACTGATTATTACAGTTCATGCCTTTAGGGATTAGAAGGTTCTGCTGGACCATAGACAGAAGCCCCCAAAAGACAACAAAGATAGGAGAATGTCCAGTTTGACACCAACTTGAGAAAGTTTTAGGGATTATGAGAATGAATTTTCTTAATAACTAGAGGGAGTTACTCGGCTGATCTAGTATTTATATACAATTTCGTAATGATTACAATTTGGTGTTTACAAGGAGATAACTGATGATTCCAGCTCCTAAGAACATGCACGGTCTATTCTAGTACAGGAATATCTATGTACATGATCCAAAAATTAATTGCTGCAAAATCCAATAGGCATTTAACTACTAATAACAACAGTTCTATTTTTAACATGTCCCCTCATGCAACAGCCCTTTGGGCTTGAAGCAAGGACAATGTACAGGCCCTCCATAAAATGTACTGAAATTCAAGTTTTATTTAGATGAATAGATGTGATTAGAATCAAACAGCTTGTCATTTAGTCAAAGAAGCTGATAGGGGACTTGGGTATCATGAAGTGCCTAAGTCCTGCATCGAGTAATGTGGAATGCCCGTTAGAATACTTATGTGGCTTGGTTATCCATCCTCGACAAATAGTGTTTAAAGGGAGGTTCGGGTGCTTACAATTGGTATCAGAGTTGGTTTTTAGTATCTCAGAAAGGACTACATGTTGAGGGGGTGAAAGACTGAGTGAAGAGCCGCAGAGTGCAGTTAATGGGACATCAACTCTCAAGAGCGGTGCTATGATAGGGACTTAGGAATTATGGGATACATAAGTCCCACATTGAGAAGCTTAAGTGTTCAGTGGAGTATTTAAGTAGTTAAGTGACTTGGTTCTCCCCCCTTGACAGCTAGCTATTAAGGGAGGATTCCCCAAGTGCTTGGGTGCTTATAAGAGGCTTTAAACCAAGTCAAGAAAAGAATCAAGTCTCCCAAAACCTTAAGCTATTGTTCATGAATAGTTCTCTATCTACAAACCAACATCACAATAATAAGATAACACAACCTTGGCAATTACATAATTGAGCATAAATCATAAATGAAGCAATAGGTAGAGTTATGAAACTTGTGCAGTGAGCACTCTCAAAAACCAAGAAATTACATAAGACAGGGATTGCACGTTACTAAATTATAATAGCATAGCTCCATAGTTGTTACATAAAATCATAATTAGAATCTATGAAATAAGGGAAACCAAAAATTGAATCAATCCATGTAGTCAAGATATAATCTCCAAAAGGATTTCATATTTCTAACTAGAGACATACAAAACAAGCTCCATACAAAAGCTTAAAAAAAAAACACAAATCTGAAAAACTTCACTTGCTTTTTGACTTTCTTTTGCTTACCTGGCAAAGGCTAGAGAAATATTTAAGATTTTGCCCAGACAGTAGCTTAAAAAAGATCAGAACAAACTCAATCTTTTTTTAAATACTTGGGTGAGGTCACTTTATTATAACAATTACCAATCAGATTCAATAACAGCAGCAGCAGCCAAAGCTAGATTCAATCACGAAATTCTTCATAAATAATAAATGTCAGCTGTCTTTTCACCTTCCCCTCTCCCCATCCCCAAAAATTCTACATCAAATTGCCACTAGAGGGCAAAACCAGCTTTTTAATTAGAAACCTTTTCTTATTTAGCACATGATGGCTACATACTCTTCTAACAAGGTATTGAATGCATGGCCCAAAATAATTCAGCAAATACAATCGTAAACATTAAAATGCGTACTTTAGAAGACTGTAAAAAGAACTAAAGATGCACCATCAACAATCTAAAATAAAAAACAACTCAAAAGAAGAACAAAGCACCTAGACATCAGACAAAAATTAAAGATTGTGGCAAATATAATTAAGTACCTCAAGAAATCTGATAATGCCAAGTGACACACCCCTCCACAAACTATAACAAATGAAAACAACCAATTGAGGAAAAGAGAACTACAGTATGTAACCATTTTAGCCTGCAACCTTTATTGCCCCCAATTCATCAATTTTTGAGCTCTTATGCTGCAGTAAAATTAAGAAACAGAAAACAAAACATTACTAAAGAATTGACAAGAGACTATGAGAAGAGATAGACCCCAGAAAATTTATAGAGAAGAAAGAGGTAGGAATAAAAGATTGACAACTTATCTGGAGACAAAGCTTCTCCCTTTATTACCTTACTTTTTTTGTGTTTGTGCACATTGGTAAGGTCATCATCTCCAACATGCTTCCTTTTCTGTAATCATATGATTTGTAATGAGTAAAATGTTTCAAAAATAGAAGTATGTTTCTGAGAGACATTTTCAAATAGCATGTGAAACAAATCCCTTTGAAAATGCGACATCATCAGCACAATACCAGGGAAAATTTCATGTGTTGCTGAGAAAGCAAAACTATTGAATTAGATCATAACATGGCAGGACTTTTAAACACTGATTTTTCACATCAACAAAGCAAATGCATCATATGAAAAATTATCAACCTTCTCATGGTGTTTCTTTGAAGGATCAGCACTAGAATCATTATGCCTGCTTTTATCTTTCTTTTTATCCTTTTCTTTGTCTTGGCTTCGATCTTTTTGCCGATGCTTGTGCTTCCTATGCTCCTTGTCCTTATCTTTGTCCCTGTCTTTGTGTTTTTTATGCTTCTTCTCATCTTTAGACTCACCTTTTGACTTTCCTGCAACAGTCGGAATCCCCTTCTCGGCCTATCAGGGACAAATTCAAGAAATAAGCATATATGCAACCAATTCTAAAATGGAATAGATTGATTATATTGATTTTGAAATTTGAAAAATAGGATAACATGTCTATTAATTTAGTAAATGAAGTAACTGAAGTAGCATTATCAAATTCAAAGAAGATGATTTCTTACAGCAGGCAAATCAATCGGAGCATTTTCCTTGAGTTGAAAAGCCTCCTTTAGAATATCAAAGTCCAAAGGCTGTATACGATAATTAGTACCACTGGACAAAGATGAATTCTGAATAAGTTGATCCAACTGCATCCCATCTCCTTTTCTGATTTCTGTGTCTCCTACAATGTTGTGTAAATAGTGTGCGTCTGAAATTGAAACAGGAAGTGGCCTCTTGCAGAAAAACTCAAAATGAGGGAGTAATTTGAAGTGATTTAATAGGTCCACAGAACCTGTCAATTCTCTAGGTCCTAAGAGTTCAAATAACATTTGCCCACAATCAGAAACCATAGGCAAAATATATACACACATGTTTGACATACTACAACCGTGGCCTAAAGCATGATGTTAAGAAGTTATAAAAGTGATCTAACTGATTCCAAATTGGCAAATAAAATCATGAACTACAATTGAAATTACAATTTTGTCAACCATATCCTAAAGGTAAATATTATAGAGAGAGAGAGAAAGAGAAGTCAATTTTTTTTATAAAAATTAAGTTGGATAATTGGTTTGCCCCATAATAACTGAAAAAAACTATCTGAAACTCACAGTAAATTTCGGATAAGTGGGATTCAATTTTTCATTTCCATAGACATGCTTATTTGGCAATCATTAAAAATCCAAGAAACAAAAGCTGATTATTTTATACAAGTTGCCCTTAGGGTTTAAGCATATAAATTGATGAGTAAATGTGGAAAACAACGGAATATCTTAGGGGTTTATCAACAGAATATATTAGTATAAAACGTTTGATCCAACGCAAAGCTACCTAAAGTTGTTCCAACTAAGAAATAACTTTGAACCAAAAACCAATACCTCAGCGTGAAACCAAACATGTGAAAATTTACGTAAAATCACGTTAACGGGCATTTCAACATGATTGTAAAGAATCCAACATGAAACCTAGCATTAGCACACACTAAATGTGTGTATATATATATACATGACTCTTTTAAGTGGTCATGTGACCAACTATAATCACCGAGTGAAACTTCAACCAAGTATTTCAATAGGATTAACTGTACAGTAAATATCATGCAGATAGGAAATCGGTACTAGCATATATAATACCAAAAATACAAAATGAGATATATGCAAAGCAAAAGGCTGACATGATAAATTTTTACCACCTCCAAATTTTTTGCTCTCAGGATCCATGTGTCAATCTTTCATCAGTTGTTGAATCATTATCAACTGCAATTTTTGATAAGACAAAAAATGTTTTAGTAGCACAAAATATCAACATAAAATCTGGTTTATACATGACAACAGTGGCCAAATAGTTGCTTTAAAATTAATGGGACTTCCATCTAAGGTCCCAGTGGAGGCCCTAAGCACAATCAAGGTGGAGGACCGTCCAAGATCCCATTTTCAGAGGGGCACTATTTTTTTTTAAATTTATATAAATATAAAAATTACATAATTAAATTATATAAGAAAAATATTATTATAGAAAATAAATTAATCAACAACAATTAATCAATTGATATGTGATGTTTTTTATTTCTCAATAAAAATCTACTTTTAATTTTAGGAAAATAAATCGATAATATTAAGTATGATATATTATTGAATTATTTCCTTTAATTTCTCATATTGTTAATAAATATGAATCTTGAAATTTCTCTCTTTGCCTATATATACATAATCCCTTGATTCTCTCTCTATTCTCTTAATTGTGATCTCTATTTGTTAGTTACTGCAAATTTCTTGGTGATGTACTACTATTGTTAATTTTTTTCCTTGATAAATTTTTCTGTTAAACATCCTATATTTTTTTTCTTCAAAATAATGCAAATATAGATAATCTGGACTTCAAAGCAAAAAATTTTGAGAATGAAAAACTAAATAAAAATAATGAAGAACATGATATTTGAGTTGAAATAGTGAAAATGAAAATGATTATCATGATAAAATTGAATATTTTAATGATAAAAATTAACATACCCACCTAGGACAATCCAATCAGTATAGTTTATTAGACATTTATGATCTAATAACATAAAATAACTTTAAAAGTGGTTTATAAGATGAATTACTAAAAAATAGTATTAAATGAGATATCTATTGTGAATGGTCCTAAGAATAATTTTGATATCCTTATAATTTTTACAATAAAAAAATACAAGCACAATACTTAAATAATTGAGGGCATCATGTTTTTAGTTTGCTCAAGGCCTTAAAAAACTCAAGGCCGGCCCTGTAAAGTCCAAAACCAGTTTTGCACGAGAGCAGAGATTATCCCTCAAACAAACAAGGTTAGCTATTGCATGTGAATTTTTCCACCATTAAGCTTGTCTGCTGTTTTCACAAATTTTAGATTGTTCTCCCAAGTATTAGATAAGTCCTCTAAAATTAACTTGCCTCTTTTTTTTTTTTTTTTTTTTTTTATAAAAAGCCATTTCAAAAGCTAAAATCAACTCTCTTTTTTTCATGGAATTTCTAATAAATTAAACATGATGCTTTATTAAAACTGCTTTTGTAATAAACACCCCTTAAAGTGTCTAGCAAAAAGCTAATAAGCTTATTTTAGACTGAAGAGCTTATATAACATGGACTTATTGAATATATACTTATATAAGTAGTTTATCCAAACCCATAATTATCCACCTGAGGCTGGCCAGAGTGTGTAGATTATAATTTTATTAAATCGAAACAGAAACAAAACAGAGATAGACAAGAAATTGATGCAAATACCCTATTGCAGTCGTATCCGATATCAGATATAGCTCAGTATAACCATATAGATACCTGGGAAGAAAACCAAAATTACTTGAATAGCACTAACATAGATCAGCATATGAATGGATACCATGGCTCGCTTATTCTAGTTTTGCTCATGCTGCCAGAAAAGATATGTGTTTTTTAATCAAATGGGGTGACTAGAACCTGATTGTTCAATTTTGAAAATTTTCAGCTACTCTTTTTAAGAAAAAATAAAGGGGAGAAAGCAAAAGAATAGAGAGGCGGGAGAAGAGGCAACTAACAAACAAGAAAAGAGATTTCCATGGTTTGCGATAGCATTTGTCTCCCGAATCCCAAAACATGTCGGTTTCTGGTTTTAAGATGATTAAAAATTCAAACATAACGGTTTTAACAGTATTCGTAAAAGTGTGGGGCAGAGTTCCCGCAAAAACAGAAAGTAATGGTTATGGAATAGATAATTGTGAATTGAAAAGCAGCTGAAGTGGGAATTAGTGGCAAAAGAGGAAGATGATTGAAAATGAAGAGAAGAGAAAAGAGGAAGGGACTCACAGATAGAATAGAGTTAGTGAAGTAAGACGGGATTTTTAGGTTTTTCTTCTCTTCTCTTCTCTTCTCTCCCGTTATATGTTGTTTGCTGTCGAGTTTCCCTCAAATTCTATTTTCCTTTGATTCAGTCACACGCACCCAATGCCAAACCCCAATTCTGCGAATTCCCAATCCAATTCTCTTTTCATATTTAGCCCTTCCCTTCCCCATTTTTTCTATTTTCTTCCCCTTTCCCATTCATCAGGTCAACCATGTTCATCACAAAAACAAAAATTATAAATTTCGAATCATAAAATTTTATTACTAATTTAAAAGGCTATTAATAGATAAATTAATAATTTATTAATTTCGAGAATTTTTTTCCCGTCTAGAAAATATGTGAAGTTATTGTAAGATATTAAAAGACAGTAGAATTTTGGCATGTTACATTATATGTTTTTATTTTATATAATAAAATTTATATTGGAGCAAAAAATATATATTAAATAAATATTTTAATATATAAATTATGTTATGGTTAAAATTTATAATAACTGTATATTTTATTATAAATTTTATTTTATATTTATAATAAATATTTGCCAACACTATTTTGAAAACAAAATTATAGTTAAAAATGTTTTGAATAATTTCAAATTATGAGTAAAATAGTGTAAATTTAATTTTAATAGTAGTATATGTGTAACACTGTCTTGAGTGTTTTATATATGTTGTAGGATATATATATATATATATATATATTATGTTGTTTTTGAAATTCTAAGAACTAAAGAATTTTTATGAGTTTAATTATTTAGGGTTGTTTTATGTTAAAATAAAAATTGACAAGAAACAGGAAAAAATATATATAAGATTTTCAAAAAAAAAACATGAACTTCATAGGCTCATTTTTCTTAATTCTAGAGAGATAAACTATGAAGTTAAGGAAGATCTTTTCTTCTTCTGATTTCATCAAAAGCATCTAGCTTTGAGTAGTTAGAGTAAAGATTCAAGATGTAGAGTTGAGAATTAAAGATAGAAGTTATTGTATAAGAAGTTTCAAAAGTTTGTTGTTCTTCACCATTCTTTCCTCTTTTTATGATTTGAGGAGCAATTGAGGTAATAGATGTTTGTAATTTTCTTCATACCTTGAGTTGTTGTTGTTGATTAATGATTATTGAGTTAGCTAGCCCATTGGTGGCATTTGTTTTGAATATGTGAAGTGGTTACTTTAGTTCTAGGTTTTTGGGTGTTTATGGTGTTATGAAGGAGAAACGATAATTTTGTATCATGTTGTGGTTTCATAAGATGTTTTTGATGATTTATAAGTTGTATGAAGTATGTATATGATGAATTTCAAGTTACATGTTGAGATCATAAAGTGTGATAGATGGATTTGAAGTGAGAAGATGAGTTGTTCTTAGTGAAACTTTGTTCTCGCCCAACGATGAGATGTAGTGCCTAGAGTGCAATTATGGCTAAAGAATAACTACCCATAATCATAATCTGGCTCAGAGACAAAGTGTTGCCTAGTGAGAAAAAGGTTTTGCCAGTAGTTCCGCCTATCAAACCATAGCGCGCTCGATGAGAGGACCCATAGAGGGTTTTACTTGCTTAATGAGCTATGGTCACCTAATAAGAGGACTAATAGAAGGTTAAGCTCACCCAATGAGCTAAGGCCACACAACAATGAGCTTAGGCCACATAGCAATGAGCTCAGGCCATACAACAATGAGCTCTAGAGAAGTCTATTTGCTTGATAATCTAGAGTCCGCCCAACGAGGAAAGTCACATGATGCTTTCTTCACTAAGTGATAGTAGCCTGTCCAATGACAAGCTTTAGAGAGTTCCGCTCGCTTAATGAGAACCCTGTTTCTAAACTTGTTTATCTTTTATGTTTTTCTCTATCATGTGATGTAAGTTGATTAATAAGTTGATTTTGGATGTAATATGATGTTTTAAGATTTGAGAATCATGTTGCATAATGTTGATTTGAGGTAAGATTTCAAGTGTTGTATGTTGTATGTTGAATGAGTTGAGATGTTTGAGTTAAACTGGGTTGTGTTGATAAAATGCATGACACATGTTGTTGAGTTGTGAAATTGAACTTAGGATCAAAGGAGACTCAAATATTTTATAAGTTGAAATATCTCATATTGTAAATATAAGTTGTAGTGCTCTATGAGTATGAAGTTGAAAACCCTTCGAAGAGTAAGTTGCACCCTAAAGTGGAGCGTTATTTTTAGAAAGTTGTCTCTTTTAGGTTCTTAGTTAATACATTATGGGGTTAGGTCAAGCCATATTGTTTATGTTGTGACCTATAGTGTAAGGTATGAAGTCAGGGGTAGAATCTCTAACTGATTGTTGGAAATGTGTGTAATATTTAGAAGGTAATCAACGGATTAATTCCATATAGGTATAGTTGATACATATTATTGTCATGGTAGGCTCACCCCTAAGTTGGTCTATTTTTGACTGTAATACCAGACTTTCCTAATTTAAGTGGTGACATATGAGAAATCAATCAAATTGTTGAATAGGCACTGGTATGCCAAATGTTATTTTGACTAGGCATTGGTATGTCAGACGTGGTATTGACTTGATCCTTTATTTTGGAGGGATTAGACATATTGGTTTGATAGGGTTAAACTACCCACTTATACTGTAAGAGATCTCTTAGTTGAAATTGTTGTGAAGTTGATAAAGTTGTACCTATATTGTTGAATTCTAATTTGTAAAGTTATTAAATGATGTGTTGAGAAGTTAATCTTATAAGTTGACTAATTGTGTTGTTTAAGTTAAGTTATAACTATTGTTGAGTAGTTGAAGTTGATGATGTGTATATGTAGTTAGTTTATTTCATCCTATATTATATGTTGATTTTTTCTTTTACACTAGCTTACTCTTATGTTTTAATGTGTTGGTCTACAATGATTATACTTGAAATGAAAAGAAGTCAAAATTAGGCTAGAGAGTGAACATGATGGTTGACCATGCAAAAGATGGCGTTGTTTTGTGGAGGCTATTCTAATAGCTTTATTAAGTTTGTTTGACTAATAAATTAGGATTTTATTGATTTTTAGTACTAGTATTTGTATGTGTGCATGTGTGTATATATATATATATAAGGATTTGTTGTAGCCTCATAAAGAGCTTTATATTTTTCTACCCCTTGTATATATATCTGTTATATGAATATTCAAATATTGTTTGCATGAAAATCTTAAGTTAGAAGATATTTATGTTTCTGTTACGTAATAGTTATGTTGTAGTAAATATAGTAACATGTCAAATCGTTAACTATTTTTTATAAAAGTTGTGTTATTATTAGATATATGATATAATATAAATGACTTATAAACATGTATTTAATGTTTCTTATATATACTATCATATTAATTATTAAAGTCACTTTGCATTTCTGTCTATTTAAAAAAAAATAAATGTGAGTGGTTAATATTAAAATAGTTTGACCAGCTTTTAAGCATATATAGTTATAAAGATAGGTTTTAAAAAATGGTAGAGAAATAAGTAGTAGTTTGAGAAGGAATTTTATGGAAAAAATTATCTTACAAAAAATGTGTATATCAAATAGGATAATCTCTTTTATTAATAACATCGATTATTAATAGTATATATAACCAAAATTTGTAATAAATTATATATAAATAAATATTATATTTAAAAATATAAAATATATTATATTTGATATTTGTATAAATAGACATTTTAAAACATAAATTATGTTTTAGATTTATAATAAATAATTTATATTGTATTCCAATATTATTTTTAATTATTAATAATTTATTTTTAAGTATTAAAAATTAATTTAAAAATAAATTTGGTAAAAACAAATTGAAATAGATAATAAATTAAGAGAATCCTTGAAAGTTATAGAATTGAAGAAAAATGTTTAAAAACATTATTGTTAAAGAGAAACCTTAAAATGCTCTTGTATAAGATAATTGTTCTCATGTGTGTGTATGTGTATGTAAATACAGGCTACATATTTATTATATATAATTAAAATTTATAATAAATATATTTGATACTTTTATAAATTGATGTTTATGAATACATAAATTATATTTTAAATTTATGATAAATAATTTATATTATGATATAAGATTAAATTTAATAATTTATTTTTAAAAAATAAATGTAATTTATAAAATAAAAATGATTAATAAAGAAATTAAAATAATCTTTAAAAATCATCTTGTTGAAGAAAAAAAAACATTGGAAAAATAGTCATCTATGTTTAATATATAAGAAAGGACAAATAATTTAGCATGCATATAACACATGTTAAATCTTTATCATATAATTAAAATTTATAATAAATTATACATACAAATAAATACTATATTTAAATATATAAAATATAATTTAAATTATATTTTTTGTCCTTTATGTTAATTTTAAGATTCATTTTTTAGTCATTTACTAAGTAACACGAATTCGGACACAGACACAAGGAAAAAGTAAAATCAAAAATCATAAAATACATGGACACGACATATATATATAATATATAATATAAATAACATGACAAAAATATTATATATTAATATAACAATAATCTACTAAGTCTCAAAAATAAATTATTAAGAGACATCATATTCCACAATTTTTTTTTAAAAATTTCAAATCCTTCTTTAATTGTTTTTATTTTTATTAAGATTTTTTTTTTCTATTACATGAAAGTCAAGTAAGGAGAGATGGAACAATTTTCTTCCTTGTTTCTATTTTTATCAATTTTTTTTAAATATCTTAAATCTTACCTTCTTTGTTTATATTTTTATTGAGATTTTTTTCTTTTTAAAAAAAAACTCAAATTCTCCCCTTTTTATTTTTATTTTTATTGAGATTTATTCTTCTTCTTTTTTTTCAAATCACAAATCATCCCTTTTTTGCTTTTGTTTTTTTTAGATTTATTTTTAAAAAAAATATCGAATCCACGTATCTAATAGAGCATCGAGATAGAGACGTATTCATTTGTAAGTGTCTACGATAAAGACACATCAATTTTGTATGTGTCCACGATGGAGACACGTCAATTTTGTAGGTGTGCGTGATAGAGACATGTACAATTTGTGTGGACACGGTCTATCGAATTGTCTGAGACACGTCCATAGCATGTCCGCTTCTAAAGAGTGTCAGACTCGAGGACACAACAATCTCATGTCGTGTCCATGCAACATAGGTTCTTTATCTTTCAAAATGTTCATTTTAGTTTTTTATTTTTTTTAAAAGGGAGTCATTTTGGTCCTTCCAAAATTATGATTGTTTTTAATTTTGGAATCAAAATTCAAATCATTATTTGATTGATTCAAAATATAAACTTTTTCTCATTAGATTCACTTATATTAAAATTCTGAAACTTTATTAATATTTGAATAAAAAATAACTATGAACATGTTGTGTGAAAAATGAATCTCACAAGCAAATAGAAAAAATATGATATTATATTTTTTAGTGTTTGGTTGTTCGATGGACTCATTTTGATGCAATTCTTTTGTCATGTTTATGGCTTTTTTATTCAAACATTAGTTGGTTTCAATATTTTCCATTTAGGTGAATATAATAAAACAAGTTACACATTTTGAATCAATTAAGAAAATAATTCAAAGTTGTGTCCCAAAATAAAATATAATCAATCTTTTAGAAGAATCAAATTGACTCGGGTTTAAAAGTGACTAAAATGGATTTTTTTTAAATAAAAAATAAAAATGAATATTAGAAATAAGATAAAGAACTAAAAGTATAATTTACTATAAATTATCTTAAAATTTTGTAGAAATTAATATTCTTAAACAATAAATTATATTGGTATTTTAACGTGTACAATCTCATGTCTAATTTTCATCTTGTTATAGTAATGTTTAGCTAGTGTGACACCTTCTACCTCACATATCATAACACATAAATCATCAAAACTAAATAGAAAAATCTTTCATAAATAAAATCCAATGTGTTTAACATAAAAGGTATCACATTTTCAACAAAACAAAAACAACTGAAATTCCAATAAAATCTATTACAAGAAAACTAATAATTATCTCAAAACATGACAAAACAAGATAATCTCTAACTAAGTCCCGATGTCACATCTTATCAAAATATAAATCCAACTATAAGGACTAAGCCTTACTAACAACATACAATAGACTGGCTCAAGATGTAACTGGGTAGTCAAACACAACCAATATTTTCATGACATAATAATTAAATATCACATAACATTAAGGTGCATTATACAATGGACACAGATTACATGTTATCATACATGTGACACCACTAAAAATATCATATATCATACCTATGCATTGTCGCTAGTAATACACATAGAGTAGAGCCTAAGAGTACATGGAGAGTCACACTCTTTGCACACTCTCACCATGAGAATATATTACTAGAGTCTAGTCATGATAGTTAAGTCGCGCAAGATACATCATGTGCAGACGAAGGGCGAGACTAAGATTTCTAAACCAAACTATCCTCAAGGATTGATTCCAAAGCTTTTACACAAGAGGACTTCCTTGGTGGTGTATTCTATATCATACCCATAAAAACACTTTTTATGCATATGATGCATGTCAAACAAACACTATGCATAACATTTCACATGATCTCATACCACAACACATCATACATCTTATCATATCATACCATAGCTAAGTCTCGCTTAGACTTTTCATAATATGATCCTCATACACATTAATTGTATCAATATCAAAGCACATCAGTCAATTCATACATAGCTTACAATAGATCATATCAATGTCATACTCACACACTACATCTAATTATCAAGTAATACAATGATTACACAACATTATTCGATGCACCTCAAGTAAGAATCATTACAAGATCATTTAATCATATATTAGCACCTCAACCATAGGCACTAAGATTATTTCACTAAGAATTTAAATCAATAGTTTAACTAGTCTACCAACTTTATTACTATCACACATTAAGTCCTTAGATATCACTATTATTAAAATACATAAAGTCATTAACAATCAACTTACATCATAACTTATTAACAATTGTTTTCTACTATAATTCATCCTTCTTAAATATTGATATAAGTACCTCAAACCATTTATAAGATCAAACACTTCAAGGGTAAAACTATTCATCATCCTTATTCAGAGACTATATTTTCACAACTTGATCTTCTAAGACATTATGTGATCCAAACATCTTATCTAGAGCTATATATATGATATCAAGTTGATCTTAATTTTATTAGAAAGATAAGACAATTATCTCCAATTTCTATGTTAACCTCAAGAGCTAACTATATACTATTTTTTAAAAATACAAAATTGTAACATTTCAGCCTAATCTGACAGTTTGACCCCCGCTTACTAATTTGATCATAACTTGAGATTTAAACCTTCTTTTTAGGTGAATCCAATGACATTTGAAAGCTAACATATAGAGATACAACTTTTATACAGATTACAAAACTTAATTCAACCATTTGAGTCTACTTGAAGGGCTTATAACATACACATGTTATATTCCGTGCACAAAATATAAGGTTCACTCTTTAACTCACATAACTCAATTATCCCTTAACATTTTTTACATAATTCTTAAGTTTAAATTTTAGTCTCAAATGTCTACTTTCTAACCTAACAATAAAATCTCAATTTTATTAATCACATGCAAAGAAATCAAATAAATACCGAGGCATATTCATATTAGAGTTTTCAGAACAAGGCACAACTCACACTCAAACTTTCTTCTCCCAATCTAATAAGTAAAAACATATACTAAAGTCTAATACTACTCTATTATACACTTAATTACTCAAATTCAACCTCAATTTCATATATTCACACAATTAACATCAATCTTCACTTTGTTTTGTAAACAAGTGTTCCCTACGGTAACTATAGATTCTCAAACAATTCAAATTACATGAAATTAATTATAGATATAATTCAAACATCATATATAACGTACATAATTACATACTCATTCAACTTTTCATATAAACACAAAAAAAAATGCATTCTCTCAGGGTTTGCTCTTATTAGAACTCACTAGTAATCTAAGATCCAAGAGATTAATCCAATGCAAGGAATTAAACCTAAATATCATCAACTAGAACAATGAAGAATCATATAAAAGACAAAATTTAAGGAGTAGATACAAATTGGGCTTCCCTCTTGCATACAACAAAAAAGAGTTTGGGGTCAATTTCACTACCCAACAATTATCTCACATCCAAATCGAGATTATTTACTCATTCCATACCTCGATGAACGCTTGTTGAATATGAAGAACAATCTGCAAGGTGTTCTCTTAGGAGTCATGATTTTCCTTCTTGTTCTAGCGATAAAAAATGAGAAGCTTAAAAATAAAAAGAATTGTTATAATCCCTCTTTAAAAACTTAACTCACACTTAACCCTACAGTAAAAATATTTTAATCATAATTATCTTTTCCTTTTCATAAAATATTAAAACTCATCAATAATTAAATAATATATCAAATAAACATAATTTTTTCCAATTCAAATAATTATAACAAAATACAATAATTAACAAATTTATAATATATATATATAGTAAATATATTTCTCCCAACATAATTATATTAAAATAAATATATAGATAGTTATAATAAAAACACATATTTTCTTCAAAATATTTATTGTAACAAATATCATAAAAATATATATTTTTCTAATAAATAATATATAAAACAATTTTCACAAATATTTATTATTTAATTAAAAACACTCATAATTATTAAAAATCTCTAAAATATTTTATAAAATCTTTTTAATTAATTAAAATAATTATAAAAAAATGACCCTATTAAATATAAAAACAAATAATAATTAAATAATTATATTAGTAAAAAATTTGAGGTATTACAATCGATGAAAGTCACACCCTACAAACATAAAAATTAATTCATGATTATCAACTTTAAGACATTATATGAACCATGTCCATGCAGAAAAAATACATATGTCCAATATTTATTATATGTAAATAAAATTTAAATGAATATAATGTTTAAACATATAAATTATATTTAAAATTAGAATAAACAAATAATTTTAAATATATAAATTATATTTTAGGTTTACAATAAATAATTTAATTATAGTACAAAATTATTTATATTAATTAATAATTTATCTAGAAAATATTAAAATTTAATTTATAAATATTATGATAAATGAAACCAAATCATATATAAAGTTACAAAAAATTCCTAAAAACTCTCACATAAAAAAGTAGCCCTAAAAGCACACTCATGCAAGGTAACTATTCAAGTACAAAATGGTTGATTTTAATTATTGATAATTCACTTTTAAAAATTCAAATTTAATCTATAAATTAAAAAACTAATAAAGATGATATCTTATTTTAGTATCCACATTTCTTGCATCCTTTTATCCTTTAACTAATTTGTTTAACCGTCCTACTATTCTGAAATTAACCACACTTTCTTAATTTCATCATTTTTATTTTTATTTTTTTATGACAAAACACAAAGTATCTCATCTTTACTAATTTAAATAAAAATGATAAATAAATATTGAATTAGATATGATGTTACAAGAATTCCTAAAAGCTCTCATTGAAAAAAGTGTCCAAAAACACTCATTCATGAGAAGTTTCTAAAAACGCTCTACCGTACATTTGCATTTAATATACATAGGAGTGGATACTCTTCTAACTAGGAATTGAATGCATGACTCAAATAATTCAGCAAATACAATTGATAAACATTAAAATTCGTACTTAAGATGACCGAAAAAAGAACTAAAGATGCATCATCAACTATCTCTAAAATAAAAACAATACAAAAGAACAACACCTAGACATCAGACCGCTCCATCAGACCCCTCAAATGACAACCATTTGAGGAAAAGAGAACTACAGTGTGTAACCATTTTAACCTGCAACCTTTATTGCCCCCAATTCATCAATTTTTGAGCTCTTATGCTGCAGTAAAATTAAGAAACAGAGAACAAAACATCACTAAAGAATTGACAAGAGACTATGAGTAGTGATAGACAGCAGAAAATTTATAGAGAAGAAAGAGATAGGAATAGAAATTGACAACTTATCTGGAGACAAAGCTTCTCCCTTTATTACCTTACTTTTTTTGTGTTTGTGGACATTCGTAAGATCATCATCTCCATCATGCTTCCTTTTCTGTAATCAAATGATTCATATTGAGTAAAATGGATCAAAAATTGAAGTACGTTTCTGAGAGACATTTTCAAAAGGCATGTAAAACAAATCCTTTTGAAAATGCTGACATCATCAGCACAATACCAATGAAAATTTCATGACTTGCTCGGAAGCAAAACTATTGAATTAGATTATAACATGACAGGAATTTTAGAACACTGATTTTTCACATGAACAATGCAAACGCATCGGTCTAAAATTTATCAACCTTCTCGTGGTGTTTCTTTGAAGGATCAGCACTAGAATCATTATGCCTGCTTTTGTCTTTCTTTTTATCCTTTTCTTTGTCTTTGCTTCGATCTTTCAGACGATGTTTGTGCTTCCTATGCTCCTTGTCCTTACCTTTGTCCCTGTCTTTGTGCTTTTTATGCTTCTTCTCATCTTTAGACTCATCTTTTGATTTTCCTGCAACAGTCAGAATCCCCTTCTCGGCCTATCAGGGACAAATACAAGGAATAAGCATATATACAATCAAATCTAAAATGGAATAGATTGATTATATTGATTTTGAAATTTGAAAAATAGGATAACATGTCTATTAATTTAGTGAACAGAAATGAAGCAACAGAAGAAGCACTATCAAATTCAAAGAAAATTCAAAGAAGATGATTTCTTACAGCAGGTAAATCAATGGGAGCAGTTTCCTTGAGTTGAAAAGCCTCCTTTAGAATATCGAGGTCCAAAGGCTGTATACGATAATTAGTACCACTGGACAAAGATGTATTCTGAATAAGTTGATCCAACTGCATCCCATCTCCTTTTCTGATTTCTGTGTCACCTACTACGTTGTGCAAATAGTGTGCGTCTGAAATTGAAACTGGAAGTGGCCTCTTGCAGAAAAACTCAAAATGCGGGAGTAATTTGAAATGATTTAATAGATCCACAGAACCTGTCAACTCTCTTGGTCCTGAGAGTTCAAATAACAAATTCCCACAATCAGAAAGCATAGGAAAAATATATACATACAACATGTTTGACATACTAAAACCGTGGCCTAAAGCATGATGTTAAGAAGTTCTAAAAGTGACCTAACTGATTTCTAGTTGGCAAATAGAATCATGAACAACTACAATTGAAATTACAATTTTGACAACCATATGCATAAGCTAAATATTAAAAAAAGTGCGAGAGATAGCAGACGTCAAATTTCTTATAAAAAATGAGATGGATAATTGATTTGCCCCACAATAAGTGAAAATAAATTATCTGAAACTCATGGTAAGTTTCGTATAAGTGGGATTCAATTTTTCATTTCCAAAGAAATGCTTATTCGGCTATCATAAAAAATTCAAGTAACAAAAAGACTGATTAGTTTATATAAGTTGCCCTTAGGGTTTAGGCATTAAATTGTAGAGTAAATACCTAAACTGGTCTTTGAAGGAAAAACACAAGGGGAAACTTTGATCATGAGAAGGAAAAGATTAAACATTTGGTCTCTCAAGATTATTTTTTTTTTTATATATATATAAGCGTTTAGATTAGGACAAGGCACAACCCCATACATGGTCAGAGTAAACCACCAACCTCTTTGAGAATTTTCAATGGGATTATGAATTGTCTAACCCATCCCCAATGTAAGTTTGCATGAAAAGATATAAAACACGAGAGAAGTCGGATTATACCCTAGATTCTAGTTGGTAGGAGCAAAGGGACTTAATCAACTATGTCACTCTCGCGAGGCAATCTCTCAAGATTACAAAGATGGAACACTTTAATCCTTCCATGCATTTAAATTAACATTTGTATAAACCAAGTGGAATCATTATTTTGAAGGGACTAAGTTGGTACACAATTCACTTTTTTAGTGACTAATCATGTCCTAAAAATTAAGAGAAAGTGGCTAAAGTACTAAATTGTGTCACGTTTTTAATCAATAAGGACTATTTAGTGACGTTTTTCTTCTAGGACAAAATTACAGTTAAATGATTTATTTGAAGGACTGAATTGGATATCTAATCTAACTTAAAATTGAGTTGGTTAAGAACTACTACAAATGCTACTTTTATAGTTCCCATCAATGATATATAGTAGATTTTCTGTTGAGAGTAATTTTATAGATACACTAGCAGCAGTTAGAATGCAGTCTCTAATTGCCAAACTAATCACTAGCTTATTAACTGACTTTGTAACACTGTTAAGTGTTAACCTAATTTACTGTAACAGAAGCACACTGTTGCCAAGGTAGTCAGAATCAAGATAAGATAATACCTAAAATAAAAATTTATATTTAATTACAGACAGACAAACTCACACATAACATAGATAAGAAAAATAACCTTTATATGACAACTAAATTTTAAGTTTTTGACACAATATAAAGCCTAAACAATAACTGGATTGTACGTGATTCTACATCAGAGCTTGGAATGTAAGCAATATTAATAATCATTTATACTATACCTACATAATTAGCAACCAAAATACTCGATTTAAATTTCAACACCAGGCCTAAAATTCCTAAGCAATGAACATAATACCTCCATGTGCATAGCATAACCCAGAGGCACTTAACATGATAATTAACTGGAGAAAAATAAAAGCATTATCCACAATGTTTTATACACTCACCTATTTTTTATGAGAGTATTTATGTAAAATCACGTTAAATCACGTTAACGGGTATTTCAACATGATTCTAAAGAACCAGCATGAAACCAAACATGATTATAGTCCATGACTCTTTTAAGTGGTCGTGTGACAAACTATAATCACAAAGCGAAACTTTAACCCAGTATTTCAATAGGATTGTCAAAGCAAAGGGCTGACATGATAAATTTTTACCTCCTCCAAATTTTTTGCTGTCAGGATCCATGTGTCAATCTTTCATCAGTTGTTGAATCATTATCAACTACAATTTTAGATAAGACAAATACGTTTTAGTTGCACAATATCAATATAAAATCTGGTTTATACATGACAACAGTGGCCAAATAGTTGCTTTAAAAGTAATGGGACTTCCATCTAAGGTCCAAAACCAGTTTAGCATGAATGCAGAGATTATCCCTGACAAGGTTAGCTATTTTGCATGTGAATTTTTCCACCATTAAGATGGTCTGCTGTTTTCACAAATTTCAGATTGTTTTCCCATGTATTAGGTAAGTCCTCTAAAGTTAACTTACCTTTTTTTTTAAATTTTTTATAATAAGCCATTTCAAAAGCTAAAATCAACTCTCTCTCTTTTTTCCTAGTAATTTCTGACTAAATTAAACATGATGATTTATTACAATTGCTTTTTTAATAAACACCCCTAAAAGTGTATCAAAAATCTAATAAGCTTATTTTAGACTGCAGAGCTTATATAACATAGACTTATTGAATATATACTTATAAAAGTAGTTTATCCAAACAGGACCCATAATTATCCACCTGAGGCTGGCCAGAGTGTGTAGATTGGAATTTATTAAATCGAAAAAGAAAGAAGACAGTGACAGACAAGAAATGGATGTAAATACCTTATTGCAGTTGTATCCGATTTCAGATATAATTCAGTATAACCATGCGGATACCTGAAAAGAAAACCAAAATTACTTGAATAACACTAACATAGAGAAGCATCTCAATGGATACCATGGGTCACTTGTTTTAGTTTTGTTCGGGCTGCCAGAAAAGATATGTTTTTTAATCAAAAGGGATGACTAGAACCTGATTGTTAAATTTTGAAAAACTTCAGCTACTGTTTTAAGAAAAAATAAAGGGGGGAAAGCAAAAGAAGATAGAGAGGCGGGAGAAGAGGCAACTAACAAACAAAAAAATAGATTTCCATGGTTTGCGATAGCATTTGTCTCCCGAATTCCGAAAACATATCGGTTCTTGGTTTCAAGATGATTAAAAATTCAAACATATTGGTAAAAGTGTGGGGCAGTGTTCCCGAAAAAACAGAAAGTAATGGTTATGGAATAGATAATTGTGAATTGAGAAGCAGCTGAAGTGGGAATAAGCGGCAAAAGAGGAAGATGATTGAAAATGACGAGAAGAGAAGAGAAAGGAGGAAGAAATATAATGGGATGAGAAAGGGACTTACAGATAGAATAGAGTTAGTGAAGTAAGAGGGGATTTTTAGGTTTTTTTTCTCTTCTCTTCTCTCCCGTGATCTGTTGTGTTGAGTTTCCCTCAAATTCTATTTTCCTTTGATTCAGTCACACGCACCCAATGCCAAACCCCAATTCTGCGAATTCCCAATCCAATTCTCCTTTTATATTTAGCCTTTCCCTTCCCCATTTTTTCTATTTTCTCCCCTTTTTCCATTCATCGCGTCAACCATGTTCATCACCAAAAAATTTATAATGTTCGAATCGTAAAGTTTTATTAATTTAAAAGGTTTTTAATTAATAATTTATTAATTTTGAAAATACTTTTTCAGTTTAAAAAATATTTGAAGTTATTGTAAAATACTAAAAGACAGTGCTATTTTATGTAACATTATATGTTTTTATTTTATATAATTAAAATTTATAATAAATAAATGTTTTTAATATTATTATTCAAATTTATAATAAACTAATATTTTTGTCATGTAAATTTTATTTTAAATTTATGATAAATAATTCTCAACACCATTTAGAAAATAAAATTATAATTAAAAATATTTTGAATAATTTCAAAGTGTGAATACATATTTCGAATGGTGTAAATTTATTTTTAGTATTAGTATGTATTTAAAGAGTTATGATATTATTGGTTATACAATATAATGACTTATAAATAAATATCCGTGGTTTTTTCCTTCAAAATCAATCTAATTGAGTTTGTGTACACTTTTATGGTTATTGTCATTTGCATGGACATAAGTAGATAAATATATTAGACATGCAAAATTTTATCACATAATAAATAAAATTGTTATTTTAGCCCGTTAATTTCATACATTAAATATTTTTATAATTTTAAAAAAAATTAACTCTTTATCTTATTCAATTTTTATTTATCATAATTATTTATAAATTAAATTATAATATTTTTATAATAAATTATCAATAAATAAAAAAATGTGTTACAATTTAAATTATTTATCATAAATCTAAAATATAATTTATATACATTTACTTAAATTTTAAATATAATTTATTTATTTAAATATAATATTTACTAGTATTTTAGTTTGTTTAATACACAAGTAGAATATTTATTGTATATAACTAAAATTTATAATAAATTATATATACAAATGAATATTATGTTTGAATATATAAATTATATTTAAAAATTATCTAAATAGATATTTTTAAACATATAAAAATATTTTTAAAATTTATGATAAATAATTTATTTTATAGCATAATGTTGTTTTTATTTATTGATATTTTATTTTAAAAATATCAAAATTTAATTTAAAAATAATTATGTGAAATAAAAATCAAATTAGATAAGTAATTAAAAAAAATTCTTTTATCAAAGAAAAACCTCTAAAAATGCTCCCATGGTAAATAGAGATTTGTGTTTAATATATAGGGGTTGATTTGTATATATAATTTATTATAATTTTTTGTTATAAATAGTAAACATTTAACATGTGTAATAGCATGGTGTTTCGAATTCCATATGAAAACTTAGGTTTTTTAAACCATTCGATTATATACAGGAAGAATAGTATGAAAAAAAGGGTATTTATAATTTTATCTAATCTATCAGAAACCTAGTTAAATTTTAGTGTCATAGACTTTGTTATTTTTTTCATACCAGAAAGCTTTTAGCAATTTTTATTTAAATTAGAAGAAAACATACAAGCTAAAATACTAGTTATATAAGAAATTAAGAGAATCCATAAAAAATAGAAAATAAAAAATAAAAAAACTCTCATGAAAGAATAGTCATTCATTTTTTTTGTGTATTGAAAAAAAAAACAAAAATAACTATAACAGAGCAAGAATATCCCCTCTCACAAATTGGAAACTAAAAACTAGAGGATTCCTACACACAATATCAATAATTGAATATCTAGCTTCCCAACCCACAAACATTTTGTTTATATCATGAGAGATACTCACAAAAATAACCCTCCAATCCCAGGCCACCAACCCCCTGATATTTCTGATAATATCTCAATGTTTATGAAGATAACTCTCATGATCCGACCATTGAATCATTGACATTGTCCCAACACAATTTGATTCACAAATTATGTGTCGCCAACCTTAGTGTCAGCACAACTCCAAACCTTTCAATATTACTAACAATTTTGCACGAAGTTGATCACCATTACTCATCAAACTTGCAAAACCACTCTTTCAATCTCCCACTACATCCCTTACAACACCTCCAAACCCCATAACTCTTGTCACTCAACCAACTACCATCTACATTCAACTTTAGTCATGGGTATTCAAGAGGGACCAACACACATTCTCCCCCCAACTTCTTATTTGCTTCAAATATAAGAGATTATCCACAATAGTTGTCTCAATTTGATGTAGCACATACCAAATACTCCATCCCTTTTCCTGAAAAATTATATTGTTGCAAAACCTCCACACCCACTAGAAGACCATACTCAACCTCATACCATCTTGATGTTGAATGACAACTAAGAACCAAGTGTTGATATCATTTATCATAAACACCCAGGCAAACCTCTTACCCATTTGTAGACATACTTCCTTCGAATGAGGACAATCCCTTAAGACATGTAGCAAAGTTTCTATTGAGCATGAACATTTGGGGCATGTGTCACTAGACACAAGATGCCGAGAAAATTTGAATTAATTAGTAGGTAAAGCTCTATGTAATCATTGTCGAATAAAGAATTTAACCTTTTATGATATATGCAGTTTCCATAAACCTTTCCATATGTCTTGTTGCAAACAAGGTGCCTCAGTTTGAAGAAAACGAAAACCTAAAGTTGTAGTATAATAGCCTAATACATCACCCTTCCATGAGATATGATCCTTGCTACCCTTGACAAAATGAATGCTAATCTACTGAAATTGTAGGGCCCACTCATTAGGAAGCTAAGTGTATAATAACTTAATCCCAAGCTCCATTCCTTGAGCATTGCACCATTGTTGCTTCCACATCACGAATATGAACAAACAGTACATTTGTCCCTAGTTTGCTCATATCAGACCAGTCTTTATACCAAAATGAGGAGCTGTCATCACCCAATTGAGGTTCAAATCCCTCATAGATATAAGGAGAAGTCTTAACAATGTTATTACATATATGAGATGTTCTAGTGTATTTCTTAACATGCAACACCAGCTCTCCCGTGCAAGTACTTCATACGTAAAAGACCCACCCATTGCTTCTGATTCGAATGTAAGAGATCCCACACCAATTTTCCAAGTGAAAAAAATTCACCTGTCAAGCATCACATACACCCAAACCCCTTTCCTCCTTCATTGTTAAGATGGTACTTCAGTTCACTAGAGACCAGAATCGAGTTGCACCATCCTTTGCCCATAAAAAACTTTGGCAGGCTTGATTAATCTTGTTATACACTTTTTGAGACAACCAAAGCGACTGCATACTATATAAAGGAATAGAAAAATTACAAAGTTAACAAGATACAAATGATTAGCCTTATTGAGGAACTTACCCTTCCAAGATGCTAAATAAAACATTAACACGGACTAACACCCAATTAAGGGGGGTGTATTGGTTTAGGATATCGTAGGATTTTAAAAGACTTTTTTTGAGTAAAAAAGTCCATTGGTATTCAATCAGGATTTTATGTCACTTAAAAACAATCCAGTGGTATTCAATATGGATTTTCAAGATTTTTTAAATAGTCCATTAAAATTCATTGATATTCATTTGAGATTTTTTACAACTTAAAAACAATCTATTGGTATTAAAAAATATAAGGATTTTAAAGGATTGTTGTGTGAGAGGGATTTTAAAGGACTTTCTAGTGTTATCTATAAATACCAAATTCATAAAACAATCTCATCTAAATCCATCGGATTTTGAAGGATTGTTTGAAGTGACTTTTTAATAATTTTCAAGTGAGTTTTTCATCTTTTTTTTCCTATGTTTTTGTCTTCTTCATTTTTTCTCTACTAATAATATTGCACTATTGTTCATTGCTCATATATAATATTGTAATACTATTCTCATCCCATTCCCCTATTTTGTGAAACTCCGATATGTAAATGATAGTGTCATTGACTTGCTCTATTTTTCTGTTCGTTCTCTTTAATTGACTTGCTTTATTTTATTCTATATAGTTGAATTTGTTCCTTTATATAACAAAAAAAAATGCTTGAAATTTCAACTTTTAAGTGATAATTTTTTTTATAACACACGTCAAGAAAAGAAAAAGGTGAAAGATGAAATTGATATCATAATCTCTACAATATATATATATATATATATATATATATATAAAAGATGAATTTGTTAGGATTTCTGTGAGTAGAATGAGATGAAAATGGATCTTAGTTGGGAGAAGAACCCTCTCAGCATAAAAACTGCGATCTCTCTCATTCTCTTAAGTTTGTTACTCTTATCCCTCTTCCTTTTATGACTCAACAATTATTTTATTTTTTTACTATAAATTTTTCTTTTTATTTTTATATTGTGAAATTAGGACTTTTTTATATTTTAAAAAAAGAAAATTAACATAAGACATTGCAGTATCTAATTTTTTAAGGTTTAGGATTTATGCCTTCATTAGCTTATTTTTTAAAAAAGGAAATATTGTTAAAATATTTGTTAGAATAATTTACATTTATAAATATCGTTAAAAATATATAACTAAAATAATATATATATATATATATATATATATATATATATATATATTCTCTATATCTAAATTCTTATTCTTTAAATAATAATTATAATTATAATTATAATTACTATTATACTAATATTATATATATTGCATATGTAATTAGGTAAATATTTTTTTGTGGATTGTGGATTTCCTAATTGACGCCAATTTTTAGCTCCATTTCGAGGTGTAAGATATCATCTACAAGATTTTGCAGGTCAGGGTAGTGACCCTGAAAATGAGAAATAATTGTTCAATCTTTGTCATGCGTCTTTAAGGAATGTGATCGAGAGAATATTTGGTATTTTTAAATCAAGGTTCACAATTTTTAAGTCAGCACCTCCATTTTTATTTGAGACACAAGTAGAACTTGTGTTAGTATGTGCAGCACTACATAACTTCCTACGTAAAGAATGTCGTTCCGATGAATTTCCAATTGAAGCGGTGGATGAACCTTCATCTTCAATGTTACCGGTTAATGAAGATCATACTTTTGAGCCTATTATTAAACCCAGGAGCAAGAGCGAAAAGACGCTAATGCTTGGAGGACTAGTATAGCTATGAATATGTGAGTGAATGCTATTTAAGAGGATAGAATATTATGGAGAATTATTATTATTATTATTTATCTAGACATTATTGTTTTTTTTTATTATTTTTGTCTTTAACTCTTTTTAAATTTGAATGTATGAATTTTTTTTTTGAAATCTTATCAAATGTAAAAAATCCATGAAAGTTCTACAAAATCCACAAAATTCCACAGAATCCATTAAAATCATGATTTAAAAGTCTTGCAGAATCCATTAAAATCCTGATTTTAAGTCTTGTAGAATCTTGAAAAATCTTAAAATTCATGAAAATCCTGCAAAGTCTTTTAAAATCCGTAAGATTTTTTTTAACTAAGGGGGGTGTATTGGATAAGGATTTTAAAGGATTTTTTTAGTTAAAAAAAATCCTGTGGATTTTAAAAGACTTTGCAGGATTTTCATGACTTTTAAGATTTTGCAGGATTCTACAAGACTTAAAATCAGAATTTTAATGGATTCTGCAAGACTTTTAAATCATGATTTTAATGGATTCTGTGGGATTTTGTGGATTTTGTAGAATTTTTGTGGATTTTTTACATTTGATAAGATTTCAAAAAAAAATTTCATACATTCAAATTTAAGAAGAGTCAAAGACAAAAATAATAAAAAAAAAATAATGTCTACATAGATAATAATAATAATAATAATTCTCCATAATATTCTATCCTCTTAAATAGCATTCACCCACATATATATTCATAGCTATACTAGTCCTCCAAGCATTAGCATCTTTTCGCTCTTGCTCATGGGTTTGAATAATAGGCTCAAAAGTATGATTTTCATTAACGGGTAACATTGAAGATGAAGGTTCATCTATCGCTTTAATTGGAAATTCATCGAAACGACATTCTTTACGTAGAAAGTTATGTAGTGCTGCACATACTAACACAAGTTCTACTTGTGTCTTAAATAAAAATGGAGGTGCTGACTTAAAAATTGTGAACCTTGATTTAAAAATACCAAATATTCTCTCAATCACATTCCTTAAAGACGCATGACGAAGATTGAACAATTCTTTCTCATTTTCAGGGTCATTACCCTGACCTGCAAAATCTTGTAGATGATATCTTACACATCGAAATGGAGCTAAAAATTGGCGTCAATTAGGAAATCCACAATCCACCAAAAAATATTTACCTAATTACATATGCAATATATATAATATTAGTATAATAATAATTATAATTATAATTATAATTATTATTTAAAGAATAAGAATTTAGATATAGAGAATATATATATATATATATATATATATATATATATTATTTTAGTTATATATTTTTAACGATATTTATAAATGTAAATTATTCTAACAAATATTTTAACAATATTTTATTTTTTTAAAATAAACTAATGAAGGCATAAATCCTAAACCCTAAAAAATTAGATACTGCAATGTCTTATGTTAATTTTCTTTTTTTTTTTAAATATAAAAAGTCATAATTTCACAATATAAAAATAAAAAGAAAAATTCATAGTAAAAAAAAAAAATAATTGTTGAGTCATAAAAGGAGGAGGGATAAGAGTATCAAACTTAAGAGAAGGAGAGAGATCACAGTTTTTATGCTGAGAGGGTTCTTCCCCAACTAAGATCCATTTTCATCTCATTCTACTCACAGAAACCCTAACAAATTCATCTTTTATATATATATATATATATATATATATATATATATATTGTAGAGATTATGATATCAATTTCATCTTTCACATTTTTCTTTTCTTGACGTGTGTTATAAAAAAAATTACCACTTAAAAGTTGAAATTTCAAGCATTCTTTTGTGTTATATAAAAGGAACAAATTCAACTACATATAATAAAATAAAGCAAGTCAATTAAAAAGAACGAACAGAAAAATAGAGCAAGTCAACGACACTATCATTTACATATCAGAGTTTCACAAAATAGGGGAATGAGATGAGAACAGTATTACAATATTATATATGAGCAATGAACAATAGTGCAGTATTATTAGCAGAGAAAAAACGGAGAAGATAAAAGTATAGAAAAAAAATGAGAAACTCTCTTGAAAATTCTTGAAAAGTCACTTCAAACAATCCTTCAAAATCCGATGGGTTTGGATGAGATTGTTTTATGAATTTGGTATTTATAAATAACACTAGAAAGTCCTTCAAAATCTCTCTCACATAACAATCCTTTAAAATTCTTATATTTTTGAATACCAATGGATTGTTTTTAAGTTGTAAAAAATCTCAAATGAATACTAATGGATTTTAATGGACTCTTTAAAAAATCTTGAAAATCCAGATTGAATACCACTGGATTGTTTTTAAGTGACATAAAATCCTGATTGAATACCAATGGACTTTTTTACTCAAAAAAAGTCTTTTAAAATCCTAAATCAATATACCCCCCTAAAAAAGTCTTTTAAAATCCTAATCCAATACACCCCCTAAAATTGACAATGCAAACCTTCCCTTGAATCATTGGTACCTCTAAGTAGTTGAAAATCTTTTGTTAGTAAGTTATCCCCAAAATCATTTGCAAGTCCTCTATACATTTATTTGGGATCCTTTTCAAACATATAAATTGCGACTTAAATAGATTAACTTTTCTCTAAAATCATTTGCAAATTCTCAATGTTCATATTTAATTATAAAATTTATTTAACAATGACTAATAAAATGTTAATTTAACAAAAAATAAAAATCATATATCTTATACAAGTAAGTATTTAAGAGAATACATACATTATTTTTTTTACTAGATATCAAAATTATGATATTCTTTTATTTATTTTTACTTGATAAAACTCTTCCATGTGAAGCAATAAATATGATTGCAGTTTAATAATTGTCTTTCCACCAAATTAACATAAAATGATAAATGAGTATGGATATCATATAAATATATAAATATATAATTGAGAATGGTTTGGTAAATTTTGAAGAGTTGAATAAATTAATTAAAAATTTTGAAATTACTTTCGACAGTTTCGTGCACTTGTGAAACAAAGCCTAACACGTAGTTTCAGAGCCTAAAGCTGCAGTTCGGATGCCTAAACCCTAAAGATGAAAACTATCATGTGAAAAGGGAAATTAGGCAAAAAATTTAAAAGAATTTTAAAATTGTGACGTGTAAAATAAAGATATTTTTGTCATAATTTTCTTAAAGTTCAAAGATTTACTTTTTGTTAATCCATAAAATAATCTATAAATAGCTTTTAAATTTATTTTTTTAAGATTTAAATATATTTTTATAATTGTGTGATTTTAATTTTTTAAATTTTAATTAAAAAATTTTAACTTCTTAAATATTTTAGATGTGCAAATTTAGTTACTAAAGTAATTTATGATTTTAGTCTCTTAAATATTATAATTACACAAATTTGTACTTACTTAAGTTATATATTGTACCTGCATGAGGGTACTCCGATAATTTTGCTACTCCTGCTGGGTCTTCGTCTTCCATGAGGTATCCTAGGGAAAGAGAGGGGTACCTGCAAAAGGCACTCCAATGCTTAAGTCAGTCCTCAGTCTCAGAGATATCAATGCTAATCAAATTGGTAATTATCAAAACGTACCTCTCTTTGCCACTGGTCATACTTATTTATACTAACCTTGATGGGCCAGGCCCATATGCAGGCCCATAAGAGGATCCATTAATGATACGAGAAGTCTTCAATGTGATCGCGAGGAGTTATAGATTCTTCTAAGGTATACTTTCCCTAATATTCATACCATTATCCGGTATACATGCCCCCAGGGTTTCAAGGCTTTTTGATAAATATTAAAAAATGGAGAAATCCTAAAAAGAAATGTTTGCGGATCTTTTCTGCTGCTTTCTCTGATATCGCGGTCAAAATCCACTGCGTAAAAACCTTTTCAAAAACAATGATTACAAAAATTTTATATATAAATAGGCATCGGCCAAAGATGATTGAAAGCAGCAGCCTCACATTAATTGAAAGACGGCAATATCAGAGAAAGCAGCAGAAAAGATCCGCAAACATTTCTTTTTAGGATTTCTCCATTTTTTAATATTTATCAAAAAGCCTTGAAACCCTGGGGGCATGTATACCGGATAATGGTATGAATATTAGGGAAAGTATACCTTAGAAGAATCTATAACTCCTCGCGATCACATTGAAGACTTCTCGTATCATTAATGGATCCTCTTATGGGCCTGCATATGGGCCTGGCCCATCAAGGTTAGTATAAATAAGTATGACCAGTGGCAAAGAGAGGTACGTTTTGATAATTACCAATTTGATTAACATTGATATCTCTGAGACCGAGGACTGACTTAAGCATTGGAATGCCTTTTGCAGGTACCCCTCTCTTTCCCTAGGATACCTCATGGAAGACGAAGACCCAGCAGGAGTAGCAAAATTATCGGAGTACCCTCGTGCAGGTACATATATATTAGTAATTTTGACAATAATAAATATATATTATTTAATAAATGAATAATAAATTAATATATATATATATATATATATATATATATATATATAACTTAAATAAGTTAAAAATTGTCTAATTATAATATTTAAAATATTAAAGTTATAAAATTATGATATTTGAGGAATTAAAATTATTTTAGATATAAAATAAATTATATTAAGAAAAGAGTATCCATTTTATATATACTAACAAATATTAATTATTACTTCTAATAGTATACACTTCGATATTGTTAAAAAAATTGACATTGTGAAAGTTGAATTAGTTGTGGTAAGGTGTTTGGATTGGGAGGGGAGGAGGGATTTTTTTTTACTGGACTTGATAGGCATTTCGTATCTTAGTGGGGTGATTTCTCTTGTGATAATGCACGTAATTTTGTCCCTGGCATTAGCTTATTGTTAGTTGCCTTGTGAAGCCGTATTAAACATTCTTTGTCTCTTAAGGGGACTAGTCATAATAATGTCAACAATTACTTTAATGTAGTAATGAAAAAAATTGTATACCTCCCTGTCTTTTTTATTTCAAACAAACTTCTCTTACATCAAATGTTACTTTCTTTTTACTACTTTTCTATACTTAATGTCGAGTTTTTCTACCCTTAAGTACTAATGTAAGTAGTAAATGGATAAATAATCATTTATTACTGTAAGTTATTTTTATAAAATATTGAACCTCCAATATTAAAGAAATACAACTCTTTTTAATATTTTTAGTTAATTTTGTCAATTTATTTTTCATCACCTATGCGAGCTCTTCGTCGCGCCATTTGTGCCACCTTTGACTCTTACATCAACTACACTTTAATAACCTCTAACAATTATTTGTCTAAGTGTGTCTCATTCTCATACCTATTGTCACTACTTTTTTTTGCGAGCTCCTCATCATGTCATTTGTATCACTCTTGGCTCTTGCATCAACCGTATTATGAAGACCTCCAAGGCTCCAACAATTAATTGTCTGATATTGTATGTGTATCACATCTCAACAAAAACATCATTTGAAAATTAATAATATAGTCATTGAAATATGTTTAATTTAAATACTCATTCAGTTCATATAATTTTTTTATCCATAGGAGGTATGATGACGATGATAAAATTTCAACCTTGGACCATAAATCATACCTTTTAATCTTTATACTTACATTATTATATTTTTAATTCCTATTCATGATTGCTGTTTTCCTTTAATCCATATAACTTAAAACTTTACCTTCAAGTTGATATAACAAATAAACACATGACTCAAAGTTAATCGACATAGATACAAAAAAATATATTTTTAATTATAAAAATTAAATTGTAAAATCTATAAAACTTCATAAGATCAAATACCAATTTATATCGATATTTTTTTAAAAGGAAAAGTGATACACCATTTTTTGCGTCAATTTTTTTATTATATTTTAAATTTGTTTTCTCTCTTTGTGATATGCAAATTATTCTATATATATATATAAATGAAGAAAGTAAAGAAAAAGATGGATTGCATTGGGCCAAGGCCCATGGATCCTGGTTGCACTTGCAGCGGCAGGCCTAGCTGGCTTGAAACGAAGATCGATTTGATTTGAGGATGAAGAAAGGATATGTACGTATCCATCACATGATCATATTATTCGTACTCTTACATCATCAGTGTGAAATTTGAGGGAAGAAAACGAAACCCTAAGATGCCGAAGAAGATGGGGGTGAACACGAAGGCGGAGGCGGCGAGGGCTCGGAAGAGCGCGGCGGAGACGGAGCGCAAGGAGAAGGAGACTCGAGAGAAGGAGGAACAGTACTGGCGAGAGGCCGAGGGTTCAAAGTCACGCGCCGCCAAGAAGAAGGAGGAAGAGGCCGAAAAGAGGGCCGAGGCAGCGGCGCGCAAGGCGGAGGCGCGCCGCTTGGCTGAGCTGGAGGAGAAGGAGCTCGACAAGTCCATGAAGAAGGTCGACAAGAAGGCCAACCGTGTCTCCATCCCGGTTCCCAAGGTCACGGAAGCCGAGCTCCAGCGCCGCCGGGAGGAGGAGCAGGCGGAGGCTCAGAGGAAGGCGGAGGAGGCTAAGAAGCGCCAGAGTCGCACCGCCGCAGAGGAGGAGTACGAGAGAATGGTGCTTGTTTCCAACACTAATCGCGACGATTCCATCATCGAAGCAAGAACTTTGGATGATGCCATCGCTCAGATGACCATCGTCGATAACTTGCCCCCCGATCGCCATCCCGAAAGGCGTCTCAAGGCCTCCTTCAAGGTATGGTTATCATTTCACAATCTATTATTTATTTCAATTTCAATTGGATCCGCAGACCCTAACCCTAACCCTAACCATAACCATAACCCTTGCAGGCATTTGAAGAAGCTGAGCTCCCTAAGTTGAAGGAAGAGAAACCGGGCCTTACCCACAATCAGTACAAGGACATGATATGGAAGCTATGGAAGAAATCTCCAGACAATCCTCTTAATCAAGTTAGCAATCTTTTCTTAGCATTCCATGCCCTTTTGCTTTCATGCACATAATCAAGTTGCTTATACTGTTGCCATATGGACAGATTGCTGAGTGAATGATCAAACTGCAGCCGAACTGTAACCGAATGCAACAGCTTCTATTTGTGATGTGGCGGAGCCATTTGTAGTTGGTAAATGCTATAATGCCTGCCCATTTGCATATACCCCTGAAATTTGTGATTAGGTGTTTACCTTTTTTTCATGTGGCTCTCTTAAACATACCTCATGTTCTCACAGGCTTCATTTCCTTTCTTCTTATGATCCCTCTGTAGCAGGGTATCGGTTTCGCTTTCTGTACATGCACAGACATTGTAGCCATCAAGTTTCACTCTCGTACTGCTCTTCTCGGGATAAAAGGGCTTCTGAAGTACATTGTATTTAATTTGATCAAATCATGGCATATCTCCCTTAATATAATAAAGTATGCGTTTGATTAACGCCCTACACTTTTAGTTCCTACTTTGTTCCATGTCGTCCTATAGTTTAGATGAGTGAATTTTCTCCTCATAAATTTTTAATTGTTAGAATTGGATCCCTGCCGTTCAATTGTGGACGTAAATGTCACGGAGATGTCTGGCAGTGGCATAGACTCATGTCTGATTTGTTAATAGGAAAAATCATACGAAATGTGCCATGCAAATATACTTGCAAATCAGGATGGTGACTAAGCCAGTGGAGGGTAGGGGGTCCATAGAGAAGGGTTTGCCTCACTTCCTCTGTTGACCCTCGTAATCTCCCGATCCATCTCTACTCACCTCCTCACCTCCCAAATCTATCCTTGCCATTAGCTATGGGTCCGTTTACTTTGAGAATTCAGGAAATAAATTGAAAACAAGATGGTAATTTTGTGATTAAAAGTGAAAACAAAAATTGATAATAGAAGTAAATGGACTTTAACTGACTCTTTTATGCATTACGATCTTCATCTCCACTTGGGCTCTGAACCTTAGCATATCCTTCTTGAGGACCCGCTGAAGCATCACCACTATGAGCTTCTATGATTATGTACCAAATAAGGCTACATAGAATTCTGTACACATTTTCTTGTGCATTAGCTATATACTTCATGCAGAATAATGCGTTGACTTTGTCAGTTTCTAGTATTGTATATTCTTACCAAAGACATTGTTGAAGGGAAAAAAAAATTGCCTTAATTTCAGTCATTTGAATAGGCACGATACCTTGACCATCATAAAATATTTCTCAACATCTGTATAGCTTTCTTTCATGTCACCCCCTTTGAGCCTGCTCCACTCGTTAAATACTTAAGTGGGTTGTGTTCTGATCCTACTGTAATTGGTCTAAGAAATGAACAGATTCTTTCCAGATAGCACTCGTCAATCCTTTCATCCATAGAGACCCAAATGCTTCTCTCTGCATTCAACTCGTCATGGTGGAATGATAGTGGGAGAAGTAAAATTACTGTGTTTCATTTTACTGTTTTATTATTACTAGTTGAATGTCCGCGTTTTTTATTTGACACAGCTAACATTGTTCCAGCACTTGGCACTCTAATTCTCAACCATCTTTGCTAAACTCTAATGCTAAAGAAATCTGAGTTCATGTGTGGACTGTGGCAACATCATTAGTTATTGAAGAGTGTTAGGGAACATGCATTACAGGTTTTAATACCGATTTGAATTTGAGTCATATGTTTATTCTTTGAGAAGAAACCCTACTGCTAAAGAAATCTGAGTTCTTGTGTGGGCTGTGGCAACGTTGTTAGTTATTAAAGATTGTTAGGAAACATGTATCAGAGGTTTTAGTATCTCATTTAGATTTGAGTTATTTGTTTGTCTTTGAGAAGGCGTATAATTCCACTTTCACCTTCCATATTAATCTCTAATATTAGTTTGAATTAAGATTTTCAAATCGGGTTGATCATTGAATTGGTAAAAGTAGTGGATTAAGGTTTAGTGATTTAATTGTGGTTGAACCATGATGAAATCAATAATAAATAAATAATATTATTTTCATTTTAATACAATATATTGAGCAATATTAAATAAAAAGATAATACTCCTAATTTCACAATATTAAAAAATAAATTTCTCTTACAAATGCTATTACTCATTCATCACATCAATAATATTTAACATTTAAAATCAATTCAAAATTGATGATATTGAAGTTTAACAACAACAGTAGTGATTCTTTATTACTTGTTTTGAAGGCTGACCGAATTAGTTATATAATTGGTTCCCAATTGAGCTCATTGGACTGGCCGGTTTGGAATATGTTCTATATAGGTGAAAATATATTTTTATCTTTTTTAATTAGAATAAAGTATTTTTTATATAATTTATTTCTTTCTATTTACTTTTTCATTTGTTCAAACAACAGATTTTAATATTTTTTTATATTAATATTCTTAATTATTTTTTTATTCCTTTTTTGGTTCAAATAAAGTATAATTGAAATTGCATCCGTGCGTGCCTTCGTGCATGGTTTCCAACTTCCAAATTATTTTACATTGCGCAATATAAAGTTGCTTCTATTTGTATGAATGCAATGCTTAAGAGGCAAAGATTGTCCCTCAGCTCATGCTGACATACATGATATAGTGCATGCATACAACACGTAATATATCTAATATAAAATTAAAATTCTAATATATCAAATCATGCGAATAAATTATCTATTGTTTTTTTAATCATTAATCATCTATTGATTTGACTAATAGTTCACTGATTCAATGATTACCAGTTTGAGTTTGTTAATACTTATTGTTCTTGTAACACCCTTCCTCTTATTTGTGTCTTTCTGTTATTATTATTATTATTATTATTTTTTGTGATTAAGTTTGAAATTTTAGACTGAAATTAAAAAATTCTAAGAAATATGAATGTGATCAGAATAATAGATATTAGGTAATATTTGTTTTATTTTTCGGACCTAAAGAAAATCATATGATAAAATTATTTTTGATTAATTATATATTCTCAATTAACATAATTTTAAAAATATTATGTATTATATTCTCAAGTGTAGAATAATCTCGTGGACAAATAAATGTTATTAATTTATGAATTATTTATAATTAAATTATTTATTTAACCTTAAATTTTTTTTTAAAGATGAATACCAAAAATAATACTCTTTAATCTATGAGAAAAATAAGTAATAATAATTATGTAAATTAAAATTTTATTTCAAAATTTAATTAAACTTATTTATTAAAAATGGATTAATTATATTGATATATGAATGTGACGTGCAATTAAGTTATAATAATAATAATAATAATAATAATAAATATTAATATATAAAATGATACTCCTTTTAGTAATTATCTTGGTCTTCATATTTTGTTGATCATTGTACTTTTTTATTTTAAAAAAAAAATTAATTATTTTTTTTATCAAAATCAAGACTTTACAGTTAATGACTAATCATAAGATTATATCAACATATATTTATTACTTAATTTTCATTTTATCTTTAATAGAGACACAAAGTGCCTCGATCTTACTAATAATAATAATAATTTGAGATAAGGTTTCCACGTACAAGTTATACAAATAAAACTAATGCATTTAAAAAAAATGAAAAGCAAAGAATCTAAAAGAAAGGTATATAAGTTTTACAGCAGTTAAATGTGGTGTAACTTTTTCCAAATCAGTTAAATTACCTACCTTATTTTAGTTTAAATATACATTGAGGAACTAAGTTATCATTTCTCACGGGAGAGCAAAAGAAAACCCACACTATTGCTATTGCCTTAGAGGTGGGGGTGTTTAAATTCATTTTTGCTTCACAAAGAGTTCAAAGGATTGAGATTTGTCCCTTACAATCCCTTTTTCAAGTTTTGTTTGAATATGATTGTGTTGTGCTTTGATTTCTTTTATACTTGGTCCTATATTGTGATAAATATATCTTAATTTTCAATTACCAAAATGCTATAAACTAAATTGAAAATGTAAACTAAGAATATGTAAATTATGGTGGGTAGCATATTTTATTTTACTTATAAATATGAAGAGAAAAATATGATTATATATATATATATATATATAATTATATGGCGAATATATTTTTTGTTAGAATTTTCAATTCTAGATTTTACATACTAAATAATTATAACTATTATTATACATGTATATTAAAATATTAAATTATATTGATTATGAATAATAAACTTTTCATCATTTTTATGAGACAATTAAGTTGAAGTTTAAACTAAAATTATATTTTAATTCTTGATTAAATTATGATCATGGAGATGCATGTTATTATGATTTGAATCTTGATGTTTGAATGATCATACCGTGGATAAGTAAGGGTGGAAAGTACCATATTACAAAGGAAATTTTGTCAAAAATTTCAAAAATATTTATGAGTTAATGAAACCTTAGGTTAGAAGTCTAAAGTATTTAATGGTGAACCATGTATAGAAAACATGTGTTCAGGGGAGTTTGGGAAGTCATAGTTAGGTACACTGCAAGATGAAGGCATGGACCACTAAAAAGGTCTAAAGGGTATAGTATCAAGTTGTGAGAGTCCTAACGATTAGGCTTGTTACCTTAGAATTGGGACAATTACATAAACCAACTTGATAACCTTTACACTTGCTTAGCATCACCAAGATTGGTTAAGCATATACTCTTAGGAGAAGCTTTGTGCTCAATTATTGAGAAAAATAATAATGATAAAAATGGGACTATCATGAGGGAGATATGAGATTCCAATCACTTCCCAAAACAAATAAAATACTTGGTGATAATCATCAAATGAGATATGGATCCATACAAATCTATAATGTTTTATGATAACTAATCCTAGGAATCCTTGCATATAGAATACTAGTTGATTGATTGATTTTAATTGATAACTTATATATATCCTATGAACTTATTTTTGAAGGTGACTTAGAAATTAAATCACCTCACTTTTTCTTTTCTTTTCCTTCCATGTATGTGAGACGACTTTATGATTAGTAGTTAACACTGATGGGAGACATTCCTGTGATGAGAGACTTTTCCTACAATTCTGTAACCACGATTATTGGACCATGACAACTTTTTTGAGGGTGATAGCTTTAGAGGGTTGGTGTCCTTTTGATTCTTGTCTATAGACCCTTAAGTTAAGATGCAATTTGCCATCTTGATCATTCCGCTAATACTAACACTACCACCTGCTCTTGGATATGTTAGAGTTGACTCACCACCTCCATCCCTAGGTTCATAATCTCTTGACACTTCTGATGATGAGCAAGTAGTTTAAGTGGTTTAACTTTATAAGCAAAATGGATCTGATCGTTCACCTCCACATGTACCAAACTTGGGGTATCACCTACCCAATGAATACTTTGTTGATGGAGAGTATGATGCTAAAGATGATGATTCATATGTCGAGGATGAGGAGAAAGAATCAATTCTTAAGGATAACCTCTTAGAATGATTGCATGACTAATTAGCTGATTTTAGAATAGTGGAAGGAGGGTGGATAATTGTAAATATTTGATTGCTCTAATATAAGTACCCTTATATTTTGTTTGCTTGTAGTGGGACACTGAAATTTTTTTTTATATACGTATATCTTTTTGATGTCAATAAACAAGAAGGTCCTTTTTGACACTTTACGATGATATACAACTTAATTAATCATGTGTTTATGTTTATCCTTATAGGACGTTTCTTCTATAATGATGTTATTTTAGTTTCATACTATTGCATTACAAATTCACTTCTTAATAATAATATTTTTTTTGAAATAATATTTATAATAATAATATTATACTCATATTCTCAAATTAATTATTTTAATTCCGTTGTAATCAATTAAATAAATTTAACATATTATATTAATATTGTTTAATTGGTCAATGTGATTTGACGTCATAATTCTACATGTTAAAAAAAATATCATTTGTTAAATTTTTTTTTCTTAAATAATTTAAATAGTACTTTTACAACCGTTATTATATGATATTTCATATGATTAAATAATTTAAAAATAGTAATTGAGATTGTAAATTGTAAATAAATAGTTTAATTTTGAAAATAAAATAATGGATAATTAATTATTAGTATCATGTGGTGTGGTGGGGAGCAAAGTGGAATAGAAGGAGAGTTATCCGTTGTGGAATTGCATCGGCATGGAAGGGTTGGCGGTTCCAGTTGCACAATCGTTTCCAAAGCCAAAGGTTGGCGTTGCCGCCATTCTCACACCTTGTAATAACAGGAACAATGGTACTAACCACAACTCTCTTCTCTTGTTCGTTGCTTTTCTAAATTCTAATCGCTTCTCATTCTCTGTGTGTGGGCGCAGGGTTTGTCTCACTCAAACCACACCGTGGACGCGCCTTTCGTTTCCGCACTTCATTGTGTTCACAGGCAAAGGCGCAAGTGGCAGCCCCAGTCACCGAGAAGGATAATCCTAATTGTGTGAGTGGGAATTCCATACGGCAGAGATTTCTGAACTTTTACGCTTCCCGTGGTCACAAGCTTCTTCCCAGTGCTTCTCTCGTTCCAGATGATCCCACTGTTTTACTCACCATCGCAGGGATGCTTCAATTCAAGCCTATCTTCCTAGGCAAGGTAATCTAATGTTATTTATACATGAATAACTGTCACGAGTCATAACTCACCACACCATTCTTATATTAGGTTCCAAGACAAGTGCCTTGTGCTGCTACTGCTCAAAGGTGCATCCGTACTAATGACATCCACAATGTTGGCCTTACTGCCAGACATCAGACCTTCTTTGAAATGCTTGGAAACTTCAGCTTTGGTGATTACTTCAAAAGACAAGCTATTCTATGGGCATGGGAGCTTTCCACCGCTGAGTCAGTGCTCACTACACTTTTCCAACCCACCTTCTCTCAAGTCTCAACAATATAGTTATCATTTATCCCATCTTTCTTTACCTTTTTAGGTTTGGTTTGCCACCAGACAGATTGTGGGTTAGTGTTTATGAAGATGATGATGAGGCTTTTCAGCTATGGTCTCAGGAGGTTAGCTACCTACCAATGGTTTGGACTTCCTCCACCATAACCTCATTTGCTTCCATCCTTAACTTTTAACTATCTCTGCAGGTCGGGGTCCCGGTCCAGCGAATAAAGAGGTTGGGAGAAGAGGACAACTTCTGGACCAGTGGAGTAACAGGTCCCTGTGGTCCTTGCTCGGAAATTTATTATGATTTCCATCCTGAGAGGGGATATGTAGACGCCGTAAGTATCACATAGTTTGAGATTCAAGGATTTAAAATCACTTCATTTTTACAATCTTTTGTGGCGTGGGGGATGTAAACAGGATCTCAACGATGATACAAGGTTTATAGAATTCTATAACTTAGTATTCATGCAATACAACAAAAAAGATGATGGTTCTCTTGAACCTCTAAAGCAGAAGAACATAGATACTGGCCTTGGACTGGAGCGTATGGCTCGCATTCTTCAAAAGGTAGACGTTGATTTACCATTTATGTTTTAAGAAGTATTTCTATGGCACTAGAACTATCTTGCATATGCTCCTATGTCCATCTTGTAATATATATTGTCTATGTTTTCTGCAGGTTCCAAACAATTATGAAACTGACTTGATTTTCCCCATCATAGAGAAGGCCTCTAAATTAGCAAATGTTTCGTATGGCATTGCTGATGATCAGACGAAGAGGAATCTGAAAGTAAATATGACTATCTTTATACAGGCTGCAGTACTCTTAGTGTATTTTAACTGTCTTATTAGTTTGAATGTGTCAATTTGTTTTCTTTGTTTTTTTAATTTTTGATTTGTCTTAGATTATAGGAGATCACATGCGTGCAATTGTATTTCTCATCTCTGATGGAGTTGTCCCATCAAATGTTGGGAGAGGCTATGTAGTTCGGCGGCTTATTAGAAGGGTTGTTCGTACAGGCAGGTTGCTTGGTATAAAGGGCGATGGTAGGGGAGACCTTGAAGGAGCATTTTTACCAATTATTGCTGAGAAGGTAGTGGAGTTAAGTACACATATTGATGCTGATGTGAAGAACAAAGCACCTCGCATCTTTGAGGAGTTGAAGAGAGAAGAGCTTCGATTTGTGCAGACACTGGAGAGGGGAGAAAAGTTGCTGGAGGAGAAACTTGCTGATGCTATATCAAGTGCAGAAAGAAATGGAACTGTGCCTTGCTTGGCTGGTGAAGATGTGTTTCTTTTATATGATACTTATGGATACCCAATGGAAATAACAAAAGAAGTGGCTGAAGAGCGTGGTGTGAGTATTGATATGGTTGGTTTTGATATTGAGATGGAGAGGCAAAGGCGTCAATCGCAAGCTGCCCACAATACTGTCAAACTTGACATTGCAAATGGGGATAATATTGCAGAGGATGTACCTGACACTGAATTTATCGGATATGACAGCCTTCATTGTAAAGCAATGATAGAAAGCCTAATAGTAAATGGAAATCCAGCTGTACAGGTCAGTGAAGGGAGTAATGTGGAAGTTTTACTGAACAAAACTCCATTTTATGCTGAATCAGGGGGTCAAATTGGCGATCATGGTTTTCTATATATTTCAGAGGGTGAGAATCAACCAATAGCTGTTGTGGAGGTACTCGATGTTCAGAAATCTTTAGGCAACATATTTGTTCACAAGGGCACAGTCCAAAAGGGTGTTGTGGAGGTTGGCAAAGAAGTGGAAGCAGCAGTTGACGTGAAGCTGAGGCAGCGAGCTAAGGTACAATAACTGTTGACTTACTCATTTCATATACTTGTGTGGTGAATCTTTTAATATGGATGAGTCTTTACATCATCAAGTTGTTAAAGATTATAATAAGTATAGTTGGTGCTCTGTAGGTTCATCATACTGCTACTCATTTACTACAAGCTGCACTTAAAAAAGTTATTGGTCAGGAGACCTCGCAAGCTGGTTCATTGGTGGCATTTGATCGTCTCAGGTTTGATTTCAACTTTCACCGACCACTTCGTGACAGTGAGCTTGCTGAAATTGAAGTGCTAATCAACGGATGGATTGAAGATGCAACACTACTTCGAACCAAAGTGATGCCTCTGGCTGATGCAAAAAGTGCTGGGGCTATTGCAATGTTTGGAGAAAAATATGGAGAAGAGGTTAGATTTACTACAAAACACTTTTAATATTGATCTTCAAAGTTAAATTGGCTTACTTCCTTTTTAGTAGTTCTAAGCTCATTTGGTTACATATATCATTAAGTGTGTATTCAAAATAGGTGACCTTTGTGGATGGTTTACAACTAATTAATGCTCATAAATTGCTATTTCTGACTGAAATTCTCTTTTACCTTTGTTAGATTGCTATTCGTGCCAAAAAAAAGTTTGGGCGAACTTAAAACAAACCCTATTTCAATTGTTATTTCTGATACACCATTAATTATCCCTGTATCTCTAACATGTGCTTGCACATGAACCACAGTAGTAAATCATGTACAGCGTAGTAAGATACCAGGTTTTTTAAATCTTACTAAGAGAATATCCTGTTGCATAAAACAATGAAACTAAAAATAAAGTTTAAAGCCTAATGGTTCACCATCACTTCCATGAGTGAGTAGAGTTATATGTTCCAGATCTTAGGTGTGTATATTTCTACTTCTCAGTAACCAGGGAAAAGATTAAGAAGGTGTAATATCTTTATGTTGATAGTTACCAAGCTGATCTGATGTTCATGCTGATTAATTTGGTTTTCAAATTTGGTGTACTGCAGGTACGTGTTGTAGAGGTTCCTGGTGTATCGATGGAACTTTGTGGTGGGACTCATGTCAGTAACACTTCTGAAATTCGTGGTTTTAAAATAATCTCAGAACAGGGAATTGCATCTGGAATCAGGCGCATTGAAGCTGTAGCTGGGGATGCTTTCATTGAATATATCAGTGCCCGAGACTTTTATCTGAAGCAGCTATGTTCAACTCTCAAAGTATATTCCATGATCTTGACATTTGAGTTTTCACAGTCCTGCCTGTTGATCTACATGGGCCGTAATTTTAATATCATGTTGTGCTGTCAATATCCGTGTGTCATGCAATTATTGTGATCAATTATTAATGGTACAAGTTTGTGCACCGAGGCATCCTTGTTTTCCTTACCCTTTTATTCTGTTTTTTTTTCGGCGGGGGCGGGTGTTATAATGCAACAAAAATGAGAGACAAACCATCATATTTTGTACAAGATGCATTGATCATAGTCTGGAAGGGTTATCATCATGCCATTCAAATACTTAACTTTGGGATTTTCATTTTCTTTGTGCCTTATACATATTTCCGTCTATTTTGTTCTACAATGGATTAAACATATCAGTGAATGGAACTTTCTGACGTTCTTTTGGGTACTCATTCATACATTTTGGTTCCTTGTTGCATAATTTTCTCAAATACAGAGTATGTCCTTTACGTGTATAATCTTTAATCTGCATATGCCACCAATTCTTTCTTTCTTTCAAGCACTTCTAAATTTTAATTCAGTATGTTGTATGCGCATTATTGATTTTGCATGTCTTAATGTGTAATTAATATAATAATATCACCTTATGAAGGTTAAACCAGAAGAACTGACAACAAGGATAGAAAACCTTCTAGAGGAGTTGAGGGAAGCTAGAAATGAAAATTCTGCTGTGCGTGCAAAAGCAGCAATCTATAAAGCTTCAGTCATTGCAAACAAAGCATTGTTGGTGGGGAATTCAAAACAGTTCAGGTAATATTTCTCTCTATGGTAGTATATGTTGCTATAATATGGGCGAAAGGGCTTTCTTCCCTTTTAGAAGCTTGTAAAAGATTTTGGACCGAATAATTTAGTGTTAATAATGTGCTACCTGAAGATGTTACTCTGATATAGAAGTCTATCAACTTTTTCTCTCTTTGAAGTTTTTATTGTCATAACCAAAGAAATCTGACAACTGAGAAGGAGAGGTGTTGCATCGCATCATTGGTAGCCTCTTGAATATATTTTCTGTGAATGCTACAGAAATGATTAGAACTTAAAAATGGAAAGGATGTCCGTTGTATATATATTTCCATTTGCATATCTTGTTAAACTTAGTAGGACTTGGGAAAAGTTCTCTTTAAAAAATTATTAATTGTTAAGTAGATGCATCATTTTCATTTATTGATTGTTGAAAATTTCCAGGGTACTAGTTGAGTGCTTGGATGATGTTGATGCTGAGTCACTTAAAAGTGCCGCAGAATATTTACTGGAAACACTAACAGATCCAGCAGCTGTGGTACTGGGATCATGTCCAGGTGAAGGAAAGGTTAGTCTAGTAGCTGCTTTTACTGCAGGGGTGGTTGATCAAGGAATTCAGGCAGGTAAGTTTATTGGAAAAATAGCCAAATTATGTGGTGGTGGAGGAGGTGGGAGGCCCAATTTTGCTCAGGCTGGTGGGAGGAATCCTGAAAATTTGGCAAGTGCCCTCGATAAGGCTCGGTCAGAGCTTTTAGCTAAGCTTTGTGAAAAAGGAAATTGAATTCAATTACACTTGGCTAATATTTTTATGCTAAAGCAACAGAAAATATCGATTCTATTTCTATACATCACAAGCAAGAGGAGCAGAAGCTGAAGTCGAGTTATCCTTGCAATTCCAGGTGTCTCGTGATGTAAGTTTTTCAAAATAGTATAGATCATGTAAAATGTTGGTTGTTCGTGCGACTTTATTCTCGTTACACAACCTGGCCTGCATTCACACGTTCAACTTCAACTTGTAAATTTTGACACACGCATCTCAGATTGAACGCAAGATGTAAGGCAAAGACTAAATACATGAAAGCTAGTTTTGAGAGTGAATGATGGCCAGGAGGATTCACTCCTTTCTTTCTTGATTGCCTTGGAGGATGTTGGAACTCCATAGAACTGAAGCGATGTGTCATGAACCGATTATGCTCCGAGATGAAATCAACTAACTATTTTAAAAGGCTAATTGGTGAATGGTTTTGTATCTAACAACTTGACAGCCAATATAGTTGCCAACTTGACGGTGGCATGGCTTATTTTATGTGGAAGTAATTCTTGTTAAACTCCTGAAGCTGAATGTTGAAGAGTGGAGCGCAATGCATTTATCATAACGTCATGGGCATTGTGACGGATGGTGAATCGAGAGGTATACCATTAAGAAAATGATTTTTAATGAAGATGTTGATCCACATAAAAGAGAGGATGGATTTTATTTGGGTTGGGACACAGATAGAAGTGTGTCCGGTGTACATGGTAAGCCTATTAGATAGGCAAAGGGTGACGATTCAGCATCTGTTGGATGGTGCTGGTGCTGGTGCTGGTGCTGCGTGTCATCGTGATAGGTTTATTACTACTCATCGAACAGCCGGGAGCTTCCTTCTTCTACAACGTGGCGATAACAATTATTTAATAAACTTTACAATTCAAGATGCTTTCGATATCCTATTTCCTTCACCTTTCGTTTCTTCTATTTCCTAAATTTGAGAAAAATAAATAAAATGAAGATGATACACGTAGTAAGAGCTAATAGAAGAAATAGGAAGAATCTTTACTCATGTAGCAGATGAGCATGTTTTTACTATAATAGTAACTATTTTAATTTCCTAATATGAAACTTGGGCCTTATTTCTTATTCTCTCGCCTGTAGTACATCATCTTATTTTTATGCCCCTTTTATTTCCTATTTTAGTAATTTCCCATCTATGTATACGTATAATTTCAGGTAATCAGGTTTATAATCCAACCTCTACAAACCTGGGTTGTTTCCAGTAGTAGAAAATACCTATCCTAGCAGATGTTTTGAAATGTGTTATGTTCACAACAAGCAATAAAAATTCTATACGATCTTAAGATCGGGCAGTTATTGAGCAAATAGGAAAAAAAGGCTGTTAAAGGAGATCTAAACTAATAGAAGGTGAATTTGATCACACACGTACGCACAAACACAAACATAGATACATTCAGACACACAATGAGTTGTAGCAATTGAGTTGCGCGTAAGAATTAATATACCCATTTCTTCTCTGTTTTCCCCTCTTTTGAACCAAAAGGAAGGAAGCTTTTGTATAAGTTCTATGAGGAACAAAATGTGTTGTTGGTTGTAGCAATTGAGTTGTTATAGACGTTGATATGCCTGATTTAGGCATCGGAATTACATGATAATAGGAGTTAGTCCTTTTTCTGTTCATTTATTTATGATGTATCAAAAAGAGAAAAATAGACATTGGATTTAAGATGGTGCGCAACTTGAATTGTGAATAACTCTAATTTTGAGTCTCCTTGCCAAGCTACTTCAACATTAATATTTATTTATTTATTTATATAAGATCATACATAAATTTCATATTCATAACAGTACTATATATAAACTCCAATTATTAGTGGGAAACTGCACTATTACAAAGTTTTATTAATTTAATTATTGATTATGAATTTAGTTTTTTTTTTTTGCTTGTAAGAAAACGTAAAGTCCAAATTAGGAATGTGATGGACCAAAACATAAAAAGCCCATGTGCTTCCAATATGGGTGTGTTGTTTGATTGCAGCGAGAACTTTCCATGCCAAGGGAGGAGATATTAATAGAGTTAATCACCTATATACTGTCAGTGTAAAAAAAAAATTTATACTGATAATCAATCATATTTTTTAATAATATCATGTCATTTGTTTATTTAATGAACTAAAAATAAAATAAAATAATTTAAAAGATATGATTAGTTGCTAGTGTAAAAAACTTTACAATGACAGTGTATGAATGATTAACTCTTATTAATAATAGTAAAGATTATTACTTAACCAAAAAGTTAACTCTTTGTTTTGTTTATTTTGTAAGATGTTAGCAATTTTCTCATCTTAATTTTTTGGTTATATTTTCCCATCTTATTATCATCTCCCTTTCATTTTTTTTATTACTTCACTTATATATATATATATATATATATATATATATATATATATATATATATATTATATGTCACTTTGTGTTCTGTTTTATTTTTTTACTCTCTTGTATCCATCTCAATCCACCGTTGTTACTCAATACTCAGATACTTTGGTGTTTTCCATTCTTGGCTGTTCTGTCCTTCCCTCTTTCTTTGTTTCAAACAAATTGTTAAAGCTCATTATATATATAGAGAGAAAGAAAAAGAAATATAATAATTTAATAATAGAAAGAAAGAGATGGAGAAAAAATAGGATGCAGATTCAATAAACTATACTGTAGCATGTGATATGAAAAACAAATGGATTGATATTTTGATTATTACCCAATTCTTTATAGAACTTTATTTCAAATATGTTCTAGCTGGCAAGTGGCAACGGTCAAAATTCAAAAGTCAATGTCTTTACGTAATTTCAATCTCGATTTATTTATTCCGTCGTGGACAAGCAAGCAAAAGTGTTAGAATTATAGTACATAGACGTGACGTGGGAAACAGAAACAGATATCGGATTGAATAAACTCACTACGTGGTCACACTCCATAAAATAAACTCTCCTCATTTCTTCAGATCCTAAGTTTATATATTTTATTTTGATATTTTAAAAAATTATTAGTGTCTATTTTTATTTTTTTCCCTGTCTTTCATCATAGTAAATACTAAATTTAATTTTCATACATTAAATATAAATTTATAGTATCAATTAATTAAAAATCATTTCAAATATATAACTTTTAATTTAATTATTATAAAAGTTTTTGAAATCATAAAATTTAATAACTTAAAAAGCTTTTATACTGTAAGAAGTTTTTAATTAAATTGATATTATATTATATGTTAAAATAAATTGGTCTAATAAAATATTAAAACTTTTAATTCATCATTTACATTAGTAAAATTCATAAAAGTATAAGTTTATCAAGAATTCTATATGATGTCAATAAATCTTCTCTCTAGATGTGATTGTGACATAAAGCAGTGCATGTTCAATGTCTCTCTGACGTTGCCGTAGTATTTACGATATCTAATTGGTTCTAAGATTACATTTTTTTTGGAAATTTTTTAGTAAAATACTAAAAGAAAATAGTTATATTTTCTATTAAATCAGTTAAATTAAAAATTTGATTCCATGCTCGTGTTATTTATAATTTTCATATGGAAAAAATAACATTATTTTAATCTTTACGTAAAATCATTTATGAAATCATCTTGCTATTAATTAAATTATAATACAATATATATATATATATAACAACATTATTAGATTTAATGCTATTGTTTTTTGAGGTAATTATAGTAACACATATGAGGCTTAACTTATATTTCACATGCACTTCTTCATTTGAAAAATATTACGAATTTGGAAGGTTTATATTTGTTAAAACAATTATACATGTATTGCCGAGATATTAAAGCTATTACACATGCACTCCCTTACTTTATAACGTCTACGTATGTACTTTACATGTTTTTAAAACATAACACCCATACAAAAATCATTAATTTGTATCTCCTAGTATTTTAGGCTTCATGTTAAATATTTATTTTATATAATTAACTTTTAAATTAAATTATGTATGAATAAATATTATATCTGAATATATAAATTATATTTTAAATTTATGATAAATAATTCATATTAAAATACAAGATTATTTTTATTTATTAATAATTTATTTTAAAATATTGAAATTTAATTTATAATAATTATAATAAATAAAATTTGAATTTTTTTAAAACTCTCTCATAAAAAAAAGTCTCTAAAAATACTCATACACAAAATAATGATTTATATTTTATATAAGAATTAATTCAACGATAATAATGTGATTTAAACATAAGTTGTATTATGTATTTATGCTACTAAACCAATTATAATGGTTTATAGAGACTAGTGTACAAATGATTTTTCATGTGTGGATCAAAGAATAAATTTTTTCATATAAAAACAAAAGAAAAGTGTTAAGACATGAGACTAAATTTATAATTTAACCTTTTTCAAACTATACTTAATATAAATTGTTTAATGTTTACAAAGTATAAAGCAATAATATATATTATATAACATTTTAATATTAAATAAAAGTATTTCGGTTGCATTCATATATTTATAGTTATAGTTTATTTTTTCCCCTTGATATTCAAATTGTTGTTGAGTCCAGGAGTGATCTGAGAGTAATCAAAAGCTTGTTGTATTCAACATTTATGTTATGACAATCCTTACGACCAACGTGGAAAATCTATCTGTCATATACTCGCGTAGTCGCGTTATGCATTCCAAAAACTAGATCATATTAACTTTGCAGTTTGAAGTTGATAAAATTAATTATCTCATAGTGATATTCAAATATCGTAGCACCCATTCACCCGTACCCTACATACATCGATCTAATTCTTGAGTCACCTCTATAATTAGTGAGTTAACGGTAAGGGTGTGCAAAAAATGTAAATTGATCCGAACCGATCCATAATCGATCTGATTTGCACCGAACTGATCTAATTAAAAAAAATCGATCCATATTTAAAAAAAATCAAACCGATATACTTTATAAAAAATGAATTGGTTAACCAATCTAGTTTTATAAAACGATTTGGTTCGGTTTAGTTTGGATTTTTTTAAAAATCGATCTATGAACAGTTCTAGTTAACGGAGAAATGCCTAAGTTTAGTGTACCATGCATCTAGCTTCAGCTTTGTAACGAGGGTAACAAAATGGATTGAATAGGGGATGATGGTTTACTTTTAAAAAGAAAAAGAAAATAAGATGCGGTTGAATGGATAAGGAGTTGACTAATACGTCGACAAGATCAATTGCATGTTGTTTTCGGCATATTCATATCCGTTAATTTAAAAATTGGAAATTATAAAGATAGAAGGAAGAAATTGTTAATATATTTATTGATGGATTTGATTTTTATTGTAGGTAGTAGTCTGGTCTCATGATAGGAGAGACGAGAGAAGAGAGTGGAGTGTGTTTAGATTAGATGGCAGCGTCGAGGAGAAGGGAATTGCCAAATGGCCTCTGCGAGAAGCAATCCAGGTTATTGCCGTAACCAACTCCGAGCAAGTCACAGTATCTCTTGTAAAAGCCGATGCGATCCTGCACCCTGCCATCCTGGCCTCTGCCGCACTCGAGGCCGCCGTTGATGATGTTCGTCACAGTGCCGTAGCCGGGGAGGCGGCCGGCGGACTGATCGGCGGCGGAGGGAGTCCACCGACCGGTGATGACGTCGTGGGAGGAAGGCTTGGGCGACTGCGGCGTCATCCAGAACCAGATGGCAGTCTTGAAGGAGATGACGGCGTCAGTGGCGACTAGGTCAGGGTTGTTGAGCAAGTCGACGCCGATTGCATTTCCGCACTGTCCGTAGTTGTAGTTCCATGAGATTTGGATGGGTCCTCTACCGTAGTATTGCTTCCCTGGAGCGCAAGGGTATTGTGCGGAGGGGGAGCAGTATGCGCTAGGGTTTTGTTCCCGAAGGAAGCAGTATCCCCATGCGTAGGGTCCGTCAGGTGCGGTGGCCCACCCTCCGGTTGTTTCGTGCGATGTTTGGCCAAAGAAAGCGGCGATTTCTCTCTTGCGTGTGGCCGTGTCTCCGGTGGTTCCAAAGGCTGGGAACGCCTTGGCGGCGGCGATGAATGCGTCGTAGGAGTAGAAGCCATGCCCTTGGCAGTTTCCGTCATTGCGATGTTTGAGCATCTGGTCGAAGGTGTTCCTGGAGATGATGCTAGGAAGGTCACCACCACCGGGAGAAGGAGTACCACCGCATTGACTTTGGCAATCTTTCCCGCAGTAGTCAGGGGTGGAGCCACACCACCCGAATTGGCTGCAGCAGAGACCACCGGGGCACAGAGCACCCCCTGCTTGCCTTCCACATTGCTCTGCCCAGCTTCCCACCACAGACAAGGTCAGTACGCATAACACTATCCTCATTTCCATTTCGATTAATTCACTTACCACTGCATCTGCATCTGCATCTATTTATACCTAAATTTAGGTTTCCTTTGGATCATATTCATGTTAATAATTATCCACGCCAACTTTAATAATAAAGCACATGGGACATTGGGACTTGTTCAACTAGGGCGGCTTGCCTAATTAAATATTGTCGGAGATCTCACTGTTTCTGATCATGATATACAATTTCAGTGGGACCGGCGGCCCCGTACAATCTCTTCCATAATTTATATCTTATCAACACTCTAATATAACATGCAAAATGCTGTATCCTCCGAATTTTTAAAATATTATTATTTTTTTAATAAATTTATTATAAAATAATTATTTTACAATAAATGTATTAAAAAATAATAATTTTTTAAAAATTTGGACGAAATTTCGGATCATATAACATTCATGCTCAATTTTTCTAGAACAGTGCAACAGAAGCTGAAACGTATTCCGATTCATCGTTCGAATTATTAAAAAATTATTATTTTTTAATAAATTTATTATAAAATAATTATTTAATTTAATATTTTATTATTTAAATTAATTTTTTAATAATTCGGAAGAAATTTCGACATCATCTTTGGAGGATGCAGCATTTTCCATTTTTCTAATTTTTACGCGTTTATCTTACAAAAGCGAATAAATTTTGACCACGTAACATCCGAAATGCTTTTCCAATTCCCCACTCTTTATAATTTTTATGCAATCGATTATAAACAAAAGTTTGAGTACGTAAACAAGGGGGAAAAAATCAAACGTTTAAATATATATTTAAATCGGGTGGTTAGAGTCCTCCATGTTCTTCTATTTGCTTGATGGATGAGTATATCGTATTTACTAGTTGTGATCTAAATTAGTGAAGGTGTTGTTTAAAGAATAAAAAGAAATAAACTAGAAAAAGATTAAAAAAAACTAATTTTAGTTAAAATTTATTGTAAAATTTACATATCACTTATCAAAAAATAGTAGAAATTTAAAAATAAAAAAATATAACTAGTGTGAGGGAAAGACAAATTCGTTAATAGAGGCGATACAAGATAAACATTTATTTTCTACGGAATAGTTTAGAACATTTATTTATTATTTTTCTTTTCAATTTGAAATTTTAAACTTGCATAAAGATTATATTTTATGTTTCTTTAGATTCTTTATAGCGTGTTTATTTGTCATTTTTTTTCTTTCAATAAAATAAATACAAAATTTTAATGATAAAATATGTACAAATGTATGCATATAAGAATGTACGTCACAAGTTTACTTATGTAAACAGATAATATGTTTTAATTTTTGGCACATCAATCGTACAAATTTTTTTATATAATAAATATACATAGCCGAAGCATCTTAATGAGATTTCTAGATATCTACATCAGTTAACTCGTTTTCAATTAGAAATAATCTTTCAGAAGTAAATATCGGTTTGCTTTGACTGGGCCTTGAGATCCTTCAATTTCTTTAATATGTTAGTGAAGTAATCCTGCAAATACTTCTCTAGGGAAACAATGTCTTTTGAATCGACCCCAAGAAGATTGTATGTCTCCGCCATTGGAACAGAAAATACAGTATCGCTGGTAAGGACCTGCATTTGGCCCATTATTGTACATTTTACTACTACTACGAGAAAATAGATAAGCTTTATAGACACTCAATGCGGAAAATCGATTGACAGCCACAATATAATAATACTATATTTTGGGTGATGCTAAACTATAATTTTTCACTTTTCACATCAGATTAGCTAAATTGCTTTTCAAATTCCCATTGTTTTTATCATTTTCATGTAATGAATTTCGAAGAAATTGTCACGCAAGTAAAAGAGAAAAGCAATCAATCATTGGAATATATACTTATACGAGGTAGAGTCCTCCATAACCTTCTATTTGTTTGACGGACATGCATATCGTGTTTAGTGTATTCTTAATTAGTGAAAGTTTAGTTCATAGTTAGCTGGTTGAACCGTGATCGTCCTGTAAAATTAAATAAATTAATTTTTATTTCAATTGAGTTGGGATAGTAAGCACTATGCTTAGATTCAAATTCTATTATCGATATTGTAATTATTATTGATATTTATTTATATAGTATATAACATCACACAATATATTTAAAAATTTAAGAACATAATCCAAGTAACTGAAAGAAAGACTTACCCTTGAAAAGCTAGTTAAAAATAAAAGCCCATTACAGCAAAATAAAATAAAATGCCCATATTTTGGAGTTTAATTTTTTTTTTCAAATTAAAAAGGCAATGACCGCATGGGTCAATGGGACAAGTAAAGCGCCAACTGGTAAAGTTATGGCAGAAGAAAATCAATAAATTTTATGGTTAAATTACGTCGGTACCTAAACTATCGAAGAATTTTCAAATAGGTCCCATTAAAAAAAAAAAAAAAAAGATCCTAAGGTTGATCTTTTACACCTTGAAATGGAAAAGAAAAAAAAAAAACAAAAGCTTAATTATATTTTTTATTCCTCAAGTGTAATTTTGATTCTCAGAATTTTAATTGAATAATTTTAATCCTTAAAATATTATAATTATACAATTTTAATCCCTCAAATATCATAATTATGTGATTTTAATCTTTTTTATTAAAAATTTAATAATTTTAAAATTTTAATATACATATACATATATATATATATATATATATATTATATTTTAAAATTATACAATTATTTGTTTATTTAAGTTAACATATATTATAATTTTTGTTAATATAACAAATGATATATATTTATTATTATTAAATAAATAAAATTTATATATTATTAATATTTTAATATTACTAATAAATTAATATCAATAATAATTTAAGTATATTTATAAATAAACTAATAATTTGATAAATATAACTTAGTATATATTAATATACTTTTACAAAAATCTAAATATATTAGATAAGATATGTATATTTCTAATTAATATACTTATATTTTTATAAAAGTATATTAATATATAATAAGTTATATTTATCAAATTATTAGTTTATTTATAAATATACTAATAATATTGATATTATTTTATCAGTAATATTATAAAAATAATAATATATAATTTTTATTTATTTAGTAATAATAAATATATATCATTTGATACATTAATAAAAATTATAATTTATGTTAACTTAAATAGATAAATAATTTTATAATTTTAAAATATTATATATATATATTAAAATACTAAATTTTTAATGAGAGGGACTAAAATCGTACAATTATGATATTTGAGAGGCTAAAATTGTTCAATTAAAAATTAAAAGACTAAAATCGCACAATTACAATCCTTAAGGGACTAAAATTACTCAATTAAAATCTTAAGAATCAAAATTGCACAATTGCAATACTTGAGGGATCAAAAAATGTAATTAAAAAAAAAAACAGACAATTTCTAGTAGTTTCAAAATCCTAGGGACCCAATTTAAAAAAATTTCATGACCAAGAATCCAATTATTATTATTTTTAGTTCAAGGACATTTTTATAAATTCTCAAATAGTTCAGGAAATTACTAGGTAATTTAACCTAACATCAATATTTTTTTACAATTAAACCACTAAAAATAAATTAGTTTAACACTTAGAACTTGACTTATCCGAAATGAAGAACACATTTCAGACGATGAAGTTATCACGGTTTATTAAAAAATCAACAACTTAAATTGTAATGTAGCTAACTATGAAACTGGAAGAACCTACAACATTATTTTTTCATCAATAGTTATGATTCTATACCTTATTTTGTAAAATACATCCCTCGTTTTAATAAGATGGTTAGACTGGATTTACTTTCCACTCAATTTAATCCAAGTACCCGAATCAAATCATATTTTTTTTATGTTACGTCGAGCTCACGAGTATACCAAACCCGCAACTACTAGTTTATTTATATGTAGTCCTCTAAACATTGAAAAACGGTGATGGATATTCAATACTTGAGAATTAGTTAGATACATAATTTTAATAGTCTAGAGACTACTTTGATAGACAATAAATAGTAATACTTGAAAGACCAAATTGGTGGTTTATTCTTTATTTGTTTTGATCAATCACCCCTTTCATTATATATCATACAGGCAGTCACTCAAAAGACAATGTTTATATAGATTGGAAGGTTATGAAATGTCAGTAACAAGGCAACTAGAACATAAGCATAGTCATCAGTCATCAGTCATCAGTAATGCCCTTGTGGGAAATGCTTAATGGGCATGGCTCACTGAGTTAAAAGCGATTTATTAAAATTTAAAAGCTGATTTCTTAATAATTGTGTTAAATATACCAACAGTGGATGAAATAGTTGATGAGTGTCGTATCTAAAAAGGGAAAAGATAGGTAGCGGAGCAAAGAAGTTGCAGAAGATGAAGGTGAAGAAATAAATACCTCTGAAAATGCGAGTCTGTCAGCAACATCATTTGTCCACTCAAAAAACCGAGTCAACTGACGAGTGAGTCTCAAAATGGAGACTGGAACTGTAGTTACATTAGCATCTTGGCCAGCAAGCCTCTCGCACAAGGTTATCACCTAAAATTAAAAATCACAGGTGAGGGAGGTAGATGAAGATTGGGGATAATAAGAGCCGATGCTGTAAATTTACCTCTTGGGTTGTCCAAGCACGAGGACCAGCAAATGTAAGAAGTTTGCCATTTAAATTGTCATTTCGTATGGCTATAAAAGTCAAGCGAGCTATATCCTAAAGGTGGAGGCAGGGCGATTAGAAAGGAAATCGAAGAGATTAGTATTGTATTGTATGTGTGTAGTACCTGAGTATCCATGTAAGCAATTCTGGTGGGGGCATCAGTTCCCCAAACAGATTTTTCTTCCAGGATAGGAACTGCATACTGACCAATAAGACCCTGCAGCAATGTAATGTTAGTTACTACTTTCTACTGCTAGGTAGAGATTAGTATTAGTGAGTAGTGAGTAGTGAGTAGTGAGTGACCTGCATGAAACCGCATAAGCGGATTATGACGTGGTTGAGGCCAGAATCTCTGAGGAACTTCTCAGTACAAAACTTGATCTCCATGAGGGGAACCTCGGGATGTTTGTCACAGTTATGGATGGAATAGAAGATGTATTTCTGAATTCCCATTGCCTTAGCACATTGTATGAGAGCCACTTTTCCTTCCCAGTCTACCTGTATGCGTGTGTGTAAATGAAGAAATGTAATGAAGAATGATGAATGAAGTGAAGTGTGTGTTAGAGTAAGTTACGGTTTTGATGGGCTCCTCGGGACGGCCTGTGGCGCAGTCAATGACAGTATGTATGCCGACTAAGGTAGCAGGAATGGTCTCTGGTTTACTCAGGTCAGCCTGGCAAAGGGTAATTAGAACACAGTAACAGTAACAGTAACAGTAACAGTAACAGTAACAGTAACAGTAACAGTAACAACAACAGAAGAAAAATAAATAGATTTACATTGACAACGGTTGCTCCCCAGTCGCGAAGGAAGTCGGCAGGAGCGGGCCTGGGCCTCACCAGACACCTAACGTCGTAGCCTTCGTCAAGGGCCCGCCGCACAATCTGCCTTCCCAGGGTTCCCGTCGCACCAACCACCAGTATGCTGGTTGCCCTCACTGGGCTCCCCGGCCCAAAATTCACTGCCCCTTTCTCAATTTCCGCACCACCGCCGCTGCTGCTGCTGCTGCTGCTGCATTTCACCCTCCATTCTCTTCTTCTCCCTCTCCCTGTCAAACAAATCCAATTTGATTGAGGCAACACAAGGGCACGGCACTGACCCACTGCAATAGAATGGGTATTGGTAAACGCCAGCGTTGTTGTTGTGGTTGTGGGTGCTACACTCCTGCGCCATTGCAGTTGGGCAGGTACCTTCGTGTTCACCAGCGCCATCTTCATTCAGATTTAGACAAAATATGGATGCTTCACTCTCTCTCTCTCTCTTTCTATTCCTCTCTTCCCACATCTGATCATAATTCCTCCACGTCGGATCATTTCCCCATCACTACTTCTCTGCAATGCAATGCAATCTATTATCTCTACCCCTTCCCTTATTATTATTTTAAAAATTATTCTAAATTCTTTCTCCATAAATATTACTTTTCCCAAAAGCACCATTTAACATATTTTATTACTGCTTCATAATTCCAAATAAAATTTATTAAATAGGCAACAAGACTTGTATGGTGTATTATGGTAAAATAATAAGTGTATAACTAACATTCTTCTAAATAACAAAAAGGAAACAAAATATTACAAATATAATTTTATTATTACTTAAAATTTGTTCAAATTTACATTTTATAGTTTGTAGCATCCCTTATTACTTCTTTATTTATCAGATCTTCCCCGTCTATAAGTCTTGCATCTTTAAAACCTTTCACAAGAGAAGAGAAGATTAATTTATGTCGAATATGCACAAAGTAATTATTTTTTTAACCAAGTTTACTCGATATTCAAAATTAGATCCGAACTTTTAAATATAGAATATGTTTGATAACACATTTTATGAACTTATAAGTTTATTTAATACGGAAGTTTATACAAATTTATTTTAGAAAGTTATAACTTATTTCTATTAATTAATTAAAACAATCTATAATTTATAAGTTTTTAACTCGTTATCTCCCTTTTTTAATTTTCATTAATTTATTTAATTTTTTATTTTTTACTTTTTCTTAGTTTAGAAACTATTTAATCTATTATATTATTCTCTTACTTTTATTATAAAAATTATTTTATGTCATTTTATATTTACTAATTAGTTCATCACTTAATTTTATCAAATATTTTTAATTCAATCATCTAATTTATAAATTTTTCACTTTTTAAGGTATGTTTGGTTTAGCATTAAAATGCTTAAATGGGCGTTCACATGTCATTGAACATTGAATCTAGTTGTTTGGATATTGTTTTATCTATTAAGTTGAATGATACTTTTCTTTCAATCGACATTTCAATCAAAGCAACATGTTGTTGCTTTTACGTTAACAGGTCACGTATAACACATATTTTTTTACTTGTTATATTTTTTATATTTTACTTAAAATAATAATGTTGATTTTTATTTTTTTATCATTTGAGCCATTGCGTTATTTAGTTGTTATGAAAGTATTTAAATATTATTTGTGTTTTAATTTATAATATTATCATCATTTTTTATTAATAATAATTTATTACCAATTCAAATACAACTTAAATAATAATAAAATACATAATATTTATATTATATTAAAATTTATTCTAATTTTAGCAATTAAAAATTTTAAATTACTTTTTTTTATCCAATTTAAAAGTACTTTTAATTATTATTTTTCAAAGAAATTTCTATTTTGATAAAAGGTAATTTTAAAATAAAAGTATCTAAAACATAAATTAAGTTAGATTAAATTCACTTTTAATAAAATTTAAGTTAAAAAAATTAAATTTAACTCAATTTAATTTTTTTAACTATAATCCAAACATACATTTAGTTTTTACTTTTTTATTTATAAATTTTCAGCTCACTTATAAATTATTTTTATCAAACACGTCATCAGAAGCTGCAACCACATCTATCGATCAATATTGGTATCACCTCTCGTTTGTTATCGCTAGTCTTTTTTAATCTTTTGGACAATGAATAAGACACAGCTCACTGACTACAAAAATAATAATATATATAGATTGTGAGATTCGATCCGCAAACTTGCAGAATGAATCCTTAGAAATCTAACACTAGATCATGCAGAATAATGATTTGATTGAAGAATTTATTTGATAGTGAGAAAATAAGGTTTATGCTAAGTGGCAAAAGCAGAACAAGCATTAAATCACTGTGAGTAGAATGAATGAAGAGATATAGATAGTATATTAAAGTGGCAAGGGGTGGATATAGATTAAGAAGAATAATCCCAAGGGCCATAAGGCTGAAATAATTCAGCGAGGAATCCCTTCTTTCTTCTGGGATTCCATCCCATGTCCTTGCAAAGTTGATCGTTGTACCATATATGCAAGGCAGCTAGACACGACCTCCTGTAGTATTGCCCCGAATATCTCTTCATATATTCATCCCATTTCTCCACATCTTTCTTCATCTCCTCAATGCTTGGCAATTTGAATGTGCCATCCAGAAATGCCGCAACCCAACGACACCTCATCTCTGAGGTATACAGATTAGAAGCACTTTCCGAGAACCCAATCACCGCCAGTTGCGGAATCTCTGGATGTATGCACTCCCTGCAGATTATATATACATGTTCACAATTAATTCACTCTTACTCTTAGGATCATGATCATCTAATATTTTACTTTTACCATCTCAAATCTCACCTGTATAGTGGAACGGTTGCGTTTGGAGAGCCAGCTATAAGGTTTTGAAAAGTGGGAGACACAAAAATGTCCCTCAGCTTCTTGTCACCACTGAACCCTGTGGCTAATATCACCAAATCTGACTTCAGAGGCCACGACTCTTTTCCATCAATCACTATGCCCTCTTTGCAGAACCAGAACCTTGGAGCTTTCTTTAACACGATACTTCCCTCTTCCACTTTCTCATAGAATTTCTCAGGAACCGTTGAGATCAAACAAGAATTGATTTCTTTATCAAAACTATGATTTGGTACCATCCCAAACTTTTTCAATCCAAGCTTCCATCTTATATGGCTTTCAACAAATTTCGAGAATGCCCATCTCTGAACGGAAAAAGTAATTAATTAAAATACAAAAATGATGGTAAATTAATATTGTGATTTGTAAATTACCAAGTACCAGAGGTGCAAGAAGAGTGGCAATGAGGCTGAGGAGCAAGGTTTGACCAGGCTTGTGAACCATGAGTTCTGAGAAACGATTAAGATACAAATAAGTGAGAGGAAGGCCCCATGGAAGGTAGTCTGGAATGTTCCAGTGTTCTGTCCGGTACAGGACTGTGCATGGATAATTAACCCCTGCAATTGCAAATGCACTAAATTAATATAATTGCATTTGCATGCGTATAACAAAGTGTATTCTATTTCTAAATATAGATGGTATGCCAGTGGTACCATTTACTGCTTGGCACTCCATTGCTATATCGAGAGCAGACTTCTGAAATCCAACCACGGTGACTTGTTTCCCTTTGACCAACTGTGCAGCCATCTGAGCATCCATGGAGGCGTAGTCAATGGAGTGTATGACCTTGCCTCTGAACAATTCTGGTCCTTGGTTTGGCGGAAATTCAGGAATGTTGGGAACATCACTGAAGCGACCTATGCAGAGAATCAGAAAATCTACGGTGTATAGCTGAGTGGAATCCTTTTGGGTATTGTGGACAGTGAGTGTCCATTTTGCTTTGGAGCTGAAAGGCTCTCCGGTTCCACCCCAAAGATGCCAGGCTTCAGCAGCAGGGTCTTGAGAGTGAAAGTGAATGGATTGAACATGGGTATTGAAGTGGATATGCTTGAGGAGGTCAAAGTGGTGTGCATAAGCTTTAATGTAGTCGAGGACCTGATGGTGGTGAGGGAAGTCTTGTGTGACAGAAGATGGCCATGCAAAATCAGAGAACTGATAGAATGGTTTGGGAGTTTGGAGTTTGGTGGTGTGGAGAGTTTTAGTCCAAACGCCTCCAATGCTGCTCTTGGCCTCAAACACAATTGGATCCAAACCCTTTTCTCTCATGTATTTGCAGGCTAGGAGGCCACTCATTCCAGCACCTATGATGCCTACCTGCTTCTTCATTGCACCCAAACCCAATACACACCAATACCAATACGGATTTCAGATTTCTTTCCTTTATAGGGCTAAAAGCCACCACTTATATAAGTCACATGCATTTCAATTCCTTTTTTTCTTTTTCATCTACATCATCACGTGCATATCTTCTTAAGTTAGGTGAGGACAAGTTAGGATAAGCATAATGATTTATGTGCTGAAAATAAAAATAGTTTTGTGAAAATGTTAAATTATTTGTGACGATAATTTCTTCAAGTTGCTATTAATTTTTTTTTTATTCTTCTAGTGCATTTTATAATTATCATACTTCAATACTTTTTTTATTGTCTAATAATATATTAAATTATTATATTTTTCTATTTTTATTTTTACTTTTTTAATCAAGTATTGTATCTTTCTTCATCATACTAACAGCCATGAGTTCATAGGAGAAAATTTATCAAGTGCTTGAATTAACCTCCTTAATACTTCAACAGATTAATTATTTATAAAATCAAGAGGCATTTCACATTTATAATATAATAAAAAATTGATTTTGTCAAATTTTCTAACCCAATTATATCTTCGTGTTAATTGTTGAGTGGCTAGGACGGCTGATTGAAACATATCCGCCTACAAATACGACTTTAAATTTAATGGTGCTATTTATATTGATTGAAGAGTTACTAAATTCATAAAATTTATTTTACAATAAAAGATGTGCTGAAAATAAAAATAGGTTTGTGAACATGTTAAATTCTTTGTTACGATAATTTCTCTAAGTTGCTATTTTTTTTATTCTTTTAGTGCATGTTATTATTGTTATAATTTTAATGTTTTTTTGTATTATTGTTTGATAATATATCAACTTAATAATTATATTTTTTTAATTTTAATTTTCACTTTTTTAACCAAATATTGTATCTCTCTTCATCATACTAACACGTGTTCATAGACATAGTAGACAATTTATCAAGTGTTTGAATTAAAATATACTAATTATTATGCATAAGAAAATATGACTTGTATTTTTTTCTTAGAGTTTTTAAATTATTATTTTTCCTCCACGTAATTAGTAACTTATAAGGGTTTTTCCATATAAAATAACATAAAATAATAAAAAATTTTGAAGAAAATAATATTACGTAATTATGGTTCTACAAATATATACCACACTCTCTTCCATCTTTGTATTATTTTAATCAAATTATTTATTATATTTATTACATTTTTCATTTTTTTCCCTTCTCACTGCCTCCCTTAAAAACGGATGTCCCATTAGTAACATGGTCCAAAGATAGGGATTTTTCACCTGAATTATTATAAATTTAAATTTAATTTCTTTCTTCAATATCTTGATTTTTTTTTCTCTATTTCAATCTATCTCGTTTTAGTGGTAATAAATGAGATTTTATTATATATTTTATTTTTTCATACATAATGATGTCTATAAGACTATAACGATCTATCATAATTCTTACACTTAATGGTTCACTTACCCATAGTAGAAGAAAATTATGTAATAACTACACAAGTATATAAAATATGTACAAAATCCAATATTGAATATTAATCCTAAGTTGTCGATCAAACAATTCAACTATAATAGCTACGTATTAGAATAACCTCAAAAGACCAGCTCTATCATCACTAGCATGGCCTCACAAAACAACACCTCCAACATATCCTTATTTTGCTCTCATTTAAACATGATCATCGTAGTCCAATTACAACACAACATGCAAAGGTAAACTAGTATTCAAATGAATAAACATATATCAAGTATAGAAGCAAAGTGCAACTATATTATTTAACAACATGCAAACCATACCATAATACACCTTATGGCTTACAACATAGCAAAAATAAACAACACCCCAACATGACATCAAACAACTTTGGAAGATAATTAACTTAATCATTTCAACTTACACCACAACCATATCATTCTACATACAAATCCACATAACATATGAACAACGCCACAACACCACATTATATGTATAACACTTCAACTACATCTGTCGTTACACATTCACCTACAAAGATCTCTTACAACAAGGGTGAATAGTCTAAGTGACTTAACCTTACCTAACCAACACGATCTTTTTACACCTACTAGATCAACAACCAATTTGGATACTAATCAATAACAACATGGTTTCTTGAATTTGGCCACTTAAACAAGGAAGTTTAGTATTCCTTTCAAGGTATCACAGTTTGGGTGTGAACCTACCACGACAATAGTTTGCATAACTAAGCCCCTATGAAACTAACTCATCAACTACCCTCCAAATACTACACCCTTCCAATACTTAGTTATGGATTTTGACCCTCGACCTTGTACCTTACTCGAATTGTCTCTTTATACATGTATACCTCGACCTTGCCCACATATGGATCAACATTAGTCACTTGTAATTAATATAATTCGACTTGACCCCTATATTGTGGTAACTTATGGTTGGTATACCTCGACTTTACCCACATACCACATCAACTAACGTATTAGAAGAGACTTAACTATCTACTTCAAGAGTCAATTGTTCAAGAAAGACTTTCAACAACTGGACTCGTAGAGCACCACACCAATACCCTCATAATGGGATATCTAACTTTAGAAAAACACATTTTTTTATAGTCCTAAGTCAATGAACACAACACACCTTAATGCCTTAATGCCTCAAACATCCTCAACACCATTGCCTCAACAGTTCAAAACCAATCATATATAGACATTATCCTAGACCAATGCATATAGAACCAACACCATTCAACAACATTCAACTATCAACAATTTAATTATCAATATACATTATCCTAGATCAATATATAAAGAACTAACAACATATATTAGCATGCAACATGTACTATATTTAACTAACCTATTCACCATTTTCTCAATCAAACAATAAGATTTCATAATTCAACTCAAGCCCGACATCATTCTTCCTTCTCCAAGCGTCATTGAGACAGATAACTCTCAAGCTCACCCACACTTGGTGCCACTCAACCTGCGCCCAATGTGGTTGAGATAGAAAGCCTCTGTTGCTTTTATGCTTAGCATGACTAAACCCATGCTTGGCCCCATTTCAGACATAGAGTTTTTGTTTGGTGACTAAATTGACACTTGATGTCATATAGGTAGAAAGTCTCTATCTTGATTACAAAGGATGCCTCTTAACTAGGGACCAACATCACAAAGTCAAAAATATTTTTCCCTCATGTTCAACGCCATTCAAGTTACATTCAATATCACTAAGTTAGAGATTTTTCTCTCTCTTCATGCTCAATGCCACAATCCTACGCTCGACGAATGTGAGACAAAGGACCCCTGACTTGATCTACACTCAATGTCATGAAAGTGCACCCAATACAATAATAAAATCTACACATAATAACCTCATAATTTTGCTCAATCTACTTGAAATTCATAAAATCTCCAACATGCAGTACACACCGGTAGCTTCGGGACAGGGATTTCTTTCCTTTATGGGGCTAAAAGCCACCTATATACGTCACATGCATTTCAATTCATTTTTTGTCATCTTCTTCGCGAGCATATCTTATTAACCATTTTACTTGAGCAATTATTATTTATTGGATCAAGTTATATTTTTCTAAATATTTTGTGGAACTTGTGCCGTATCCCAACTCAAACCCATCTGGAACACATATATTTAGTATTTACTGAAAATAGAAAATAAATTGATATTACTCCACTAATCTCATAAAATTTATTTTACAATATAACATGTGCTGAAAATAAAAATAGGTTTGTGAACATGTTAAATTATTTGTGACGATAATTTCTTCAAGTTGCTATTAATTTTTTTTATTCTTCTAGTACATGTTATAATTATCATACTTTAATATTTTTATTATTATTATCTAATAATATATCAACTTATTATATTTTTATTTTTATTTTCACTTTTTTAATCAAATATTGTATCTCTCTTCATCATACTAACACCGATGGTGCACATAATAGCCTCACCATTTTACTCATTCTACTTGAAATTTAGAAAATTTCCAGCATGCAATGCATCCAATATTAGATTTTGTAAGCCATTTTTTAGTATAATTTATAATTTACTCATCCAACAATCTCATGTCAATTTTTTTATTTGATTTTTTCTCCTTCTATTTCTCCTTTTTTTTTCCTCCTCAATCCTCTCTCTCTACCCCTCCTTGTCTCTTTCTCTTTCTATTTCGTCTCTTATTTTTCTTCTTTCTCTATTTTTCTCCTATGTTTTTGTATCTATTAATATTGATATATTACTTATTAATTTTTGTTTTTTTTAAATTATTAAAATTTAACTAATATTTATTTTAAATAAAATTTAATATTGAAATTTCAAAATTTTAAACGTACGATGAAATAGATAAAAGATAGAACCTTAAGAGTATGTAATTATAAAAGTACAGATTTTCACTATTTATATGTGATATCTTCTTGAACATAATTAAATTAATATATATATATATAACTCAAAAACAATTATTTATTTTAATAATTTTATATGTAAATTTTAAAAGGAAAAAAGTAAAAAGTAAAAAGTAAAAATAACATCGAAGCAAATAGGCCTAGTACCTTTCGGGCCTAATTTTTACTTACTCGTCTTGATCTGATTGGCCCGTTAGGCTGGACCAAATTGCCTAGTTCTTTTGCAAGTTTGAAAATAAATAACCCAACTTGATTTTGCCTAGTAGGCTAATGAGTCAATCTATCAAGTTAAGTCAAATTTGATAGTTTTACTAATTAATGAATATTAAAAAATTTAATAATATGAATGTAAAAATGTCAATGCATGGAGATTTATATATGGAGAAATGTTACTTAAGACGTGAAGCTAGATTCAATTATTTATTAAAAGATTGAAAAAAATTGTATTGATTTTATTGTTTCTTATTCAATCTTTATCATTTTATGTTATTTTTTATGACTTAAATATATTTCTAATTCATGTAAACAGAGTAACTTTTGATTTTGGTGCCTATAATTTTTTTCTTTGGTTTTCCTTAAAAAATTATAAACATCATTTTTTAACACCTATAAACATTGTTTTTAGTTCTTGTGAAATTAGTAAATTTTTATTTTAATTCCTATAAAATAATTTTTATTTTTATTTTTTACACTTCTAAAATTTAAATTAACTACTTTTAGTAGCCAATGATCATTTTAAGGTAGATAATAACATTTATTTTATGGATTTATAATTTTTTTTAGATGTATCAAACATCGATATCATATCACAATAGTTGTAGATGATACCTAAGATGGTCACTTAATTTTATAATAAATAAAAGTTAGTTAAAAATGATTATATAAAAAATAGATACTAAAAATAATATTTCTAATTTTATACGAATGAAAATCAAACAATTTTTTACAAAGATGAAAATCAAAATATGCTAACTTTGTAGGGAATAAAAAAATATTTAAAGTAAAGTTTAAATATGTTTTTAGTCCATCAAATTTAAGATAATTTTATTTTTAGTCCCTCAAATTTAAAACTAGTATTTTTAATCTTTATAATTTCAAAAATCTTGTTTTAGTCTTTATACTCAAATTTTTGTTAAAAAATTTGTCAAATACTATCGTATAAAACCTACCTATAAGTGTCATTATTAGTGAAAACATCACATTAAATTTAATTAATATTATATAATTGCTTGAATCTATCACTTTCACATATGTTATTAGTGACATGAGAGACTAAAACAAGATTTTTAAAAATTACAAGGATTAAAAATAATAATTTTAAATTTAAGAGATTAAAAATAAATTTACTCTAAATTTAAAAGATAAAAAAATATTTAAACCACTTATTTATTTATTAGTTGCTTTGCTTTTTAAAAATTTGTTATTTTTTAAAATCTCATAAAATTCTTTCAAATTACAAAATGTTGGTCATAAAAGTTGTTTAAAAAAACTTAAAAATTATTATATATATATATATATATATATTAAATTCACTAGATTTTTCGTATTAAAATAAGCTTATAAAATTTGAATTCAATACACCCTTCTTAATTTTTCAACTTAGATTAATCAAATATAAAATCAAGAGACATTATTCATTTATAAAATAATAAAAAAATATGATTTGTCAAATTTTCTAACCCTATTATCTTCGTAGTATTGTTGTGTGCCTAGGACGGCTGATTGAAACATATAGCCTAGAAATACGACTTTAACGATGCTATTTATATTGATTGAAGAGTTATAACCAATCACTTAATTGATAAAACGGTAAATATCTAATTTAGTCTTTATAAATGTAGAAAATTTAATTTGAGTATACGAGTAAACATTAACCATCTAGTAACTGTTGTCCTACATTAACCATTAATTCTTTTGCGCATTAATTATTTAATCTTTATATATATGGAACAAATTAAAATACCTTATTACATGTAGATGTCTAAATTAAAAATGTGCCGAAGAATTAACTGTGGTTGAATAAAACTAGAAACGTTTATGCGTATAGGAATTATGATCCCTATACGTAGCTATGACCCCTAAATAAAAAACAGCGAAAGAAAAATTAAAATGTTTATTTATTATAATTTTATAAAATAAATATTTATCCTTTGCCAAGAACTAAAATACTAGTTAATTTTAGATATAAATATAATTTTCATTTCTATAATTTGACACTTTTTCATTTTTTGTCTCTGATTTTTTTTAGTAAAATTTAAACGTTTTATTTTTTTTTTTGTCTTTTATTGTCAAAGTTGATAGCTAAAATGTTGATTTATTGATATTGGTAACATACCAGTTCATTTATAGTAGGTTAAATACCTCTTTTGGTCCCTTATAATATTTTTTTATTTCAATTTAGTTCCACTTTAATTTTTGGTTTTAATTTAGTCCCCAATAATTTAAATCATTGCAATTTGGGACTTCCGTCCAAATGATTTAAACGGAGTTAACTGGTGGCCACGTGGATGACAGGTGGATGTCACGTAGATGCCACATAGATAAAGCCCAAAATACTTGAATACATCTGAAACCAGAACGGCCCGTTCTGAAACCAGAACGGCCCGTTCAAAATATTTATAAGAATCATAAATATTTTTCAAAGAACAAACTGGTATAAATATTTTCCGATCCAAAGAACAAACTGGTCCGGGGTGAGCACGAGTTCCCATTCCAACCGGTCTCATTCAGCTTTCAGAACAGTAAGTTTATAAGAATCATATATATATATATATATATTGAAGGCTTTCTAAATGCTTTCTTAATTTCCATCATTACTCTCGTAAAGAATGTATATAGATAATATTTTTCAAAAACATTTCGCGATATATTGCATTGAAATCAATCACGAGCCCCAGGCCATCTTGAGAACACAATGACTTCGGATTTTTGTAATCAATCCTTTCCAGTAGAAGAGATTTGATTAATCGCAATTATCTAGTGAACACTTTCTTGATTGAAGGAGATGTAAGAGTTCGGCTAGACATCATTGTCAATGGCATTATTATATTTGTTGAGTTGGACAGTGACGAGACAAAAGCACGCCAAAGGAGGAAGGGAGAATACGACGACGAGCTGTGTATTGCATTGTATCAGTTTGAATAGGTAAGGAAGAAAAGGGATGAGACGGTGAAACTGAATAAGCATTAACGAACCAAGGCATAAACAAGGGCAAGCAACTTCTTTCTTCTCCCTCCCACATTTTCTTTGCTGTGTCCCATCAATAGGGAGAAAAATAATAGTATTATCTATCCATTTATTTTTCTTCTCATTTTCTCTCATCCATCTTCTAGACTCTAATGCGAACATGTTCCATCAACTCCCTACATGAGTAAAAGAACCATTAGCATCACACTCGTTTTTAAGACTTGGCTAATAATAAAGTGTGTTAAAAAAAGCTTGTTTCTGACATTTCTTTTGATAAAAATATATTTACACGCGCATTTCTCTAAACACTTGATCGCATACACTAACATTGACATTTAGAAATACTAAAAGCCCCAGCATCAAATACGTATTGCCCTCGACAAACACTGGCTTATTCTGGCACTGCTGCAAATTTCTTGTTTGGTACAAAGCATTAGAAGCTGCCAGAAGAAACCTCTATACAAATACAGAAGGCCCATCATAGTAATGGCACAAGAATATCATGACTTCGTCCGAGGAGAAATGATATATATAAAAAAAATTTCAACCAGAACTGTCATGCGCCAAACATGTTTCAAAAGTCAGCCTGAGAATGTAACAAATTATTCCTCCTCCTCATAAGCTGTTCACTAAATCATTGGCTACTCTTTAGTAACCCACCTACGGCCTCTAATCTGGTAGCCCCCAAAACTTTGATCACTACTACTCTCTCCTCCACTCTCTGCACTTGTATATCCAGATTTCCTGCGATGCTTCTTACCCCTTGATAGTCCACTATCACTGACACTACCATTCAAGAGGGGGTCATCGATTCCCCGAATCACTCTCCTTGCAGGTGATGATGAGACGATGCAACTATCATCCTTGGTTCTTCTTCCATCTTTGTCATTTTTCTTAATATTTTCGGAGATTCTGTGTAGTTGCTCATTGAATCTAGTGATCCCCTTTTCCACAGGCTCCACTGCTTGATGGACTGTGAATTTCACATCTTTTACAATCTGAATGTTAAAGAGAAAGGGTGAAGCAGATAAAATATTGAAAAGGCACTAGAGATAGATAAGCCAAATTTGTATATTACTAAGTGTGTTTGGGAAAGATTTTTTTTTTCCCAACTTTCAGCTGCTTTTACGAAGAAAATAAAAGTAGTTTGGAAAATAAGCTAATTGGTTAGGACAACAGTTTAAATTTATAAACAGTCTTTTCTCTGAAAAATAAGTTGTTTTCATAAATTTGAAAATTTGAAGCTTATAATTATTTTCTAACAATTATTTTTTCCTCTTGAAGTTGATTTACAACATAAAAACTTGGTTTTTTTTGCTGTTTTTGAACAAATTAAATACCTCAAAATTGTTTTTCAGCAAACATACGAAAACTAAAATTCATTCCGTTTATAATCGATAATACATATAATCAATTACAATATAATTTTCACAACTTTTGTGAACACACCTTAATATAAAGATAACTTAAGAAGTTTTCACTCTTTTGTTGTCCTGAAGTCATATATGTCCTGAAGACTATTAATAAGTGATATATGTGTCACAACAAAAAAAGGTCATATTTGCTGGCATGTTTAGAAAATAAATTAATAGGAAGGAATGGGGTTTAAAATGTAAATAAGCAAAGAAAAAATTATTTCTGAGAAGTGCAGCTCACTTTATGATACCATTTTCCTTCATTTTATCCAAGATCTTAATCTTATCACATATCTAGTGTTACTCTATTTTTTAATAAAAAAATAATGCATGCATATTTGGTGTGTCTCAATCAAGTCTTCAATAAAAAGGACTGCTACATATATGGTGACACTGGCACACTAGCAGACCATCCTAGCCCATTTTTTATTTTCCTTGACCCTTGGCAAAACATGCACAGTACTTGGACATTTTGAAAACAGTAGAAGTATGTTCTTCTATATGGTGCTATAACCTCCACAGCTAAAGGGAAATGTTTGACCTAATTCCCTTAGAATAATTTTCAAGGAGACAGTTTGTTTCATTTTTGAGTAACTACCAATTAGTCCCTAATCCCTTTATGACAAGTTTATAAATACTTCAAAGGATTTAATTTTTCAGAGAATGAGAGAATAATATAATTTCCTTGCCTTTCCTAGAAAAGCAGGTTTTACGCATTGTTGACTCACCACATGCCAAGAGAAAAAGAAACAAGCTTAAATATTAGCACACTAAGAAACTTACATATCCACCACCACCGATAACAACATCACGAACACTCTCTCTAATTGTCATCCCACTCTTGGTATCAACATCAGGTGTAGGAAGCCGCAGTTTTGTGGGTCTCTCACTGTCCCTAATCTCATCAGGGTCCAGAGGACAGTCAGCAGAGTAATCTCCCAGAACTGAAACGCTTCCAGGAAAGCAGTCTCCCATTAGCTCATAAGGCTTTGCTGGAAACACATACAGGTGAACTACGGAAGCAATGCCCATCTGTGCTTGATGAATACAAAGTGCTGTTAAACTTTATTCTTCCCCTTATCTGAAGCAGTCATAAAAATGTAAAACATAAAGATAAGAAGTGCTGAACATGTACTTATGAGTCCAAAAAGGTTCAAGTACAAGTTCAAGAAACAGTGTGTACGAGCCCAAGAGCTTTTGTGTTAAACAAATAAATGCAAAATGTAACATAACACTAAAAGTATAAAATATGAACTACCAAACTGTGTAGCATATTATCATCCCATGACATTGGGATGATCATAATTAAGATTAATTAAATGATCAATCCTCTGATGAACCACATCTCATCAGTGTTTACAAGTCGGGGTTTACAACAAATACATTGATCCATGCAAAACAATCATATTATATCAAACATTGGTGACAGTATAATAATGCAACACAAAGATAATTGTGGCATGAATCTATAGGCTTTAGACAGGTCAATTGGCGATAATTAACATCAATCATCTAGAGAAAATTCCCATGGTCAAATAGCGGAATTCACTTCCCACCAAGATGATGATCAAAAGAGTGAATTCATTTTGCAGACCATGTTCACCAGGCATTCTGGAGCAGGATCTCAGTCAATCATGGTTCATGGTTGCACAAAATGTTTCCTAACAACTGTCAGTTGTAAGATATGACAGATGTATTGGACATTCAATGAAAATGCTGTTACAGTTCCTAATGCAATTGCCATAAAACAGTGCACGCTAGACTTAAGTGAAGGACATCTACCTCAATGCAAATGATGAAATCTTGGACACTTGACTTGAACTGCAAGCCTTGAGCTATGGGACTTTTGAACAGACCAAAGGTGCATAAGAGAGCAATTGCCACACCTTGCCACCAAGTGAGGAACACAATTGATTTAAATGTCAAAAATTTGGCCAATGGCTTTATATGAGCCAGTTCTTCCTTTGTGACAGTATAAAATTGAACAAGGCAGTACAAAGCCCATGACTGACTGAAATTCAGAACCACTGCCACATAAGGATACCTACAAATGAAGCAGATAGCTCATGCAGTCAGAAATAACTCGAGAACCTTTATCTGTCACTAGATGTGTATAATTACACAAACTTTAAAATGAAGATAACAAACATGAAATTTTAACAACCAAAATCAGAAATAATTATATATTCAATTCAACACCTCTGCGAGCAAGTAATCCACAACAGCATCAGTGAAAATCACATGCAGACCTAATCATTAGAATCTAGAAATGCTAAATCCTCTAGACACATCATGACGACAATAAATAAATAAACTTATTTCACTAGGTGAAATCAGCTACATGGATTACACAAAGCTATTCGGCTCCTTTAAAACCAAATCTTCAGAGAAATTATCCAATAAAATCTAAGGATTTTAAATACATCATCACAACAATCCTCCTAATTACATATGGAGTAAAGAAAGACAGAAATTGCACGTGCATTTAATACTTTTGAGAGTCTCAACTTCCCTTTTAGCCCTCACCTTCCTCTTCTTAAGTAATTAGGATTTAGGAGGATTAATCAGCTAATATTTAAAGAGGATTTAGCATTTCTCTAGTTTAAAATATTATAGAACAGAAAGAACATTTTTGAATAGGTAAGTTACTGATTACAATTTATGCTGGCACTCTAGGGTACACCAGCTCAATGCTAGAGACATTTAGTTGTCAAAGGACAAATTTATATGGCATATCTAAGAGAAAACATATATAATACAATAATATAAGCTTTGCCAAGATTGGAAACTTTCTTCCTCTCTTTTTTTTCTTAGCCCGATATTCTTGATTCCCTACAAGTTTAAGATTTTCAAGTTTCTTTCAAAAATTCTATTTGCTTTCTCATTTATCTGTTCTAGTGAAACCGGATTTATGTAATATGACTGAACAAATCATTAATCGTAAAAGAGCAGTTTGAGAATTTCTTACCCACATGCTGGTTTAAATTCTCCTTCACAGTAGACTCCAAAGGCTTCAAGGATTACAGCGAGAATAGCGGTGAAAGCCTTGATTATCATCTGAAAGGGGTTGGAGAGAGTCAATATGAAGAAAATATAAAGGATGAAAGAGTGTGGGAGATGGCATACATATTGAACAATGCCAAATTTGACAATTTGGTAGAAGCCGGAACCGAGTTTCCAAGGTTTAAGGAAGTAGTTAAGAGGAAAGGGATGGTTGACAGTGCCCTTGTCAGAAGAATGTTGTAGAAGAGGGGTTTTAAGAGAAGCAGGTGCCTGTCTCTCCATGAACTGAATGGTCCTTTCCTCGCCGCCGAGGCAGGCAACAAGGTATCTTCCAAAGCAATACATGGCAAAGGATTCGTAGCAGTCCCTTAGAATCTCGCAATCAACGCCTATAGAAGGATTGACCAATGATACAAACTGGTAGGGGATGGGGGAAAGAGGAAAGTGAGTGGAGATATAACAATATGTATGTAAAACATGTGTATGAACTTAACTTACAGATTCAATAGAATAGCAGGGAACCATTAGGATAACCCCAATCAAGAACTTTTGCTCCTCGGGATTCTTGTAAGCGGAAAGATGCTCGAACAAAAGATACATGGAGAGAGCTAGAGTGGGGACGAGAAATGCAGCTGCGATTATAGTTGCCCATGCAGGAGGCGAGGAAATCAACTGGCTGAGAATGCTGCTGTTGTTCATTGACCACTCACTCACAGTCACAGTCACAGTAATAGTATAGTATAGCTAAATTCAGAGACCTGTTCTGTTCAACAGATTGGATGAATGGAAATGATATGAATATGCATATCACATCACATGAATAATAATTATAATGATAATAGGGTAAATGAAATTGATGATCCAGGGCACAGATTCAGATCACGAGTCGAATCGAATAGATTGGGAAAGAAATCTTAACCTTATCTGGATCGTCTCGGCAGCAAGCAATTCAAGAAAGGAAACCCTTCTTTTCCTTTTCGCATCGCAATCCTCTCCGACCAGTCTCCTCTATCTGCCCCTCTTCAAATAAAAAACAAATTACAATCAAATTAATACACGTCTCCTTTCTACACTGCCTCTGTGGGACTGCCTTCCTCCTCCCTCATATATTGATATTCGCACTATTTTTTTATTTATATTTTATATATATAATTTAAAAACAAAGAGAATTATTTTTATTTTGCATTTTCAATATATAAAAACGACGCCGTTTGATTTCGTTGTAAGTATTTGTGGGCAGCAAGGTGAGGCGAACCGCGAAACGAAAGAGAATGGAGAATAGGGCAATATTACAGGAATGGTTTGACCGAGTTGACTCGGAGAAAAGTGGAAGTATAACAGCGGTGCAGCTCAAGGTAGTTTGGTTTGATTTTGTATTTGAATTTGAATTGTGATGAATTTGTAAATATAATTTAGTTTTGTTTCCAATTGTGGCGATGCGATGTTATTGTTCTCAGACAGCTCTAGGTGTGGGCAACCTGGAATTTCCACTCTCAGTGGTTGAGCAGATGATCAGGTCCATTTTCTTCTTCCTCTTGTCTATTTTAATTAATTCCACTTATTTCCATTCTATACTACAGGATGCACGATTTCGACAGGAATGGAACTATGAGCTTTGAAGGTATGCCATTCTCACTATCCCTAATCCTATGAACTATGCATTCATTCCATATCCAGTTACCATTTATCATCTCCAACGTATTTCTTTTTTCTTCAAACGCCCTCTTCCTGTAACTAAACAATATTTTTTACAAGCTTTCTACCAATATACCACACCCAATTTGGAATTTGTGTGTCTTATGCTTCTTACTCAATTGCTTTTATGTATTTATTTATTTATTATTATTATATTATTATTATTATTGTCTGTTAATTCAAAAAAATTATTTTATCCCTCTATCTAATCCTCAAATAATTTTTTTCTCCCAGAATTTGTTGCACTCAACAAGTTCCTTCTTAAGGTTAGTACTTTTACTGGTGCTAAATTAGTGTTGAATGTACTAGTCATCACATGTCTGTAATCTATTATTGCCTTCGTTTGGGCCTTCAAATCCCAAAACTTGTAAGACTACCTCAATTATTATCCTTCATTTTTTTCTCATAATTCGAATGCACCCTTTTCTGCAGGTATATCACATTATAATCAATAAGGTCAAGTTATCCATTTGATATTTACCACGTGTATTCTTATACTACTTAAATGTCTTTGCAGGTTCAACATGCATTTTCTGATCTAGAGAGGTGAGTTTTTTTTTTTTTTTTTTTCCAATTAAGATTATGCGATTCCGTGTCATGTCTATTTTTTATAAATAATTTCCTCTATATTATTTACATCTAGTGAGATTAATTAAATGATGGGCGACCCTTTGGAAAAGAAACTAATAATATCAAGGTTCATAAACCATGGGAGTATGGGTGGTTTGAATCTTAATATTCTTAGGACCTATTAGTATTACCTCTGAAGTATAAATACCTTTTATGTGATAGAATACCAATGAATATTGGTGAATAGTGTAATTAGATGACACAAAATACAGCAATATAGTGAGGGATTCACTCTTTAGAGAGTAAAACGTGGGATTATAGTCATTGACTAAAAAATTAACAGTTGTGATTTAAATAATTACATAATTTATTATACATGTGTGCCTTCCATGAGGGATGGATGAGTCCTAACACTTGCTAGCTTCATTGATGCAGGGGTCGTGGTTTTCTTGTACCTGATGATGTATTCGAGGTATATTTTTAAACATTATTCCTACAATTTTCTAAATTATACCGTGTAGTTACTGTTACTATTTCAGTCCACCTAGCAGAGCTTATAGTTCTTAAAACACTCCCCAAGCTGTCAAACAAAACGTTAAGGTCTTTTATTGAAGAATGTTGGATGTTCTTCTCTTACATTGGTGTCTTGCATTACATGTTTTTTCCTTTTCCAGGATATAAGAATATTATTGATGATGAGAGTCTTCAAAACTCTGCTTATACCACAAGCGTTTCTATTGCGACTCATCTTGACGAATTCCTAAATATTTTTGTAGGCTTTGGTCAAAATTGGTTTCATGCTGGATTCTCCTGCTTTTTACTCTGTCTGTGAGGTAAAACATCTCTATAGTTTAGATATGAACTAAATTTTGCTGGAGAAGTGCATCACAATCAATGCTTATAGTCAAAATTATGGCAAGATTCTTTTTTACACTAGATCTATATCCTGTTTGTTTTTGTTTCTTTCTTGGGATGATAGCTTGAATATTGGTAGTGAGATGGAAAATCCTATAATGCAATGTGTTAGACGTATAATTTATTTGTCATTGTTTTGCCACCTAGAGTTAACCTTGGTTGGCCATTCATGCATGCAATATTGCAATTTAGAAGATCGTGCTAAATTAACTTTTTATTATTCTTCTCAGAGCTTCGATCAAAGTAAAAATGGGAAGTTTCGGCTGGATGACTTCATATCAATCTGTATATTCTTACAATCAGCACGGTATGTTCACACTTTGCACAAAATCCTTGAAAACCACATGTTTCCGGCAGGACACCATTTTTTCCAACCCCATATTGAATTTTTATGTTATTATTTGCATTATAATAAGGATCTTTTATTATTTCTTGCAGGAATCTATTTCATTCATTTGATACTGCAAAACAGGGCAGAGTTACTCTTGATCTGAATCAATTTGTCTATTGTAGTAAGTACACACTGAGCTACCTCATATGATTAACTATCCGTGATTAAATGACCTATCAGAGTTAGCTAACTACTAATTTTGGTTAGTTTGAAAATATTTATCTCAATGGGATTGTATTTTTCTGTGTTGGTGAAAATAATCAATTTTCTTTATTTTTTAAATCTTCACGCAATTCATTAGAGAGTGTGTGATCCATGGAAATTATGATGAAATTGCAATGGCACATGATATTTAAATAATTATTATGTTGTATGTAAATTATTCCATCTTATAATTCGACTGGAATTGATGGTTGAGCAGTTCTTTGCCTGACACTTTTTTTCTAGTAGCTGGGCTCTAATCACAACAGATGTTTTTATGTTGAAACAAAGTGACCTTTCATTTGAGATGCAATTAATGATTTCAAATAATGGAAGGAAGATCCATTATTGGAATATAGAAGTTTTGGTTCTGCTCAATTTTGCTTAAATCTGACATAATGCACAAGCACTTTGTTGACATGGACTAGGCGACTAGCACCAATGTCCACATGAACTGGAAAAAGAAAAAAAATTGAAAAACAACTCCACTTGGGCAAATAGTTTTGAAAGAACCCCAAAGTGTTGATTGCCTTGCCAGCTATCCTCAAGTTGGTCATTTAGTCAATTATCCACTTCCATTTTCTTACTCAAAACATCACGCAGGCTGTTTTTGGGTTTTGAGGGGTAGAAGTAGAGAGTAATGCATTTATTCTTGCTCTAGAGTTATACTCCATCAGTCCATCTGCCCATGCTATTCTATTGGGCTGCTTCTGCTGTATTTCCTCAACCAATTTTGTCTCTGCAGCCATTGAATTTAGATTTGCATTTGATTTGGAACATTGCTACTATGTTAACTCAACATATTAATTTCTGTGTTTTTTTCTTTTTCTCTCTTCTCTTTTACAACCTGTTCAGCTATAAATTGCAGAATATGATTCAACTATATTAACATAGTTATTTCTGTTTATTTCTCTCTTCTCTTATACAACCTGTCCAGCTGCCAATTGCAGAATATGATTCGATAATATGACGGCTTGTGAAGATGATTCACAAATACTGCACTTTGTAAAATACCAAAAAGTCATCTTCGAATGAGTTAAATCGTGATGATGTATAAGATGAAAACATCTCGAGTTTGGATACTATTTGCCATCTGTTTGCAAAATACTATTTTTTTTTTCCTTTTCTTTTTGATAATATATTTTGTTTATAAAAACTTGTTATAAAACATCTTGACTTATGATAAGTTGCGAAGATGATTCGTAGAGTTTTACAGCCAATCATTAGTTGGAGATAAATTTGATGTATATCCTGATGCTCATTTCCTTGCTTTGATATGAGTTGTTTTTGCCCAAGGTTGGATTTAATCATCTAACAAAACTAGTTTTGGGAGCAATCTGATGTATGTAAACAGGAATCCATTATCAGTTTCTAAATAAGGTCTATTTACTTTATTACGAGATGCCTGGTGGTTATTGCTATTCATCCCAAGTCACCCCAGCCGTTGTGGCTATTCTTTCATTAGAAATAAAATCATAATGTTATGGTATTGAATCATACATTAAAATGTTTGTGGCTGAAATTAATTCAGACATATATTTCAATATGACTAACAATTCAAGATTTTGTTTAGTTGCAGGGAAAAGGAAAGGTAATAATAAGGCTATAGGTCCTCCAAAACTAGGGGATAAAGGAGATAATTGGGAGGGAAGGGATAAAAAAAAAAAATTAAAGAATGAAAAAGATAGAGTTAGTTTCATGATTAAGACAAAATAATAAAATAATTAATTAGTGTAATGGTCAACAAATGTATTTTTATACACATGCATTAAAGATTGAATCCCTTAATCACATAGGCAAGGAACAAAGTTATTTATTAACCATACTACACTTTATTGGTATTACTCATTTGATTTGAGAGTAAATAGAAAATCAAAATTTTTTAGGATTTTGTTTTCCTTAAAAGAAAAAAAAAAGAAAGAAAGAAGAATGCTTCTAAAATTTAATTAATAGTAAAAACAAGTAGGTGTCAAAATCTCCTTATTTTTTTCGAAAGGAAATATCTTTCTCTTCTAAATTCCTCCTTGTTACGTGATTAACATTTAATTTCACTATTTTAAGTATATTTTCAATCCGCAATAAATCTTTTATTTGTAATTAAGAACTATAATTTCTGAAGTGAGCAAAATTGGTAACAAACATTAATTTTATGGAATTGCTATCGGATGCATATGATTTATCCTTATTTCTAAGCTCGAGAATTGTGGTTAATAAGGTGATCTCCTCCATCACATCTAACTAAAAGCTCACCTTCAATATACCAATCTTCCAATGTCCAATTCGAAAATGTAACACTCTAGTAAGGTATTACTTATGTAAGATCATGTATGCATACAATCACAAAAACAAGTAAATTTAAATCAAAATGTTGTATTTATTTTATTATAAAGAAAAAAACATAACTCAAGAGCGTAATACATGCTTACATTAATACGAGAGGCTTAAAATCTAGAATGAGAAAATAAATAATAAACAGACGTCTTAAACTAATTATCATGAAATAAATATTCCTTGCATCGTCTCAATTTGCATGCTATTAATATTTGAGTTGAATAAACTAATTAAATTAAACTAATAAGATTTTTTTCGGGCAATTAGTCAAAGCATTGAAAAAATATATAACATGTTAAAGAATTAAAATTAATAAATATTATAAAGCTTCTTTTAAATCTCTTGTTTTTTCATGGCCATATTTGAGCTCAAAATCACAATGAGCACCTCTCTTGATTGTGCCATACATCATTGAGGATACAAATGATTTACCATCCCTCCCTAGAATCTCATGTACTACTTTTTGAGATTTGAAGCAGATAAATTATATTTTCTCTCCAAAGGAGTATTAAGCCTTATTTTTCATTATTTATTGGAGATTTGAAGGGGTCCGTGTCCATAGGATAATCATTCTTCAATTGAAACGTTTTTAGAGATTTTTTAGTGATATCATTTTAAAAAAAAATTCTTAATGTCTTATCTTTTCCTTTTAAGGATTTTTAAATTAAATTTTAATATTAAAGAAATAATTAAAAATAACCTTATATGCCAAAATATAAATTATTTTTCATATGTCTAAAATTATAACTTATATGTTCATAATATTTATTTATTATAAATTTTAATGATAAAAAAATTCATATATTTAAAATGTTTATTTATTAAAAATTAAATAAATATATATATATAAAATAAAATTTTATTACAAAATATTATTTTGTGTGTATATATATACATAAATTTATATTGCATGTTGTATATAATAATTAAATTAATTATATATCAATATTATAGTGATATAAATATAATAAATATTTTAAAATAATGTCTTCACATTATAATAAGTTATAATAATATTTTCCATAGAAAATAATAATAAAATAATATTATAAAAAAGAAAATTTCAAAATATTACTTAAAGATATAAGTATTTCTTAAATTTGTGAAAAACATATAAGGTTTAAATATGTTTTAGTCCCTCAAGTTTTAGGTAAATTTCTTTTTCGTTATTCAAATTAAAATTGGTCTTTTTAGTGCTTATAATTTCAAAAAATCTTGTTTTAATTATTATATTCAAATTTTGTTAGAGAACATATCAAATATTGTTACATAAAATCTAGTGTCTCTATTAATAAAAATATCAAATTAAACTTAACTGATATTGTATAATTGTCTTAATTTGTCATTTTTAGATATGTTATTGATAGCATGAGAGATCGAAACAAGATTTTTTAAAATTACTGAAACTAAAAATAATAATTTTAAATTTGAGAAATCAAAAATAAATTTAATCTAAATTTAAAAGATAAAAAAATATATTTATGTCAAAATATTAAATAAAAAACTGTTAAGATACATAATATTTATTGCATAATGTGTGATAAATAAAATTTTATAAATTAAATTCAAAATTAAGATTAATTTAATATCAAAATTTTAATTTTCCAAAAAGAATTGTTTAAATTGACGAAAATAAATATTTTTTAAATCAAAATATATAACGTTATGGAAAAATGTGTAAAAGATAAAATTTTAGAAAATCATTTCAAATTATATAATTAATGGGATATAAAACATATTTAAATTCAAATTCTCTAAAATAAAAGAAAAATTATCTCTTAACAACGACGATATACTATTATGATAAATATTTAAAATAACATAAATATATTTAAATTAATAATAAATTATTTATGATAATATTTAAATAATATAAAATAAATAAAATAACACTAATAATAAATATAGAAAATACTATTAACGAAAATATAAAAATAATAGTAATTCTATAATTTCAAAAAAATAAAAATGTTACAACAATAGTAATATATGTATATATATCAACCTCTGTATATCAAACATAAATAACTATTTTGTGTGAGGATGTTTTTAAGAATTATTTGAAATTTTTATTTATTTATTATAATTATTTATAAATTAAATTTTAATAATTTTACATTATAATATAAATTATTTGTTATTTAAATTTTAATTATAATTTTTATATTTAAATATAATATTTATTTATATACATAATTTATTATAAATTTTAGTTATATATAACAAACATCTAGCAAGACTTAAACACTAGTATATGTGTATGTATGAATATATTTTTTTTTATTTTAAAATGTTACATTTTTATAATACAATTTATTTATTATTATTCTAATAACACTTTATTATTTTGTTTGAATTTTATTATTCTAATTCTAATATTATAATAATAATAGTTTTTTACTATTTTCGATTTAAGACTATATATATATATATATATATATATATATATATATATATATATATATATATATATATATATATATATACCCAGTCAAATTATGCGAACATCAAGTGTAATTATATTATTTATTAGTGTAGGAATAAAATAACTAGTTAATGCTATAATACTTTAGTGTTTTAAATACTTGGAAAATAATTTGTATTTGAAATTGTAAGTAGCCGTTATCATTGATAAGATAACGGCTAGTATCAAGTAGCGTCACACCTCACAAGAAGGTTAATCCCGACATCACCGTCTCAAATTCGCTTTTCATCATTCCTTTTTATTTTCAGTGTTGGCTCTGCTGTCACTCCATTTTCAGATTCAATTCTTCTTCTTCGGTGCAGCGTGAGCCACCGACCCTCTTCTCTTCTTTCTTCGCTTTTCATCTTGATTTTAGTTACTCTTCTTTTCACGGATCTTGGCTCGTTTTCTTTTTTCCAAGTTTTCTGATTTTCTTATGGTTTCATACAGCAAATGGAGAGCTCAAAGGAAAACCGCCTCCCGCTCATACCCTCTTCAAATTTTCAAGGTTTTCAAGCGAATTTGCAATTTTTAATTGAATGTGATATGATGAGATTTGATTGCTTTTAATTTCCCCTTTCCTTGAATTTCAAAGGCGGTTCAAGAATGGAGAGTAAGAAGCCCATTCATCACCGGCTGCCTCTTGGCAACATCAATCTCAATGTTATGCCAAACAAAAACCCTTCTCATGTCAACAAACCAGATCTTTCCCGGTACAATTTTAAATCAATCTCCTTTCTTTTACTTTAACAATTCAGATATATTCATCATTTTTTTTTTTATTTCTCTGATGATTCAGCAAGTGTACAGCACACCCAGTTCTGCATCACCACCCTCTGCCCCAAGTACTCTCTCCACAAACCTCATGCGTTTGACTTTTTCTTTTTACTTGTCTTGAAAATTGAAATAAACACTGAGTGGGTTGACTATGTCAGGAAACTAAGAAACAGAACCTGTTGGCCCCGACACCGAGTTACCAGTTAGATCATGACATCATAGATATCGATGATGATGAGGATGCCGGTGACAATGCAGTTCCAGTATTTGTGAAGCATACTGAAGCAATGCTCGACGAAATTGACAGGATTGTAAGTATTTTTGTCTTATCTTCTCACGATCTCCGTTTTTTGGAACAACATCATAATGTGGTGTGCCTCTTTGCATCTAATGTTTGCCAGGAGGAAGTTGAAATGGAAGACGTGGAGGAACCTGTTATGGACATCGATGCCTGTGATAGGAAAGATCCACTTGCTGTTGTTGAGTACATAGATGATCTCTACCGTTTCTACAAGGATACCGAGGTAACATTTGAATTTGTAGTAAGACTTGCTCATCGCCAAGAAAAATCTATAAACAAGAAACATCTAGGATTCTAGGATGCTGATATTTAATGCCTTGGCTTGTTCTTGTACATTACAAGAACAAACATATTCTTTAAAATTACAATTTAATTAGACTTATTCTTGGTGATTTTGGACAGTCATAGAATCCTCCATTCCTCCCCCCAACACATACATATTGTGAAATGGGGCAGATTTTTTATTTTTATTTTTTTATTTATTTTTTTTATTTTTAGATTGCTCGTAGATCAGATGGAAAAATGTGAAAAGGGACTAACCTCTTGGCTTATGTTTTGATTGGTTAATTAAGTGATTGAAAAATCTGATGGAAGAACTCACATGATGTTGACCCATTAGCTCTTTTGCAGAATTCTAGCTGCGTCTCTCCAAATTATATGATTAGTCAACTTGACATTAATGAGAGGATGAGGGCCATTCTTATTGACTGGCTTATTGAGGTACATAATTTATGTTTCATTTCCATGTCAATGTGGCAAGTCTGTTTGAAATGGAATTCCTTGTAAGTGTTGAATTTAAGCTTGACTGCAAGCATCTTAACAGGTTCACTACAAATTTGAACTTTTGGAGGAGACATTGTTCCTTACCGTCAATCTCATAGACAGGTTCTTGGAGCTTCAGGCAGTGATCAGAAAGAAACTTCAGTTAGTTGGGGTAACAGCTATGCTAATAGCTTGTAAGTACGAGGAGGTCTCAGTCCCTACCGTTGAGGATTTTATTCTGATAACAGACAAGGCGTATACAAGAAATGAAGTTTTAGATATGGTTAGTCAGTTTTGTACATTATCATTCTTTCTCACCTTCCCGTTAATTTTAAGAAATGCATCTAATCAAAATGTGCCAATAGGAGAAATTAATGATGAACATCCTGCAATTCAAGTTGTCTGTGCCAACTCCATACGTGTTCATGAGAAGATATCTCAAGGCAGCTCATTCTGATAAAAAGGTGAGCAATGTAGCACTATTTTGCAAAGTTAAAGATTATAACACTAAAGTAACTAACGAGTGTGGGATCTGTGAAACTGTACCAGCTGGAGCTCTTGTCCTTCTTCTTGGTCGAGCTTTGCTTGGTGGAATGCAAAATGCTGAAGTTTTCACCATCTTTGCTAGCTGCTGCAGCCATATACACAGCTCAATGTAGTCTGTACCAGTTTAAGCAATGGACTAAGACCAGCGAGTGGTATACTGCTTACTCGGAAGAGCAGCTTCTGTGAGTTGTTTTTGCCAATGTCTTGTTGATTTTTCTCAAGTCTGATGACATATAGTATTCAGCTTCTGTGATTTGATTAGGCAATTTCTTGCTAAAGTGACATAAATATTCTTTCTGTATGCTGTCAGAGAATGCTCAAGGCTGATGGTTACTTTCCATCGAAAAGCTGGATCAGGTAAACTCACTGGTGTATATAGAAAGTACAGTACATGGAAGTATGGCTGTGCCGCTAGAATAGAACCAGCCCTGTTTCTACTGGAACATTAAGGAAATGCACATGAACACACCAATAGAAGTTGTGGCTTCAGTACTGTCTTTACACTATAAGGACCCTTCAGAAAGTTGTATAAAACTCCTATTCCTATTACGAGTGCTTGTCTTTCAGGATAATGGTGTATAGAAACAGGCCTGTTTCTACTGGATAATTAAGGGAATGCAAGTGAACTTTAGTTTCTAATACATTTATTCGCAGACTGCTTTGGTTGTTTTCGGAGTTTGCTTGTACTAGAAGTTTGCCTATCAACAGAAGTTGGCCTCACTAGTGTGTCTCTTTCTTTACACTCAATATAGTCTTTCGGTATTGTACAACACCTGTGGATGGACAATTATGAATTGGCGCATAATTGTTTTTATATTTAGCACTGAAATATAAATTGTTAGTCAGTCCCTCCCTAATGGCCATAACCAATAAAATACAAGGATAGATAAGATAAATTGAGTAGGATAAGAATAGAAATGAATGGGAAATTTTCCAGTGATTAGTCTCTTAAGGTTGGTCGGCTGGTCTTGTGGCTGGTCTTGTGGTTAGGGGGTGAAAAAATGAACAAAATATGAGGAATTATTTTGTAAGTGCGTCAAGTTGAGGCAATTGAAGAATAATTTTAAATTTATAAATCATTATGAATAAACTTTTTCTAAAAGTACTTATAAGAAAAGAAAATAAGGAAAAACTAAATAGAACTTTCTAAATGTATAATTTGATTTATAAGAATTTTGAGATATTAATTTTTCTAAAAATTTATTTTTAACTTATACATGAGTTAATTTTAATTTATAGAAAATTTTTATTTTTTCCTTGTTTACAAAGATTATTAACATGTGTAACTTTGTTGTACTCTTAACAAAAAATCTTTTAAGTATATATACCAATGGTAATGGTAACAATGATAAAATAATAATTACAAGGATTGTGATAGTAAAAGTAATAATATTAGTAATGATGAAAATGTTGAAAATAAGTGTGAAACATAACAAGTTTAATTATTCAACAACAACAAAAACAAGACATAGCATGAATAAAAAGACAAAAAAATTATCTTTGTTAACTTCATTTTTCTTAACTCTTTCACAATATAAAATTTGAATTAAAGAACACGATGAGATATATAAATAGGATAATTAACATAACAAGTTTAATTATTCAACAACAACAAAAATAAGACATAGCATGAATAAAAAGACAAAAAAATTATCTTTGTTAATTTCATTTTTCTTAACTCTTTCACAATATAAAATTTGAATTAAAGAACACGATGAGATATATAAATAGGATAAATCAATTTATAAAATTTCAATTTTCTCATTGACTACAAATCAACTATTGAATGCTTGCCTACATAATACATGTAAGGGAATAAAAATAAAAATAAAAAGGGATAAATTTTATCTATATTGACCTCTTTTTAATTCAATTTCCTTCACACGATAAAAGTTAAATGAAGGGACACATGTTAATTAAATTGAATAAGCAAATAAGACAACAATTTATCTAATCTCTTTTTACTATCTTTGACTATCAAATAAGCCTTTACATGTAAATTTCATCAAATTAATTAGTGTGATTGAATGCATACTTGTAGGAAATAAAATGAATGTAGAACATAACTAAAGATGACAACGAAAAGAGGTGGAGGCAGACAATAGTCTCTATCATTGTCCCATTTAATGCAAGTGTTTATTTAACGAATATCCATAAATTTTCTATATTTGTTAAAATGAAAAGTTTTAGATGAAAAAGTACAAAATATAATTAAACTTAAAATAAATAATATTATAACATGTATTTATGTTAAAAAATAATTGTGTAGTATATATTTATTCTAAGAATAAATAATCATGACACACACACACACACACACATATATATATATATTATAATAAAATTAATTAATTAAATTTATTTATATATAATTAAAAATATTTTAAAAGTGTGGTACAAATACTTTACTATTTATCCCGTCTCATTATTAAGTTTATACTCAATTATTCATTTAAAATATGCAGTAGGTTTTATCTTCATGTATCTACTAATATAATTTTTTTGTTGCCACTAAACATGACAGTGCGTAATAAAGACAAAAATATTAGTAAAGAAGACTGAGGTTTTTATATTAGTTGAAACTTCTCAATCTCTTCAATCGACTTCATCCGGGCTTCATCGCTCATCATTAGGTCCATTTCCACCAAGTTTACATGCTTCTTACTTGTTGAGGTGGTGGGTTCATCAGCCCAAGTAAGTTGGTGGTCAACCTCAACCTGACTTACCGAGAGAGTTATCTTGAGACTAGTTGTATAACATTCTCTTGCTATTTTCTTATCAATGTGAGTTGTCATCATTCTTTTGTTGAGGAAGGAAACTTCATTTCTAGGTGTGACGTCAAAATTATAGCACCCATCTCATTAAGAAAATGTCACCCTAGTAAAGTGTTGTAGGAGGTATTGGCATTAATTAATATTTATCTTAAACTAATTGTATTCCCTCTTGTCACCATCATCAAAAGTAGTTAATAAGTCAATATAGCCTTTCGTGTTGACCCTTTCTCTCAAGAAATTGACCAATTAATCATTGTAAGGCTTAATGTTTTACTCGAAAATCTATAGTTATCGAAAGGTGGGAACTTATAAGATACTGGTAGAACTTCCTTGGTCTAACAGTGTCTTCATTACTATGAAGTTTGCCATCTCCATAGTAATCACCAAAGGTTCATCCTAACAAGGTCCAAGCCTTTGAAGTCCTTGTTTATGAAAATGATTAGCAACATCTTTCGTAATGGTTGGCGAGCGACAACATTTACTACCTTAATAGTGCAAAGATGTCCTTTCTTTGTAGAACTGGTCAAACATCCACCAATAAACCCTCTAGCAATGATGTTTATCATCTCATGTAGCCAAGAACTAGGACAGTCCTCCTGTCGAGGAGTCTGTTCAGGACCTGATTGGGGCCAATCATCTGTTTTGTACCTTCTCTCGTGACACTCATAGTGATGATCTTGATTATGAGATCTAATATCAATCTTCTACATGAACTTGTGTAAATGCTTTGCTTGGATTAACTCTTCTATATTATCCTTCAAAGTCGCGCATTCCTCAATGGTATACTAAAGTTACGATGATACCAAGAGTGCCCGGTGTAATGGCCTTCTAAAAAGTGGGGATCGACTTGACTGGAGGTATCAAATCATTACTTAATGCCTTGTCCAAAATTCTTACTATCATTCAAAAAAGCATATTGAAAGTACCTCAATAACTTATGCTCCCTTGTGTGCCTTGACCAAACCCTTTCTCTCTTGTCTCCCCTAGACTTTACCTTCTCATTACCTCGTTCCTCACCAAAGCATTCTTATAACTTGACAACCTCTTTCGTTTGCATATACTTTGTTATCCTTGTACGAAGTTCTTCCATGGACACTGCTAGCATTTTATATAAGTTATTGAGGAAAGGTCCCAGCCTCAAAGTTAATAACATCTGATGTAGAGCGACCTACTTGGTTAGGCTAGGAATTTCAAAAGTCACTTTCTCAAACCTGTCCATGAAAGCCCTAAAAGATTCATCCTTACCTTGCTTAACGTTGATAAGGGCGATCGACGTCATGAGATGCGGTCGACTAGTACCAAAATACATGGTGAATTGGGAGACCATTACCCTAAAGGAGTTGACCAAGTAGGGTAAAAGATAAGTAAAACACCTTAGGGTCATTTCCTTCAGGGATGTAGAGAAAAGATGACACATGACTACATTAGTATTGGTGACCGTGCTAACTTGAGAGCTATACAAGTTAACATGATCATCAAGATCATAGGTCCCATCATTCATTTGGTCCCAAGTTCTTCCATCCCCTTGGGAGGGGTGTTTCCATGATCTCACCAATGAAGGGATGTTTACGAAACTCCTCTCGTATGGTAGAAAAATGAGGTGCCGACATCCCAACCTGTTGAGATGCTTGGGTGATCCAAACCCCCCTAGAGAATGGTACTTTGATTAACAACATGCTAAAAGGGAAAGCAGAATCACCAAAAGAGTCAAATGAATGTGGTTGCTAGGCAGGGTCATTGTTAGGAGTGATGTTCTTAGTACTAGTTTGTGATTGCTTAATCAATTGTCGTATCTTAGAATTTTTTTGCCTAAGGAGTGGCATCTCCTCCTCATGTTGTTTATGTTGCCTCTCACTCTGCCCACACCACTATTGCAACTCCATCTATAAATCTACCAACATGCGAGTATTGTTGGTATCTCATGGTTCCCGCTTGGTGATCCTTTTATTCTAGCCATTTGCCTTGTCAATAGTTTGAAGGAATAAATTTTCTACAACCCTACAATGGGCAACAAATGTAATTGCTAAAAAAGTACTCGTCCAATGTCTTTGGTCCTTGATCCTTGGTCTTTAGCCCTCGACGTTAGAAATGGGTGGTAGTACCAACAATAAGGACTTTAATGCTTAAGTTAGTGGGCGTTCGAAGCATATAGCGTACTCTCGAGAATGAAATTATCTTCTGAACGTGAAATACATGTGTATATATAGGAAAGGAAATGTTATCATTGTTAGAAAAGATGGCTTAATCAAGAAGGGGAGGGGTGAATTGGTTATTAAAATTTTTTTGTTGAATCTTTTTGGTTTTGAAAATTTTTTCTAAAACTTTTCAAAGAAGTATATTGATATATAACTGTATATAGGATATTATGTTGAGACTTTATGCAAATTCAAATTCATTTAGTCCAATATGCAATGTTCATGTTTCAATAGTTTCAAATCACATAACATCAAGCATAAAATCATATTTGCGAGAATGTAAAGATAAGTATAGGGATATAGAAAAATATACAACAAGTTTATACTAGTTCAGTTACATTCATTTATGACTTACATTCAGTCCCTAATCAATTCGATTGAGATTTTTCACTAATCTTTAATGTCAAAAGTTTTACAATCACAAAATTACATGCAATACACTTCTACACCATTAAAGAAATCACTTCTTGCACCCCAAGAAGCATTTACTTGTAGCACTCCACTACAACTTTTTCTTTTTAAGAAAACCAATCACGGAGGTTAAGGAATGAATTCACCTGATGTACAAAACATATTAAAGTAGGTGAATCAAACCAATATAGTTTATCCTATAACTCCATGAAGATGATGATCAACTCAATTCTTGAATTCTTTCTTGAGGTTTCCACAAAGGTTATCAAACCACTTTCCACAAAGAAAATGTTTTTCTTAGAGAGTATATTTGAAAGTAATATCACAAGGATTCCAATCTCTCTATTTTGAATTGAAAAATGATATATAAAGTTTTTTTAATAGAAATAATCGATTATTTACATGGATAATTGATTATTTTATTCCTCGTAGATCTAAAAAAACAACCAATAATAGTTTGATTGATTATTTTAAGTGATAACCGATTATTCCATAAACTAATTTCTAAAATAATTGATTATTTTGTTGAATAATCAATTATTACAACAATTACTTCTCAATTTACTAAAAAATAGAGCAAATAATCGATATTACTTAAGATAATCGATTATTTTAAATGAAAATATCTCAATTTTCCATACTAGTTCTCTTTTCAAATCAATTGTTAAAACTTGTTTTCATTATCAATCGTAATCTAGATAAAGATATAAGGCTAAGTTACCTACAAAGCACAACGCACATAAGCAACAAAGCTTAAACACACAACAAGATACAATTTACACTCTTTTCTTTTTAAGAGACTTAAATTTGTAAGCATCAAAACTAAGTATACTATGTCTCATCTTGAGCTTGATCAACAACCATTAGTCAACAAGACATTTAAGTACATTTAAATTTTTTTACTGTTGTGCAACGTTTGAACATTGCAATCTGCTACTCATTGGGGAACATGTTCATCATGTCAAGGATTGCTCAGCCTTTGGAATTATGTTGTTTCATTGGACAAATAGTTTGGATCCTTACTTTATAGTCATGGTGGCCTTCTTTTGATATTAGGCTAAGAATCGATAGGTCCTCGATACTAAAGTTCAGGACTTATCTAGTATAATTTCTATAACATTTTTGGAAGTTGTGATACATGACAAAAAAAAATTATAAGATTCATGGAGAGAGAAAAGGTACACATTAGAGACATCATAAAGAAGGTGATAAATACAAAAAATGATAAAAAGAGTACAAAAAAGTGAGAGAAATGAAGGAGGTAGTAACTCATTACAGGGAGACACGACAATAAGAATCAAGTTGTAAAGGAAGGAAAAAACGACAATAAGAATCAAGTTGTAAGGGAAGGAAAAAGGTGAAAGGAAAATGGTCGAAGGTAAGATGGAAAAGATATTTTTAAAGTATATAAAAAAATGGTATAAAGAAGAGAAAACAAGTGCAAAAAAAATAAGATGGTGCTCATTTATGAATCTTACAAGGATGAGTCAAAGCTAACTTATCCCATTAATTTGGCGTGACTTAATGTTGCATTGGAAATTTTTGATTTTTGAAATTTGTTTTAATACATTTTGATGATGTCTTCAAGTTATGTTTTGGATTAGTCATGCCTAATTGGGTTAACCTGACCAACATTTTTTAAAATAATTATGTATTCATAATTTTTAATAAATAATATTTTACATAAAATAATATTATATTTATATTTATATTATTTATTTTAAAACATATATTGTAAAATATACTTTAGGTTAATTTTTTTTACTATATAATAATGTTAAAATTGATATATCATGTTATAAAGTAAAATTAATTCAATAGTATCTCATATATTTTGAATTTTGATGAGTCAAGTTTGTGTTCAAATAAATGACATGATGAAATTTTGGGTCAGGTAAAGACAAAAACAAACATATCATTAGTTCATATGCATGACAATTAAACCTGCAATTGTGGGTATCTATTCGATCTTGACTCAATTTTGACAAAAAAAATTGCTTTGATTGAGTTTAGATTTGGGTACGAGTTTTCCCTGGACTTAGAAAATCAGGTTCAAGTTCAAGTATATAATTCTTAGTCTTACCCTATACCCGTTTAGATGTATTTTTTTTCTTAATTGCTTTTCTGATCTCTTTAGTATTACAATTGTGTAATTTTTGAATTTTAACGATCCAACTGTTAAATTAAAAGTTCTTAATCTATAGATCAAGTCTACAATTGTTAAAATAATTTAAAAATTATTTGATACTTTTTTCATTAATGCAAATTGACGGGTAATCACAAAAATGTTTATATGTTAATTTGAATCTATAAAATAAATTATCATATGATTTTTAAACTTTGCAAAAAATTGTAAACTTAATCTATACATTAAAAAAATTTAATTTAACGGTTGGATTGTTAAAATTTAATATATAACATGTTATTGAATGAAGTAAGTCTACCAAAACTTAATATTATATATATATGTGTGTGTGTGTGAAGGGATTAAATGACATCTATGTAACTTTACTAACTATTACATTGTTTAATAACTTTATATTACATGTGAATTTCATTAATCTAATCATTGAATTATAACATCATACCACTTTATATGTGTATGTCAAATTTTATTAAAATTAATCTATTTTGTAAGAGAGTTATAACATCATATCACTCAGTTCACTATTCAAACATACTTAATAAAAACTTTTAATTTAAAAAGTTCATAAGTAAAATAACTCTCTCAATAGTTACTTCTAGAGTAAATGGATCTGGATCCCCTTATATGACCACACACACACATATAGATAAAGGAGGGATCCATTACTCAAAGAGAAAATTTTATTAGAGTTACTCAATTTAATAACTTATGATCGATATTAAATTTTAACGATTTAGTCTTTAAATTAAAAAATTATCAATGAATAGATTAAATATATAAAATTTCAAAATTTAAAAATTATTTAATACTTTATTACATTAATTTAAATAAACATATAATGTATTTTAATTTTTGTGAATAACTGTTAATTTAAATCAATATAACAAAGTATCAAATAATTTAAAATTTTCGAAAAAACTATAGATAACAAACCCTATATATGTGTATCATTCGCAAGCGTAAGTTTTGATAAATTTACTCCACTCAATAAATTATAATTTATATTGAATTTCAACAATCCAATCATTAACTTAAAATTTCTTAATATATAAATAAATTCTACAAGTTTTTAAAAATTTATAAACTTAATTTATGCATTAAGAATATTTAATTTAATAGTTAGATCATTGAAATTTGATGTTAAATATGACTTATTGAATGGAGTAAGTGAATTCCTCTTTCTCTCTCTTTATATATATATATATATATATATATATATATATATATATATATATATATATATATATATATATATATATATATATATCTATAATATCAAGTTCCATTGGCACCATGGTATCAAATTATAGTAAAATGATACCTTTAATATTTTTTAATAGAATAAAAATTTAATCAATCCAACTATTATTTTTAATGATATTACACTCACGAGCATATGCATCGAATCTCAAATGATTTAGACTCTTTTAGATATATTATAACAATAGATATTTATTGGTGTATAAACAAATAATAAATATTTACATGCATATTGAATATTATTTTATACAATAAAATTAAGTGTTTTGATGAATTATCAAATAATCTTATAATTGTATATAATTTTATATAATTAATCTATTTATAATTCTAATAAAATTACATTAAATCCAACTCATTAATAATATCTTTCACATAATTTTTTGACTATATACTAGCTCACTTTAATGAAATAACTAAATTATTTAATTTGATTTAGTTGAGTATTTAATAGATTTAACTTTTGGTTACACTTAATTATGAAAATTATTAATATATAAATTTCCATAATAGTAAATGATTAAAATATATAATAACATTAATTTTAAAATATTTTATTTTAATTAGTTAATTTTTTTTTATATTTGACCTAAATTTAAAATTGATTAGTTAAATTATTTGAATTAGTTTATTGTTTGATTTTTATTAGTCCTTTGCACAACAATTATTTACACTAGAGGGGATCAGACACTTCGTGTTTTTAATAATTACACAAATAAAATATTAGAAGATTATGAACAGTTATTTAGATAAGATATAAAAAAAATTTCTTTTACATCTGAGGAATATAATGATTTACTAAAAAGTGAAGACCAAAATTTGATCCCCTTTATTAATAAACTAGGAGAAAGACTAAAGAGGCACTTTGTATCTTTAAATATTTTTAAAAATAAATAAATGATATATATATATATATATATATATATATATATATATATATATATAGTATGAACTGTTATTTAGAGTTGATTAATGATAGTTATTAAAAATATTTATTTTTAAAAAAATTAGGGGTATAATTATTCACAATTGTGGAAAAAAAAATGGTTAAAAAAAATATTTCCTTTCTCTATCAATATAAATATAAATAAATTATTAATAAATTATTTGATTTTCAAAATATTTTGATTAATAAATAATAATAACATATAATTATGCTAATTTTGACTTGAGCAAGACTTCTTAGAATAATTTTATTTAAGTTATATTAATAAATAATTTTTTATTAAATTAAAATATAAAATGTTTCGAAATAATTTTTATTGAAGGACAGCATCCAAAATTATGATTCTAAAAATTATAATTTTCTTAAAAGTATCCAACTAAATCTTGTCCATTTGGAATTAGGCTATATATAATGTAGGTTGGAACTTAAAGTAGAAGTAGTGATGGGAGGAACAGTGACGGAGGTCAACTTGCTCGAGCCTCTTCCTTCCTCGCCGTGACTCTCACCGCTGTGATCATGTTCAGGTTCTTTCTCTTTCTCTCTCGCTTCTGCTTTTGATTGGTGATATGTTGATAATTGAGATGAGATTCCACACATCGAGAGAAAAAAAATGCTATTCTATCTATTTCTATTTATATACTACTTTCAAGTAATATGATACTCAGGTTAGAAACAACAAATTTACATTACATGTCAAATGTCAATGCTTGCTTCATCTGATAATCACGGGCTTTTATGGGGGAAAGTCTGCGAGATTTTGATTTCGTGATTAAGCTTTGGTTCATGTTTTTGGCCTCAATACCTATATACTAATGATTGGATGGATCTGCTCTTGGGATGTGGCCTAGGGTTTCCACAGCCAAATTAGGCAACTTACAAATTAAAATAAAAAAGATAAAATCTTAATCTTCCTGTCGTGGCCAGACACCACTTCATATATCGTAGGAACCCTAAATAAAATCAACTAAAGTCGCCATAGTAATCATATTTGCAATAGTCGAAACAGAAACCCAAATTTAACTATATTTGACCCCATTAGTCCTGCTTATTCTCGTCTCATCTTTTGAGACTTTCATAGTTTATAGAATACAGAGGTTATCTCCCTATTCCTCATGCTGGTATCCTTGTCTGAGCCGGTAAACTTCTGGATTGCTATTTTGGATGCTGTTAATCTAAAACCAACATGCATATATTCCTTAAAAGCGTGTGGAATTTTCATGATTAGTTTTATTTTTAATACAGTGAATGCATATATTTACTTAAATAGAAATGTTAGCAACACACTTTCTTAAACACACTCTCTCTACTATTTACTAAAGTTTATTGAAAATCACAAAACATTGTGGGTCTCACGTCTCATTTAATGAGTTTCACTTATGATTTGTAATTTTCAATAAATTTTAAACAATTGTAGAGAGTGTGTTAGAAGAAGTATGTTGTTAGCACTCCTCTAATGTTGTCTTTTTATTGATATTAACTCTTACATTAAAACAGTTTGGTAATAAGATACACACAAGGTAGAAATATTTTAACCAACTGTACTGAAATTTGTTAGTTTGAAAAAAGAAGAAAATAAAATCTGTGTAGTAACTTGTGAGTGTGAAAGATATCAATTTCAGACAACATAAATAAGAAACTATATATATTAAGAAAAAAAATCTAATTGCATGTGCTTCTAAGCAATTTAGTTATCTTCCAATTACAGTATTATCATAACAACTATGGACAACAATTCTTACCTTTTGTTTGCTAGATGTCAAGTACTCCATGAGCATCCCATACTACTCGATGTGGGACTTAAGCATCTCATAATACCTAAGTCCCTATTATAACACCACCCTTGAGAGCCGACATCCTGGTGGCTGTACTATACAATGTTTCACTCAACCTTTTTGGTCAGCCCTTTTGGGTTAGCCTTTTCAAGACATAAACAACCAGCTCTGATACCAGTTTTTTGATAAGCACTCAAGTACTTGGGGTACCCTCCTTCAAAGTTGACTGTCCGGAGGGGAAGAGAAAACCAAGCCACTTAAGTACTCCGCCAGGCATCTCATGCTAGTCGATGTGGGACTTAGGCACCCCATAATACCTAAGTCCCCTATCACTAACATACATCATATATACTTATTTTTTTCTTTTAAGATAGAGGGAACATGTAACCCTGAATTAAGTGAATAAATGAAACACACTTGGAACTTCAATAATTTCAGAGAGAAAAAAAAAAAAAAAGAAGTAAAAAACTCATATGCTCTTGGCTCCTCTAAAGATATAGTTGAAGAACTAGAGAGAGATAAATATAGTTGAAGGGCAAGGTGCCTCTTAAGTAAGCAAGTTAAGGTGTATCCACCATTCTTTTACATCAAAGTGCATCCTACTTTTTATGCATTAAGTCAAGGGTGGATAGACCTCTACTTGCTCACTTCAGAGACAATTCACTTTAGAAGAACATTTTCCACTGCAGAATTAGTCTTCTTTGGTTATCTGAAATAATTGCCCCTGTAATAAATTAATAATCAGGAGGAAACTTGGATGTTGAAGGGGATTGTATGCAAACTTGAAGAAAGTTTTATATAAAGACTGAAGCTGCCAACCTAGATCAGGAGAATAACACTATTACCCATTAGGTATGCGAGGAATGGGCTCTTTTGAAAATGGAAACCGAAATATGGTGTATGCAGTGACAACATCCTCCCAAAAATATTTAAGAACATTCATATAAATTATGAAATGAAAAGGTTTGGTCTATCTCCATGAATGCTTTATTTTACCCACTCCATCAGATTGAGGTGTGACAGCAGGTTTGTACTACGCTTGTACATGACCTATATTAGATAAATAGGAGTCTAAGGTTAATTTTATATAACAATTATTCAAAGACCTACCAGTGGGATATTTTTCTTTTTCTCTTTTCCATCCAATCTCCAAATTTCAAACTGGTATAAGAGCGTACCATTCATTATGGACATTATTCACCATGAACAAAGTTCATAGTGGCATCCGCTGTAGAGTTTCCTTTGTGGTTGCAATAGTTAGAAGTTTGCTCCTCTTGTCTGTCTCCTCATGATCAAACTATTTCCCTATCCACACTGCTTTTGTATTCAGCAAATTTAGTGACTTCAAAAACCTTAAGCCTTTCTTCACTTATCCACGTGATCTCCAGACATGATGCCTGAACATCAATATCTAAAGCAGAAGGCATGTGACTCCTTTTTTTTGACAATTACAGGGCATGTGGTTTATCTTGAAAATTGACAAATGGGGACTTGTTTCCCAAAGCATCATATTTCCTTTGCTAAAAAATCCTAGGTGACTTTGGTTTCAATTGTTTTTTTAAAAATTTGAATTTAACTACTTTTTCTAGCAACTACATGCAACCTAATATTGTGGTTTTCAGGACAGCTGGAGATGATTCAACAAGGTATAGATTCTAAATTTGTGATTATAGTTTGGGCAATTGTAAAATGGACTTGCCTAATCGTGATAAACAACTGACTGTTGCTGTGAAGAAGACAGCATTGAGAGATCTGCAGAACGATAATAAAATGATTGTGCCAACCTCTGTTGGAAGCTCTTCATTTTTAAAGGATAAGGATCCTGGTACTGATTCTAATAGAGTTTCTGGCACCAAGAGACCTTTGTCTGACTACCCAGTAAACCACCATCTCCAACAATCTCCAAGCAATAATGCTGCAAATGGACATCTTGTGTATGTTCGTAGAAAATCAGAAGCAGAATTGGGCAAGGGCACTGCTTTTGAAAATCCAAGTATAAATGCTTTTTGTCCACATTCGAGGCAACTTTGTTGTGAAGAGGAGACTGCTCAACCAAAACCTCAGCCAAAGGAGACACCTAAGATAAAGGAACCAAAGGTTTCTTGTTTCCCAGCATTTGCACCTTTTCCTATGTCTTCTTCAATAAACTCATCTGGAAAGCCTTCAGTTCCTATTTCTCTAGGGAAATCTGCCATCAAGTTAGCACCAGTTGAGTCCAATTATGTGACAGCTTCTTCTGGCCCTAGCACTACTAGCATTGGTAATCCAAAGGGATTAAAAAATTACTGGGAGGAGCGATACCAACAATTGCAGATGTTTTTGAGGAAATTGGACCAATCAGACCAAGAGGAATATATCCAAAGTATGTTCAGGAACCATAAAATAATCCCTCAAATGCTTTCTTATAAAGTTCTTGATATTTTATATAGCTGATTTTGTCCTTTGGCAGTGCTTCGCTCCCTGTCTTCAGTTGAACTTAGCAAACATGCTGTTGAGTTAGAAAAGAGATCCATTCAGCTTTCATTAGAGGAAGGTAATGAAATTGTTATTTTGCATGTTTCCTTTCTTACAATCATGGAAATGAAATCTTATGATTATTCACTATCAATCATGCTTGTGGTAGTTCAATCAATGTAAGTCTTCGGATTGCTTTGATTGATGCTATGCTTGGGAAATCGATCATCTGTATTTGGTTCTCTTCCATCACTTGTTTATGCTTATCAGTTGGTTTCCTCTTTATTAACTTAATGCTTTATAGTTTATTCTCCTTCTCCTGATCTCGCCCCCAGCTATAGTTTATGCTTCAGGTTTTGGAGAGACTACTGTCAGAACTGTCATATTTTATCTTTTTTGCATATGCATGTTTTTTATTTATTTATTCATTTGAAAAAAAGAGTTTCAATATTACACTTCGCATATCATCCCTATGGTCACGAGTCTGGATGGTAGAATATGGAAATGATATATTTAGATTTTGTAAGAGTTGTAGCTGTCTGTCAGCATCCCCAACCTGCGTCCGTAATCATAAAAAAATACTTTCAGCAACTATTTGTGTTTTAGATTTAACAAACGGCATATATTTTGAGAAAACAGGAAGCTGATATTTTTTCCTCACATTTATCATGATGGCAGCTAAAGAATTACAGCGTGTTGCTGCTCTAAACGTCTTGGGTAAAACAATGAAGAACTTCAAAGCGCCAGCAGATCATGATGAATGTTCAGACAAGTTGAAGACATCATTATGATCTTCCCCATTTGGGCTGCAGTGGAAAATTTCTGATTGTTAATTTTGCTTAGTGTTTATGCTGATTGTTTTATAATCCTCTGGTTGTCCAGTTGACTAAGAAAGTATGTAGCACCTCCTTGTTCATGAAAATCAAAAGCGGGGATTTATTGCCACTTATGCTTCTTGTACAGTTTAGATATCCTTGTTTCTTTCTGCTCATCCTTGCAATGCAGGTCACATATTCTGGAATGAATCTAATCCATAAATTTAGTGAGAGGAGAAATAAAAAGTTGTAGGTTAGGTTAGCCCATTTCAGACGTATTTTTATTTTTGGTACGAAGTACCTGCTTATTGGTCAACTTGGTCTAAGTTTTTGCAAGGGTCGAACAAGTCAAAAAGTGTGTAATGGGTTGTTGTTTTGCGCATTTTTGTCTAGTCAAATACTAATGTAATCAAGTGAAGAATACCTGAGCAGGTGGGGGAAGTGACTTCGGGGGACCAAAGGAACGCCAGTGAGGTGGGCGGGCATTGTTTCTTTTTTATCAGTTAGTGTAGAAAGTGATTTCTATTTTATATCGGCATGTTTTACATCCATTTTGTAATTGATGTAGAATCTATTTTTTTTAACTTGTGTAGGAGACTCTTCCAGTATGGTTATAAAATATTATCATATTGTCCAGTCGAGAGTAGTATACATTTACGCATTTTAGTTCTAGACTTTAAGGTTATGAATAATCTGATTCGGATGATTGAGATAAGAGATAAACATAATAGGCCCTTAAAGTCTTCAACTGACCTAGTCCTAATCTATGTAGTTGAACAAGTATTATGCAAATAGGTCTATCTATTTACAATTTTTATTAAAAAATACAATAAAGTTATACATAAGAATGTGGTGTTGCATTTTCAAAAAAAAAAAAAACTATTTTATAATTTCTTAACCAATGACTTTAAAGTATTTTCTACATAACCGACTGACATCAAAGATTAATCCTGAAAATTGCCAGTCACTACATCGATTTAATCGATTTAATCAAAGATGATGTAAAATAGTTTTATTTTTACCGGTGTATCATGGAATTTTCATCATTTTAATCGATTTTACTCCAAAATAGTTTTTAAACAAAAGGAAAAATATTATATGGTGGCTTAAAAGTGACGTAAAATGCATGATTGTAAACGTGGCACAATTAATCTTATCAACATTAAGAAACTTGTCCTAGTGCGTGAAGTTCTAAGATTGAGTATCCGATTTGATATATGATTGAGATGTATTTAGTTGTTCCCAGTGATTTTTCAAAAAAGAAAATTGTCGAAATATTGCAAAAAGGCAGGTGTTTTTTAAAATCAAATAATTAATCCAAGTAGTGGGTCACATTATTAGGGAATTTAATTCAACTTAAACAAAAAGGCAGAAGAACATTACGCATGCATGTAGACCTGGTTTTCTTCATACTTGGTATAAATATAAATACAAATGCAATAATTAATCTCTATTGCATGTGTAATTTAGATTCATGAGTATCCACGGTGGACCCTTTCCCTTTTGCACTTGTTCTTGCAAAACTAAAATATGATTACAACGAAATAGGATAAGGATCGATCTATGTATCGCGTAGTTGCTCTATGACTCTATCGTCGTATCGCGTTCAGATAAAGCAAAATACCGTACATTAAAATTAATGGTGTGTTTGGATAAAAATTAAATTAAAATAATTTATTTATTTAAATTTTTTAAAATTTTTAAGGTGAAATATTTTGTTTGAATGAGGAATTTATAATGAATTTGAAATTCAAGTATTTGTGAAAATTTTTAAAATAGTAAAATTTCAAATTCTCTAAAAAAAATTAAGAATTTGAAATTTTTCATATTTGTTTTTCTTATTTTACTTATATATTTTATCTTATTTCTTTATTTTTTTAATTATTGAATATTTAAAAATATTTTAAAATTATTAAATATTATCTGATATTAATTTTAAAATTATTAAATATTTAAAAATTGATTAATAATTATTTTTATAAAATTTAATTTAAAAATCTCAACATATAAATATATTTTTAAAATTAATTTTACTTATCATATTCAATCTAACAATTTAAAATTTAAAAAATTTGAATTGACTTATCCAAATAAAATATTTTTAAAATAATAGAAATTAAAATCAAAGTAATTCAAATACCAAGAATTAAAAATTCCTTGAATTTGTCAAATTCTTCATCTAAACACACTATAAGGCTTCATTAGGGTTGAAATAGATAAAACTAAGTATAAACTATAAAAAGTATTTAAAATTTATTATTTAAATAGATAAAAATAAAAAGAAGGGAGCTAACAAATTCTCTCAATTTATTTGGATGAGTGAGAAATAGAGTGGAAAATAAATAAATTGTATGAAAAATATTTTTATACTAATTTTTTCTTTCTTTCAATTTTACCATTTTCAGAACAAAATTATTTATTATATTTTTAATAATGTGATAAAAATTGTTTTTAAGAAATAAAAAAATATTTACTCGCGCGTGCCAATTTAGGAAAGGAGGTTTTGTGGTGAGTTACGATTAAATTTGTATAGGCTTTAGTTATTACATATTTAAATATATCTCATGTAAGATGGAATTAGTTATGTAATATTGGTTAGATTTAATGTGATATAAAGATATTATTGTAACAATCGAAAGATTTAAATATGTTTTTAATCTTTTAAATACGAGACAAGTTTATTTTTTATTCCTCAAATTTTAAATCAATCTTTTTATTTTCTGTAATTTGAACAAAATCACTTATTTTGATCTCTTTGTCCAAACTTCAACAATGAATCTATAACATACATTTACTATTGTTCATAATAGTTAAAGCATCATATCAAACCTAATTGGTATTACACAACTAATTTAATTTATCTCTCTCAATGATGTTATAGGTACTCACTAGAGGGAAACAATATGTTTTTGAAATTATATGAACTAAAAGTAATAATTTTAAATTTATAGACCAAAAATAAAATTACTCCAAATTTAAGATACTAAAAACATATTTAAGATGAAATAAAAATTATAAATTTTAGTTATGCAATCATATATGAATAATAGGATTAAAAGTAAACTAGTAGTCATATGACTACTTATATGCATTTTATTTTATTTTAATCTTAATTGATCTTTTAAATATACTATAGTATTTATATTAATAATTATCATTTTTTCAATAAAAATTTCTCTCTCCTTATATAGGGAGAATATACTATAATAATGTCATTTTTATGTGAGAATTAGAATGTTCAATCTTCACCCTTAAATTAAAATAAATTGTTTAGATTAAAAAAATTACACATAAAGTTATCATGTATAGTCACTATCATACATAATTGTCTCTATTATTGTCATTGTTATTGTCATTATCATCACCACTACTGCCAATATTATTGTTGATGTCATTGTTGCCACCACTCCACCATCGTTGTTAATAGTGGTGATAATAATGGCAACGACAATAATAATGATAGTAATAATGGTAGTGATGATAATTGTAATGACAATAATGATGATGACAATAATAGAGACAATATATGTAATAATTTTGGTTGAGATTGAATATTTTCATTCTCATATAAGAAATATTAATTCAACACTTGAATAATTGAAATTTGATATAAAACATAATTTATTGATTGGAATAAGTCTAAGTAAACCTAGTCTTAAGTAGATATATACATACATACATACATACATATATATATATATATATATATATATATATATATATAATGAATAATAATGGCATATATATATATATATATATATATATATATATAATATAAGTGTTAATAGTCCGGGAGGGGAAAGGAAATTGCGGGATGTTAAAAGATATGAAAATCCAAAGCAAAGCGCAAGTGTATCTATGATTAAATTGGATATGAGAATCTTGTAGCCATGCTTTACATTACACGAGCATATCAATTGCCGGCATGCTCCAACTTTAGTTTTTATTTGGTTTCCTCTTAGTCGGACATACTGCCATCCTATTGAAAGGTACATTTATCATTACTTAAATGTGTTAACAAATTTCATTTCCTTATGTCAAATCTATAATTTGTGGATCCTCGTATCCCTTGCTCTACATTGTGTAAAATTCAAATCAAGAATGTGAATGAAGAAAAACAACTCAAGGAAGAGACGCAAAGGAACCTTCCGACCTTCTTTCTATTATTTAATTTTAATTTATGAAATAAAGTATTAAATAATTTTAAACTTTGTATAAATCTATAGATTTTATTTCAATATATACTATAAGTTATTGAATATAGTAAATCAACTGTGATACCCGTTACTCACATAATACCAATAAGATATTCAAATGTAATTAATCACAATAGTCTGGAAGTTTCAAAGTATCGTTCACAAGGTTCACAATTTAATATCATATAAAAATGGAAGTATCAAAGTGTTCTCAGGATATAACATCCAAATGTCTAAATGTTTGTGGTAAAATTTGTTTATAGGTCCTTTTTACCTAAACTAGCAATACTTCAATTTAGGTATGTCTGATAAGTTTTCAGTTACAAATTAACAAATTGAATACGATTTAGAATGCAGAGATTTCCACATGCTCATTGATATGGATTACGAAATAAGTTTCATGCATATAGATCTTAAGATGAATTGAATGAACCGCACATATACTAATTACATAAATCATATCCTTTATTATCAACAAGATCAGAATTACAATACATAAGGATTATGATGCTTGACTGAACTACACTACGTGATGCTAAAAAAAAGAAATTAAAACTAAACTTAATCTATAAAGAAGAGAAAGTGGTCAAGAAACCGTACTCGGTAGCCTCGTACACAAGAGCCATATGCGTGGGCAGAGCGTTGAGATTTTGCAAGTATAATGTTTCTACCCTTTGGAAAGAGTTTACTTCGTCTATTTATAGAATTTCTATGGGAACGGTTAATTCTGCATAGGTTTAATGTGGTACGCATAACCGCTCCCCACGACATTACTCACGTAACTTCTCAACTGCTCTTAACCTCCGATAACCAACTTTTACTAGTCAACCTTCGCATATTCTCTTCGGTAACAGTTAATCTATACGTGCAAGTGAGTAACCTTCCTGAACCAACTTTAATCGCTAGTCACCTCTTATCATTTTTTCGACCCTTGAGTATGTCAATGAGAATTCTCTCGAACTCTACAATTTTCGAGGCTTCCATTAAAGTGTAACTCGGCCTCTACTTGGTTTCGAGTAATTCTCATGTCTTTAATAGCCCGTCTCATGCCCACAAATTTTTTTGAGTATCCACGGATTTTTCGAGCACCCCCAACACTAAAATAATCATAACTCAAATTAATGGAACCCTATACTACATCTACTAATATCATGTCCTATTAGAGCACAATGCACCATCCCATAAGATTCACTCAAGCCTCATCTCCCACATCATCATCATGAGCATTACTTGCAAAACACTCAACATGAAATAATGAAAAAAAAATAGAAGGAGTAAGAAATAACTCACTCTAACATATTCAACATATAAATATGTGAAAATAAGTTAATATTTCATAATTAATATTAAATAACAAAATTCTCACAACTTTAAAAATCCTCCCCTTCACTTTAATACTCTTGTACTCCTTATTCTCAACCTATTAAGTTCCACTCCTCTAATACAAATACATAAGTAGTAAATAACTCAAATTTCCAACAACTCTACTCAAGGTTTAATGACATATACTCATGACTCTAAGGCATTTACTCATGGCCCCAAAGTAATTACTTGTGACACAAAGGTAATTACTCATGGCCCATTGGCATAGTCTCATGGCTCGAAGGCAAATACCCATGTTCATGACACATATCTCATACTCATAATGCTTATATCATACTCAATTGTTGCACATGTCTCATACTCAACACATATCTCATACTCATAACACTTACATCATACTCAATTGTTACACATGTTTCATACTCATAACACTTATATCATACTTAATAGTTACACATATCTCATATCATATAAATTCTCAATCAATCGTGACATCCCATTACATATGTCGTAATATCAGTCCATTCACCTTTCTTATCACACTCTACGCTACACACCACATTAAATTAACAATCATAGCACAAAGACTTTCATCATGTATGCTTCATATACAAGATTATATGCAATGTTTTATCTCATGAACTTAGCTCATGCTGATCTCATTCACTTAATACATTGTCTTAATGTCAATCTTGTGCATACACATCATCATCATCATATGATAAATCTCATGCATACATATTATCATTGTGTAAATCTCATGCATACATATCAACATCGTTTCATTATCATGTTACACATTATCATCATCTCGCATCTCATCATTCACCAATGTTTCAACATTCTGTGGAGAAAAGACACACATTAGAAAGGGGGTTAAATAGTGTATATAAAAAACTCACATGTTTGTGTAGTAAGAAGAAAATAACTTATCAGATGAAGTGTTGGAGAAGAGTCAGATGAAGCATTAGATATTTTTACACTGGTTCATCTCAACCACTAAGACTAGGTCCAATTCTCAATTCATTCAGATTGAGTTCCACTAACGTTTACAAAGTTACAAGCATTCTTTTACCAAGCCACTTCCAACTCAATTCTAAGTAGTTTTTTACTTGTCTCTTCAAGTAACTACCCATGTATTCTTTCTACAAGTCTCTCTAGACTCAACAACAAGTATTCTTTCACACAAACCTCTCCAAGCTCAACACTAAGTATCCTTTCAACCAAGCCTCTCTAAGTTCAATCCTTACAATAAAGGTAAAGAATGATTACAAGATTAATTTGTTTCTTCTAGACATGATGTAATCAATAATGAAAGCACAAGTAATTTACAAAGAACTATGTACAAGATTTACAATGAAAAGCTTTTTTGTAGTTTCTCAGCTCTGTGTATTTTGTATGTTTTTCTATATAAACTTCTTGATGTGTATCACTTTTGTTCTTTTTGTCTTGCTCTATATCTACAACACTTCTTCTCACTTTGTTGTTTGAAGGTTTGATCCTTTTATATTAGCTTTATAGAAGATGATCGTTACAACAACTTTGAGTTGAACTTTCAATTTTCTTCACAAGTTGCTTCGTTTGTCTTCTTTGTTGATCATGGATACAATGTTTAGAATTTTATAATGGTTTACTCTATTGAATTACGTTAAGTTACCTTCAAACTAGAAGCGTTTCATTAATAACAAGGATTATACAATAGTATTTTATTTTTCACTTCTAACTTACATAGTACACTTAATGTAGTTGTTGACCATAACCTTAAAAAATTTACAAGTATTCTTTACAAGAAATCTCTTCAAGTTCAACCTGTGAAAGAAAGGTTGGTGTTTGCAAGTTAAACTCTCACAAAGAATGAAAGTTTGAGCTCATAGTATAGTAATTTTCTAAAACAAGGATAAGTTTGGTGACTTATGCATTATTCATTTAGTGGATGATAACTTATAACATAATACAAGATTACAAAGAATTTAAATTGATCTAGTTTTGACACAATAAAGTATGTAGGATTATCTTCAGTTCTTTAAAAGGTGTTCAATTTATAGGTTTTTTGTAATAATATAAGAGAGAGACTTTCAAGAGTTCGTTCAGAATTCATCTTTAATGCATATGAGGTTTTACATGTAAAAAAATGCATGTAATTTGAATCTTCTGAACAAGACTAGTTTGGTCATCAAGACAAAATATACTCGAAAAGAGGTTGACCTTCTGTAAACCTTGTTCTACAAACTTAAACATTCCTTTTATGTGCATATTACTTTATATAGTGCCTTTGGGACAATGCACTAAACACTTATACACAAAAGAGAAATAATAAAATAAATGCATTATAAACATAGCAGACTATCATACAATGAATACATTCAATGTTTCAAGTGACTTATTAATATGTTAAAGGCATGAAGCCTATTTTTTCAAGTGTTGGACTTGTAATTAGGGATGGCAATGAGACTGGTGGAGTCAAGTTTTGCTCTTCTTATCTTCATCGTTGTAAAATATGAACAGGTTTAGATTTAGGTCTTAAATAGACAAGTTTATATTTTTAAAATTCATCCTAATTTTCATTAGTTTTGTTGGATTTGAGTAAATCTACAAGAATTCATCACATTTTTTCTAGAATTTAAATTTACTTATACATTATAAATAAATTAAATTATAAGTTAATAATGATATTATAATATAAATAATATAAAAAATAAATAAGAAAAACTTATAAATAGAAAATTTATGAATTAAATTACATTTTAATTAAACATATACTTTTAAGTTAATAATTAATTATTATTATTATTTAAATTATTTAATTATTAAAATAATTAATTTATATTTTTAATATTTATACAAATTACAAACTTAACTTTAATATATATATATATATATATATATATATATATATATTTCCTTATCGTAAAAAAATAGAACGGGGCAAGTACAAGGGCGAGAATTACAAACGTGTACTCGATTTCTCGAGTCAGGGAAAATTCCTACTCAATCAAAGTGGGTTTTCTATGTTAAAATCAGGTCAGGGTTGGACGAATATCCACGAGTGTAGGTTTAGTTGTCGTGCTTACTCATAAACTTGGACATTATTTCAAGGTCCAAGTGTGTTGAACATTGGATGATCCTTTTATAAAAAGTGTATTTATTTGTATTACCTTTGGGGCGATTCTTTTATTTATTTTCTTAAAGAAAAATTGCACTCACTTCCCATGAGATTTGTTTAAATGACACACACATTCCCTATAATTTTTTAAAAATCACTCACTTCCCTTAAAATAACGTCATTACTTAAAATGAGAGGAGAAAAAATAAAAGCCAAAAAAATAAAAAAAGTCAATTCATATTTTGTCAATCATATATACACACCTATCCTTTGTTTCTAAATTATGTACAATGCTTTGTTTTCTTTATGAAAATTTTTATTATTCTTCAATTTTTCAAATAATTTCTCAACTCATTTTTTGAAATTGGTATATTTTTTTAAATCATAACATGCATGATATTTAAGAAATAATTTGAGAGTTAAAATTGAGTAAGAGATCAAGTTTCATCCATTATTAACACTTGCATTAATAATTTGTTCTTTCTAAATAATATATAAATAATATTATTTTATATAAGAGGTTGTATGTGTCATTTAAATAAATAAATAATAAAAATTGGTATTCACTTAAAAATTAAAGGTTAGGTGTGTCATTTAAAAAGATCTCACGAGAGACAAATAACTTTTCCTTTTCTTAAACTTCTCGCTAAATTTCTTTTGGATGCATATTTCTTACACATGTTAGAGCAACCAATAGTCTTATCTAAATTCATATTGCTTTTGTAATCATCAAAACCATGGAAAGCTAGATGTTATGAAAAATGTTTTTAGTTCAACAAAACAAACGACTTAAATTAAAATATTGTAAATAAAATTACATGTCATACACTATTATTATTGTGATTGTTTTTATTGTTATCGTTGTTATTATAATCACTATTATTACTATTAATTTTTGTCGTTGTCACAACTGTTATTATTATCATCACTTCTATCTATTATCATATCTATTGTCACTATGATGATCTATTATTTTAATTTTAATTTAAAGATTAATATTAATTATGATTTAAAATTAAATTTAATAAAATATTCCGGATAATTTAAAAATTATTGTTTCACAAAAATTAACTATTTTTATCTCTAAAATTCTCACTGAATTCACTGGTCCGCGTGTGGTATATCAGACAAGAGGAGAAAAGTGCAACATATATATATGGAGGTGAGTGAAAATCCTAATATTAATAGCTTAAAGCAAAGAAGATGTTGGCAATAACAAAGATAGGGCCTCGCATTGTAAATCCACCACCGCATCTGACTTGGTTCTAACGTCACTCAACATAAATGATTGGCTGAGTATCAAATCTTTGAAAGATGCAATGCAAAATGCAAGTTGAGGGGTCGATATCAGAAAGGATATCATCATTAATTAATACAATAGCAGACTATGATTAGTGCTTTATTACAAAAACTTTGTGCGAAAACACGTAGCTATAACTCCATCATCCTATTGATCCTCGAATCCATATTCCATATACTTTATTTCAATGATGTTAATTAACAATTCGCCGCTTATAATTTCTACATCAAATGATAGAGACATGTTTCATTGGGAGAAGGACTTCAATCGACCACCATAAAAACGTCGCTATACAAACACTGTTCTCTCTCTTATTTCTTCGATTCTGCATCTATCTTTTATTTTTCGTGCTACCTTCCTAATATTTAAACAATTCCTTTCCTTTTCAATGACTAACCCCAAATACAATAATATATCACTTTCTCTCTACTAACATTAACATGTTTTCTTAATTAAGAAATCATCGAAATTGATAGACTGCGACACAACTCATGAGATAGTCTCCATTTCGATTGAATGAATAATAAAGTATTATTTATGATTTTATTTTAGGATAAAAATTAGTTTTAATTCCTCTAAAAATGTTCAAATTCTTTTTCGATTCTCCCAATTTCGTTTGTATTAAATTAATCCCTTCAAAAATAACACTGGCTAAAGAGAAACCTTATTTACTGAAATATGTGTAAAGTTGGCATCTTTAAAATATAAATAAAGATCGGTTTTAATGTTTTATTTTCAGAATAATTAATTTAATAAATAATTAGAGGATAAAAATAAATTTAATTTTTTTGTTAGAAAAACTAAAAGTAACTTTTACCCTTTTTATTTTTTTATTTTTATTTTTATAACAGCAGTAAAAATATTAAATATAAGAGATCATGTAAACTATTCTAACACTTTATTATTGTGCCTATTAATCTAGTATGTTATTTATGGTTTTATTTTTTTTTGAACAAAATTCATTTTATATAATAAAAAAATGAGGATTCAGATGACACTCGTGTAATTTTTACTAAGTATTATACTGCTCAATAACTTTATATTAAATTTGAATTTTATAAATTCAACCGTCGAATTATAACTTTATATCACTTTATATGTTTATATCAAATTTTATTAAAATTGAACAATAACTTGAAATAAATCAAAGTATTTATATTTTAAATATATTTTTTGAAAAGGATTTTAAATATATTTTGAAATGTATATATTACGTCAATTTTATTTTATAATAATAAAGTATCAAATCATCTTAGATTAATATATATATATATATATATATATATATATATATATATGATTTAAGAGTAAAGAACTTTTAATCTAACGTTTAAATTTATAAAATTCATATTTAATATAAAATTATTGAACGATATAATACTTAATAAAATTATACTGGTATCGTTTGAACCATCCTCAAATAAATATTTAAAATTTAATTAAAATCAATATCTATTATCGTGATCAAATATATATAATAAATTATAAAATATTAAGTTTATTATGATTATTTATTTTAATTAGTTATAAATATGATTTTTACATTAATTTTTATAATAAATTCCTCAACTTATTGAAATAGAACCCTAATATTTGATTATTTGCGTTTTATTAAATGTTGTTCATTGTTTGTTAAAAGTTACCAATCCGATCACAATTCGGTAAAATGGCACTTCAAATTCATTCTATTTAGTGTCGCTTGTTGAATTAAAAATAAAACAAAATAATTATTTTTTTACGGTTATTATAGGACAGATGCAGATTTTCGACAGAACACGCACCCGACAATATTTTACTTTATTTGAATATAATTGACATTTATTTTAAATTTTACGTTTTATAAGACTAATTATTTCTTCGTTCAGAGAATTAAAAAGTTTCTTTCTCAGGGTTTTCAATTCTTAATTTATTAACAATTTTTTAATTTATATATAACTTTAGTTTCATCACTTCTTCTATTGAAAAGAGGCTTTTCTATCACTCACGACATTGTTAGCTTGATTTCCAACTTCTTTCTATGAACAAGAATGACAACTAGACTCCATGATTTTCTTCTCTAACAATTATGGCAAGGATTGGTGATAGTAATTGTTGTTAGTGGTAGTGATGTTTCACACCCAAGGGCCAAGACCTCCAACCAACCCCACCATTTTCATATTTTCTCTTTGATCAACCTCGTCTTCACCTTTTCCTCTGCTGTCGGGAATCGAAAGCTTTAACTGATTAGAGATGGACTGAGTTTTTTTATGACTAATTTATATCAGATTGTATTTTTGAATCCTATAGTTACGTTGACTTAATTATTATCTCCTGACTCCATGTACTTAGGCAGTTAAGCTTGCCGGCCAAATAAATATATGTTAACTAATCAAATAAAATATTTTTAAAATGGGTTTAGTAATTAAGAAAATACTAGTATTATAGTAATATTATTTCTTGAAATTGATGAAAAATATTATGAATCAATCACAAAGTTTTTGAAAGTTACCAAAGACTTTTCTTAAAACAAAATATTGCAAAACACACGCATCGTAAAAAAATAAGATAGAGGTACGTTTGATATACGTATAGAAAACAAATAGATGAGAAATAAAGAGTAAAAAAATTAAATATATAATTTATATGTTTTAAAATACTTATTTATACAAATTTTAAATATAATTTATATATTTAAGTATACTATTTATTTTTATATAATTTTATTATAAATGTCAGTTATTTATTATAAATATTTAATAGCAAAGTCTATATAATACAAATAAGAAATAAAAGTGAAAATTTATTACTTAATTTAAGAGAAACATAAAATAAATAAATTAAAGTTATTCAATTTTTTAATTATCACAGCAAGACATATGCAAAATCAACGATTCAATCAATTTTTTTTAAAAAATTGATTTGTGATTTTTTAAACAAATAATTGTGCTGGTTTCAAAATTGTTAGTAGTATTTGTAATAATGATATATATATATATAGTTATAATTATACCGTGTAATTTTTACTAAGTATTATACTATCGTTCAATAAATTTATATTAAATGTAAATTTTATAAATCTAACCGTTAGATTAAAAATTCATATCTCTTAGATCATATATACAAAATTTTATATTAATCCAAGATGATTTGATACTTCATTTTTATAAAATAAAATTGACGTAATATATTTATTTCAAAATTAATATACTAAAATATGAACCCTTTGATTACCTTCAAGTTGTTGTTTAATTTTAACAAAATTTGATATAAACATATAAAGTGATATGAACTTTTAATCTAATGATTAGATTTGTAAAATTCGCATTTATTATAAAATTATTTAACAGTATAATACTTAGTTAAAATTATACCGGTATTATTATAACTCTCCACATATATGTATATATATAGAGGAGGGTTATAATTCTTCTCGATCAACATAAATTATTTTCGTGATTGCTTTATCCTTTTTGTCACGCTTCTCCTTTCTTCAAATTCCAGTGTATATTGACGGGCCGATGCTAAAACAAAGCCATGGTGATCTCTCAAAATCTTGTTTCTTTATCGCTGTTTTCAGTACTGACAAAGTGCTACCAAGGATGATATCACTGCAACAACATTTAACAACAATAAAATAAATTAAAAATAAGAAATAGATTTTTCCTGGAGAAGACATTTGTGAAGTATGCACATGACAACTTGTAGGGATATTTTGCAGGCTTTTCATAACTGACGTTAAAGAGAGGAAGAAGGAAAACAATTGATATATTAAAAATAAGAGATAGTTTTTTTAGCTTTGTTAGTAGTGTTGGAAAAATATATTTATCTTTCACGAATGCTCATTCTTTGCTAAACGGAAGCGAGAAAGAAACATGTACAGTTGTTATATGTAAGAGATAATATGAGTGGCTTTGCGATTGTCAAAGTGCACAATGAAATGATCACGGAAGGAATTACAAAGGTAAAAGAATTGCACAATTATTTGTCTTCCTTTTCAATAGACACTGTAACGTGAACGGAAGGAGAAACATGTATGAAAAAGGATAAATTGATTATCAGGAATAATTTTTGTGAATCAAGACTGTAAATGAAAATAAGGTTAATAAAATTAGGCACATAAAATATATTTAAAATTGATCTTGCACCATAAAATTAAAAATAAATAAATAATTGAAATGAGAAGTAACTTTAAAAGAATTACCGTAAGAGTATATATATATATAAGAAATAATTCTCTACCAAAATATATTTACATCATGTATACTTCAATTCTATTTATTATTTTAATATAATTAAGAGATATGAGGAGTAAATTATATGCATGATTAAACATTTTTGGCTTATGGGGAGTTTGGGATCATAGTTAAGCAACCAAGATGTGTCTCACAAAAAGAAAAAAGAGAGAGGAAGATATAAAGTGGTGTGGTACCGTCACCGAAATATTCTTCTTCTATAGGAATCTAAAGTCACCACTCATGATTCACAAGGATTCCAAATGTAGAATTGAAAAATGAGGATACACTTTACCCTAAGAAAGTAATAAAAATAACAACAAAAGAAAGAGTATGGTGATTAGAATAATAGTAATTCTGTAGGCTAGCTTTCCCAAACTTGGCTTCCCGGAGCAATGAAAGGCACATAATAAACCTAAAAGGCGACATTAATTCCTCACCGCAATCAGGAAAGTGACCCATTAAAAGCTATAATTTAAGGACGTGTCACAAACATATTGGTCATTACAAGCAAAAGGAATTTATATTTTTAAAATTACCCAGTCCACTTCTGAACTTAATTAACTATTAAACTTTTCTCCCTCACTTTATAATTACTTTTTTTTCCATAATCTTTTATAATTATTATATTACATTTCCTTTCAAATCTCCACTAATATACATTATAAATCTGATAAAGACTATTAGTTAATTAACTACTAGGACGCAACTGAAGTGGCAAGAGTTCCTTTTAGATTAATTTTTTAACTTAAATATATATTTTTGAATTTTATCTTTTATTTTTAAAAAGTATAATTTTTTTCACAAAATAAAATCCATAAAATTATTTCATCAAATTTTTGTTTGTATTATTTTTTTTTTTGATAATCCAAATAATTGAAAATAAAGGAAGTACAAGGGATACACTAACCCATTACAAAATACCACATGTGAACTAAAAATACCGTTCCACAACAAGAAACCTAAGCTAGACCCTCACAACCAGCCCACAACATTGAAATAAAAATTGCAGAATCAAATTTCTCTAATTTTTGTTTGTATTATCTATTGTTACTTTTTATATAAGTTTTTATTTGTCCAAATTTTTAATTTTTTTTTACAAGAAAGTTTTAATTAAGATAAGGTACGATCTTATGTAAAGACAAATACAATCAACCACAAACCTGTATGAGGAATTTTAGTACAATTACAAGTAGTCTATCTCATTCTTAACATAAATTCATATGAAAAGATATAAATCACGAGAAAAGTCAAATTCGATCGCAAGTTTTAACTAATAGGAAACAAAGAAACTTATGTAATTATAACATGTTTCCAATGAGTCTACCAATTGAACTAGAATCTATTAATAATAAATAAATAAAAACTAACATTTTAAAATATTTACTATATATAACTAAAATTTATAATAATTTTTTATTGCAACAATAAATTATATGTATATACTACATTTGAATATATAAATTGAATTATATTCAAAATTTATATAAATCAATGATTTTGAATATATAAATTATATTTTAAATTTATAGTAAATAATTTATATTGTGATACAATTTTTTAGTTATTAATAATTTATTTTAAAATATTAAAATTTAATATAAAAATAAATATGATAATACAAAGTTAAATAGATAAAAAAAAGGTTAAAAAAATTATAAAATCCCTGTTATTCTAATTAAAGAGAGATTTCTAAAATTCTTATTGCATAAAATAACATTATTTTCATTTACATAGTATTTGGTTAAAAGAGAGGAGGGGAATTTTTTTATAAACTTTTCTTGTTTGGTTCGGATTTTATTAGGAGAGCAAAATCTCTTCTAATCTAATTTTAGCTCCCCTCTAATATTGGAAGGATTTGGAAAGGAGTAGAGAAATTTTAAAATATTTTTAGTATAATGTCTAAAATATCTTTACTTGTATATTTAAATTTAAAATTATAAAAGTACAAAGACAAATTAATTTTTATTTTTTTCCTTCCTTTATGAACCAAACAAAAAAAAATTATCTTTTCCGTTAAAATCTCTCCCATCCCTCCTCTCAACCAAACATAATTTAATTATAATCTCTTCCCTCCACCTCCTTTCCCTTTTTTCATTAAAAAAACTCTTATCTTTTTCTTCATTTTTAAACCAAACAAACCCTTATATACAGAGAGAGTAATATGATAAATATGAAATAAATAAGAAATTAAAAATTTCCTAAATCCTCTCCTATTCAAGAAAAATGCATAAAACACTTTTTTAAAGAAAAAGTCTTTAGATATACTTAGTCGGTGTCTCCATTATTTTTCAAAAGATAATAATGAAATGGGTAACTAATTGAAGATTTAAGGGAAAGTAAAAAAAAATAGTGAAAGGAAATGATTTTGAAGTAATCATTAAAAAAATAAAATAATCTAACAAATTGTATATAAAAATATCACACTATCTCTATATATTGTTATAGATTATATAATATAATGATGATTATTAATAATTTATTTAAAAAATATTAAAATTTGATTTAAAAATAAAAATAATATATAAAAATTAAAATAAATAAGAAATTAAAAAATTTCTTAAAATCTCTCTTAAAAATGTTGTCTAAATGTTATTTTTAAAGAAAAATTCTTAAAAATATTATTATGCAAAATAATTATTTTCATTTATATATATATATATATATATATATATATATACACATACTGATATGATATTTTAAAAAAATTGAACTAATAATACTACTTTTAAAGGAATAAAAATAAAATAAAATATCGTTTAACGAATACAATAAAATAAATATTAACAAAAAAATACTATATGATGAAAGAACTATGAAGACAAAATTATAAGTTGATAAAATAAATAATCAGTTGGATAAGAGGGAGTAATATATGTTTTGCCATATTTTCCATCTTGCTCGTTTTCCCACCATTAGGATTACATGTCTAGTTGATGAGTTCCCTCCCAATCCCATATCCCTTTACTAAAAAAAAATAAAAAAAGAGAAGCTAATATTAATTAACGTAATAGAATCTCTGCTTACAAGTTGTTAGATGTTGATCCTTACTGCTGCTATTATTCTATAAGAGAGACAAGGATTAGCTCAAGTGAAAGCGATCTCTATGAGTTGTCTCGGAATCTTATTTCAACAAATCTCAGCAATAAGAATTATTCCCTTTCATTTTCAAAGAAATCAAAAACCACCCATCTAACCATGCCCAAGGTTTAACAACAGTGGTAATTAATTGTTTAGTTTTCGGGCGTCAATGAAGGAGATGAATTTTCTTTTCATGGAATCAACTTGGAATTAGGATGACGGGGTACAATATAAAACTATTATTCTAAATACTAAATACACAACACAAGCTAGCTAGTTTAATTTGTTCTACTTTTTTGCACAAAATTTATAGGATTGCCACGTGGAATATGGAGAGGAAATCTGCAAAGAGCTGCGCCCTTTCTTCCAACTTCCCGTATTATTAGCTAGCTTCTTCGTTGATCTCACACTATTATATGTATTTATACTCTTTGATTCTTATATTTATTTTATACATTTTTTATTAGGTTATTCATCACATTTATATATTTTTTCCTCTATTATTTCTTTATAATTCATCCTTAAAAACTATTAAAAATATTTTTCATAAGTGTCTTGTTGACATTTTTATTTTCATATAAAAAATTCTCCAATTTTTATCTTCTCTTTCCTACGCTATCATATCTTCATGAATTTCCAATTTTTCCTATCAAGGATGTAAATAAGTGTAAACCAAAAAATAGTGAGGTGTCAATTGAGTTGACTCACTAGTTAGATCTTCTCCTGCAATATTCTTTCTCTAGCCTCTCTCCTGCAACATTAATAGTCATTGGATATATCTAATGGATCAAATTTAATCTTATAATTAATGTAACTTCTTAAATGATTAAATTTAAACTATTAGATATATCTAATGACTATTAATATTGCAGGAGAGAGGCTGGAGAGAAAATATTGCAGGAGAGGATCCAAATTGCTCACTAGTCACTATGAGCTAGTGTTTTAAATATGTTAATTCAATTTCTCATTTTTTTAGTAAGTAAAAAAAATTCCAATTCAACTAGATACATTACGAGTTAGTGAGTTATTTCACTAGATTTTTGAAAATAAAAATAATAATAATTACATGTTTCTATTTTTAATAAAGAGTTACAATTTTTTCTATTAAGAAATCAATTCAATCATTAATTCAAATGTAAATACAAAGAAAAATATCAATCAAAATTTTAAATAATAACTAAAAAAATAAAAATATAATATTTTAAATTTTTTTAATTATAATGAGTTAAAAGAATTGACTTGACTCACTTAAACTCAAATCTATTTAACTCACAGGTTAAGTGAGTTAGGTTGAAATTTAGCAAAAATTTGTACACATTTTTATTTTCTAACTCGACCTGGCCTAGATCTGTTATGAGTTGGATTGACCCACCAAGTTGAAGCTCACTTTGGCACCTCTATTCAATATCCGATATATATATATATATATATATATATATATAACACAAACAACTATTTTGCACCATAGTATTTTTTGAGCTTTTCTTCAACGAGAACTTTTAGAAATTTTTTTTAATTTTTATCCAATTTAATTTTTATTTTTCTTGAGTCACTTTGCGTCTATTTGTCTTGTCTTAAAAAATATTAAATGTGAGTATATTATCATGAGTATAAAAAGATTTTTTATATGACAAATTTTATGTGAAGTGTAATCCACATAATATATAAAGTGATGCACCGACAAAGTTGTAAATATGATAAAACTTTTTATGATGACTGTTGATTCACTTGTTATAAAAAAATTTCTTTCTATGTTAGATGAATAAACATTCATCATAAAATATTTTGGGAAAGAGTCAACTTTGTAGTTGACCTCAACCTTTATATATATGACAAATATAATAACACTCAATATAGAAAAAACTTTTCATGACGGGTGAAACAATAATCAACATAAAAAGAAGTTTAAAATTTTAGAAAACACAATTTGTATTTTTTAACTTTCAGACTCATTTTTGGTTTTATTGCCTTTCTTTTTTCTTCGTTCTCCTCCTCCTTGCATATTCAGGTAAATTATTTTTTTCCTTTTCTTTTTTGTGTTTTCTGTTTCAGGTTTCATTACATTTCCCTTTTCTTTTGCTTTGATAATGTTGTGGTTTGAAAGCAAATATATATGGTGGTAAAAGTGTTGAACATAGTGGTGGAAGTAGCAAAATGCAAAGATTGAAGAACGAAAGGGAGAGAGCGAAAACAATGAAATGTGAAGAGATACAACGAGAGTAAAAGAGTGCAACAACAAAGCACAAAAAAATATGACAAGAAAGAAAGAGTATGACGACAAAATACAATGAATGAAAAAAAACATAGTATCAAAACAACAAAAATACAACAAGAGAGAAAAAATAGAACATTACGAATATAACATAAGAAATTTTTTTATGACAATTATTTTTATAAGTGACAAAAAAAGTCATCATTTTATGTTGTCTATTTTTATAAACAACATAAAAAATTAATACTTTTTACATCGTCAAGAATCCAAGATTTATGATAAATCTAAAATTAAGATAAAAAGATATTTTTAACCTATCATTAAAATATCATGCACACTATTGTATGTCTAAACAATCTTTATTTAATATCTTTAACAACAACATAAATTATGAGTAGAAATAAACAATTGTTAAGTAAGGATATATGATAAAAATGTTAATTAATATTACTTGAAATTCGTAAAACAACGAATATTTTGGTTTTTTTTAAAACATCAAAATTATGGTATTGAGGAATGATATAGTATACACGATGAGAGCGACGCCCATCCTAGGTTTTTCTAACTTGTGGGTCCTACTGACAGTATTCTAGAAAATTTGGAGTTCTAGCAAACTGGGTCATTAAATAGAAGGCTTCATGCTGCCTGGTAAGTGTAACTGTATAGTAATAAGCAAAGCAGCGCCCAACTACTTAGAGTTGAGATCGATCAGATAATACACAATAACATTCCTCTCTTGCTCGTTCTATAAGCTAGGGTAAGGGTTAAACTTTTCCTTTGTTCATAATCTTAATTAATTACGCATATATATATTCCAGGAGTTAGTTATCTCATAAGCTAGCCTGAATCTTCAAATTAAGTAAGTTGAAGGAGTCTTGAACATAATCTCCATTCCCCCTGTACGTATGTGTGTCTGCATGTTATGATAGTGTTGCAGCTTTAGGCGTTCAATTGATTATTCATTTTTACCTTTCTTAACATATTTCAAGCTGTATAAATTTCGCAATAAACTTCATTTTCCTCTGGTTGAAAGCTTTCAACAAACCCTTTTTCACACAAACTAGTTTAATGGCCGGGATATGGATAAATTAATAAAGAAAAGTTTCTTGTCCATACCTTCGGATTACCACAACACAGGGTGACAGAGTTCAAAATTATTTTGTTTCTTTAATCAAGATAGAGAAAGCATAGGATGAAGTTGCTTCTGTTATTGAGACAAAGACAATAATCAATCCTTGACATTGAATATTAATTTTGGCATCTGTTCTGTACATACAATAGTACGTAAGTAATGGGTAGTCTTAATTATAGAATCAGCGCGCGGTGAGTTAAGGAAGATGGAATACGAGGGGTTGGTGCAGAATGGTGCATATGGGAGCTTGTCAGAGTTTTTTGCCCCAGAAACGGATTTGATTGATGAGCTGTTTGTAGAAGGATGCTGGGTGGAAACAAGGGTTAATTCAAAGTCAGAGTGGAGCATGGAAGCGCAAATAGAAGAATCAGAAGTGGGGAAGAGATGGTGGATTGGACCAAGGGCGAATCCAGGGCCATCTACGTCTGTGCAAGAGAGATTAGTGGTTGCCGTTGGGTACTTAAAAGAATACGCCATGAATTCCATTCAGGTATGGGTGCCCGCACGGACTACACGTGCTCAGCCTCCATACGCCCTTGGCCTTGATTATGGGGACGCAACAAGAGGTTTTGAGTTTGAGGATGAGTGGAGTCCCAATCCCAACATTCGGTTCTTCAGAAGTGACGAGCAATACGATGTACGTGCTGGATCTCTCGCCCTTCCTGTCTTTGAGAGAGGCACTGCCATATGTCTTGGTTTTCTCCAGATTCTGATGCCCAACAACCCCAACCTCCACAATGTTTGTCATGCCCTTCAGGTTAGTGAAACTACGCTATGCTATGCTATACATTACATTACATGCTAGCTAATTATGATTGATGATCGAGCAGGGTGTTGATTTTATAAATCAAAACTTGAATGTTCCACCGGGCGTCACCGTGAAGGTACGTGCATGAGGCCAGGGTAGGATCCATTCATGTATGTATTAATAACTAAACTAACAAACTAACTCTCTCTCTCTATATATATATGTTTGTCAGGGTTTTGACGAGTTATACGAAGGTGCATTAAATGAGATAGTACAAGTTTTGACGTGTGTGTGCAAGGCGCATAAGTTGCCTTTGGGTCTGACATGGGCTCCGTGCATCCAACAAGGAAAGAGTGGATGCGGGCATTCAAAGGATGAGAATTATGTGTCTCTGGTGGATGGGGCTAGTTTTGTGGCGGATGTAGAACTATTGGGATTCCAGGAAGCGTGCTCTCAGTGTCACCTTTTGGGACAAGGACAAGGGCAAGGAGTAGTCGGGACAGCTTTCACAACCACCAAACCTTGTTTTGCAAACGACATGAGTAAGGCTCTGCCTCTGGCACACCATGCTAACATGTTTGGCTTGCACGCTGCTGTCGCCATTCCACTCCGGAGTGTCTCCGCTGATTTCGTGTTAGAGTTTTTCCTCCCAAGGGACTGCCAAGACTACAAGCACATTCTCAATTCATTGTCCATGCTAGTGCAGCAAGCTTGCCGGAGTTTGCATGTTGTGACTGTGGAGGAGGAATTTCTGTTGCCTGTTGCTCATGAAATGGAATCATCATCATGGATTGCACATATGATGGAGGCCCAGACCCAACAGAATGGGAAAGGTGTGTCAGTGTCCTTGGAATACCTGCAAGAGCCAAAACAAGAGTTCAAAGTGACAACCAACGGCAACTGCAATGAAAATGAAGAATCCTATGGTGGGCGCCGGGGTGGCAGGAAATCAGGCGACAAGAGACGAACCAAGGCAGAGAAGACTATCAGCTTGCCGCTTCTTCGACAGTACTTTGCGGGAAGCCTCAAAGACGCTGCCAAGAGTATTGGCGGTATGGTACCAATACTAATAGTAATACCATTCTCTTTTGCATTTCCTTTTCCTTCATAATTCTCTTCTCATTATTGCAGTTTGTCCTACCACTCTAAAAAGGATATGCAGACAACATGGAATTACAAGGTGGCCTTCAAGGAAAATTAAGAAGGTAGGCCACACTTTAAGGAAGCTTCAAGTTGTCATCGACTCCGTCCAGGGTGCTCAAGGTGCCATTCAAATTGGCTCCTTCTATACCAGTTTTCCAGAGTTGAGCTCTACCACTGCCACTGCTAGTGCTGTTTCTCAATCATCCAAGAATGTCAATAACAATAACGATACTTCTGAAAATAACCAAGGACAACTTGGAGCTACTACTTTCAAATCCCCAACGTCATCTTGCAATGCATCCATCCAACTCCAAGCCCCCCATCCTATTCAATGCCTTGAGGTACCTCCTTTGCCCCAAACTAGTGTCTGGAACACGACTACTTTTAGAGTCAAAGCTACTTTTGGGGATGAAAAAATCCGTTTTAGCTTGCAACCAAATTGGGTATTCAGAGATTTGCAGATGGAGATTGCAAGACGTTTCAATCTAAACGAGAATATTAACAACATTCAGCTCAAGTATTTGGACGATGCTCGAGAGTGGGTTCTTTTAACATGTGATGCGGATCTTGAGGAGTGCAAAGACATAAATAGATCATCTCACAACCGCACAATTAGACTCTTCCTCTTTCAGGCTTCGCCTCTAAATCATGCGAATGCATTTGGCAGCGGCAGCCCCTCCTATTCCTAACACCGCTTTTACTTGTTAGAGTAACTCAAAACCATTTTTCTATTACTTCTCTCATTCAATAGATACAACGATATTAGTCCCAAATAATCAGCTTTCAAATGCTAAGAATCTATGCTTTATCCATATGAGATATTATTAGATACTTCTTCACTACATAGTTCTAAGTCTCTACATGTTATCAAGTATATTTACAGTCTGTTTAGATATATGCTTAAAAACATTTTTTTATAGTTTTTCTGCTAGAAAATATTTTTTATTTTAAATAAAAAGATTTCAAAAATATTTTCAGTTTGTATTCAAATATGCACTTAATTTTTTTCACTTAAGTTGAAAATTTTAACTACATTTCATATTGATTGGTTGAGATCATGAACACTTAGTAGTTTGAGATCACTTGATAATTTCTCATATCTATACACATGCCACGCTCTCTCCATTGCACATATTTGTCCTATTGCATTTGCTCGCGTCATATTTCCTGTGCTACGATGGTAATGGTATTAATATATACAATAAATCAATACTTTTGGATAAACTTTTAATGAGCCCTCTTAGATTTTTTTATAAATTATTAATTTATGTAAAAGTTAAAATAAATATTTTAGAGAAACTAATATAAGAGAGCTTCTACAAATTAATTTTAGATAATTTATACGAATTATTTAGTGATAGTTTTCAATGAATCTTAAAGATGACAACATGTACCTGGACCCTTAGGACACCCAATAAAATATCTGTAATTTTAGGATTGGATTTGAGTCAAGTATAAAAATACAAAATTGTGTAACATCCTTTAAATTTAACGTTTTAGCGACTCCACTTCACAACACTTCACATAGTGACACTTCATACAACTCCTCGTCGGTCATAATGCTTCATTGGTCAAAATCTTTTGTTGGTAGCCTTTTCTAAAATGTTGACTACCTTTAAGATCAACAACTATTCGCACAAATCAACACATAAATTTTCAGCATGCTTTGTCTTCACTTGAACACTTTTTGGAAAACTTTCTAGAAGGTCACTCATCCATAAATTGTTCTAAGTCAAGGAAACTTATAATTGTGGAGTTCTTAAGTAATGAGTTATCGAAAAGTAGATGCATCTTGTTGGTATAAGTAATACTAATTAATTTATTTAAGTCATCTTTAATCATACAATCTTGACTTATACAAATCTTTGCATCCCTCTGATTTTGATATATCAGGTTGTTACAAGCCAACTAGCTTCCACCTGGTTTGTCCCCAAATCACATTGTATTGGAAGAGAGGATGTGCTTGATACAATTTGTAAAACCTTTCAGATTTGACGTCTTAGGGACTCTAGTCCACAATACTTTATAGGATCACACTTCACACAACTCCTTGTTGATTAGAATCTTTCGTAAGTAACCCTTTCTAAGATGCCTAACTACCTTTAGGATCAACAATTATTCCGACAAACCAACAAAAAAACTTTTTAGCATGTTTTATCATTGTTCGCACACTTTCTGGGAAACTTCCTAGAAAGTTTTCTATACCTAAATCACTTTAAGTCAAGCACACTTGATTTTAGAGTTTTTAAGTGATGAGTTACCAAAAAGTAGATGCATGTATATGTATTACTAATTAATTTCTTTAAGTTATCATCAACTGTACAAACTTACACCTGTACAAATCTCTGAATTCCTTTCATTACAGTGTGTCTGGGAGGTTACATTATTTAGTGATATTTTTAATCAATCTTAAGGATGAAAAAGTGTACCTAGACTTTACGGACACCCACAAAATATCTGCAATTTTAGGTCTAGGTACGAGTCAAGTTGTGACATTCTCTGTCCCGCATGCATAACACAAATAATAAAAATTGAATAACATAATTCTTTATAATTAAAAACTAAATTTTTTCAAATAGAGAACATCACCTTCATACCTTAAACAAAGTAACATAGTCAACAAAATTACAAAAGGAATAAAAGTAATGTTTCCAAATAAATCAACGGAAAAAATATCCTAATCTAGTCCTAACTACACCCTAATGTCACATGTCCTATTAGAGCAAAACCCAACACTAAAGCCTAAGTATCATCACCACATCCTTAGCCTCATGTTGATGATCACCTACATAACAAAAGAAGAAAAAAAACACAAAATAAAAAGAAGTGAGAAATATTTCACTTTAACACATAGTGTAGGAATGCAACCGGATACCCAAATACAAATAAAGCATATAAGCAACATAGCACATTAATAATAATAACATATTTCATTCATTCATACATCATAATTAAATACCTCATAACAGTAGGATGCATATGCAATGGACACAAACCACATATTATTATACATGTGATGTTAGTAAAAACATCACATGGTACGTATACCACCGCTAGTAACACATATAGAGTAGCTTAAGAGTACATGACAAGTCATACCCTCAATGCACTCTCACTAGGAGGATTGTAAGATATGACTTAGAGGGGAGAGAAACTTTGAGAACCTAAACATTTCTCTTTCTTCTTCTCAGATTATTAAAGAAAGATTCATGCTTAGAGACTTTGTTTTTTTCTTCTCAGAGACTTTGTAGCTAGTAGTGATTTAAAGTGACTTGGGGCTCGGAGCCCAATTCCTTCTCCTTCTCTTATTCTACTTCAGAGTAGCTTAGAGTTCTTCCTCAATTTCACTCCGTTCTGAGGTAAGGGAAGCTGAAATCTTAGATTTTGGTTGAAATGCTAGGTTGTTGAATGAATTAAGAACTTAAAGTTGTTAGAATTTTTTAAATATGTAGCTATGAGGATGGATTCAGAGTTGGTTGCATGTTGAAACTGAGGTTTTGATGTTCTTGATGAAAGGTGAAAATGTTTATGATTTCTTTGAGTTTTGGTTCATGCATGTTGCTTTTCTTGTGATTTTTGGGTTACATGAATGAATCTAGTATAGATAATGAGTTGTAGATAGTGTTTAGGAGGAAAATTGGTGAAGTGTAAGTGGGAAACAAAGGGGAAGCCATGAAAATGCAAAAAAAAAACTATGCACTCAACACCATAGTCGTGGTTGAGCACTACAACCATGGGAGAAAATAGGATGGCCAAGATCTAGTGCCACAGCCGTGGTTGAACACAAAAAATTATGGGAGAAATTGGGATGACTGAGACTCAACTTCGTAGTCGTGGTTGAGCACTGCAACCGTGGGGAAAACTAGGTTGGCCAAAACCCAATATTGAGCATTGTAGCAGCGAGGGTAAATGACTAAATTTGGTCTTAAGGTCTTCATGAAATTTGTAACCTTAGATGTTAACTTTCCAATGACTTTGGAATCATCTAAAAAAGAGGTCTAGAACTCTAGTTATAACCTTTTTAGTGAGTAAAGGTCAAACTATCAGCATTTAGGCAAACTGTTGCAATTTTTACAATTTTCAACATGGTAGATGATGGAATTAGAACCTAGGTTTTTCATGAAAGTTGTAGAAAATATTCTTATATTTCATGCTATAAGGGTGAGTATGATAGGAGTAGTAAAACATCCTATGCGTTGTTTATGTGAAGGTTGTCATTGTATGATAAGTGATTTTGATAAGTTGTATGTTGATACATATTGTATGATGGATGAATTTGGTGAGCATGAATAGAATACTTCTGTCTATTGTATGTTGTATGATGTAGGATAATGATAATAAGCACTGGTATGCTATCTTTGTATAGTTGAAATGATAATAAGCATTGGTATGCTATATTTGTGTAGTTAAAATGGTGATGAACATTGATATGTATGTATGATTGATATGCTATAGTTGAATGAATTGTGGAGCATTGATATGTTATTATTGAATGAATTGTTAAGCATTATGCTATTCTTGGTTGAGGTATTAAGCATTGGTATGCTATACATGATTGATGATGTTGATCTCTATATGCATTGACTGGATGTGATGTATATAGTAGATGCATGATGAGGTATAGATGTTGAGAATGCGGTGTGACATTAAAGCATAGTAGCTAACTTAGGACTTGAGGAGAGGAAAATATTTTGAAAACTAAAGATCCCATATGGGGTATCTTGAAGTGGTGCTTGGGTAGACCATTATTTGGAAAACCCTCCTTGAGTATGTGTGTTTCTTAATTAGAGTAGGTTTTGAGATGTGTTGAGTCTCCTCCAAATCCTTAGTTAATGGTTGAGTAAATTGGGAGATCGAGGACTACAACCCTTAACTAAGTACCTGGAAATGTTGCGTGTTCTTTGAGGATAATTAGTGGACGAATTTCATATGTGACTTTGTAATACATGCCAAGGTCGTGGTAAGCCTATATACCCAACTGTATTATTTCTGATGGTGGAATCAGTCTTTCCTAGTGTAAGTGATGAGAGTCGAAAAACCAGAGGAGGGATTGGTATCCCATTTTGTTGTGATCGAGCTGACACTTCAGGCGTGAAAATGATCGGGTTGATTCAGTAGGGTGGAAATTATTTAGACTACTCATGTTGTTAGGAGATCTCCATAGGTGAATATCTGATGATGCATTGGTTGGCATGTTGCATATGATGTGTGTTGAGGTGTATTCATATGCATTAATGATGTCTTATAAGACATAATTTAGATGAGATGTTTGCTTGGGGGTGTTGTAACTTTCATGTATGATTATGGAGTGATGTTGTATATTATATGATTGTTTTCTATATATATATACATGTTTTCAAACTCTAGCTTACCATTTTCTATTTCCATGATGGTTTGGACTGTGATGATCATACGTTGTATGAGAGCAAATCAGGGCTAGGGATGAGGAGTTGTTGGTAGGGGCATGATATTTTTGTGGATGGCGGTGTTACTGCATGTAGCTAGTATAATCGTGCTTAACTGACACTAAGGTATATGATTATTTAGGATTACTGTACACATACATATATGACTTGTTTATATTAGTTCAGATGTTTTACTTTTATACTCATGTTATATGTATATATGTATGGTGCATTTTCTTCTTTAATCCTGTATGTCTTAAAAATTTAACTTTTGCTTCTAGTGGTAGTGATTTTATTTAGGGTGACGACCATGATGGATCATTATAAGGATATACTACTAGGGTATGGTTAGGATAATTGGGTCGCGCAAGATACTTCCTATGCACATAAAGGGTGAGATTGAGACTTTTCAAACCAAGTTATCCCCAAAGATTAATTCCCAAGTATTTACACAAGAGGGTCTTCCCTATTGATGTATTCCATATCGTATCCTTAAAAATACTTTTATGCATATGATGCATGTTGTTGGTTTTCCGAGCAAGCGCACCCAAGCCTCTGTAGTATAGTCAAAAGGTTGGCGATCCTCAAGGACTTGTGAAGTAGATTTTGATTTCTATTACACTAATTGTTACTTGTAATTTCAAAATATGAGTATTCACACATGTTAATTAATTGAGATGAGTAGTGATTTAAATTTAAGTAACCAAAAGTCAGATTAGATTTAAGAAAAATAGATATGAGAAACAGTTGGGATTAGATTTCATCAATCTCGCTCCTATGCATTCCTATTGATTATTTCAAATGATTCCATTACTCATGGCCACTGAGTTCTCTATATCCATTCAGACCCAATTCCTTGGCATAAGAAATTCTAAGATATTTAACTCAATGAATGATTCCTCACTTCATTCAGTTAAATATCTCGCATTAAGAGTCAGAACTTATTACAACTATTAATTCCAAAATCATTCTTGACTTTCGAAACTAATAGGTGATTTGTTCCAAGTCTAGATTCAGAAAATGTTTTCCAACCAAATTCTAAATCTGAGATCAAAGATAAATGATCAATTTATCAAAGCATTAAGAACAGAAAATAAATCACTGACATTGAGTAATAGATGAGATATAAATATATGAATCAAAGAGGAATACAAAGGAGTTCGATGATTACATCAATCCCAACCCTAGAGCTTTAGCTCTCCATGGTACAAGAAATCACAAAATAACAAGAAGAAAGGTAGAAGAAAGAGATCCTCTGAAGAATCGGGTTCCCACGAGCTCCAAAGTACTCTGTTTCCCTTTTCCTCTCTGTTCTTCTCTTCATGCAACTCGTGATCCCCAGTTTTCTCTCTCCTCTGCCCTTTTATAGGTGTTGGAATTAAAATAGAGTAGGCAGGAAAGAGAAGGAACCGTTCAATGCCTTGAAAGGGCTGAGCGGTTTGGAGAATTCTTCAACATGAAGTAATCTGAAGGGTTGAGCCCTCAAATCTGCTAAGCACCTGTGATGATTCTTCACCATTAAGCAAGCAAAAGGGCTAGGCACTTTAGATCCATTGAGCACCTAGGAGGCAGAGAGCACTCATTCTTCCAGGGCCAAAACCGCTCAGCGCTTGGGAGTGGCTGAGCGCCTCTCCTTTGGTGCACTTGTTGAGCTCTCTGGCTTGAAAGCGCTCAGACCTTTTGAAGGGCTGAGCCGTTTGCCTCTAGACTTCAAAACCTACAAAATAAACACAAAATCTGATAAAAAAACTCATCACTCCCTGTAATAATGTAAATTAAGAGTCCCTATTTGATTCTAAGTATATATTGACCAAAATTATATCAATATGTACAAAAATTGTGCTAGATAAGTGTCTCAAATTTATATTTCATCAGACTAGTTAGACACTTATCATATGTCAAGCAAACTCAATACCTTATCATATTACAACATTACATTCTCATGATTATATTTTAATTCATTTCATTTCAGAACCACATCATGGCTAAGCCTTGCTTAGCCTTCCCGAGCAATGTATTCCATATCATACCCCTTAAAAATACTTTTATGCATATGACGCATGTCGAACAGACTTAACCCATCATATTACAACAATACATTCTCATGATTGTATCTAAATTCATTTCTTTTCATAACCACACCATGGCTAAGCCTTGTTCAAACTTCTCATTATATCAAGATCCTAGGTAACACATCATTCGATCCATATACATGATTCATACATAAGTATCATACATTGTATCTCAAATTGATAAATATGACTCATCTCAAGTAATAGGGGTGATAAAAAGAAGAAAAGATAAGAAAATAATGAGAAAAAGAAGTATCAGCATGAGTCACTACCGTAACTCGCGAATCACGATCGTGACTCAAGGATGATGGTTATGAATCACAAATCACGATCGTGATTGAGTCAAGGATCATGACCATGACTCACGGATCACGACCATGACTCAAGGATCACAGTCGTGACTCATCAATCACACCTGTAACAGAATTTGATAGTGCAATTTTTGACTCTTAGGACTCTAAAACTCATCCCATCACCATAATTCATCAAAAGAGACCATCCAATTGGTAAAAGCTTTCCAAGTCATGTAATAAACATTTTAAAAAAACATTATTCATGCATACAATTACATACTCAAGAAATCTCCTCATACAACCTTCAATGCATTCCTTTAGGGTTGCCAGAAACACCAAAACATAGAATTTCAAACCAACTTCAAAAATTACCGACACATACATAAAATTTAGATCAAATAAAATATACAAGGAGAAACAAAAAAGATAAGGACACATTTGGGAAAACTCCTCATACTTAGACATATAATAGAGATAGGATTGGGGGTTAATACCACTACCCAACATACAATCTCATACTCAGAATGAGGTTTCTCACTTTCCCTTACCTTGATAAGCATTAGATGACGATCTTGCAACTCTAATGTGGTTTCCTTCTCTTTCGGGTTTTCTAAACTCTGAAACCCTAAACCCTAAACCCTAAACGTGTAAGCATACAAAAGAGCATAAAAAGAAATTGATCAGAAAATCTTTTTTAAAAAAAACATAACTCTCCCTTAATCCATTAGTTAAAATAATTAATTATAGTTACCAAAAATCCTTCCCTCAATCAATTAATAAATAAATAAATAATGAAACACTTAATTATAAAACCTTATAATATATACATATTTATATAAAAATAATTAAAATACTCGTTAAAACCAACATAATTATTTATAACAAAATATAATAATTAATAATAAAGCATATATTTTCAATAAGAAAAATAGGGTGATACATATACTTGCAAAAATTATGCAGATATGAGTGTAGGTACTATAATACCCAATCTCACCCCACATATGTTATATATTAATGTAATTATATAAATAATATATATATATATATGAAAACTAATTATAGATTTTAATTTTAAGACTAATATTACAAGTTTCTAACAATATAAAGAAATAATATAAAAAAAAACTATTAATTTAATCTTATCACCTTCATGATTTTTGAAAACATATGTTTGCCTTCATTAAAGGAGTGAGAACTTGAAGGAGAAATTCTTGGAAGTTTTTAATTGTGTAATTGAATTATTTTCTGAGACACAACAATCAATGTTTTCTTCTTTTTGATGTGTAAAATAAAGCTCCCTTTGCAGCAATGGAAAAATTGTCCAATAATTGAGACTATTAGAATTATGACTTTAAAAATGGTTGCGAGATAAATATTGGTATTGTTAGTCAAGTAGCCTCGTATAATTTAAGAGAGGGGTGAATTAAGTTATCTAATTTTTCTTCTCTTTATAAGTTTTTCTAACTTCTTTCTTATAAATTCAATATCATAAACAAATTGTATGTAATGATGCAAAAACTTCACAACAAAATTAAAAGTATAGGGAAAGAGAATTGCAAACTTGATTTTATACTGGTTCGGCCAACCTTGCTACATCCAGTCCTCAAGTCTCCCACTTGAGATTTTCACTATGCTTGTAACTTTTACAAGATTCAAATTCTCCAACACCTAGGAATTCTCTTTCCTCGTGTTGAGAATCACAAACCAACAAGAAGAACAACACTTTCTCCTTTACAGATCAATAGATGATTTGAATAAAGTAGAACAACTCTCTTTTGAAGAGTGGATTTTACACTTTGTTGATTTAGTAGAACTCTTTAGAAAATGTTTGCAAAATGATTTTGGCCAAGTGATTTGTAAAGATAATTTTCACAATAGATTTCGTAACCTTTCTCTGAAAAATTATTGGTATTTATAGATAATTGTTTCTTAGGTTATGACTTTTCATGAAGAGTTGTGACTTTCTAAATTTTTTCAGAAAATAGCCTCTGGTAATCGATTACAAGACTTGGTAATCGATTACAACGGTTTGATTTTAAAATGTTTGGAACGTTGTATAATTTAAATTCAAAATTTGAAATTTTATCTTCTGATAATCGATTATAGGAATGGGTAATCAATTACCAGAGCACGTTTTAATAAGTAAATTTTGAATATATAAGTTTCATCATCTGGTAATCGATTACATGTACTGGTAATCGATTACCAGACTCTTAAAACAAAAATTAGCTTATTAAAACTTAAGATATAGAAAACTTCTATTTTCAAAACCTTATTTATATAAAAAAATTATATTTGGGTTTTCTTGAAATTCTTTATTTTAAATGGCCAAGAATCTTATGCAATATTTTTAAAGAATTCTTTTTACATATAAAGCTAGGTTGACAAGACTTATCTAGAAATTACTTTGAGATTTTTGTTTCTTGATCACCTTGCTTTATCTTGACCTCTTTGTTTTCTACAATTTCTTTGGCATCATCAAAATCTTTTACATACGTTCTTCCACAGGTATGTTGTTCATGAAATTATGGGGATTGTTATTATTTTAGGTTAAAGATATATAAATTGATATTATTGGAGTATTTGCATCTTCAATTTAGATTAATAGTATTAAGGAATTGTGCTACTCATTGTTTAAAGAGTATCAAGCTAAGGCTAAGGGAATAGTGGAAAGTTCAACTTCACACACAAATGATATTGATTCAAACTTCGACAATCTAAATGCTAGTTTTCCTGATTATTATGACTCATTTGTGAATGATATAATTGAGACACAAACAAAGTCTGAAATTGATCTCTACTTAGAAGATAAAATTTGCCAATTGCTAATTTTGACATGCTTGGATAGTAGAAAATAAATGATATCAAGTATTCAATTTTTCAAAAAATTGTGCGCTAAGAATGTTTTGAGAACCCCAAATCTCAATTTCAATTGTTGTTTTAGAATATATACGCTTTTAGAATGATAGGTAGGTTGTGAATCTTCATCGTTTTAGATTTTCTGAGTTTATATTGGAGAACTTATATGTTCATAAAGTTGACTAAAACATAAACAAAAAGGTAATGAACATTGTAATATTTTATTTATGAATTAAAATTTTATCTTGTAATAGTATTTTAATCAATGCAATGCAAATTCATGTTTATTATATATAATATAATTAAAATTTATAATAAAATATATATAAATAAATATTATATTTAAATATATATATATATATATATATATATATTTGAAATTAGCATACATAAATACTTTTAAATATAAATTATATTTTAGATTTATTATAAATAATTTGTATTGTAACAAAAATGTGTATTTATAGTCAATGACGGATCCATAAATTTTAGATAGTGGGGGCAATACTTATTTATATATTTGTAGTATTAAAATTTTTACATATATAACTTTTAAAAGCATAAATATATTATCATAATAATTTTTTACAAGTTTTTATATTTACGATTACAAGTAAATATGAAAATAAATTAGGTTAGACTAAATTTTATTATAATTTAATAAGTTTGAAACTAACTTTTTCTAAAAATATATATCATAAGTATGACTTATTTATCTATCATATACATTTTTTTTAAATTTTTAGTTAGAACTACAATCCTAAAGACCTACTTTATAATAATTCAACACTATTAAAAATATAAAATAAATATGTTAAATTTTATAAAATCAAGTTTAATTTATTTATGATATAAACATATTTTTAATATCTAATACGTATTTTTAGATGATAATTTATTTTAATATATATTTTATAATAAAAATTCTAAATGGAACATAAATCTTTCGATTTTTCTTATTTTGATTTTTTTTAATCAATATATGCAATAAATAGAAAACACAAAAGGTAAACATGCATACTGCAAATTTTATTTTATCAAAAATTAATTTTTTTTAATATATTACATTATATATGTGAGTATTAATATATATATATATATATATATATATATATATATATATTATAATTAAATCTTTTAAGAAAATTGATTTGTTATTAAAGAGTATTTTTTATCACATAAGAGAATTAATCTTCTTCAAAAATTTGACAGACATCAAATAAATAAATCTCTTCTACGAATCTATATTTTATACATATAATAATTTAAACATATAAATTTATTTTATTGAAATATAATTTTTATTTTTAAAATATTTTTTAAAAATAAAAATTATGTATGTGTGAAATAGTAGTGGGGGCAAGGGCCCCACTGGTCTCAACGTGGATCCGTCACTGTTTATAGTTACTGATAATTTATTCTAAAATATTAATATTTAATCCGTAAATAAGTATGATAACTAAAAATCGAATTAGATAAGAAGTTAAAAAAATCTTTACAAACCCTCTCAATGAAGAAAAATTCACAAAAACACTCACATACAAGATAGAAGTTCATGTTTAATATATAGGGGTTAATTTCTAGGTCTAATTATTGTTTTAGATTATCTAATCTTTGGTCTAGTCATGTTCTAGTTTTTTTTTTTGTATTAATGGACTAAAACATTATATAGATTTGGGAGATAAGCATTTGCAAAAATATGGATAATCTTATAAGTGTCAAAGTGAGTCTAATTCAGTGGGTCAACCTAACTCACCACGAGTTTGGACTAAGTCGGGTTAGAAAAAAAATGTATTGATTTGGACTAAATTTCAACTCAAATCATTGAACCCGTCAGTTAAATGGGTTCCAGTTGAGGTGAGTCAAGTTGGTCGATTTAACCGACTAAAATAAAAAAAAATTATGTTTATGTTTTTATGTGATTGTCATTTAAATTTTTTATTATTAATATTCTATTTTTTATTTATATTTGAATCAATAATAAACTTGATTTCTTGATAGAAAAATTACAACTCTTTATCTTATTTATTATAAAAAAAAAGGTACTTGTGATTAATAATTTTTTTTTATTTTAATAAATTTGGTGAGTCGCCCCACCTAATCCATCAATAAATGGTAGGTTGAGCTAAGTTGAGATTTTCCTATCTCTCTAAAAATGACACGAGTTGGATTGATTTGTTTAAAACACTAATCATGGTGAATCAACTTGTATAAGTTGAGTTGACTCACTTTGACACTTCATAATGATTTTGATGATGAAGTGAAACATTTTATCTATTTTGTACTTTTTAAAATTTATAATATATAATTATAAATTAATCGAATTCAATATTTATGTTTTGACAAGTGTTGGAGAAAATAAGAGTAAGCTTAAGTTTATTAAGAGCTTTTGTTAAAGTTTCAAATATTAATTTTAATAATTGTTATGTTGGATATTTGTCTTTGTAATGCATGTTTATTTATTACTTGAGCTTCTTCTTCTTCTTTTTTTTATTTTTTATACTGTTATTACTTGAGTTTGAAAACACCAATGTTTTATTTGCTTGTTTTTATATTTTGTGTTTGTTTTTAAGATTATGTTTAAATTATTTAAGAATGAATTGTTAATATAATTGTAATAATTGTGTTAATTATTTTTTTATTGGTTTATTAACATTAACCTTGTATAAATAAATTGTGGGTTGTAGACTAATAAGTAGGGTCGGTCTTGACATTTGTGTACTTAAAGTGGTATAGTAGATAAGATCTCCTTATATATAAATATTTTCAAATTTAAATATGTATTATATATATAAAAAAAATAAACATGTAATTTTAATAAATAAATTTTTTTTACACGATGTAAACAAGATTTTAACAAATCTTTAAAAATATGTATTATTTTTTTAATAAATACCTATATTATTTTTTATCATCAACAAAATACATTCTCTCAAATTTCAACAGTGTCCATCTCTTACAAAATAAAACACACAATTTATCATAAAGATATCTTATAATTTGGTACATGAAAAGTGTAATCCTTTTTTAAGTTTTATGTCTTTTATATAAAAAAAAATATTGTATTTGCTATCACAAATTTAGAAAATGATGAAATTTTCTTTAATGTTTTAGAAAAAACCTAAAGGTTTAATTTATTAAAAATTTATAAATTGTGGTTAATTAATTAAAAATTGAACAAGAGAAAAAAATAACATTGAAAGTGATTTTTGTTTTGAAAAATTAGAGATGTATTTTTATTTTTGGGTCCTTGCTAATGATAAGCCTAGGAAAATTGTCCCTCTTTCCAATCTTTACTGTCAGCCCTATCAACATATCGTTGGCCCAAATAGTATTGGACTCGATCTTCTTAAATAAGATTTCAAATTTAAATTTTGTATATAAAAAAAAATTGTTAGAAGATAAAACTCAACTAAAAGTGATTAATTAAATTCTTCAACAAAAATTAATAATCAACGAAACCAATAAATATTTTATATCAATAATATAAATATTAACCTTATTAATCATACAATATAAAACTAAACAAACATTATTTTTAAACATAAACAAACCAAACAAATACTATAAAATCCTTCTCGGACTCCTCGTTAACCAACCTTGCCAACGTTGATATATACTCTTGAACCTTTTTGGGAATTGGTTGTGATCCTATGTAATGTAGTAATGTAGGCAGCAATTGTTGCCATTACATTGAAAAGTGGCAACCTTGAGTGTTACGTCCCTGGATAGTATAAGAGACATACATAAGTAAGACTTAGGTTACAACCATAATTGTCAAACCAAACATGATAATTATTATTATTTATAAATCCTTGACATTCTACACAAATTTTACCTAGTGACATTTTCTAAAATGGAATTAATCATAATTTCATATCCTAATATAGGCACTATGAATGATGTTAGTTCATAATATTTTTTATACAAACCATATTTTGTTTTAGTCATATAAAATTATTATCGATGACAAAAATTTCCTTTCAAATATTTAACACAATTATATACTTAAAATTCAAACTCAAAATTATTAACAAAACTGAAACAATTCTATATCAATTAATCATCATACTCATAAAATTGGTTTATGATATTAAAATAAAGTAATTAGTCTTGATTAGTTTTGTGTAACTAACTTCTCCTTTGACATCGAGAAAAGATCATTTTTAACGTTAACAATTAATTAATTTTATTCTTTTTTTAGATGACCAATTAATTTAATTCATAATTAGTATTTGTGCAATATACAAATGATTTTTAATTTATATAATATAAATTTATAATTAATAACTTTTTTAAATATATAATTTATATGATAATTAAATTTTATAATAAAAAATGTTTTCATTATATAATTATGTTTTAAATTTATAATAAATAATTTATATTTAGATTCAAGATTATTTGTAATTAACTTTTGTTAAGATCTTGTAAATTTAAATGTTGAAATTTAATTTAAAATAAAATAAAATAATAAAAAAAAATGAAATTGGTAAAAAAAATATCCTAAAGACACACATACAAAAAACACTCATTAAAAAATAATCCCTAAAACACTTTCAGGTAAGACAGTTATTCTAATTTACATAAAAAGAATTCAAATGTACCAATTAATTTAGTCCCTCGCCTTAAAGATCAAATTAACTAAAAGTAGTTAAATTTCAAAAAAGACTAAATTGACTGATTTATAATGTAAGAAATTAATTTGACTAGTGCAAATTTCAGGAATCCAATTGATTACAATTATCAATATCAAGAACCAAATTTGCTTTTATATAATGTCATGGATTAAACTAATAAAGGAAAGCCGATTTCAGGACGAAATTGACGTTTTAATCGATCAAAATATTACTGAATCGCATTTCAGTTTCTCTTTAACCAGACAAATATATCGCATTGTACCATTCTCAACAAGTACAATCTACTAGTGAAGGGCACAAAATTCACTATTCGCTAAGGTTGCAAACTCGAAGATACGGATTATCGAACATAACATATCTGGACCAGTACGATTTATATTTGGAAACAGCAAGATTCAACCACGGCTTGTAGTTTCCATTGTAGTGAATGACAGCGGCATTTTCTATCTCTGTTAGGTTCAGAGCTGGGTCATAGCCAAGTCCCAAAACATGCCAGCCTCGATCTAACGGATAGGTCAGATTATAAAAGGTGATTAATCCCGGGGGTAAGGTCCCAAGCTTCCAGAGGGTTCTATCCTCATTCTGCAACCGATTATTTCTACATCAGATAAGACACTACTATCTACATGCACAAAACACTAAACATGGCTTTACGGTATTTGGAATTTGGGATGATACACACATAGTAATCTTCAGGTAACCAATTTCATAAAATGATATTCAGATGAATATAGAAGTTGAAAATATTAAGATATCTTTGGGTAACTACCAAATAAGGAATAAGATTAGTAAATTTTACCATATCTTGCCACCGATGATAGATACCAGTGATGTTTCGTTTCTTCCACTCCTTCAAGTCAAAAATATTCATACCAAATGCCCAGCCACACGCCTCAGGACTGAAGTTATTGGAAATCAGTGGATTACTAAAGTTTAGGTATTTATCAAACCTATGGAAGCTCTCCTTGCATGTCTCTACAGCACCATTCACCATACCTTTCAAATCAATTGACCAAAGAGGTGTCAAATCTTTCTGCACTACAATGTCATCATCCAAGAATAGAATTCTGTTTAATTTTGGATAAACTTCAGGAAGGTAGAACCTTAGGTGATTTAGCATTGACAAATATTTAGGATTTCTATATTTTAGATTGTCAGAACCAACAGAGAGGGAGGAAGGATGATTAGCTTTAAAGTAATATTCCTTTATTCTTGCCGATTCAAGTTGACGTAGAACTGAACAATATGAGGAATTCAGCCACTTGAAATCATCAATATTCTGAACTTCAATGGTTGCTTTAGAAGGAGGGTTGACGAGAAACCACATTCTCATTGATGCAAAATTCAGTTTATCCGTCACTATATGGAAAACATGCTTCTCAGGTTCCTTTGCATTCTGCACAGTAGAATTAACAACCACAGATGTAGCCAATACATTATCAGAAAAGATAGCATAGTGGTAAAGAGATGGATCTTCAGCCTTTTCTTTGTCAAGATTTCCTTTCTTATGATAGCCCTGCAGGTAATAATCCGCTGCAAGTTGTAGGGGAAGGCAATGCAATGGTCTAGGCACAGTTTTTGCAGCCAGCTGAATCAAGAATGCACTTCTTTTCTTCTGTATATTCACTCTATCTTCGGTTGATTGAAGCATCACCCTGAACTTCCTTGCCACCAAAAGGCAGTCATAAAGTTGGTCCTTTGCTATGGAAAGAACATGACCCATAGATTTTGCTCGATCAAGTGCTCTAGCAAATGCAATAAATAGAAACCTTGCATGAAAACTGAAAAAACCTGATAAGCCAGAGAAACAAGACCAAAGAAATACAAAAATACCCAAGGTGAAGCTCGATATCAGAACTGGCTTCTCCTATAGCTTGTTGACTATCTCTGGAGTGTTTGACAAGAGCTTCGTATAGAACAGTTTTGTTCTTGGACTTTGCAATGTTGGCATATGCTTTGGCCATTATTATTTGATCTCGCATGAGTTTCAGAGTTGAATCAGAATTTGGGTTTTCATATTCTCTCCTCCATATACTATACTTTCCCTTGATAGTGGTATCAAATCCTTCAGAGCGTTCAATTGCTGCTGATACAATGTGATTGTCGGTTTCTTTGTCTTCTTGAATAAGTTCCGATGCACGAGCTTTCCGTCTTTCTTGCCGCATTATCTAAGATATTAAAAAGAAAAACAAATGAACAGGGAGCACAGAAAATGAAACAAACACTCTTCAGCTTATCTCTATCCCTGGTGAGGTTAGCCATTATTTTTCTGAGGGGACCAATCACAATGACACAATATTCAAGGAACCAAACATGAAGAAAAAGTGTTAAAAAAAAATGTGATCAAATTTTAAAGAGACACTACAAGTAAAATTATAAAATTTGACTATAAAACAATATAACAATTTATATATTATTAGTATGAGAAGTGCCATCCCAGTCCCTATTATTTTTGTTTGGTTAAGTAGTGAAAGACAAATTTAGATAATTACCTGACGCTTGATCTTCATTGGCGTCATTGATGAGGAACGGGGAATGTCAATTTTGTTTTCTTCAGGATAATGTTCATCTGTGGAGTGCTTGCCATTGTCTTCAAATCTTGAGTCAGTTTGAAATGATTCCATCAATTCCTGGATAATGAATATTGACATGCAGTGAGTGATCATAAAATTAAATGTATTGTAATAGTTTGTTGAGGGGTAAATCATATGCAAGAAGGATCGAAGAGGGGAGCAAAACACAAAGTACATAACAACAACAAAGTTTCATCCCACTAAGTGAGGTTGACTATATGGATTGCATAATGATATTCAGCTCCGTCAAAACCAAAGCTTCAGGAATATAAAATCTCTCTTGACAACTGTATGTGAATGTATTGAAAAAGAGCAGTTACTAAACTGACTTGGGTGTGTTAATTAGTTAGTTAATTAGTTTTGATCAGTTAGTTAGAACTGTCATCATGACAGCTTATGCTATATATTGTGGTTCTGCTCCACTATCATTGTGTGATATTCAGTTGTAATAAAATCAGTTACAGAAACTATATTCAGTTTCTTTCTCTCTCTTTTGTTTCTCTCTTTTTTAACATGGTATCTATCTACAGTGGCCGAATCATCTCTACTACACTCTTCCTCTGCACCAATCACGTTTGCACACACAAGATGAATTTCCTCATATGGCGTCAACAAGTTGAACCCTGGCCCTAATTCTCATCTTTAAACCAAACCTACAAATTAGCCAAATTACTTCTCACAAGAAATTGATACACAAATGAATGTGGGGAGAAACACCTATAATAGCCGTGGAGGTTGCTCGGACATGGTGGCGATGGAAGATACTCAAGCTTTCAATGTCAAGTCTACTATGAAATTGGTCATATTGCTGCATATTGTTATCATCAGTTTGATCAAAGTTATCAACATTCGATGTCCTATAATTTTCAAGGAAACTACTCTCAGAATCCTAGCTATTCATTCAACACTAATGCAGGATTACAAAATCAGTTTGGTCAACAACAACAGACCTCCATGGTCCATGGTCCCTAGCTTCAGCAATCAATGGAATTGGAACACCAAGCCTATTGCTCCTCAGCATCCAAGTGCCATGGTGACCAATACAAGTTCCACTACCAACATTACAAACTGGTTCCCAAATTCTAGTGCTTCATTTCATGTGACAGGAGAACAACAAAATATTCAGCAGATGAATCCTTTTGAAGGACCAAATCAGATATTCATTGTTAATGGTCAAGGTTTGCCTATTCATTCTTCTAGTTCATCTTTCTTTATCTCTCAAAATAATCCTAAAGTAACCTTAGCCCTACATAATCTTTTGCATGTTCCTCATATTACAAAAAATCTAATATGTGTTAACAAATTTGCCAAAGATAATTCTATAACTTTTGAATTTCACTATACTCATTGCTTGGTTAAATCTCAGGTCATCAATGAAGTGCTAGTGCAAGGCAATATGGGATCTAATTGTCTGTAGTGCTTGCCTAATCTACAGCTTCAAGCTTGGTCTGTAGTGCTTTCCTAATCTACAGCTTCAAGCTACTCCAAGCAACTCTTCAACATACTTAGTCTCTAATAATTCCAATACTGTAAATTTTGATGTTGATGAATTGAATAATTTGTTGATGAATTGAATAATGTCAAGACTAGATCTTATGTCTTATGGCATGCTCGGTTAGGTCATCCAAATTCTCAAGTTCAAAAGATTGTTTACAACAATGTAATATTCATGTTTTGAATAAAATTGATGCTTTCTTTTGTTTTGCTTGTTGCATAGGCAAAGCATATCGTTTGCCTTCTTCTTTATCTGAATCGATGTACAATAATCCCTTAGAATTAGTGTACACTTGTGGGGACCAGCCCCTATACAGTCCTCAAATAACTATAAATACTACCCAAGTTTTGTTGATGCTTACTCACGCTTTACATGGATCTATTTACTTCAAAACAAATATGACACCTTCACCATTTTTAAATAGTTTAAAACGATGGCTGAGTTACAATTTAATACTTCTCTAAAAAGTTTACAAGCTAATTGGGATGGTGAATTCAGGCCTTTATCCAAATACCTAAAAGATCTAGGTGTTAATCATAAGGTCATATGCCCTCACACTCATCATCAAAATGGGGTAATTGAGAGGAAATATAGACATATAATAGAGCTTGGCTTAACTCTTCTTAGCCATGCTTCTCTTGCACTAAAGTTCTGGGATTCGACTTTCACTCCTATTGTTTATCTCATCAATAGGCTTCCAATTGCTTCACTCAAGTTTGTTGTTCCATATACTGTTCTATTCAAACAGAACCCAGACTATAAATTTCTAAAAACTTTTGGTTGTGCATGTTTTCCTCTTCTCAGACCATATAGTAATCACAAACTAAATTTCAGATCACATAAGTGTATGTTTCTAGGGTACTCCACTTCTCACAAAGATATAAATGCCTTTCTCCTACTGGCAAAGTTTTTGTTTCCAAGGATGTAGTGTTTAATGAGTATCAGTTTCCTTACTGTTATTTCCCTCATCTATAAATCAATCATTAGAAATATCAAACCACTCTCAACTTGTGGTATCAACTTTCATTCCAATCACTCAACATTTGTCTCCACAAATCATTGTACACAATTCTAGTCCTTCCATTGTCCCAGTCAATTCCAGTCCTAGTCCTTCACTTGTTAACTCAGATTCATCTCTGTCCACAACTCCTACTCAGTCTTCCCCTCTTGTCCAATCACAATATTCATCCCATGCAAACCAGGTCCAAATCTAGTTTTTATCGGTCCAGGTTACATTCCTCTATTTTTCTAACTCAGTGTGAACCAAAGAATGTTAAACAAGCCTTGAAGGATCCTAAGTGACTTGAGGCCATTAAACAAGAATATTATGCTCTTCTTCGAAATAATACATGGACTCTTGTTCATTTGCCTCCTAACAGGAAAGCCATAGGCTGCAAACGGGTATCCAGAGTTAAAGAGAATCTTGAAGGGTCTGTGAACTAAAGCTAGATTAGTGGCTGAGGGTTTCATTAACAACCTGATTTTGACTTTAATGAAACCTTTTCACTAGTCATTAAACCAATTAATATCAAAATGATTCTCACTCTAGCTATCTCAAATCATTGGGATACTTGAATATTGAAGGAGATTGGTAAAAAAGTGTCTCCCTTACATTGATCTGTATATTTCTATTATATATATAGAGTGATGATGTTTAGAAAATACAAAAAGTTGAAGAGGCTAAAAAGCCTAAGCTATCACATCAAGAAAAATACAATAAAAAAGTACAACAAAACATTTAAATATTAAGAAGCTTTCTAAACAAGGTATTCTAATGCTCCCCCTCAAGTTGGTGCACACAAATTATATGCACCAAGCTTGGAACATAAAAATTGAATTCGAGGCCCCCTTAATGACCTAGTCATAACATCTGCAACTTGTTCACTGGAATTGACAAATTCAATAATGATTTCCTTGGACAACAACTCTCTCACAAAATTCTATGTGCTTGGTTCTCTCGTGAAATACTAAATTGGAAGCAATGTGAAGTGCGGCTTCATTATCACAATACAATTTTGTTGGATGATCCTCACAAAATCTTAACTCTTGAATAAGTTGCTTAATCCATACAAATTCACAAGTAATCAAGGCCATAGCTCGATATCCAGCTTCAGCACTAGATCGAACAACAACATTTTGTTTCTTACTCTTTCAAGAAATGAGATTTCCACCAAGGAATACACAATATCTAGTAGTAGAACGCCTATCTATAGGACAACCTGCTGAATCAACATCACAGTATCCAGAAATTCATCTATCTCCTTTGTCCTCATACAATAATCATTGTCTCGGAGCCTTTGTCTGCATGAACTGACTAACAATCCCTACTGCAAAAGAGAGATCAAGTCTTGTGATTGTAAGACAAATGAGTTTCCCAACCAATCTTCTATATCTCTCCGGATCTGAGAACGGTTCACCTTGATCAGCCATTAACTTATAGTTAGCATCTATAGGACTATCAATGGGCTTGCAACAAGTCATGCCTGTTTCCTCCAAGATGTCTAAAGCATACTTCCTTTGTGAGATCACAATGCCTTCCTTTCATTGGACGACCTCGATACCAAGAAAATATATTAGACGTCCCAGATTTTTGGTCTGAAAATGGCTAAACAAATGTTTCTTCAATTCAAAGATTGTAGCTACATTGTTCCCTATAATCACTATGTCATCCACAAACAATCAGATAAACACACCTTCTAGGAGAAGTATGACATAGAAAACTGAGTGGCCTGCTTCACTTCTTTTATGCCCAAAGTCCTGCAGTACAACATGATTAAATTTTCCAAACCAAGCCCGAGGAGATTTTTGAGGCCATAAAGAGACCTTCGCAATTTACAAACTAAACCAAACTCTCCCTGAGCAACAAATCCAGGAGGTTGAAACTAAAGTTCTATTCTTTTCCCACAAAGCAAATATATCGAGATCTTCTAGAAAGGACAAATATGCTTGAACCTAAAGTTATTTCATCACCTATGGTGTCATCATGCAAGTTATCTAAGCATGGTTCTAACACTCTAACTGATTCTATCTTCTAAAAGTTAGTTGTTGATAAAAAAGATATCAAGTCAACATTATGTTGTAACTGTTATAGTTTGTTATCTCAATGTCAATGAGTTGGCAATATAGTTGTTATTCTCTAAGTTAGTTTAATTGCCTTCTTTGCTTATATATAAATACTCTTGATTTGTGTTTCATAAGATAATAGATTCATATTCCAGATTCAATCCTTTCTCTTCTTTGATTGTTCTCTTACAGTTGGAGCACTTCAATATGCAACCATAACCAAACCTGAACTCAGTTTTGTTGTGAATAAGGTCCGCCAATTTAAGGCTAATCCTCTTGAAAGTCACTGGAATGTAGTCAAGAGAATTTTAAGATATCTCAAGGGTATGTTGTCCTATGGTCTACATCTTCAACTAGCAAGTATTCATCAGCCTTTTTCAATCCATGCCTTTAATGATGCTGACTAAGTACTTGATCCTGGTGACAAAAGTTCAACATCTAGTGCAGCGATTTTCCTTGGGCCTAATCTGATATCTTGGTGATCTAGAAAACAATCAGTTGTGGCCAGGTCTAGTACTAAAGTTGAGTAGAAAAGTCTAGTTCAGGCTACTGCTTATGGATTGAAACTCCAGTTCATGAAATGAGAGTCCCATTTTCCACTCCTACTATTTACTATGATAATATCTTGCTCACAATCCTATTCTACATGCGAGAACCAAGCATATGGAAATTAATCTTTTTCTTTGTTAGAGTAAAAGTTCTTGTCAAACAACTCACTGTTCAACACATCCCTGCACAAGAGCAATGGGTTGATGCTCTCCCTAAACCATTGTAGATTTTTAATTTTGAGAGACAAACTCAAAGTTGTTGAGTTTTCTTCTGCTACTCAACCAACTTAGGTTTGGGGGGGGGGGTGAATGTATTGTAAAAGAGCAATTACTAATCTGACTCAGATGTGTTAGTTAGTTAGTTTTGATCAATTAGAACTGTCATCATGACAGCTTGTGCATTATATAGTGGTTCTGCTCCATTATCATTGTGTGATATTCATTTGTAATAAAATCAATTACAGAAACTATATTCAATTTCTTTCTTTCTCTTTCTTAACACTGCCAAACTCCTTTTTGGTATCTCTCCTCTTTTTTACATAATTAAAAACCATGATATCTTTGGTCTTCTTAATGGTGCCTCTTGTGCTCTTCTTTGTACATGGCCAAATCACCTTAACCGATCTTTTGTCATCTTTTTATTAGTTGGTCTTACACCAATCTTTTCTTGTATATAACCATTCAAGGGGCATTTGGTACATGGAAAGTTTTTACTTTTCTGAGAATCTAAAGTTGAGAATGTTAGTTTCTCATATTTTTGTCATTTAAAAAATAACATTCCTAGGTAACATTGTTTTCGATAATGGTTTTTACATAAGTTTCCCAAAAAATTGTTCAAATGGGAGGTAGGAAACTAACGTTCCAGAGTTAAAAAATAATTTTAATGTGGTAAAAACGTCATGTTACTTTTATTTTCTTATTTAATGCATTAAAAATCTATGATTCCATGTCACATTTGTAAATATTTTCAGAAATATTTCTAACCAACCAAACAAATTTTTATCATTCCTAGGAATCATGATTCCCAAGATTTATGATTCCAAATATGAAAAAATTTGTCACATACCAAATGCTCCCTTGGTGTCCTATCCTTTTGTAAGGCCACACATTGTAAAGTGTTATCACAAAAAGCACCAAAGAGAAAAACAACAAAAACACAAATTTAACAAGGTTTGACACAACTTACCTACATCCATGGAAATGCTTCAATAGATATTTACTATCTCAAAATAAAGATAGCAAGTTTTCTAGACAAACTTGAAAAACCCTCCACAAGTAGTGTATCACCATACAATCCTAAGTCTCTCACTCGAGAGTTACAAGGAATGATTATACTCTCACTCACAAGAAACTCTCTCACATCTCTTTGGCTCATAGCTCTTCTGTTTGGGATTCTCCTCCCTTCACACGATCCCCTTCAACTTGGGATGGTGTCTTTTCTCTTCACAAGAACCTCCTTTTATAATAGTGTGGTGAATGGCTTCTCAAGACTCCTTGAATAAGCACAAGATTAAATGCTTCTTACATTTTCAAGAGTGACCGTTGAAATGTCCTCACAGGCATATCAATAGTATTCACCATTCCCTGGTCAATTTATTACATATTAAAATGTTCACTCGAATCAATGTTCGGTAACTTTGTAACTGAAATTCCCCCACAAGTTTATTTATGTTTTTGGGTAGATATTAAGGTCCTTCCATATTACAGCATTAACCTGAACTGAAGAAAAGTATGAAATCAAACTAAAGTACCTGGGAGCTCTTTTGAAATTCATTGTTTCCATTAGTAGGGTTTTCCCAAATCCAGGAATCAGATAAATCCCTCATTTTCAACCTTGCGAGTCGAACATGGCCAGAAGCATCGCTGTATGTTGCAATTATATCAATATCCTGCATAAAATAATTACTAACAATATAAGCATATTGGTAGGTCCACGCCTGTGGATTTAAATAATGATGTCCGGTAAAACCTTTTCATCGGGGTTTCTAGCTGTAGAAATATCTTGTTCCTGCTTGCACAGCAATAGCAACAAGGTCATAAATGGGGTAAGTTTGAATGGTGAAGTACATATTGATATGATGAACAGACCTTGTTGCGATGACATTGCTCGCAATCATGGAGGGCCAGAGAAGCTCTGTAGAAAAGAAGAAATCAGGTTTGGGAGGAAGGGAGGAGAAAAGCAAAGACGAAAAGAATGGAGTTGTTACTTTGTTGTTGAAAGGTCAGAAGAATGTACAGCACAAAACAAAAACAAAACCTGTGAACGTAATAGAAAGAGTTAATTATTAAGGATTGACAAAATTGAGAGAAGGAGAGCATAAACCCTAAAGATCCATACCGAAAAGACAAAAACAAGTAGAAGTGGAGGTGGAGATATTCCGGGATGAGTCTCCATGCCAATTGGGATTGAATCTTGGATCTTCAACCTTGTGATGATAATAACTAGTTACTTACTTTGTTACCTCGCAAAAGCAAATTGGGCTGCCCAGTCTAGGAGTCTCCGATCAGATTGCAAACGTATCCTCCTTCCTCATTCAAATTACCCCTTTTTTTTATTTGATTATTTTTCTTCATGCTTGATACTTCCTTTCTGCTCTACACTTTTTTTTTTAAGACTTCTACCTCTATTCTTCCCCGCCCCATAACCAAATAACTAAATATATAATTTTAAAGTTAAATTATACTTTCGTTCTTTAATTTCTTTTTAGATTTATTTTAGTTCGTTAACTTTTAAACAAATATTTTGTTAATTTATATTTAATATGAGTTTTTACTTAACAATCTTTAACATGAATTATTTCTCTTTTTAAAATAATAATTATTTTTAAATTTGTCACATAATTTCAATTATTTTTTACTAATCCAATACACAAGATTTTTCTGATTGAATTCATCATAAAATTTATTAAATCCAACTCATATTGGGACTTTAAAAAAAAGTTATAGAGTATAAAAATAATTAAAATTATATGAAAAATAAATTCTACTAGTAATACAAAAAAAAATTTGATAATTGGATTCATTAATGACTCTAATCATACAATTTTCACATCTTGAATTAATAAAAATAAATTATTAAAAAATTAAATATAATTTTAGTCTCTACAAAATAAACAAAATTTGATTTTATTCTCTATAAAAAGTTATTTTTTTATTTTTCTAAAATTTGAAATTATTGTTTTAGTCCATTTTTATGTAATTATTTTTAATTATTTATTTATTTATTAAAACAATTAAGTAAGATCTCAACCTACCACAATTAGTGATATCATATTAGTATGAAATATTTATAAATAAATATTATTTGTCTACTTTAATATCATCGTTATGAATTGAAAATAATGATTTATATTTTATAGAGATGAAAATTAAAGAAAAATATTTTATAGGAACTAAAATTAAAATTTATTTATTTTACAAGACTTAAATAAATAAATCTAGAAAAATAGGATAAATGATAAAAATATAATTTAGTTATTTAAAAATAAAGCTTAAATATATTTCCAGTTCTCCAAAAATAAAGTATTTTTTTTAATTCTCTCAAATTTTAAAATAAATCTTTTATTTCTATAATTTTTAAAAAATACTTTAGTGCCTATATTCAAAATAATTCATATTATTTGAAGTTATGTAATTTATGCTATATATATAAAAGAATATTTTATTTTCACTTTTCTTAAATCTAGTTTATATGTTTAAATGAGAATTTTAGAAATTTCAGAAATTTAAAATTCTAAAGATGTGAATTACTTTTATTTTAACTTTTATTATTCATTAAATGTCTTATTTTGATAAGTCAATTTAAATTTTTTAAAATTTTAAAATTTTAGTTTGGATAAGACAATTTAATTTCTTTTATAGATAAAATTTGAGGTTAAAAAATATATTGAAAACTTTTAAATTTAACTAAACCAATTATTAGTCAATTTTAAAACATTTAATATTTTTTTATAAATAATATTAGATAATATTTAATAATTAAAAAATAAATTTAAATATTCAATAATTAAAAAAATGATACTTTTATGTCAACTTTGAAAGAAAGAAGAGGGAGGTAGTAGAAAAATAAAAAGAATAATTTCAAATTTTTAGTTTTTAAAACAATTTGAAATTTTACAATTTTAAAGAATTTCACAAATATTTGAGTTTCAAATTTTTATAAATTTTCTATCTAAACAAAATGTTTTACATCAAAATATTTAATTTTTTAAAAAAAATTAAATTACTCTATTAAAATATATATGCTCCAAACACACTCCTTCATCTATATTCATTTAAAAAATTATTATTTTACTTTTATTTGTGATTATAACCAAAAATTCTCTTTTAGTACTACATATTATATTTTCTTTTTATTATAACTAGTATTTTAACACGTAATATATATATATATATATATATATATATATATTATATATATATAATTAAAATTTATAATAAGTTATATATATAAATAAATATTATGTTATATAAATTATATTTAAAATTAATATACATAAATATTTTTAACAAATAAATTATATTTTAGATTTATGATAGATTAGTTATATCATAATAAAAAAAAATTATTTATTAATAATATATTTTAAAATATTAATATTTAACTCGTAAGTAATTATAAAAAAAATAAAAAATAAAATAAATAAATTAAAAGCATTCTTACAAACCTGTTCATTAAAGAAAATTTTTTAAAATTACTCTAGCTTAAAATAAAAATTTATTTTTAATACACAAGAATTGATTATTATAATATTTATATAACTCACCACTTTGCTTATTTGTAATTTTTTATTTTTTACTTTTCATTTAAATAAAATACGTAGATATTATTTGTAAGATAAGTGAAAACTAAATTCTAAGAGTTAATGATATCTAACATTATTTAATTACATATAATATTATTTAGATTAAAATCTAATTTAATTTTATTTTTATTTTAAATTTTAGTTTAATTTCTTAAATATTTGTATTAAATCAAGTTGATTCTTTTCTTAATTTATCGCATTAATTTTTCTAAATTTAATAACATGTTACACAAATTGTGTAGATGTCATATAATTTAGACAAAGTTCATATCCTTATTTTGATTAAATAATAAATAATAAACTATTATATAAAAGATACTTGCACGTCATGAAGGTGAAGTCCCTCTCCATTTGTCATTCTAATTTATAATATTAGTGACTAAATTAATATCTTTTGAAATTATAAATATCGCAAATTAAAAACATAGTTAAACTTTAAAAAATAAAAAAAATAAAAAAAACCTATAAACTACGTCACACCACACAAATTAAATTAGGCTATTGGCCAGTCCTTTCTGGTTTGACAATTAAGTTGACCGGAGTTGCATTACATTACAGGTAGCTGAACACAAAAATTGTTCTTACATAATGAATCTCAGCAACCTGCTGTAGAGTAGCGTAGCAATTCATAATTTGTGCAAAAGCAAATGGCGAAAGTTTTCTGTGATTTTCGGTTTCTTCTCTTGGTTGCAGCTGGCGTCTTCATCTATATCCAGGTGTTGTCTGTCTCTCTAACCCTAACTATGTCTTTCCCACGGTACTCTTATTTTAACATGTCGTTTATACATGTTCAGATGAGGCTTTTCGCAACACAATCTGAATATGCTGATCGCCTGGCTGCAGCCGTAACTCAACTCCGCTTCTCATATTAATCTATATATTCTGTATTTCCGTAGCTACTATTTCGTAGGTCATCTATATCGTTGCTAATAATTGTTTCACAGATTGAAGCTGAAAACCATTGTACCAGTCAAATGCGATCACTGATTGATCAGATTAGCTTGCAACAAGGACGAATTGTTGCCCTAGAAGGTTTGCTTTTTATTAATTAATTGTGGAATATTCGTCTTACATTTATATCTGATTGCATGACTAGCTTGACCGCACTGAAATGTTCTCCTTTAGTCTACTCTATAATGCTGGATGAAAGTTTTCTAATACCTAATAATGATTCAAGTATTCAACAAAAGAAAAAATGACTAATGGATGTATGATGTATCTCTCTGCTTAGGCTATAGAAACTCTGTTATCTGGGGCATTAATTATCTCTGGTACGTTAACAATCCTGAATATTCAAGCTCATGAACTGATGGGTGGCCTGTGGTGACATTTACTGTGTAGTTGCTTGGTTGCGATTCCTGGACCTGCTGGTCTAGTAGTATTACCCAAAATTACTCTGGTATTGAGAATAGGGTGGGGAGGACGATCAGTGGAGCAAACCATATGTCAATTTGCTAGGCTCTGCGTTGATGTTAATCAAATTAAACCTTTGCTAGTCTTGTTCATAGTCAGAGGGAGGAGGTTCGGGATGGACTTATTCAATTAAATTAAATACAAGAATTACATCTAAATTAAGAAAATGAGCATAATTAATTGTTCAGCCCAAAAACTAAGTAATCCACGTAAATAAAGTCTAGCCCACAGATGCATCTTTAATATTGGGTGTTGACCTTTCCAAATTATTGTCTTTAAGTTGGTTGAGATTATCTTCAAGGCGTACAAACGTGACATTTCTTGGATTGGACTTTATGATACATGAATCTTCTTTAACTTGCACCTCCATGACCATGCTTTAAAAAACCTCTTTAATTCTTTTAGCTCTTGTTGTAATCAATGGCCATCAATCCATTGCAAAGGATTGATATTATTGGACCTTGATAGATTCATATCAACTTAGGATTAAAAGTCTGTCCCTCATTAACCAGTTTTTTCTAGTGAAGATTTGACAAAGTGTTATGGCTCGGACTCTTGGTGTGCAATGATTGACTGGTGGAAGTTATGAAAGGGAACTGTGGAAGGGCCTTAGATCTCCTAACTTCTTTTACAGTCAAACAAACATATTCCATGACTTGGAAATTGTAAAGGTATGACCCTTGTGTGGAGTAAAATGTCAAATAGAATATGATGTGATACGGGGAACAGAAGTAGAGCAAGGATGTGGGGGGTTGACCAGATGAGTAGATTAATCATGAACTTAGACATCATGTTTTTGGTGCCACATAATGGCTTGAATACTAATGAGAGAAGGAGAAGGTGGGCAATAGTGGACCCAAACTGTCTCATGTATTCCTGTAAAGCTGAGGCTATTTTCGCATGTTTTAAGGAACTGCCCTATGGTTATTGATGTTTGGAATAGGTTGGTTGAGCCCCATGAAAGATGTTAGTTTTTATCAAGGAGGGTTGAGAGAATAGATTCAGCATAACAGTAGAAACAAGAAAATAAAAGATACAGTATGGCCTTTTACATAGGCAACAACATGCAATGTGGAGTGGGATGAACAGAGAATTTTTTATGGTCGTTTTGTCAGGCTTGTGGTCCCTACTGCTCTAGTTAGAATGGGTGGACTTATTTTGTGGGAAGGCTACCAGCCTTATGTATCATCTGGGAGGAGGCGTCATGAAACTCATTAGATGGTTCTGGACAATGCTGAATTGAGTCAAGGTCAATATGTATGGAGCATCTAAAAATTCCAGTAGGGTAGTTGGTTATGGTAGGGTAATAAGGGATAATTTGGGCTATTGGATCAATGGTTATACTGAAAACCTTAAAAGGGGTTTCAGCAGGTCGCTTTGGAGTTAAATTTGCAGCAGAAAAGTACAGGGATGGGCATTATAGGCAGATATTGAGGGGCATAAAGAGCATGATTGTTGGAAATGAACAATGTAGATCATACATACCTTTGGGCTATTGGATCAATGATTTTACTGAAAACCTTAAAAGAGGTTTCAGCAGATCAATTTGGAGTTAAATTTGCAGCAGAAAAGTCACAGGGATGGGCATTATAGGCAGATAGTGAGGGGCATAAAGAGCATGATTGTTGGAAATGGACAATGTAGATCATACATACCTTCACAGAAGGTAATCATTGTGTGAATTCAGCTGCCTGGTCTTAAAATTTAGGAGTCAACCCCTTGAGACTTTTAGGGGATGCTTTTGAGGGATGTTATGGGAGTTACTACTCTTGGGGTTTGTTCGTTGTTATTTTTGTTTCTTGTTTTGGGTCCCAAGCCCCTTTTCGTAAAAAAGATGGTTCTCCTTCATTAATAATGTTTAATAGTTGGATAGATGAGCCTATGGTCATTAGCAATTGTTATTTTGTTTTATTTGTTTAATTAATTTTTTTCCTCCTTTGCATATAATATTTTTGCCAAATTAAATTGGTTGTTGTCTTGGATTCTTTCAGAAGAGAGGAAACGCCAAGACCAACAATGTGGACAAATGAAGTCTCTTTTACAAGATCTTGAAAGTATGTTATGATTTGTAATAAGGTCTCTCTTTTCTTGGATAGTGGTGGTGCATCTCTCTCTCTCTCTCTCTCTCTCTCTTTTCTATTTAGCATGTGATTATGGGGGCATTTGGAAGAATTTTTATGGTTGTTCTTATGTATTGGAAAAAATTCAAGTCTCACGTCGACTACAGATAAAGCAATTAAAAATAATGTAAGTGGAGGACAACTCTCATCTTTCAAGCTGGTTTTGTAAGATTGAGTTAGGCCTATAACCCACATTCTAAGATGGTATCATAACTATCTAAATCTACTTTAAAAGGGTCACCCACCATTTGATACACACACCAAATCCAATAGTACTAGATATGAAGGGTTGTATTGGGAAAAACTCAAGTCTCACCTATCCTAGATCATTAAAATGGTCACTCACCATTTATTCACGTATCAAACCCAATAGTTTTGGACGTGAAGGAGTGTATTAAGAAAAACCTAAATCTCACATCGAGTAGAGATAGACAATAAAAAAATATATAAGTAGAGAGCAACCCTCACCTTACAAGTTGGTTTTGTAAGGTTAAGTTAGGCCCATAACCCACATTCTAAGATCATGAAAATGACTTATTGGGTTTGTTTGTTACTTTGTTTAAACTTTTTTTTGCACTAAAAGTGCTTCTTTTTTTGTAAAATAAGCACTTTGTTATTTTTTGATGTGTTTGTCTAAATTTCTTTTTTTAAAATAAGCAGTTTTCTGATTTTTTTAAGAAACAACTTCTATCTACTTCTCAAAGAATTGTTTGTTTTTCAAAAGATATTTGTTTAGAAACATTTGTTTTTAAGTTTAAACAAACAGACCCATTATCTTCCTATTAACTCTTTTTAGCTTATTCAATAATAGATTCAAGCTTATGAGTAAGCCCTTGTTTAATTAACTTTTTAGTTCCTATAATTTAAAGGTCTTTTGCTTTTGGTTTTTTATTAAATTCTTTTGTTGATTCTCGCCCCTATAATATATTAATATATTAATATTAATATATTAATATATATATTGCATTTGGTCCTCGTTGTTTGGTTGTAAGAGTTAAATGCTAATGCGGCTAACAAAGTTCCAACTCAGCATTGCCATGTTTAATGACATGTGTAATTTTTTTCTAGGTCAGCAAATAGGGACAAAATCTAAAATGAAAAAAAAAAGTTATAAGAACCAAAATAAGAAGGGTAATTTTATTATTTTTATAGGGATGAAAATAATTTGAAAAATTAAGAGGACTAGAATGAAAATAAGCCTATATTATATGGACTAAAAGTTATTCAATCCTTTTGAAATTATTAAAAAAAAAACCCTCAAACACTACAAATAGCATAAAGAAGTCTCCAATTAATGTATGCCCAGAACAAAGGTTTGAATCCTTCTCCGAACGGTTTGATATCTACTTTGGAGGCAGTTTAACTTCAAGAGGTGTGCATATCAATGTATAATACTCAGACCACCATTTGTCAATTGATAGGGTCAAGCATAAATTAACATTGTTCTTGAGCCATATAGTGTGAGGACCCTTGCTTATTTAACACTACAATCAGGCACTGGTGCAATGACTCTGGTTCAATTAACATTGTACTTGAGCCATAGTGTGTTATTTCTAGGTACATTCTAGAATTAGCACATATAATCCCATTGTGAGTGATCCATATTTGGGGTTTGACAAGTTTTATGGTTTATTGACGAGGGCCTAATACTGCCTTCCTCCTTTACTTGGGCTTGGATCAGCTATGAGACCATAGGTGGTGTTTCACCTTGTTCTCATGGCAAATGGTCGGGAAGTATTGTAATGGCTTAAGAAAATTCCACTAGGGTCCTATTGCTTGAAACCTGGTTGGAGCTTAAAATGAACCCTAGATGGGGCTGATAACCTAAGGTTTGCAATAAGTTTTCTTGGACTTATTCAGTAGGGTTGACTTAGTGAGTTAGTCTGCAACTGTAGAATAAGCAACTGTTCAACAATATCATTCTTCATTATGATACAATATATGTGACCATTTGCAGTTGTAAATTCTCATAATTAAGCTCTGTCAGTTTATGATCAGAAAATTCTTCATGAATATAAAACTGTCAATCAAATATTTTATTTTAAGTTATGCATCTTACATCATATGCACTGTGCATTGTTAGTTTCATATACACACAAACGTATTAGTAGTCCATCATGTCTGAAATTTTACAAACAATCTAATGGAGTTATACATATAGTCGCATATTAGATATCCAAGAAACTTATCATTTTATTCTGTAAATGTACCTTTCAGGAAAAGACCTACAGAGGCTGATTGATAAAGTGCAGGTTGAGCTGAATGTTTGGCAGTTTGCTCAGCCTTCTATTCCTCTTTCTTGAGTTTATTGTGTGATTCTCTGTGCTGAACGTTTTAGGTTCCGGTGGCTGCTGTTGTGATCATGGCATGTAATCGCGCTGATTACCTGGAGAGGACTATTAATTCTGTATTGAAGTAGGCTTCATATTACAACATACTTTTTTTTACTAATCTCTTATACTTTATAATACAACTATTTATTTATTCATGAGTCATGATCTACATATTTTTACAGATACCAAAGGCTCATTTCTTCAAGATATCCTTTATTTGTATCTCAGGTATTTTATGTTAAGCTTTTTGGTTTGCACTTTAAAGGAGTTTGTTTTGTTTCCCAGAAACCCCCGAGACATGGTAAATATTTTGTAAATGCAAATACAACATAAACAGCTGATTCTGTTGCTTTATCTATTCAGGATGGATCAAATCCAGATGTTAAAAGTAAGGCTTTGAGCTATGATCAGTTATCTTATATGCAGGTATACATTTACATAAATGAGGTGTACTTAAAATCAGCTCATTATATTTGTATCCTCTTATTTTCAAAGGTCAATTACATGTTGTGCATATTAATAACATGTGTAAACTGACAGACAGCTATGACTATGATGTTTGCTGTAAATTAGTTATTTATTAGCTTCTCAATTGTTTATAATTCTTACAATTTGGATTTGGGTCAACTCAATGCAAAAGTGAGATGAGAGTCGCTCCGTCACTTGTATACACTATTTTGGTCATATCAATAGTCCACGTGGGATCTTCAATATTCTCTCTCAAGCTTAAGCCCGAACAATTGTGGGTGGTCTAATAGCAACTTGGTAATAGGTGGCTTGATAGGTCTAACAAGAATCATAGGATAAACTCTGATATCATCTTACAATTTGGGTTCGAGCCTAGCTTAACTCCAAAAGCTAACTCATGAGGTGAGGGATGCCTCCTCACTAATAAGATATTTGTGTGCAAGCCAAGGTATATAATTCTCAGGAACTTTATGTCTCCAGCCTGAATTGGATAATATAAAAATAGATGGGGTTCCATTTCACAAATTTATGGTTTTTTTTATAAGGAAACAAGAATCAGAGAAAACAAGAGAAAATGCTAGAACGTGAAAAAAATACATTGACAGAGAATGTGAGAATTGTATTCTCTGAAATATTCTGTTATTGAAAAACTAACTAAACCTTCCAAGTTTCATGTACATATGCCTTGTAAATCAAAGGCTGATTTGCAGATAAGACCCAAGACTGAAATTTGGGCTCATTAGATGTTAATTTGCCCAACTACAAATTAATTCAAGAGGTAGCTGAGTTGTAGTTCATATCACGTTTGCTACTGTCTTTGATTTATTTGATCCTCCAGATGGCTGAATTGGCTTTCAGTATCTTAATCAAAGTTGTAGATAACTCTGTCCTTGAAATTTGGGCACTCGTTTGTTTTCTTGCTGGGTACAAGATTGAAAATAATGCATTGGTTGGATGCCCGGTTATTGAGAAGGAAGGACACTTTCAAATCCAAGCTCTGCAGCTAGTCTGCACTCTTTGGACTTTTAAAATTTAGCGAACTGAAACATCTTGGTAGCTAAAGGAAGGGAAATCAATTGAGACCCCGTTAGTAGAGGCAAGTGATAGTGGATTGGGGTTTGAAGAAAAACAAACACAAAGCTTCGTTTCTCTTTCGAGTATGATAAATTCCTCAGCAGCAAAGTGTTCACTTCTTTTTCACCAGGCTTCATTCGATTTGTTGTGGATTTTGTTTCCCTTTTTGACTGCTACAACTCAATATACACTCAAAATACTGTACCTATGTCAGACTGTTAGGACAAAAATGCCTTCAATTTTAAGTCCAGATTTGTCCATGATAAGCCGAATTAGTTCACGACTTCTTCATAAGATTTATGTTTTTCTTTAATCTTTTCATAGACACAGATCACTTCAAACGCATCTCTAGAGCCCAAGTTATGACCTAAACGAGGACAAAAGGTCAAAACACATTATATTCTGAAAATTAACCAAGATATGCATAATAATCCAATTAAATCCAAATATACAAAACTAAACTAGAACCCCACCAATATTAGGCACAATAAACATCCAATAAAGTCAAGTACAAAGTCATAGTAAATATATTAAAATTGGTCAATCAATTAACTACAAGATTATGCCTAAATCTATGAAATCTATGAAAAATAATAAACAAGATTACAACATGCTAAATATGATGCAAAGCACAACACATCAAAGGTTTATTGCAAGCCAAATGTAGAGGGAGTTGTTATGGCTCATGATTATTTAGTGTCCCTAGATATTTGATTGGTAGATAATTTAAAGAATGTATGGTTTAGGCCACCATAATGGATTCATTACCAACTTGATGACATTGCTACTTGAACCCCATGGAAATTTATTTCCTAAAATATGTGTTGTGGATAGATTGGGTTGTCCACCAGTTATTATTTACAAATTTAAATTTGTATTTAGGAATTTCAGCTTGTTGTAAATTGAGTAAAATTGTATTTAGGAATGTAAATGTGTTTGAATTGGAGAGTTCTTCCCTCTTATTCATTTTCAAATTTATTGGCATAGTGATATGCTAGAGACATAAAACCAATATTGTGCTCTCAGTAAAATCATTTGGTCTCAATAATTTCTGATTTGTGGTTATTGAGAGATCTAATAGTTTGATAACAAAAAAATCGGGTTCTCTTTACTAATGATAATAGTTTGATGCAGCACTTGGATTTTGAACCAGTTCAAACTGAACGGCCAGGGGAGTTAATTGCTTACTACAAAATTGCAAGTAAGAGTTTTCTTCGTGGTTTTCCTCATTTCCTATATTATGCTCTCTATTTAAAAAGAATATTTTATTGATTCCTTTATCAGGTCATTACAAGTGGGCTCTAGATCAACTGTTCTACAAGCATAACTTCAGCCGAGTAATCATTCTTGAAGGTGAAATGGGCTATATCTTTCCAGCATTATGTATCTTTATCTTTTTATCATTGGTAAAAACATATTGAAGCTAATACAATAACTTTATCCATCAGATGACATGGAAATAGCACCTGATTTCTTTGATTATTTTGAAGCTGCAGCAGATCTCCTTGACAAGGATAAGTATGTGTTCAATAAGAGCAGAATACTGAATTTATTTTCTGCTAATTAACTACAGTATTTCTTTTTAAGATTTTGGGATCTCTGTTCATAATTTGATTCTAGGTCCATTATGGCTGTTTCCTCTTGGAATGACAATGGACAAAAGCAGTTTGTACATGATCCATGTAAGTTTATTTGTCTTTAGGTTTCATTTATAATGCCCATGAGGAAAACAACAAGATTTTAAAATTCGGGCCTTGTGGTTTTCACATCTGTAGGACATATGAACAGCCTGTCCGGCTGTTTGTTTTATGACTATTATTTGCTTCTCTGGCTCTCCCCATCCTGTTTGTTGTTTGATTCTGCTCCTAGAAACAAGATTTTTCTATTGGTACTGGCTTTTGTTTCTCAAGGATAGTCTTAGAATTTGGACTTAGGCTCTATCTCATACTCACAAAATTGGCTTCTAAGATGAGAACTACTTAAGGTGACTTTTCAACACTTCTAGCACAAGTTGTCATTATACTTATAGCAGAGACTTTTTCCTAAATTCCTATAATATAATTTTATTTGACTGAATTGCACTTTTAGATCCTCCTAATTTTGAAAAGGTTTTGATCTCCTGAGTTCCAATTGCACCAATCCTAGTCTAGTAGATATCAAGTTGATAGGAAATGGGTGCTACTGGCACGTCTTCTCCATGTTAGCAAATGCAGTGCAATATCAACAAGACGATTAGGCCATCTTGTCAACAAGGGACTTAATTTGCATCCATTTCAAAACTATTAGGGTGATATTACAAATTTGCAACTGAAGCCAGGTTCCCAGAATCAAACTTGTAGGCATCATGGTTATTTTTAAATGAGGTTGCCTATTGGAGTATATCTTTACTCCTTAATATTGTATTAGATTTATCAATGTATAGGGTTATTTTTCAGTTAGTTATTTTTTGTTTTAGCTTGATTACCTGTTCAACAGGTCAATGTTTCTATAGCTTCCTTTGAAGCTATTGAAACATATAAATAGGACAATTGTATTACAGATTCATTACTGAAAATACAATTCCCTTTCTTTGTTAATCCTTCTCGCTTTCTCTCACTCTCTCCTTCTCCAATCTTTAAGACTCTCACAATTCTAATATGGTATCATAGAGTTGTCGATCCTTACCACCTTTCTTTTCTTTCTGCCTGACTACACTATCTGTCTCCACTCATGGCTAAAGAACCACCATCGTCTTCCTCAACAATACTGCCCTCATCACCACCCCACTTTCATGCTGCACCGGTAAAACCCTCCTCATCCCCTTCCCTCACCTTCTCGCACACTATTTCCGAGAAACTAGACACCAAGAACTATCTTCTTTGGTGTCAACAAGTTGAACCAGTTATCAAAGGCCACCGTCTTCATCACTTTCTGGTCAATCCCAAATTCCCTAGAAATTTCTTACGGTTTCTGACAGAGATGCCAACCAAATCTCTGAAGAATATCTTGCTTGGGAATAGCAAGATCAGTTACTTCTTTCCTGGTTACAATCATCAATGTCCAAGGACATGCTCACTCGAGTCATAGGATGCAAATCCTCCTTCCAAATTTGGGACAAGATCCATGCGTATTTTCATGCGCACACTAACGCCAAGGCCCGTCAACTCCGAAGTGATCTTCGCAGCACAACTATTGACAATCGTTCAGTCTCCAATTACTTTCTTCGAATCCAATCCCTGGTTGATGCCCTCACAGCTATTGGTGATTCTGTCTCCCCCAAAGAACATCTTGATATTGTTCTTGAAGGCCTTCCGGAGGAATATGAGTCCATTGTTTCTCTAATTAGCAGCCGTTTTGATAAACTGTCAATAGAGGATGTCGAAACCCTTCTTCTTGCTCATGAATCGCGCCTTGTGTTAGTGTATATGGGTTACAACAAAAAGGGAATATTTGTTTGTTAGTCTTTTTTGCTTTTTGCATTCTGTGATATCTTTAGGATATCTTCAGAATCTTTTAGTGGACAACTGTCCTGCCACCTCTCTTGTTTTTCTCTCTCCGCTGGTTGCTTTTACAACTGTTTTCTCTCTTTTCTCTAGCTGCTGTATTTAGAAACGGTTCTCTATATATTCAGCACTCCTTGTATTCTTTCTACAGAAACAATGATAATAAAGCTTCACTATTACATTTTACCTCTCTTGATTTTATCTAACATGGTATCAAGAGCCTTCTGATCCTGTACCCAGATCTTAATTTTTCTTCCTCATCTCTTCTATGGCAACATCAAATAATCCTCCCCCTTTTCACAATTTTTCTCCAACTCCATAGCTGAAAAACTTGATTCGAATTATCTTCACTGGAGGCAGCAGATCGAACTCGTCATCAAATCCCACAAACTTCAACGGTTTGTGGTTAATCCGCAAATTCCACCCCGGTATCTAACCGATGCTAATCGTGATTCTGATATTGTTAATCCAGAATATGAAACCTAGGAGGTCCAGGATCAAATGCTTCTCACATGGCTGCAATCGACGCTCTCGAAGTCTATCCTTTCACGTGTCATTGGCTCCGTTCACTCTTATCAAGTGTGGGACAAGGTTCACGAGTATTTTCATACTCAAACTAAAGCTCGTGCTCGACAGCTCCGCACTGACCTGCGTTCCACCACTCTTGATGGTCAGTCTATGCGTGATTTTCTGACTCAAATCAAGACTATTGCTGATGAACTTGCTGGAGTTGGGAGTCCTGTGTCTCTTGAAGAATATGTTGATGCTGTTCTTGAAGGACTGCCTCAGGAGTATGCACCTATGGTCTCTGTTATTGAAAGCAAGTTTGTCACTCTTCCTATTGCTGAAGTGGAAGCTCTTCTTCTTGCTCATGAGTCCAGAGCTAATCGGTTTCGTAAGCAATCCTTTTCTCCTTCAATTAATTACACTCAGGGTTATTCTCATGGCAGTGTTAGTGGTGGTCACAGTGGGCGTCGTGGTGGTCGAGGTTCGGGCAGAGGCCGTGGTGGTCGATTTGCCAATTTCCAGTGCCAGATTTGCTTCAAGTATGGCCATACTGCCAATGTTTGTTTCTATAGAGCTGATGTTAATTATCAACCTGTAGAATCCCTTGTTCTATATGATCCTACCACACTGCAGCCTGTGCAGGTCACTTCTTCTTCAAATCTTAAAGGCTCCAACACTTGGGTGAATCCTAATCCGAAACAGCCCAGCCAGCAGGCTCATGTTAATGTCACACCAAGTGCTATGGTTGCTAATACTTCTCAACCAGGTGCTAACTCTTCATGGATTCCTGATTCTGGTGCTTCATTTCATGTTACTGGTGAGCCTCAAAACATTCATCAGCTTGAGCATTTTGATGGTCCAGACCAGATTTTCATAGGAAATGGTCAAGGTTTGCACATCAATGGTTCTGGTTCTTCCATTTTTGTTTCTCCTATCAACTCTCAATATAAGTTTCACCTGAATAATCTTCTCCATGTTCCTCTTATCACCAAAAATTTGTTGAGTGTCAGTCAGTTTGCTAAAGACAATTGTGTTTTCTTTGAGTTTCATGCTAATCATTGTCTTGTCAAATCTCAGGAAACCAATGAGGTTCTTCTTCAAGGTGTTGTTGATGCTGATGGGCTTTATTCTTTTCCAAATCTAAAGCTCCAAAGTCCCTCGGCATTGGTCACTTCTTCGGCTCAAATACCCTCTCAGTCAGCTGTCTCAACTTCTGCTGTCTTAGATAATTTCAATTTCAATAAAAATTCTGATGTATCTAGTTCTTCCACTATGTGGCATACTAGACTTGGTCATCCTAATTCTCATGTTCTTAAGCTTGTTCTTACACAATGTAACCTTCTCTCATCAAATACACATGTTACTGAATTTTGTTCCTCTTGTTGTGTTGGAAAGTCTCGTAGACTTCCTTCTTCTGCATCTCAAACTATATATTTTGCCCCCTTGGATTTAATTTTCACTGATTTATGGGGACCATCTCACATTACATCTTTTTCTGGTTATCTTTACTATGTTGCCTTTATTGATGCATTCTCTAAATACACTTGGATATATCCCTTAAAATCAAAGGCTGAAACTCTATCTGTTTTTCAACAATTTAAGGCTATGGCTGAATTACAATTCAACACCAAAATTAAAAGTGTTCAATCTGATTGGGGAGGGGAATACCGCGCCTTTACTTCGTTTCTTGCCACAAATGGAATCCAACATAGAGTGATTTGTCCCCACACACATCATCAAAATGGTGTGGTTGAAAGGAAACATAGACATATTGTTGAAATTGGCCTCACCCTTCTTCATCATGCCTCCTTACCTCTAAAATTTTGGGATTTTGTTTTTACCACTGCTGTTTATCTTATCAATAGATTGCCTTCTGCTGCATTAAACTTTAATGTTCCTTTCACTACTTTATTCAACAAATCACCAGATTACAAATTCTTAAGAACCTTTGGTTGTGCTTGTTTTCCTTTCTTGAGACCATATGCCAGTCATAAACTTAATTTCAGATCCCAGGAGTGTGTTTTTCTGGGATACTCAAATTCTCACAAAGGGTACAAATGTCTCTCTTCTTCTGGCCGAATTTACATTTCAAAGGATGTCATCTTTAATGAACATAGATTTCCTTACACAGATTTGTTTCAGCCAAGCCTTACACAAAATGTCTCTCCATGTCAATACTTCAATCTCAATCCAGATTTGTCTCCTCCTTGCACCACTTCAACTGTTCTCTCCCAGCAGCCTCCTTTGCCTTCTCAAATTGGTGATTCAAGTGTATCATTCATTCCTTCAGTATCTTCTTCCCAAAATGTGTCTCATTCATCTCCTGAGTCTTCCTCACAAAATGTCTCTTCTCCTACCTCTTCCACTGCCACTGCCAGTATACCAAGAACCATTAATAACCATCCTATGCAAACCAGGTCTAAATCTGGCTTTCATAATCCTCGGATACATCCATCCCTGTTCTTAGCTCACAGTGAACCTAAAACTGTTAAACAAGCTCTTGCTGATCCTAACTGGTTCTCTGCTATGCAACAAGAGTACAATGCCTTAATGCTCAACCATACTTGGGACTTAGTTTCTCTGCCATCTGATCGCAAAGCAGTTGGATGTAAATGGGTTTTCAGAGTCAAGGAAAATGCTGATGGCTCTATAGATAAGCTCAAAGCTCGGCTGGTTGCAAAGGGTTTTCATCAAGTGCATGGTTTTGATTTTCATGAGACTTTCTCCCCTGTTATTAAACCTATAACTATTCGTATTATTCTCACTCTTGCTCTCACCAATAATTGGAATCTATTTCAGCTTGATGTAAATAATGCCTTTCTGAATGGCACTTTGGAAGAAACTATTTACATGGTGCAGCCTCCTGGATTTGAAGCTGGGGATAAGAGTATGGTTTGCAAGCTAAACAAGGCTCTCTATGGCTTGAAACAAGCTCCTCGTCAGTGGTTTGACAAATTAAAATTGACTCTAACTCGGTTTGGTTTTCAAGCTAGCAAATGTGATCCATCTCTGTTTCAGTACCAACATCAAACTCATACCATTTTTATTCTAGTTTATGTGGATGACATCCTTATCACTGGCAGCTCTTCTTTGCTCATTCAACAAATCACCAACCAACTTGACTCAATTTTCTCTTTAAAGCAATTGGGAAGCTTGGATTACTTTCTAGGTATTGAGGTTAAATACTTGCCTGACAAGTCTTTGGTTCTGACTCAAAGCAAGTACATTCGAGACCTTCTTTTTAAAACTAATTTGGTTGAAGCTCATGGTGCTCCTTCTCCTATGTTCTCTAACTGCAAATTGTCCAGGTCTGGGAATGACTTCTTTCATGATCCCACTCTTTTTCGATCTGTTGTTGGTGCCTTACAGTATGCTACACTTACAAGACCTGAAATCAGTTTTGCTGTTAACAAAGTTTGTGAATTTATGGCTACTCCTCTTGACTCCCATTGGGTGGCTGTCAAACGAATCCTCAAGTATTTAAAAGGCACACTCTCTTATGGTCTTCATATGCAACCTGCTGCTGTAAATGGACCCATCTCCCTCACTGCCTTTTGTGATGCTGATTGGGCCTCTGATATTGATGACAGGAGGTCCACTTCTGGTTCTGCTATCTTTTTTGGACCCAATTTGATATCTTGGTGGTCCAGGAAACAGCGTGTTATTGCTCGGTCCAGCACAGAAGCTGAATATCGCAGTATAGCCCAAGCCTCTGCTGAATTAACTTGGATTCAAGCTCTTCTGCAGGAACTTAAGGTTCCCTTTTCTACACCTACTTTGCTCTGTGACAATCAAAGCGCGGTGGCCATTGCTCACAATCCTGTTTTCCATGGCAAAACAAAGCACATGGAGATTGATGTGTTCTTTGTTCGTGACAAAGTCCTCTCCAAGCAACTTCTGGTTTATCACATACCAGCTCTTGATCAATGGGCTGATCTTCTTACTAAGCCTTTGTCTGCTGCTCGGTTTGAAGTTCTTAGGGACAAACTCAAAGTGCAAAGTTTTTGTGTCAAAACTTCACCTTGAGTTTGAGGGGGGCTGTTAGTGTATATGGGTTACAACAAAAAGGGAATATTTGTTTGTTAGTCCTTTTTGCTTTTTGCATTCTGTGATATCTTTAGGATATCTTCAGAATCTTTTAGTGGACAGCTGTCCTGCCACCTCTCTTGTTTTTCTCTCTCCGCTGGTTGCTTTTACAACTGTTTTCTCTCTTTTCTCTAGCTGCTGTATTTAGAAACAGTTCTCTATATATTCAGCACTCCTTGTATTCTTTCTACAAAAACAATGATAATAAAGCTTCACTATTACATTTTACCTCTCTTGATTTTATCTAACACCTTGAGAAATTCAAGAAAAAGAACTTCATCTCTGTCAATCTTCTTGAAAACTCCTCGGGTTCTAATTCCCCCACCTTGCAACCCCAAGCCAATCTTGCCCATCAAGACTCAATTTGCTTCCTTCCGTGGTGGCAGACCTGGTGCATGGCATGGTCGTGGTGGACGACCCAACAATCGCTATGGACGTGGGCGTGGCAGATTTTCTGGCACTCAATGCCAAGTCTATCATCGCTATGGCCACATTGCATCCTCTTGCTATTATAGGTTTGATAGCAATTTTGTCCCAACCCTACCCTTTGACAACTCCTTATCTGCCAACCCAGCCCTTGGGTACACTAACTCTCCCTTTCACTCACAACCTGCAATGCGTCCCCCTGGGTTTTCTAATGGTATTTTGGGTTCTTGACCACCCAACCCCACCTCATCTCAAGCATACCTTGTCTCTACTGGCAGCCTTCAAGCTCAACCTTCGACCTTGGCAATGACTTCCTTTTCGCCTAGTTCCAATCTGTGGTATCTAGACTCAGGAGCATCCAATCATGTCACCAACATGTCTCAAAATATACAGCAATTCACTCCTTTTGAAGGGTCAGATCAAATCATTATTGGCAATGGCCAAGGTCTTCCCATAAATTCTTCAGGTGTAACTGAATTTTCTTCCCCTCTCAAACCTCACATTTCTCTTACTCTCAATAACCTTTTTTATGTTCCAAATATTACCAAAAATCTGATTAGTGTGAGTCAATTCTGCAAAGATAATTCTGTCTACTTTGAATTTCACTCAACCTTCTGTTTGGTTAAATCACAGGACACTAAAGAGACTCTCCTCATGGGAGTTGTTGGCCCTGATGGCCTGTATCAATTTCCGTCTCTGCTTCAACCAAGACAGCAATCAGCCATTACACCCTCTGCTCTTACAGCTTCTTGTAATTCTGTTTCTTATGTCACTTGGCATTCTAGACTGGGCCATCCTCACAATGATGTACTAAAATCTGTATTCAGACTTTGCAATTTTCCTATCATCAATAAAACCGTTTCTGATTTTTGTACTCCTTGTTGTCTTGGCAAATCTCACAAATTACCTTCTACATTATCTAAAACAGTATATAATACACCTTTTGAATTAATATACAGTGATTTATGGGGCCCTGCGCCATTTATGTCTGATAATGGTTACCAATACTATGTTACTTTTGTTGATGAGAATACTCGGTTCACTTGGATTTTTCTTCTCAAAAGCAAAGCTCAAACGCTTGATATCTTTAAGAAAATTTCATGCTATGGTTCAAAATCAATTTCAATTACCTATTAAAGCTATTCAAACTGATTGGGGAGGAGAATTTCGTTCTTTCACCTCCTACCTGCCTCAAAATGGTATTCAACATCGCCTTATCTGTCCATACACTCATCATCAAAATGGCGTTGTGGAATGCAAACACCGCCATATTGTTGAATTAGGTCTTACTATGCTGGCCCAAGCTCACCTCCCTATGCATTTTTGGGATTATGCCTTCCTAACCAGTGTCTATCTCATTAATAGACTGCCTTCATCTTCCATTCAGCATGATGTTCCATTCAGAAAATTATTTCGTCAGCTACCAAACTACAACTTCCTCAGAATTTTTTGTTGTTGTTTTCCTCACCTTCAACCCTACAACAAGAACAAACTTCAACTTCATTCTCAATAGTGTGTGTTCTTGGGTTACTCCACCTCTCATAAAGGTTACAAGTGTCTGGCCCCTACTGGCAGAATTTTTATCTCCAAAGATGTCATTTTTTGTGAAAATTGTTTTCCTTACCCAAGTTTATTCCCTGCCAAAGCCAACCATCCACCCACTTCCTCAATTTTTGTTCCCCTTGTTATTGCAGTCCACAGCTTCCTATGCCCACTAATTCTCCTCCTATCATCTCTCAAAACACATCTCCTGCACCTTCTGTCTCTATTTCTCCATCCAGCCCTGCTACTACTTCACCTAGTTCATCTTCTACCCTTCTCCCACCTTCATCCACCTCTTTACCCACTCATGCAACTGCTCCAATTGCCAACATTCATCCCATGACTACCAGGGCCAAAGCTGGCATTGTCAAACCCCGTCTTCAACCCACTCTTTTACTCACACATACTGAACCCAAAAGTACCAAACAAGCCTTGGCTAATGATACCTGGCTCGCTGCCATGAAGTTGGTATACAATGCTTTAATGGACAATGGAACCTGGACTCTAGTCTCTCTTCCCTCAAATAGAACAGCCATTGGTTGTAAGTGGGTTTTTCGTGTCAAAGAAAATCCTGATGGTACTGTTCACAAATATAAGGCCCGCCTAGTTGCAAAGGGCTTTCATCAACAATTTGGTTTTGATTATAATGAAACCTTTTTCACTAGTTGTTAAGCCTGTGACCATCCGTCTCATTCTCACCCTAGCCCTCACCCATCATTGGTCAATTCAACAGTTGGATGTCAACAATGCTTTCCCAAATGGAAATCTTGAAGAAGAGGTATATATGTCTCAACCTCCAGGTTTTGAATCATCGGATAAAACACTGGTCTGCAAACTTCATAAGGCAATTTATGGTCTTAAACAAGCACCACGTGCTTGGTTTGATAAACTTAAAGCTACATTGTTTCAACTCAACTTTCAGATCAACAAGTGTGATCCTTCCCTATTTGTTTATTACCATGGCAATAATGTTCTTGTCTAGGTAGATGACATTATTATCACCGGAAATAATTCTTCTGTCCTATAGAGTATTATTTCCCAACTCAACTCAGCCTTCTCCCTCAAGGATCTTGGCTGCTTAGATTATTTTCTTGGCATTGAGGTTAAATCTAACTCTGATGGCTCCCTTACCCTAACCCAAAGCAAATATATTCGTGATCTCCTCAATCGCACCAACATGGAAAACTCTAATTCTATCTCTTCCCCCATGGTCAATGGATGCAAATTATCTAAAACAGGTTCAGAGAAATTCCTAGATGTGTCCTTATACAGATCTGTGTTGGTACCTTACAATATGCCACAATCACTCGACCTGAAATTAGCTTCTCGGTCAACAAAGTCTGTCAGTTCATGTCCAATCCACTGGAACAACACTGGTCTGCTATCAAACGCATTCTTCGATACTTAAAAGGCACCATGTTCCTGGGATTACATCTGCACCCAGCTCCATCTGACTCTCCTTTGTCTATTCGTGCCTACTGTGACGCTGATTGGGCTTCTGATCCTGATGATCGTAGATCTACCTCTGGTGCCTCCATCTTCGTTGGACCCAATCTTATCTCTTGGTGGTCCAAGAAGCAAACAGTTGTTGCTCGCTCCAGCACTGAAGCCGAATACAGAAGTCTTGCACTTGCCACTGCTGAAGTCATGTGGATTCAAACCTTACTCTCTGAATTACATGTTTCTCATCATACTCCTGTCGTTTATTGTGACAACATGAGCACCGTTGCACTAGCCCATAATCCTGTTCTTCATGCTCGGACCAAGCATATGGAGCTGGATCTCTTCTTTGTTCGTGAAAAAGTTGCTGCCAATCTCCTTCACGTGGTTCATGTTCCAGCCATTGACCAATATGCTGACATTCTTACCAAAGCTTTGTCTCCATCTCGGTTTTGTGAACTTCGGACCAAGCTCAAGTTGGTTGACTCTTCGTCTCACCCCACTTGATCTTGCGGGGGGATATTGGAGTATATCTTTACTCCTTAATATTGTACTAGATTTATCAATGTATAGGGTTATTTTTCAGTTAGTTGTTTTCTGTTTTAGCTTGATTACCTGTTCAACAGGTCAATGTTTCTATAGCTTCCTTTAAAGCTTTTGAAACATATAAATAGGACAATTGTATTACAGATTCATTATTGAAAATACAATTCCCTTTCTTTGTTAATCCTTCTCTCTTTCTCTCACTCTCTCCTTCTCCAATCTTTAAGACTCACAATTCTAATATTTCCATTTGGCTGCCGTTATGCATGGACTTATTTTTTAATTTTTTTTACTTTTTCTTTGTGACTTCCTTTTTTAGTTGTTTTCTGGTGGACAACTTGTCTTTGCAATTCTATTCCTTCTTTACGAACTTCTTTTTCTGTCAAAAAAATGCAAACTGTTAATAAAATTACAATAATTTCTCTATAGACTCATTTAAATTACAATTTACAACACTTTTCTCTAATATACTTTTTGAAATGATTTTTTGTTTTTTTATTTATGCTACCCTAATTTCCAACCACCAAAGGAAAGGCTTGATGAAGGGAGGGAGGAACAATAGAGAAAGTCCAATTTCCAACCATTTTTTTTTCAAAATAATAAAAGGCCGAGGATCAAGTTGAAAGGGTCAATTTCCAATTACATTTTTCTCTTATCATATTATAGAGATACATTTGTCCTTAAAACAGATAACAATGAAAATAAACAAATATAAAAGAAATATGAAAAGATTATATCAAATCTCCTAAGATATTTTTATTTACAATATTGGGAGAAACCCAAGTCCCACATCGACTAGAGATTAGACAATTAAATAGTATATAAGTGGAAAGCAACCCTCACCTTACAAGCCGGTTTTATAGGGTTGAGTTAGGCTTAAATCCACTATTCTGAGATGGTATCAGAGCTATCCTAGATTCTTAAAAATGGGTCATCCACCATTCATTGATACATGCACCATGGGCATGAGGGGGTGTATTCAAGTCCCGCCATTAAAAAAAGGGTCACCTACCATTCATTGATACATGCACCATGGGCATGAGGGGTGTATTAAAGTCTCGCCAATCCTAGATCATTAAAAAGGGTCACCTACCATTTATCCACGTACCAAGCCCAATAGTGCTAGACGTGAGGGGGGTGTATTAAGAGAAACTCAAGTCCCACATCGACTAGAGATTAGGCAATTAAATAGTATATAAGTGAAAAGCAACCTTCACCTTACAAGTCGGTTTTGAAGGGTTGAGTTAGGCTTAAATCCACTATTCTAAGATACAACACTTTCCCTCAAGTAAATAGATGAATATCAATCATTCCCAACTTGCTTATCAACTCTTGAAATTTGTTAGTAGATAGTCCCTTAGTGAGTATACATCTGTCACTTGAAGTCTTGTAGGGACATGAGTTGTAACAATAAGACCATTGTCCAACTTCTCTTTGATGAAGTGTTTGTGTATCTCAATATGCTTGGTCTTGTCATGTTGAATTAGGTTATAAGCAATGTTGATGGATGACTTGTTGTCACAAAACAACTTCATAGATAGCTCAATTTGAATTCTAAGGTCATCAAGAATAATCTTCATCCATAGCCCTTCACATATGCCATGTGCCAAGGCTTGAAATTCAGCTTTTGCACTAGACCGAGTAACTACATTTTGTTTCTTACTCCTTCAAGTCACCAAATTCCCCCCCCCCCCCCAAAAGAACATGCAATATCCAGAAGTAGATCTCCTATCTGTGACTGACCTTGCATAGTTTTGCATCAGTATATATTTCCATAGACATTGTGTCTCCTCTTTTGAATAGTAATCCATTTCCTAGACTTAACTTCAAGTTCTGAAGGATCTTGTCAACTGCCATATTCATGCATGAACTGACTAACTACACTCACAACATAAGCAATGTCTAGTATAGTGTGTGATAGGTAAATTAGTTACCCTACCAATTTTTTATATTGGTATTTTCCACTTGTGGACTTTCTTCACTTCTAATTTTGTGATTTTGTTCAATTGGAACTCCTAAGGTCTTGCATCTCAACTTTCCCGTTTCTTTAAGAAAATCAAGGACATACTTTCTTTGAGAGATAAATATTCCCTTCTTGGAATAAGCAATTTCAATTCCCAAGAAATACTTTAATCTTCTTAAGTCTTTCATTTCAAACTTTGTTGCTAATTTCTTCTTCAAGGTCAATTTTTCTTCTTCATCATCACCTGCAAGGATCATGTCGTTTACATAGACTAGAAGTATTGTAAGTTTACCATTTGGGGAATGTTTTATGAACAAAGTATGATTCCCTTGAGTTTGTTTGAATCCCAAAGAAATCATTGTCTGGATAAATCTCCCAAACAATGCTCGTGGAGATTGTTTGAGCCCATACAAGACCTTTTTTAATCTACATACTTTATTTTCTTTAGCTGAAGCTTCAAATTTTGGTGGAATTTCCATGTAAACTTCTTCTAAATCTCCATAAAGAAAAGCAATCTTTGCATCAATTTGTTGTAAGTCCCAACCAAAATGAGTTGCAAGGGAAAGTATAACTCGTACTGTATTCATCTTTGCCATTGGTGCAAATGTCTCCTCATAGTCTATCCCATAAGTCTGTGTGTACCCTTTTGCTACCAATCTTGCTTTGTATCTTTCTACTATCCCATCAACTCTATGCTTTACTGTGAATATCCATCTGCATTTATAATTTTCTTGTCTTTAGGCCTGTCTACAATCTCCCATGTTGAGTTCTTTTCCAATGTCTTCATTTCTTCTTTCATGACTAGAATCTAGTGTTCTTTTCTCATAGCCTCTTGGATTAAAGTTGGGATATCTACTGAATCAATGATAGCTATAAAACTTTGATGTTGAGCAGACAAGTGGTTAGACATACTGTGAAATAGGATATTTAACACAAGATCTTTTTCCTTTCCTCAAAGCAATAGGGATATGAGTATCATCATTAACACTTCTCCCAAATTACCTTTAGTATCATTTACCTATGAGTTAGACGATTCCTTTTATTGTGGAACTAAGGTGGATTTTTTCTTATTTTATGTTTTATGCTAAAAAACTTGTCTTCCTCTTCCTCTTCTTCATTTTGGACATTTTATAGAGACAAAAATGGCAATAACTCTAAGAAAGACTCGTCTTCGGGTTCTAAATTTTTCTCCCCCTAAAGCCGAGGATAGACAAAGAAGGACTCATTTTCATTGAAGGTAACATCCATGGAGACAGAATTTACAACTCCGAGGATGATAACATTTGTACCCCTTTTTATTTGAAAGGTAACCAACAAAGACACATTTGATTGCCCTCAGATCTAATTTACCTCTATGAGGACAATGTGAATGGACAAAAGCAACACAACCAAAAACATGACAAAGTAAACTTGATATCAATGGGGAAGAAGGAACCAATGATTGAAACAATTCAATAGGGCTAACACCATTAAGGACTTGAGTGGGTAACCTGTTAATGAGATAGGTGGAGGTTAAGACAACTTCTCCCCAGAAAGTGTTAGGAACAGACATTTGGAAGAGTAAGGCTCTAGTAACTTCTAGGAGATGACGAATTTTCCTTTCTACAACCTCGTTTGGTTGAGGGGTATTAATACACGTAAGTTCATGTACAATATCATTATCAGTGATAAATTTAGGCATCTCATGATTCACATATTCTATACCATTATCAATTCTTATTCTTTTTATGGACTTACCAAAGTGATTTTTAACAAGATGGAAGAAGTTGATAAATATTTGACCAACCTCTTTTTCATTAGGTATGTTCATGTTACCCATGTACAACCATCAATAAATGTCATAAACCATTTAGCTCCAGAGATAGATTCCACAACAAGACCCCACACATCAAAATGTATTAAATCAAATGGGAAAGAACTCTTATTACCACTAATTGGAAAAGAAGAACGATGGTATTTAGACAACTGACAAACATCACAACTAAAGGATTCAACAAAAACTTTTGTGAACAAATGTGGAAACAAAGATTTAATAAGACTTAAAGGAGGATGTCCAAGCCTCTTATGTTGAAGCCATATTTGAGAGGTGGCCTATGTATCAGTCTTTGCATGGTGACTTAAGGTTGATTCCATGTTCTTATCACCATCCCCTTTTTGCTTTAGGAAGTATAATCCACCTTGCTTTTTAGCAATTAAAATCGTCTTTCCCGTGGCAAGTTCCTGAAAGGAACAATAAGAATGAAAGAATGTTACTAAACAATTCAAGTTCATAGTGAGTTTTTGTATAGAGATAAGATTGTTAGCCAATTTTGTGACATGTAAGACATTATGTAAGAAAATAGAGTGTTCAAGTTGAATGCTGTTAGAGCCAATAATGGACACATTATTTCCATTAGCAACTGTAATGAACTGTTTGGTGTTTGTTTTGGAATATGATGCAAAGAGTGAAAAAAAGGGAATCATATGATCTGTTGCTCCAAAATCAAGAATGCAAACTCCCTGAGAAACGAAGCCAAAAGTATTGAAAGTACTCTTACTCTTCATAGACAGAGTACATGAGTCAAAAGGCTTACTCATAGATTTGATCATCATTTTTAGACGATGAATCTCTACCTTACATGTTGTAATATCTCATTCCAATCGAAAGAGATGGGAATGTGCATCACCCATGGATGAACTCGAAAATGAACAACGGGAGAGAGACAAAGAACTCGAATCTGCAATAAACTGGAAGGATTTGGATGACACCACCCCTTGGAATGGGTTGGGGGGTTGCTGGCGAGCCTTTCTAGGTGGTCGTCGACAAGTGGGTCTTGTCAGAGATGTGCACATGGCCTACACACGCCAGGAAAAGGGGCAGATTGTGGCGGTGCAACGCTCCCTTCTGGCTCACAAATGACTTAAACGATGGTGGCGGCGAGGGCAGCGGCAGCTACGAAAGTGGTAGTGTCTTAGATTTTTATTATGTTTAGGGCAACAGAAATTGAGCTCCCAAGATTGGGAGCTCTGATACCAAGTTGAAAGAGAGAATATTATTAATTTGAATCATACTAATTACATTCTTCTCTTACCCTATTATAGAGATACATTTGTACCTAAAACAAGTAAGTATGAAAATAAACAAATATAAAAGAAATAAGAAAATATTATAGCAAATCTCCTAAAATAATATTAAATCACCTAAGATATTTTTATTTACAACAGGTCACATAAACTTCAATTTGAAGGGCTCATGCGTTTTTCATCAGCAATGGTATTTCTTGACCCTCCTTGTTCCACTGTTGACCTATAGTTGCCTTTAGCCTTGTCTTCCTTGGTCATAATATTTTCTAAAATTTACTTAAACACTTAAGAAGAAAAAATATTGGATTTCAATGCATATTTATTTGGTTTTATCAACACATGCCAAGTAATCTTACATGCATAGATATGAGTTTCTAAACATGAGATCTTTTACTTCCTATATTAACTTCTTTTACAGGGTATGATGCATTCACAAAGGAAATCATGTTCATGAAAATATTATGATGTCTTAGAAGATCACTTCTATTTTGATGAATTATTTTGGTCTAATATGCAGATGAACTTTATCGCTCAGACTTCTTTCCTGGACTAGGATGGATGCTAGCCAGATCTACATGGGATGAGCTATCACCGAAATGGCCAAAAGCATATCCTTAATATTTCAGTAATTATTCTTGTTTGTGTTTGCAATTTTTGTTTTTTTGGTAGGATTCCAAAAAAGGAAATATTGGTAAAGCTATTTATCATATAGGAATAGCAATTCTTAAAATTTGGGATTAAGGCCTAATTCAATCTTGCTAAACCCGACTTGTGATGTGAGAGTTGCCCAAGCCTTATAAGGGTTACATTGGTCATATCTCTAATCAACGTGGGATTTCAACACCCTCCTTCATGCCCATGACTAGACATCTAAGTGTGGACTGTTGAAATAATAGTTTATTATATGTAATAGTACAACTATATAAAGTTGTATTTTGCTGAATTTTGCCAATGGGTTAGGCAATAACCTTTATCTAAGGTTGTAATTGTTCGTCATTGTTCATCTTTTTCTAAGTTGCAACTATTCATCTCTATATATATGAAATACATCAACTGAGGATACTAACCTGATTTTTCCATATTCTAAATCTCAAGTTGGTATCAGGAAGGGTAAGATCCTATTGGTGTCTATTAGTTTTCCTCTGGCTCCTGTCTGTCGCTGCTATCCTCTGTTTACCATTCGTCGGCCACTATCATCTTTGCTAGTCGCTATCTGTCAGCATCACCAATCAACTGTTGTCACTATATTTCACGTGACTATTCATGCGTACTGTTTCACATATTGTCCATGCACATGGTTCACATGCACGCACCATTGATGTGCAAGTCTCCAATCACTAGAACTTCATCATGCCACCTCCATTGCCCTCGCAAGTGTCTTATAAGTCCATCTTATTAGGTGGTTGCGCAATGTCAAAAGTCTCACACACCTACACACACCACCTCTACAAGGAGCTCTGTCAAGTGTGTGTAGTTCTCACGCCTCCATCTAGTTGTCAGATTCTACAAGCACCACCATTGTTCTACTCGTCGGCACTTCCTAGACACTAGACACCTTCCAGACTCTAGAATTTGACAATTGGTCCCCCAAGGATTCTTCTTTGAGTTGTTGGACTATTTTCCTTGTTTCCTTGGTATCTTATTTTCCATCTTTGGAATATGGCTCTACAATCTAGAATTGGCCACCCTCAGTTATCTTTTGAGTCCATTCGTTCATGTTGTCATCGGCCACCACCTTTTTCTTCAACAAACTCAGGGTTAGGTGCACCTCAAGGAGCGTAATCCAATCCAAGAAATTAGGTGGCCTAAAACTCAAGCATGCTTTCTCACATGCCAATCATCTCTGGTGCCCTTTTAGCACGCTCTCTCACGTGCCAATCCTCTTTAGTGCCTTGTCTAGCACATGCAGTTCATTTGCTATCCTCTATTTGTTGGAATCTCGTCAGAACACCCCAAACAACTTTGTCACCTCCTTCTTGTCCCATTCTTTCCCTTGGTTCTTTGTTTCGACTTACTTGGAGTTGTTGGTCTTGGTGTTCAAATTTTTTCTTTTAGAAAAAAAATAAATCGTCTTCGTCCTTGTCCCTGAAATGGCCTTTGTAGGTCTGTTCTTCCAATTTTCTAGCGCTCCTATCGAAAATCTATCTTAGGGGAGAAACTTGTTTTTTAGCTTTGTGTCGTTCTATGACAGTAGACTCTAAAATTTTAGAGATACTCAGATCATTCAAGACATGTTCATTTTGGAAGAATGCCCTCTTCCTCGCTGGAAAATCAAATTTCTCACTCAATTAATTTTTTAAAAAGACTCATTATTTCATGTCTCTCCCTAGGTATTTGTTGTATTTGTTTTGTTCATAATGCCTCTCTAGTGGCCAAAATCACCACAATTTTGCTCTTCCTTGCTATGGCTTCTATTTGTCATTGGTCTCCACCAACTTGACATTAAAAATGTTTTCCTTCACGGTGACCTTCAGGAGGAGATCTACGTGGAGCAACCTTCTGAATTGTTGCTCAGGGGGAGTTTGGTCTAGGAATTGCGTCAGTTTCTTTATGATCTCAAACAATCTCCTTGAGCTTGGTTGGGAAATTCAGCCATGTTATGCAAGGCTTTGGGTTGAAATGGTGATCACAAGGAATGATGTGTCTATTGCCATCCTTCTCCTGGGGATGTGTTTATTTAATTGTCTTTGTCAATGATATAGTGATTATAGGGAATGATGTTGCTAAAATCTCCCCCGTCAAATGAAGGTGTGTAATTTCACAAAGAAAATATGCTCTTGATATTCTAAAGGAGATAGGTTTGGAAAATTGCAAGCCTATTGATAGTCCTATGGACCCAAATCAGAAGATGTTGTCCAAGGTAGCTTAGTACTAAGTCTATCAACACTAATGATCAGCTTGCAGACATTCTAACTAAGTTCTTAAGAGGACCTAGAATTCAATTTATATGTTCCAAGCTTGGTGCATACAATCTATATGCTCCAGCTTGAGGGGGAGTTGAAATAATAGTTTATTATATGTAATAGTACATATGTATAAAGCTGAATTTTGCCAATGGGTTAGGCAGTGGCCTTTTTCTAAGGTTGTAATTGTTCGTCACTGTTCATATATATATATATATGAAATATATGAAATACATCAGCTGAGGATACTCAACTAATTGTGCCATATTCTAAATTTCAAGTGACAAATGTGGGTGACCCAATAACAACACTACTTCATGCTTAGGAATATAAATCAAGAACATAGACAAATAAAGGTGACCTAATAACAAATATAGGATAAACTCTTATATCATTTTAAAATTTGGACTTACAGCCTAACTTAATTCTACAAAATAGGCTTGTAAGGTGGGAATTGCCAAAACCCTATAAATATTATATTGGTCAATATCTCTAATCAATGTGAGATCTCAACAAACCCCTTCACACCCAAGACTAGACATTTAGAGTATGAACAAATGCAGATGACGCAATAACAACACCCTATTAGGAATTGACATCTAGAGTATGGACAAATATGGGCGGCCCAATAATACATCTAAGATAGGGTTTTAAACTGTCGTAGAATTTGGACTTTAGAGCTAAACTCTTCCCACAAAATATATTTAGAATATGGGTGGCCCAATAATACATCTAAGATAGGGTTTTAAACTGTCTTTTGGGGTCACCAACTACAACAACTAGTTTTTGTGGTGTGGCTCTCCCTAGATTCTTATCAGATTTCCTTATTTAGGATTCACCTGCTCAATTTCAGTAAAATATATTTATGTACATAATTTTTTCTTTGACAAAAATTCACTTATTGGGACGACTGGTTGAGACTGAAAGAGAATCACAAAGGACGGCAATTTATCCGACCTGAAGTATGCAGAACATATAATTTTGGTGAGCATGTAAGTATGCTAATTGTACTTAGAAGATTGACCTTTTATGCAAAAAAAATGTATTCTGTAGAACCATTTGCAGACATGTATCCTATGAAACTCAGACTTTTTATCAGTGTAGGAAAAACTAAAATAAACTTGGTGATATGCTCCATATTTACTTGCAAAGTTGCCTATTCCGGGTGAATAGGAATCTTGTCTTATAATTTATTTCTTTATTTAGTTACAGATGGCATGCATTCATGGGTAATTTGGAGCAGGAAATTTTTTTTTCATGTTAAATGTTTATATTTTCTTTTGCATATTCATTGACTATAGATCATGATGTTTCTTACATGATAAGATTTTGTTGTGTTGGATTGGATGTTTGTCGAACTTTGAACAAGAAAAATCAGAGACATCTGTGTCTTTTTAGCTTCTTTATCTTATTCAGTCTGTGGTTTCTTCAATAAGGTGGCTTTGTTCATTCTCCTTCACATCATTTTTTGTATTTTTGTTTTTGTTATGTTTTTCTAGAAAAATATTGCACTGTCCTCGGTGTAGTTAATCCTTCCATTCATTAAAATGATAAAGAGAGCTATAAAAAGTTGAAACAGATATCATAGCTTCTATATTTTACTGTTTTTACTTCCCATTTACTACCAATTCCTTGTATGTGAGTTTTGTTCATGGAACTGTAGAAGTCCTGTAATTTTTACAGGGTTCTAGTTTGGGACAGTTTTTTAAGCAATATCTTGAGCCAATCAAGCTGAATGATGTCAAGGTACACACGCTTTATAAAAAAAAAGTCTTAAATATGTCTCTTATTATTAGAATGATGTTATTTTGCTTTCGATTGTTGGAAGGTTGATTGGAAAAAAATGGATTTGAGCTATTTACTGGAGGTGAGATGCTGCATTGTGTTTTTGTTTGAATATGTGTAAAGAAATGCTGTAATGGTATGTGAGTTTTGTTTTGCTCTTTCCAGGATAAATACACTATGCACTTTGCCAACATTGTTAAGAAAGCTACACCTATCTATGGAGCTGACATGGTTCTAAAGGCATATAATATAGATGGTGATGTGCGCATCAAATATAAAGATCAGTTAGACTTTGAAAACATTGCTCGCCAATTTGGTATATTTCAAGAATGGAAGGTATTTTAATTTCAACTATTTTTGTTCTTAACTTCAAAAAGGCAATGCATCGTAATATGCAACGGTTTAGTTTTAGAATGCAACCGCTCTAGTCTGAATTATGCCTGATTTTAATCTGCTGTGTGGCAGATTATACATTGGACTAGTTTTAGAATGCAACCACCCTAGTCTGAGTCCGGGGTGAAATTTGAAACAAAAAGTTAGGTTAAAATCTCCTGTGTCTAGACATGTTAGAAGGTTGTGAGATCTGCATCAGAAGTCAGGCATGCTATGGTAGTTAATTTTCCCAAGTGGATCAATAAAGTTAAGGATTCCTCAGAAGTTCTTCTACATTCGTTTGGTTTGTTGGTTGGGTAGGATGGTGAATAATAAATGCAGTTATTTTGTATACAAGGTTGAACTTACATTTGAACTCATTGGTTACATCTGCACATGCTCGTAAGATTATATGTAGTGTAGTTGTGCGTACAGACCCCCCCCCCCCCCCCACCCCCGGCCTTTTTCTTCTTGTGGATAGATCTAATTTTGCCCTTCATTTTTTCGCTGTATTCGACTATTTCCAGGATGGCGTGCCCAGGACAGCCTACAAAGGAGTAGTTGTTTTCAGATATCAAACCTCACGACGTATATTCCTTGTTGGTCCAGAATCTTTGAAGCTACTTCAGATTGAAGAGTCTTAGTGCTTGATGTGGAAGAAAAATATTCACAATGTAAGAGAGTATTTGTTTTCAGATATCAACGGAAGTGTTGCGGAGTAATTGATATTGAGCTTAAAGAGACATCAATAGGGATACTTCTCATTGTCGAATCCACTGCCTAAAAGAGGCTATGGTCTGCGCTGTAAGCGCTAAAAAATGCATACGAGAATGTGCTGGAACAAAATTATGGCCACCATCCCCGAGTGTCTTGGAGAGTGAAATTTTGTCTTATAATGTCGTGAGGTCCTAGCGTGGCCATGGGAATCTCATATATCCCTATGATCCTTTCATGTGATAGAAAGGTCTACTTTTAAAGGCATTGTAGATTTGCACTTGTTCATTATTCCAAGTGCACTTCAAAACCATTCCTGATCAGGATTCTATTCCCCCGGGATTTATTATTAAAAGAGTGGGCATGTGACTACCTAGATTCGACCATTTAAAAAGCTTGGTATGGCAATGGCATAATTTGAAAGTTTATTTTGTATCAAGACATTTTAATTTTAAATAGATTAAAAAGCATCTACATAGGCTAATAGGTGTAAATTAATATGCAAGGCATTAAGCGTAAGTCTTTAATAAACTAATAAATATTTAATTTCAAAATGTAATAATATTAACGTTCAAATATGTTTTTAATCCTATAAAATTGGTTAGTTTTGATTTTGGTCTGTGTATAAATTTTTGTTTTTCATCTCTTTAAAATTGAAAATATTATTTTTAGTCCTTGTTTTTTGTTATCATTTTTAACAATTTATTATTTATTAAAAGGTTAAGTGATCATTTTAGATGTTATCCACTAATGTTAGTAATATATCAATGTTTGATACCTTTAAAATTTTGTCTAAATTTTTAAAATAATTTTTATTTATTTACTTTAAAGTAACATTTGAGGAGCAAACTTAGGGACTTTAAATTTTAAAGGGATGAAAATAAAAGAAGTAATTTATCAAAATTAAAATCAAAATTTATTTATTTTATAAAGATCGAAAACAATGTTTATAAAATTTAGAAGGATGAAAAATAAAAGAAAAAATTTTATAAAGATCAAAATCAAAATTAGTTAATTTTATAGAGATAAAATATATTTAAGCTTAATAATAAATTATTATTGACTTAAATAAGTTAGCATATTAGGTTTAAGTCATTTTGGATGTCTTGAAGCCTAGCGTGGTTAAATAAATACACTTTAACAAAAATGACCTATCTTGGTAAGCAAACTTAAGATGACCAATGAGATATGACATGATCAATATAGATAACCTTATTTTTTTTAAGTATGTGATTAGGTATTTGAATTCTGATTGATGTGTAAAGAACATTATGAATTAACTATGATATAATTATTGGAGTGATTTTGCAGTTAATTTTACTATTGTGACATTCCTACAAAATGTAAAACATGTGTGTTGGAAGATGAAAACAACAGAAGGTAGGTTTGCGACCTTAAATGGTAGCATAAGACAAAGAATAAGTGCCACTTAACAAGTAGACATAGGGATTTTAGTAATGCTATAGACTTGATAGAAAAAATATATATTATTCATCTTAGAAATGATCCAAAACTAAAACGTGTGTTAGACGCTTTGATAGAAATTATCCAAACAGCATTATATTTTAGATAACTAATTAAAAGACTTCCTTTTTAGATAGTCATTTTTATTTTTTTATACATATTTAATTAACTGCAGTTTTGTTATGTTATATATTACGATGAGTACATATTTTGTTTATAAAATGTAGATATCCAACATCCTCATCAAATTTTCTTACCAACAAATATATTTAATCAAATGCATTTCATGCGTTAGTCTTCCATAGTAATGTACTAAATTAGATTCCTTATTATAGAAATTTTACCAATGAAATCTTTTTGTTTTTCTACAACAGCAAAATCAGTTCATTTTCATTGCAATAAGATTGTGAATACTACGAAATCTTCTTTTTTTAAAAAAAAAATTAAACACTATAAAGATGTCAATATACTATAACATCCTCTAGAATTTACCCGTGCATCACTCGTACAGTCCGCGGTCTAGTTAGTCATCAAAATTAAAGGTGAGTTTTTTTTTATTCTTGAAATTTTTTGGCATCAATTTGTTATCTCAAAAACCTTTGGCAGGTATATTTTAGGGCTGAATGCCAATATATGACTATAGGAGTTTGGCATTGTTGGAGCTAGTAAATGGTGGTGGTATAAGAATAGCAATGAGTGCATTACGATAATATTCGCCTCTTTAATAACTTTTTAAAAGATTTTACCTTGAACTTATATCTTTATTTAATTTTAGGGTTCAATCTTCTATCATATATATATATATATATATATGAGAAAAGATCCGTTTATTTTAGTAGTAAGTCTATTTAAACTTACTTCGTTCAATAATTCATGTTTTACATCAAATTTTAACAATTCAACCGTTAAAATTAAAATTCTTAATACATAGATCAAGTATGCAAATTTTTAAAAAATTTGAAAATTATTTGATACTTCGTCTTATTAATTCAAATTGATAGAATCATAAAATGATTTTATATACCTATTTGAATTAATGAAATGAAGTATCAAATAATTTTTAATTTTTTAAAAATTTGCAAATTTGATCTATGGAGTAAGTTTAGGTACACTTACTCTGTTCAATAATTCATCTTCTATGTCAAATTTTAATGATCCAACCGTTGAAATTAAAGTTCTTAATGCATAAATTAAGTTTGCAAATTCTTAAAAAAATTTGAAAATCATTTAATACTTCATTTTATTGATTCAAATTGACAGATAATCATAAAATCATTTTATACATTGATTTGAATTAATGAAACAAAGTATTAAATAATTTTAAAAAAAATTAAAAATTTACAAACTTGATCTGTGCATAAAGAAATTTAAATTCAACGGTTGGATCGTTGAAATTTGATGTAAAACATGAGTTATCGAACTGAATAAGTATAGGTAAACTTACTCCTAGAGTAAACGAATCCCTCATATATACATATATATATATATATATATATATATATATATATATATATATATGTTAAAATTAAATAACAATTTAAAGATAATCAAAATTCATATTTTAATATATTTTGAAATATATATATTATATTAATTTTATTCTATAAGAACGAAATATCATATTATCTTGAATAATATAAAATCTTATATATATGATATAGGACTAAGAAACTTTCAATCTCATAGTATTTTTTTAAAAAATCCACATTTAATTAAAAATTATTAAGTAGTGTAATAGTCAGTAAAAATTACACAATTCTCTCTTTATATATATATATATATATATATATATATATATATATATATATATATAAGGAGAGACCCACTTACTTCATTCAATAACTTATCTTCTATATTAAATTTTAATGATCCAACTGTTAATTTAAAATTCCTTAATGTTTTGATTAGATATACAAATTTTTAAAAAACTTGAAAATTATTTTGATACTTTCTTTCATTAATTCAAATCAACGTATAAAATATTTTTTTGATTATCCCTCAATTTGAATTAATGAAATAACATCAAATGATTTTTAAATTTAAAAAAAATTACAAACTTAATCTTTGTATTAAAAACTTTTAAATTAACGATTGAATAATTAAAATTTAACATAAAACTTGAATTATAAAATAAAGTAAGTAGAAATAAACTTATTCTTAGAGTATATATATATATATCCTCAATCACACCATTTGCATCTTAGTTAAATGTAATATATAGACACGCACACCCCAAGTGACAATTACGAGCATAAAACTAATTTAAATATCAAAACTGATTAACATAAGTAATAGTGACTTGTTTTCTTTAATCAAATTGTCCGAAATTTGAATCCTAATATTGGATATTGGGTATAAAACAATACGGGGTGTTATGTTATAAGAAAAATATCCATATTGAATTATTTACGATCTCTAATAGATATGAATTACTGCTTTCAATAGTTAATACTTTGTTCCAATATCATGGTTATAAAAAATATATCTAAATAAATCCTTCAATTATTCATTGGAAAATTAATTTTAATTGTTCATGTATCATGTATCATGTATCATGTATGATAGAATGATAACTCATGTTATCTTCACAGTGACTTGATACACCCTATATACATAATCTAAATCATCAAACATGATATGAGCTCTAAGCCTCTTACCACACAAGAAATAGTGACAACGATTATCATACATGGTTCGAGTCGCTATAACTGTTGTAGCCATCCCAACATCTTCAAGTCATCGTACACTAGCCATCTTTTGTCATATATTCGACAAATAAATCAGATCATTTAACAATTTCGACTACTAGCGGCAGGGTAACTAAAGCACATAAAATTCCATAAATTAACCAGACAAATGAACTTTTCTTTCTTTTTTACAAAAACAAAGTTTCTTGTTTCTCAATCTCAACCCACGGAAAAGAGAGAATAATAGAAAAAGAAAATTTTAAAAGAGGAAGAAATTTCAAACAAAGCCGTAGATTGAAAATAATTAGAAGGTACCGTCAAAACTTTCAATTTATCACATCCTTAGGTCAGTTGTGCTTGGTATCGTCAACCTGTTTTGCTCCGACAGAGAAGAACTCAATGATCACTTCCAGTGGCATGCCCTTGGTTTCTGGAACTTTCAAAAAGACAAATACCCAAGCTATGAAGCACACGACAGCATAAATACCAAAAACACCAGCAAGGCCTACAGAATTGAGCATAACTGGGAGTGTGTAGGTGACAATAATATCACAGATCCAAAATGTAAGAGCACAAATGGCAATGCAGAGACCACGAACTCGAGTCGGGAAGATCTCTGCACAAAGTATATTAGGAATTGGCCCAAATCCCATGACAAAGAAACAGAAATAGACAATAACACTAATGGTTGAGATTGATGCATTAGCAGTGGTGCCCAAATCCACAAGACTGCCCAGGACTAATATGAGAAGAGCTGCTATCAGGATGGGGATTGTACTGAGCAGCAAAGTCCTGCAAAAAAAAAGGCAGAGGGTATCACTAAGATGCGTCAACGGAAAGTGTACAAACAAGTACTGGGGAAAGACACAAGGAATCACATTGCAGGGGTACCAAAGGTGCAAAGAGCAAATAATTCAGCAAACATCAAGTACTTACAGCTTACAAGCATTTATCTAATTCTGTATCTTCAGACACCTTTCAAATTATAAAGAAAAAAATTTTAAAATATGTGTGTGTGTGTGATCAGCTTATAAAAACCCCAAATAATTCTACACACCTGCAAGAATTACTAAACTAAAACAAACCAACACCAATATAACTTCAGCTATGAACATTTACTGATATAGCCTAGCCATAAAAAAGATATTTCAGCAAACAACTAGAGAAAAGTAAAATAAGAAGAAAAAATGCACCTTATACAGGAGGAAAAATAAAAGAAAAAGAAAAAAGGGGGCATCGGAACCAGCAAAAATCTCCTAAACATCTTAATCAGGCTTGATAAAGCAGAGTGAAAAAGTCAAATCCACCTGTTATAGATATCTACTATAAACTAAAAGATTTTAGAAAAGCACATGAAAGGGGAAAATGCAATAGAAATAGTATTTCATAAGAAAACGCCCCACCAACTACATCCACCCCTTAAACATATTTCATATTATTTGATAAAGAATTCAATAGAAAGTGGTAATGGGGAGATGAATACCTTCTGCCAGAAATATCCATGAGCCTCATGGCAACAGCTATACAAGGAAGCATCAACAAGGTTGTCACTGCACTAATAAGAAAGGACGAAGAAGTAGAACCAAGGCCTAGGTTAGAAAGAAGATAACCAACACCTGCCTGCTCAAGAATTTGAGGTGTATAGTAGAGGACCCCATTTATACCAGAGAACTGCATCCAGAAAGGATTTAAATGAGTCCAGCATAACTTTTCACCGGTGGCAGAACCAGGCATTATTGGTTGACATAAAGATGTCAAAGATTAGTCAATGAATAATAATTGACTTAATTAGCCACTTGAGAGAATTAATTGTTCCCATTTTTGCATTTTTTTTTTATAATAGAACACCACAAGCATGTGACTCTAGTAACACCACCTGCTCGGCAACTTTCAAACCAAAAAGCACATCATTTTAGGTAAAGGTTTAGCTTGATTTACAAATTGCCTCAGCTTTGGGATTAACACCGTTTATTTTGTGCAGTTAAATAAAATCAGTCACAACTCAACCCATAAAGTAAAAGGTATTCAATGACATTGATACAAATGATTAGTGTAAAATCTTTAAAAATGAAAATGCTATTTGATTACATAGAATAATATAAAGTTTTTTGCGGTAATGTACAAAGAGCTTCAATCCCTTTGTTTTTTTCCTTTTTAGGCCATAAAAGATAGGAAATTCAATAATGATTCAATAATAATCTAGTATGTCTAAAAACAATTGACACAATCCCATCAAAGTTGGATTTAATTATAGCATGAATTCATAGATATGATGTAATTTATTTTTACTATATTAAGAAGGAATTTTCTTTTTAGTCTCAAATTCCTAAAATATGTTATCCACTAAAGGTAATTGGAATAGTTATGATTCAATTAAATTTAATATCATATACCATTAAGAAGGAACCCCGAACCCACTAGTCATAATGAACCAAAAATGTGTTTCAATTAAATTGTGGTTCACAATGTCATTTATGCACATTGATGTGCATAATTCACAAAAATAATCAAGTAATTTTATTTGTTTTACCAAAACAGATCTCAAAAATTATTTTTCAAATCCAAAGAAATTTGGCTATAATCATTTCCATACTATTTCCTAATTTTACATTTGAAAAATATTTGCTTAAGCTGTTGGGTGAAAGTGCCTACTGATTTTATATTTAACACCAACTAAAACAATTTCACTCCAACAACTCTTTTCAAATAATATCTCAAATTTAAACTTTTTTTTTTTTCAAAATGCACTCTTCTATAAACCAATAATTGCCAAAGTAATTCTCTTAAAAAATTAAAAATCCCAGCCACAGCAAAAGTCCAAACAAACTCATTTGTTGAAGCTCAAATGAACTGTATGGGCACTGTTGAAAATGGAAAAGAGACTATTTGAAATGAGTTTCATGAGTTATTCCTAGTCCAATTGACTGTTAACATCAGAAAGCTCCTTAAACCCTTAATAGTCGTTACATACTGACGAACACAATAGAGAGGACATCTTATTAAGCTATATGAAAAATTGCAACCTCCTAGCCTGTCAGCATTTTCAAGAAAGCAAACAAGATGGAAAAAAAATAAAAATAAAATAAAAAAGCACCAGTAACCACCACTTGGATACAACACAATGAATGTTTCATCAAAAGGCCAGGAAAACAAAGTACTTAAGAGCAACATTACAACAGATGGGAATGGCAAAAAAGCAGATATTGAAAATATGTCATTACCTGCTGAAGAATTTGAAGTCCCACCCCCACCATCAAAGCATGCTTCACCCCAGGTTCAAAAAGATCACTCCAACTTGGCCCTTTTGCAGCAGTTTCAGACGGATGAATCATAGCTGGTCCAACTGGCCCTTGTTGCATAAGCTCCTTGTTATAAAGGGCTGGCTGACTCACCAGAGCAGCAGCCTGTACAATCTCACCATCAGTTGGTAAATCACCACCAGGTAGTGAAACCACAGACCCACGTGTAGAACCAGGACCACCATCTTGGCGTAAATATATTCTCTTAAAGCCACCTTCCTTTCCATCTGGGCCCTCTCTTTCAGACCATTTCCATGCTAGCTGCCAACCACCACCAATCCCGGTACTACCAGTGGGTTCTCCTGCATTTCCATGTAAAAGACTACCTTGCCTCATGCTTGAAAGATTACTATGGCCACGAGGTATGTCCTTATCCAGACTTGTTGTTTGACGAGAGATCAATGGACTCTGCAAATTATCATCAGAATCACCGGCAGCAGCATCAGAGGCATAATCATCACCCTCTCTGGCAAGGCTTTCTTCATCCCAATCTTCATTCCTGGGTTGATTTCCCCCAACACTAAACATACTTCCAAAGTGAGGGAAAAGGGCACTTCGCATGCTTCCTGTTTCTGGAAGCTTCTCATGAATACTACCAAAGAGGGTTACTAGAGGATCCACTAGACCACTCGGATTAGCCATGCTTCCTTTTCGAGATACAAGGCCAACAGAACTTTGTCCAGCAACGGGTCTAGCAACCCAGGACTGACCTTGATCTGGTCCATACAACTTAATATGATCTTTTTCTCTGGATGGATCCTCTTCACCAGCAAGTTCATTGGCTGGACCAACTATATACTCTTCTATGGCTGTATCAACCCCAACTCCAAGACCCTCAACCAATAAAGCCATTTCACCTGTCCATGCCCAATGGCAATTATTATCCAAGCATGAATATATACAAATTAATTACTACAGTAGAATCAAAAGAAAGTAAACAATTTGAATTTACCAGGAATATCAAAAGCCCAAAGCCACAAAGGATCAAAATCAACTAATGCATCTATACTGAGAGAATGGAAAAAATAAAAAGATAATTAACAGTTATGTAAACCGAAGCTTCTAAAATGATTTAAGTATGTATTTTAATTTATATGCACTATTAATGTAAAACATTGTTATACACATTCAATAGGAATTCATTCCTTGATATGATGAGGGGATAGGGTGAATTTCTATAAGATGTCTATACAAAATGTTTTACACTGATGGCGCATATATATATATATATATATATATATATATATTTGAATGTTTATAGCCCCCCCTTTTAAGAATACATTAAATGTTTATAATCATATTTACATGAACTAGTCAATCACCGACAGACCACACTGTCTTAACAATATATGGTTCAGCATCAATTCTTGTTACCCATCACAATTCACAAATGAACTGCGACAACAACTTTGCTAACTGGAACAGATCAGGCTCATAGAGTACATATATAATCGCCCAAAAGTGAACAGCTGAATGTCCAGCGCAGCTAGGATCTAATTTGACTGTCAAAAGTAGTAAAGCATGAAAAAATGCAAGTAAATGGTGAAGACTACACACATAACTAACCAGAAACATCTTCCCTTCCACGAAGGCTCTGCAAAACCTTCTTGGCCTCAAGCATTCGGCCTTTACTGACAAGCCATCTCGGAGACTCGGGCAAGAACAAGAGTGTGAGTGCAAAATAAATAAGAGAAGGAATTGAAAGAACACCCAACATGATTCTCCAGCTTGGAGCCTTCATGAGTGACATCCCAAAAACCATACAGTAGGAGAAAAACATTCCGGCAGAACCAGTGAACTGTGGAAGTGTATTAAGTAATCCCCTAATTTCAGGAGGAGCTGTCTCAGATATGTAAAGAGGTACCAAGGTAACTGCCAAACCAATTCCCAAACCATCTAAAAGTCTTGCAATGAGGAGGATATAAACATTTGGAGACCATAGCATGACAAGAGAACTAACAAAATAAAGAAGAGAGGAGATGATCAACATTGGACGTCGGCCTAGCAAGTCTGATAGGGCTCCAGAGCATGTAGTAACTACGGTGGCTCCAATAAGTGACATAGCCACAATTAGACCTTCAACTGTGGGTTCACTTTCTAATTGAAACTCCTTTTTTATGTACAAGATGGATCCTGCATACAAACTTGCCATTGGTTAGATGAAAGAAACAAAATCAAATCAATTAACAGAAACACACCAGACCTGCTATAGTCGCATTATCCCATCCTTGCAGTAAGTTGCCGATGGCAGCTGCAACAGCAACAAGAACAGCTCCACTCATCGTTTTAATTACTTTCAGCCTGGAAAAGCAGATAATAATAATCAATCTTTAATAGATAGATCCAACATAAATTGATGAGATCCAGAACGCAAACCCTATTTTCCATTCCCGTACCTAGGCTTTGAGGGTGGGTGTCTGAGATGCGGAAAGGGACATAGGTCACTCACTGCGAGGGCTTCTTTTTTCTTTCTTTCCTTTTTTGTTTTTTTATTCTTAAAAAAAGTAATAGTCGAGTGAGTGAGTGCAGGTGCCGTAGTAAGACAACGAAAGGCGTATAGAAAACAACACAAGTAGCGATCCTATTCGTCGGGTCGAAAAGTAAAGCTGGTAATGAAATGAATCCTTTTTTTTTTGCAACAGAGGCTCGCTAGTTGACACCTGCCCTTTTCGCTCTCTCACTGCTCTGCACGTCGATCGGAATCAGTTATGCGTCAAACAATCATCATTCGGACTACACACTTTATGCTTCAATATCGCTTTCATAAAAGGAAAATAGTATAGTAACACAAAATAACTCATTTCTTTTTCTCCCATCAAAAGTAAATTACTTGCTGGCTTGCGTGAACCAATAACAATAGCCCACCAAATATATCTAATACTAAAACATTTTTATACTAATTTTTATGGCAAAATAAATTTTCTGTATATGATACATATAGAAAATGTTTGCTACATAGAATTTCTTTTTCGGGGATTTATTGAAATAGGATTTTGAAAGAATTTTTTAGTTGAAAAAAATTATGTGAATTTTAAAAGATTTTACAATATTTTTATGACTTTCAAAATTTTATAGAATTTTGGGATACTTTCAATCAAAATTTTAAAAATAAAAATAATAATATTTCATGACTTAATTTTCTCAAAAATTTGAAGTTAAAAATGTTTAGTGTGTTATTTAAAAATAAAAATAATAATATTTTTAAGAAATATTGTATCTCAATATTTTTTACATAGATTTTTTGTAAAATTATTTTCATAAAATATTATCTCTATTAATCTATTACCAGCTTTGGTAATTTATTAACACAGAGGACATTTGAATATCATTTCCAGTAATTGTTAGCATATTTTCTATTGTGTTAGTTACTGTAATTGGTTTGCCAATTTTGGTTTAATGCTAGTTAGTTGTTTGGGTCTCACTTGTAACTCTATAAGAGCATTACATTGGTTAATGAATATTCAGTGAAGTATTTCAGCATTTTATACTTCTTCGTTCTTTATATTCTAACATTTTGGCATCAGAGCTCCTATTGGGGCTTGTGAAGAAAGTGAGTTGCATTCGTGATAGAGAGAATGACAAATGCAAACGATAGCAGTTTTGTACAACTAGCAATTCCGCGCTTCGATGGTCACTATGACCATTGGAGTATGCTGATGGAAAACTTCTTAAGATCCAAGGAGTATTGGAGCTTGGTGGAAATCGGATTTGAAGATTCAGAAAAGGGAAGTGCAGCTACTGAAGATCAGAAAAAGAAACGTGATGAGATGAAACTGAAAGATTTTCAGGTCAAGAATTACTTGATTCAAGCCATAGATAGGACAATCTTGGAAACAATCTTAAAAAAGAATACATCAAAGGAAATATGGGATTCGATAAAAAGAAAATATGAAGGCAATGCAAGAGTGAAAAGGTTGATTCTTCAAGGTTTAAGGAAAGAATTTGAGATTCTTGAAATGAAATCAGGTGAGAGCATAACTAACTACTTTTCTCGGGTCATGAGTGTGGCTAGCAAGATGAGAACATATGGAGAGCAGATGCAGGATGTAATAATTGTTGAAAAGATTCTAAGATCCTTAACTGACAGATTTAATTACATAGTTTGCTCAATTGAGGAGTCTAAAGATATTGACTCTCTTTCCATTGATGAACTTCAAAGTTCTTTGATAGTTCATGAGCAAAAATTTCACAAAAAACATGAAGAGGAGCAGGCACTCAAAGTAAGTTCTGAAGAAAGAAATGACAATGGAGGTAGGGGCAGAGGCAGCTATAGAGGAAGAGGAAGAGGAAGAGGAAGAGGAAGAGGGAGGCAAAATCGAGCCACAATTGAATGTTTTAAATGTCATAAACTCGGGCATTATAAGTATGAATGTCCAGATTGGGATAAAGATGTTGAGCTTAGGAGAGCTTGAATCTTAAAGGAGTTTTGATGATCACAACAAGTATACAACAACAACTTGGAGCACAAAAACAAAGTCAAGGAAGAGTCAAGAAAATGCTATGAAATGGAGCTATGTAATAGAGCTTAGGAAATAAATTGTTTTGAATATGTTTGTATATTTTGTGTGCTTTGTATGCTTTGTACATAAGCAAATCTATATCTAAACTAAGTAGAGAGTATATGATGATGAATTAAAAAGATTGGAAACTTATTTTGAGGTATAAAATGAAGTTTTAAAAACTAACTCAAAATAATCGATTATCATTAAAAATAATCGATTATTCCAGCTAATAGGCAAAGTGGAATGCCTTGTTGTAATAATTGATTATTCGCCAAAATAATCGATTATCCCAGGAACAACTCTCTGGAATAATCGATTATCCAGCTAAATAATCGATTATATTGTTCTTGGTTGATTTCCAGAAAATCTGAAGAACAAAATAATCGATTATTCTTTAAAATAATCGATTATCTGTGTCTGAAACTTTTATAAATAGTTTGAACTTTGAGAAACTTCAGACATGAGTTAGAACTGATAATCAATTTGTGAAAAACGTTTTTGTGAGTCTTTGTGACATCTTGGAGAGTTTTCTTTGTGAAATCCAAGAGTGAAAACGTTTGTGAAAAGCTTTGTAAGAAGATCATCATCATCATATTCTTGAAAGGGGAAGATAAAGATTTGTTCAAGAATTCCAGGTGAATTCGTTCCTTTTATTCTTTGTGAATCTTTGTGGAAAATCTTGAGAAGGGTTTCTCAAGTGGTAAGGTTTCTTGTAGTGGGTTCTACAAGGGGTGCTTTCTTGGGATCAAGAAACTGGTTATCTTTAGTATTGAAGTATATGCATGTGTGTGTGCTTGTAAACCTTCTTGCTTAAAGATAGTGGAACAAATCTTAATCAGGTGTTGATTAAGGACTGGATGTAGGTCACATGTGGAGTGGCTGAACCAGTATAAAAGACTTGTGCAATCTTCTTCTACCTTATCTTTTACTTTGTGTAATTTCTTGGTTAAACTTTAAAGAAGATAAAACTTGATTAACAAGTGTATGTGAATCTTGATGGTTTAAATCTGTAATTGAACATTATTGTTGAACCTCATTATGTTGTAATCAAGTGAGCATATTGCATTCATATTTTTGTAACAAGTCTTTAGAAGAGCTTCATTTGGAAATTCTGTCATAGAAAAGTTTTAATTGAAATTAAGATCCAAAATACTCTGATAAATTTTTAAAAGGGTCATTGAATCCAATTCACCCCCCCTCTTGGATTGTGCCATTCTTTTCTAACAAAAGAAGCCTATTATGTTGCATTCAATGAAGAAGAAGAGCTCTTACTAATGGCTTATGAGGATTTACATGATGTGCAGACAACAAATGCATGGTTCTTGGATTCTGGTTGCTCAAACCACATGTGTGGAAATAGAGCTTGGTTCAAAGAAGTAGATGACACCTTCAAGCAACATGTAAAGCTTGGTAATAACACAAGAATGGAGGTGACTGGAAAAGGAAGTGTTAGGTTGAACATTAAAGGAGTCACTCACGTAATTACTGATGTGTTTTTAGTACCAGAACTCAAGAACAATTTGTTGAGTATAGGGCAGCTGCAAGAAAAAGGCTTAACGGTAATGTTTCAGTCAGGAACCTGCAAGTTGTACCATCCTGATAAGGGTTTGATCCTAGAGACTAATATGACAACAAATATAATGTTCATTCTATTTGCTCAATCTGCAACCAAGAAGGATTCATGCTTTCACATCTCTACTCAGGATCTCTCATCTTTATGGCATCATAGATATGCACATCTTAGTCACAAAGGACTAAGAATTTTACAAAGCAAAGGAATGGTTAGAGGCCTTCCCTCTTCATTATCTACAACAGAAAATGTGTGTGAAGATTGTACGAAAGGAAAACAACATCGAGATCCCATCCCAAAGAAAAGTCAATGGAGAGCAAAACAAAAATTAGAATTAATTCATGCAGATATTTGTGGCCCGATCACTCCATCTTCCAATAGCCAAAAGAGGTATTTTTTGTGTTTTATTGATGATTACTCTAGAAAGACATGGATTTATTTCTTAACAAAAAAATCAGAGGCATTTCACTACTTTCAATGTTTTAAGAATCTTGTTGAAAAGGAATCTGGTTTGATGATTAAGTGCCTCATAACTGATAGGGGAGGAGAGTTCACATCATTGGAGTTCAATGAATTCTGTCAGAAAACAGGAATTAAAAGACAGTTAACAATAGCTTACACCCCTCAACAGAATGGGGTAGCTGAGAGGAAGAACAGAACCATCATGAACTTGGTGACAACTTTATTATCAGAGAAGAAACTTCCAAAATCCTTTTGGCCTGAAGCAGTAAACTGGGTAGCGTATGTACTAAATAGATCTCCAACATTGGCTGTCAAGAATCAAACGCCAGAGGAGGCTTGGAGTGGTGTCAAGCCTTCAGTTGAGCATTTTAGGGTGTTTGGTTGTGTAACTCATGTACACGTTCCAGATGCAAGGAGAACCAAATTGGAAAACAAGAGTTGTAAATTGTTCTGTTGGGAATGAGTGAGGAATCTAAAGGATACAGGCTCTATAATCCAATTACAAGGAAGATCGTGATAAGTAAAGACGTGGTCTTTGAGGAAGACACTCAATGGAACTGGAATGTCAGTCACAGAGAAGAACAAATTGCAGATTTAGAATATGGAGATACTAAAAACACCGCTGAAGTTAAAGAAGAGAATACAATAGATAGTGAATCTAATGACGAAGAAGGGAATCAGTCACAACATGAAGAAAATAAAGTGATCAATGATGAAAGGGGCAGAAATAGACACCCACCTGGTTGGATGAGAGATTATGTAGACGGAGAAGAATTCTCAGAATCTAAAGATGCAATAAATATGGCCTTAATAGATTGTACAGATCCTGAAAGTTTTGAAGTTGCTGTAAAAAGCTCCAAGTGGAGACAGGCTATGGATGCTGAAATTAACTCCATTGTGAAAAACGGGATATGGGAACTCACTGATTTACCAGCTGGAGCAAAGAAGATAGGAGTTAAATGGATCTACAAGACTAAGTTGAATGAGATTGGTCAAGTGGACAAGTACAAGGCCAGGTTAGTGGCTAAAGGCTACTCTCAAGAACAGGGGGTGGACTATATAGAGGTGTTTGCTCCTGTAAGCAAAATGGACATTGTGAGAATGATAATAGCTATTGCAGCAAGTAGAGGGTGGAAATTGTATCAACTTGATGTGAAATCAGCCTTTTTGTATGGCACTCTAAATGAGGATGTATATGTGGAACAGCCAAAAGGTTATGTGCAAAAGGGGTGTGAGAATAAGGTCTACAAACTTTACAAGGCTTTATATGGGCTAAAACAAGCCCCGAGAGCATGGTTCAATCGAATCGAATCATACTTTATGAGTGCAGGATTCAGGAAAAGCAATCATGAGCAAACTTTATTCTTGAAGCACACTTTAGACGAAAGGGTTTTAATTGTTAGCTTGTATGTCGACGACCTCATATACACTAGTAACGATGAGTCATTGATGAGTGCTTTCAAGAATTCAATGAAGAAAGAGTTTGATATGACAGATCTTGGCAGAATGAGGTTTTTTCTTGGAATTGAAGTTCTACAGGAGGATGATGGGATCTACATTTATCAGAGAAAGTATGCCTTAGAAGTGTTGAGGAGGTTTGGGATGTCTGATAGCAATTTTTTCAAAGTTCCTATTGTACCTGGTTGTAAACTGTCCAAAGATGAAACAGGAATGAAAGTAGACGAGACTCGATACAAGCAACTGGTAGGAAGTCTCATGTATATTACAGCAACCAGACTTAACTTGATGTTCTCTGTTAGTTTGATCAGTCGTTTTATGAGCCAACCCACTCAAATACATATGCAAGTTGCAAAGAGAGTTCTTAGATACTTACAAGGAACTGTGGATTTTGGTATTTTCTATAAGAAGGGAGGAGATGAAGAATTGTTAGCTTACACTAACAGTGACTATGCAGGTGAGTTGGTAGACAGAAAAAGCACCTCTGGTTATGTGTTTTTACTAAGTAATGGAGCAGTAGCTTGGTCATCCAAAAAATAGCCGATTGTGACATTGTCCACCACAGAGGCTGAATTTGTGGTAGTTAGAGCTTGTGCCTGTCAAGCCGTGTAGATGAGGAGAATTTTGAAGGAGCTGCGACATAATCAGGAAGGTTGCACCACTTTGATGTGTGATAATAGCTCAACTATTAAACTTTCTAAGAATCCTGTTATGCATGGAAGAAGCAAGCATATCGATGTGCGTTTCCATTTTCTGAGAAATCTCTCAAGAGATGGATGTATAGAGTTGGTTCAGTGTGGAACTAAGGAACAGATTTACTAACCAAACCTCTGAAGTTAGATTGCTTCCTTAAGCTTCGAGAGCAGATGGGAGTATGTGAAATTCCTAAGATAAACTAATTGCTTGTGTTCTGTCTAAGCAATAGTTTAAGGGAGGAAATGTTAGCATATTTTCTGTTGTGTTAGTTACTGTAATCTGTTTTCCAATTTTGGTTTAATGTTGGTTAGTTGTTTGGGCCTCACTTGTAACTCTATAAGAGCATTACATTGGTTAATGAATATTCAGTGAAGTATTTTAGCATTTTATATTTCTTCGTTCTTTATATTCTAACAGTAATAGACTTGATAATTTTGGATGATAATTGATTAACAATGTTACCTTTAAAAATCTTATTTGAATCAAGTCATACTTTTATGTTTAAACACTTGATAATAAATTACTTTTTCATGATAATATATTACTTTATATTTATACATAGAAATACTAAGTAATCAAGTTTTTGGTTTCTTAAAAGCTTCATTAGTTCTTGAATTAAGCATTCATCATCATCAATTATTAACAAACACACACATGCCTTTATTTATTATAATCAATACATTATCCTTTTTCATGAGTCTTCAAGATGTCTCATCATCTCAACAAAATGCAGGTATATTCATAGATAAAATAATATTATCGTTGATGATTTGATAATTTAAGTACATTTAAAACACTTTATTATCTTGTAATGACCGAACATTACCTTCGACCATGATTGTAGTATTCGGTCAGGTCGAGTACTTCTCGGCCCTATAACCTATTTGTTACAAAGACATTTAGTCATTTTAGTTTTAAAATTATGAAATTTTGGTCCTTATGCCAATTTGACATTCATTAATTGTAGAGTTTTAATATTTATTCATACTTAAGTTGTTGACATTTAATAAAATAATAAAGTTTATTAATAAAATAAATACTAAGCAATCTTTAAAATATATATAAATCAATTTTTTTTGTTATTTTTAATTTTTATCTTTATATGTCATGTCAATAAATATCATGTCACTTAAATAGTGATAAGTCACTTAACAACGTCAAAATTTAACGATTAATAAATATCAATTGACAAAATGATCAAAATTCTATATTATTAAAAATAGAAAGACTAAATATCTTTATTTTAAAATATAGGTATCGAAATTACAAATCGACAAAAATAATGAAACCAATATGTCAAATTTATTATTATTATTATTATTATTATTATTATTATTATTATTATTATTATTATGTTTTTTTTTTTGTATTTATCATGGTTATCAAAACCGAACCAAACTAATTGGTCTCTTCAGCTAAACCAAAAATCAGTTATTTGTTGGTTTAATTAGTCCATAATATCATTTTACAATGAACATGTGAAAAATCAATAGAATCAATAAACTGGTTTAAATTGGTTCAATAAAAAATATGTTTCTTAAAATTTAATTTGAAATATTTTGAATAAAAATACATATTTAATATAAACTATAAATTAAAATAAATTATTTATAATACTTGTCTTAAAAATATAATTTAATTATTTATGTTAATTTATCATTTTAATATCTTTATTTTTATAATTTATATTATATAATTTGATTTTTTATTAAAATATAAAGTTAAATATTGTATATCATATTTAGTTTATAATTTTATGCATCAATTAAATTTTATAAAATTGTAAATAATGTTTTGTTTTAATTTTTAGTATTAAAAATTAAGATATTATATTTATTTAACATTATTTTTATATTAATTATAATTTTTATTTATTAATATTAATTTAATCACGATTCAACTATAGTTGAACTATTGAACCTTGAATTAATACCTAAATCAATTTAATGAGAGATCCAATTTTGAACTTTATACAAATATATTTTAGTGCATATATACACGTGTGTGTAAAAATATATGAATCACTTAGATGGGTCTAACAATGAGATTTTTGGGTAGATTGTATCCTAAGATTTATTTTCATTACTATCATTGTACATAATTTTTTTTAAATAATTATATATATAGGATTTAATGATGATACAATAATAGTAAAAAACAAGTTTACATTGTCATCCAATTACATTTACAATGTATCACTATTGAACCAATATTTATATAATTTTATATTTTGACTTAAATATAATTTTTGTCCATATAATTAATTTTTTTATTTTTTTTCCTGCCAATAAAATACATTACAAAAACGTTAACCGATGATATAATCTCATATCACGTCAATAACAAAAAATGACATCATGATAACATCATCATGTATCAAGTCAACATAATGTCACATCATTAGTGTCATGTCATCATGATGTCATATTATCATATGTCACACAAATATTATATGGCACGTTATTAATATTGTCATGTCATTAGCATAGTAAAAGAACAAAAAATGAAAATAAAAATGAACTTACATGGATAAAAAAAATACATGGAATAAGAGAAAAAATATCATATTAAATATAATATATATACATATATATTTTTTAAATTAATATAAATTAAAAAAATAACATAAAAATTATATTTTTAATAATTACATTTTCCTTCTTTTCTTAATTTTTCTTTAACATTATATGATCACTTACATATTCAATAAATACTCAAAACTCTATTATTAATCACACATCATTCCTTCATTTTTAACATAAACATAATCACACAAAAAATACACAATATATCTTAATAGTAGTCACTCATGACCTGTCTCACTTGCAGTCGAAAAAGGGTGTCATAATGGATTAAACTTGCCAAACCAAGTTAGATTTAATTGGGTTGTACTTTGCAACCCTTCAAGTCCAACTCATACAATCACTCTCCTACATTCCACCTGTAATACCCATTTTTTTTATTATTATTAATTATCAATGGCATTTTCGTAAATTTTATAAAGGTATAGGGGTATTCTTGTAATTTTATTACTGATGGCATTTTCGCAATTTTAAAAAAATTTAAGGGGTGTTTTGGTAACTTGGAACGGGCCGTTCCAAAAGCAAAACGGGCCGTTCCAAGCTTAAAAATTATACTAAATTTTTTTAGTGAGAACGGGCCCAGAACGGGCCGTTCCAACTAGGAGAACGGGCCGTTCTGACTTTGGAACGGGCCATTCTGGAGGGAGAACGGGTCGTTCCGGAAGGAGAACGGGCCGTTCTGGATGAGTCTCGGAACGGGCCGTTCTGATTTTAGAACGGGCCGTTCTGCTTTTTGGGAACGGCCGTTCCGATTTTGGAACGGGCCGTTCCAGTTTAAAAATTTGCGTACATTTGAAAGATTCGGAACGGGCCGTTCTGAATTCAATACGGGCCGTTCCGGGTGACTCTGGTTGCCTATAAATAGGGGCCAGGGGGGGTGAAAAAAAATATACTGAGAAAAGAGAATCCTAGAGAGAGAAAGAGGAGAGAGAGAGAAAGAAAAAGAGGGGAGGAGAAAAGAAAAGAGGAGAGAGAAAGAGGAATCCAGTAGAGGAGGTTCTGCTAGGGGAGAGAAAAGAGGAGAGAAGAGGAGATTCTGCCCGAGTTTCGGCCCTTGCTTAAGGAGAGAGGTGGAGGTTCTGCCCGAGTTTCGGTTCTTGTTTAAGGAGAGAGGAGGAGATTCTGCCCGAGTTTCAGTTCAGGTTTATCCAAGTAAGGGTAGTGCTTATAAAATTAATCTAGTATATATGAGCATGATAGGAATAGTATAATTTTAATATGCTATTTTATGTGGAGATTTTCATTTCATATAGTATAATTTGGATCAATTGATGGTTGTTTTGGATATTTATATTATTATTATATTGACAAATTGGCATGGTTATGGTTATGTTTAATTATGGAATATGCTATGTATGTGGTTTGGAAAAGTAAATAGGACTTAAAGGAGTAAGGTTATGGTATGGATTAGATCTCTTGGTGAGATCAGGATATAATCTTTGGAAAAATATGAAATTTGGGAATCCCATGGTGAGGATTCCAATGTGGAACTTTTCCAAAGGTTATATGATAAACCACTTCAGATGTTAGGTGGATTCTGAAGTACTCCTCTAAGTATTCTATTTGCTACCGGTATGGGGGCAAGGCCGAGTCATACCGATGGATGAAGTGGCCATGATCACCAGGGTTACGTGACGACGTAATCCAACTGTATATTTTCCATGAGAGGTTAGGTGTGGGACATGGGTTGCTGACATGTTTCACCGTATCAACACTTGGTTTGGATGGTGTTGAGGCCAACATTTGGTTTGGATGTGTTGGTTACATCATGGATTATACAGTGGTGTGACTTTGTTTTGGATATGGAATCTGTATACATATGGTATGGATTGTATACATTGGTTATGGATTATTTTATTATCATAAAATATGTATATATTGGCATGGACGTGTATACATTATATTTTGGGTTGGTCTATATTTAGAATGGAAAATGACTTGTTGGTCTGGATAAATACTGTGGATAAATATTTGTTTAATGATATTTTATTATGATATACTATGGTTGGTTTTATATGTGCTAACCCTTGTGTTTCCATGTGGTTTGGACTGTGATGATCTCACTATGTGGGGGAGCAGATCAGGTGTGAGGCCTTGGGATAGCAAGGAGTCTTTTGGGGTAGCTGCTTTGAGAAGTGGCTAGACGTAGAGCTTGACCAGCACCTAGGGTGTCTAACTTATATTTCATGATGTTACTATTGGATTACTGTATAATTTTACCAAGAATGACTCTGATATAATTATGTTTGATATTATGAAATAATTTTTTTCACTCTATCGTAGCTGGCTTTTGCTCTATTTTCTTTATTTTATATTATTTTATTTTGGCTGGTTATTAATGTGACGACCTAGGGTGGGTCGTTACAATTTTGGTATCAGAGCTGGTCGAGTCTCTTTAGGGTTTGTGGGAAATGGTCTTATTATGTTTCTGTTGAGTGGAAATAGATTTTTTTTTTGAAAGGAATTTCTTATGTGTTTTAGTGTAAACTCATGGGTTCCTTGATCTTTTATCTTTATTAGGATGGTTGGTAGGGGAAACCATTCTCATCCTTCTTCAGGTGTAGATGAGCGGCAGATTGCTCAGGCTATGGAGCTAATTGCTGCTGCTATTGGACAACAGAATACTTTGTTGGCTCAGATGGAGACCAACCGGGCTGCAGCTGAAGCAGCTAGGACTGAAGTATCTGATGAATATAGGGGCTTGTCAGAGTTCAGAAAAGGGAATCCTCCTCAATTTACAGGTGTTAATGGACCTGAAATTGCTGATCAATGGATTGAAGAGATGGAGAAAATCTTTATGGTGATGCATTGTCCTGAGGAAAGGAAGCTAGTTTATGCTGTTTATATGTTGGTGGGTGAGGCTAGTTTCTGGTGGAAAGGTGCTCAAGCTATGATGGAAGCTAGAGGGGAGGTGATAAATTGGGAAAATTTCAAAAAGGTATTCCTAGAGAAATATTTTCCAGATAGCGCCAGATATGCTAAGGAAGCTGAATTTTTGAGATTGCAACAAGGAAATATGTCAGTACAAGAGTATGTGGTCAAGTTTGAACACTTGGCTAGGTATTATTCTCAAGCTATCACTGAAGCCTGGAGATGCAGGAAGTTTAGTGAGGGTCTAAGATTTGAGCTGAAAAAGACTATTGTCCCTATGGGGATTGTGGAATTCCCAGTTCTAGTTGAAAAGGCAAAAACAGTTGAGAGATTTGAAGGAGGAAATAGAGTGGCAAAGGGTCTAGAGGGATCATCTGGATTTGGGAGGGGGAAACATCCTCAAAAGAGACCATCTCAGTTTCAAATTGGAAATGCTAATAAGAAACCGATGGGGACTACTACCACAAGAGATGTTCAGAGTATTAGATGTTATATCTGTGGAGGCCCACATATGATGAAGGACTGTTCTACAAAGAACTATACGTGTTTTAAATGTGGCAAGGTGGGTCACATGGCTAAAGATTGCATTGTCAAAAATATTCCAGCTAGAGAGAACCAGAAAGTGGATCGGCCTACTGCAGCAGGTCGTGTCTTTGCTTTAACAGGTGCTGAAGCTGAAACGACATCTGAGCTGGTAAAAGGAAAGGGCAAAGCTGATGGTAATGATATTTCTATTTTATTTGATTCTGGTGCTTCACATTCTTTTATTTCTTATGAATGCGTGGCAAGGTTAAATTTAGTTGTGAGTTCTTTGTGTGTGGATCTAGTTGTTTCTACCCCAGCTTCAGGGTCTGTTTTGACTTCTGAGGTTTGTTTGAGATGTCCAGTGGAGGTGGAAGGGCGTTGTTATAAAGTGAATTTATTTTGTTTACCTCTATCCGATTTGGATGTGATTTTAGGGATAGATTGGCTTTCTGCCAATAGGATTTTGATAGATTGTTCAGAGAAGAAATTAATCTTTCCTACTGATGAACAGGAGAGATTTATTTCTAATAGACAGGTAGATGGATTGTTGAAGGATGGAGCTCTTGGGTTTATGATCTTATCTTTTATTAGTGTAGAGAATGAAAAGTTGTTGAATAGTATTGATGTTGTTAGAGAATTTCCAGAGGTTTTTCCGGATGATGTTCCGGGATTACCACCAAAGCGAGAGTTAGAGTTTAGTATTGATCTTATACCAGGGGCGGGACCAGTGTCCATTTCTCCTTATAGAATGGCACCAGCGGAGTTATCTGAATTGAAGAAGCAGGTTGAAGAACTTTTGGAGAAGCAGATGATCAGACCTAGTGTATCTCCGTGGGGAGCACCAGTGTTATTGGTAAAGAAGAAGGATGGTGGTGTGAGGTTATGTGTGGATTACAGGCAGTTAAATAAATTGACAATCAAGAATAAATATCCATTGCCAAGAATAGATGATTTGATGGATCAGTTAAGGGGAGCTACTATTTTCTCCAAGATTGATTTGAGATCTGGATATCACCAAATTCGGGTAAAGGAAGAGGACATACCAAAGACTGCTTTCAGGACTCGGTATGGCCATTATGAGTATGTTGTCATGCCTTTTGGAGTGACGAATGCTCCAGCTATTTTCATGGATTATATGAACAGGATTTTCAGACCCTTTCTGGATAAGTTTGTGGTGGTGTTCATTGATGATATTCTGGTTTATTCTAAATCTATGGAAGAACATAGAGAACATCTGAGGATAGTTTTGCAGGTATTGAAGGAGAAACAATTATTTGCAAAGTTGTCAAAATGTGAGTTTTGGTTATCTGAAGTTAAGTTCTTGGGTCATGTGATTTCTGCACAAGGAATTGCAGTTGATCCTACTAAGGTGGAAGCGATTTTGAGGTGGGAGCGTCCAAAATCAGTTACTGAAATTAGAGGTTTTGTGGGATTGGCCGGCTATTATAGAAGATTCATAGAAGGATTTTCTAAAATAGTTATGCCTTTGACACAGCTGACCAGGAAGGATCATCCTTTTATATGGACGGAGGAGTGTGAAAGGAGTTTTCAAGAGTTAAAGGAAAAGTTGACTTCGTCTCCAGTGTTGATTCTGCCAGATCCTAATAAATCTTTTGAGGTTTATTGTGATGCATGTCATCAAGGTTTAGGATGTGTTCTTATGCAAGATAGACAGGTTGTGGCTTATGCATCTAGGCAGTTAAAGACTCATGAACAAAATTATCCTACGCATGATCTAGAGTTGGCTGCGGTGGTTTTTGCTTTGAAGATTTGGAGACATTATCTCTATGGAGCAAAGTTTGATGTGTTTAGTGATCATAAGAGTTTGAAATATTTGTTTGATCAGAAAGAGTTAAATATGAGGCAAAGGAGGTGGATTGAGTTTTTGAAAGATTATGACTTTCAGTTAATGTACCATCCAGGTAAAGCAAATGTGGTGGCAGATGCTTTGAGTAGAAAATCTCTTCATATGTCTTACCTGATGGTTAAAGAGATGGAGTTAGTAGAGAAATTCAGGGATATGAATCTTAATGTTGTGATTGCCTCAGATTTTATTAGTTGTGGTATGACTACCATTACTAGTGATTTCTTGGAGATGGTGAAACAAAAACAAGTTCAGGATATGAGATTGAATAAGGTTAGAGAGTTGTTGGGTTCTGAGAAAGCTGAAGGATTTGAACAAGATATGGATGGAATCTTGAGGTACAAGGGTAGAATTTGTATTCCACAAGATAAAGAGTTGAAGAAGTTGATACTTGAGGAAGGTCATAAAAGTAAGTTGAGTGTACATCCGGGTATGACAAAAATGTATCAAGATTTGAAGAAAATGTTCTGGTGGAATGGTATGAAGAGGGAGATAGCTGAGTATGTTGCATCTTGCATTGTGTGTCAAAAAGCTAAAGTAGAACATCAAAAACCAGGAGGTTTGTTACAAATGATGGAAGTGCCAGAATGGAAATGGGATAGTATAACCATGGATTTTGTTGTTGGATTACCAAGATCTGCTAAGAATTGTGATTCTATTTGGGTGATCGTGGATAGATTAACTAAGTGTGCTCATTTCCTTCCAATGAATATAAAGTGGTCCTTGGAAAAGTTAACTCAATTGTATATTAAGGAGATTGTTAGATTACATGGTGTACCCTCCAGTATCATCTCTGATAGGGATCCTCATTTTACATCCCGATTTTGGCAAAGTTTGCATCAAGCGTTAGGGACTAAGTTGAGGCTCAGTTCTGCTTATCACCCACAAACTGATGGGCAGTCTGAGAGGACTATCCAATCTTTGGAGGACTTGTTGAGAGCTTGTATTTTGGATCATCTAGGGAATTGGGAAGAGATGTTGCCTTTGGTCGAGTTCACTTATAATAACAGTTTTCATGCAAGTATAGGAATGGCACCATTTGAGGCTCTGTATGGGAGGAAATGTCGAACACCTTTGTGTTGGTTTAAAGAGGGAGAATTAGTGATGGTGGGGCCAGAGATCATCTTACAGACTACTGAAAAGGTGAAACAAATTCAGGAAAGAATGAGAGCTGCTCAGAGTCGGCAAAAGTCTTATGCAGACAAAAGGAGGAAACTTTTGGAGTTTTCAGAAGGAGAACATGTGTTTTTGAAAGTAACTCCTACCACAGGTGTGGGAAGAGCTATCAAAGCTAAGAAGTTGAATCCTAAGTTTATTGGGCCGTATCAAATTCTCAAGAGGATTGGACCAGTGGCATATCAGATTGCATTACCTCCATTCCTTTCTAATCTGCATGATGTGTTCCATGTTTCACAACTGAGGAAATATATTCACGATCCAAATCATGTATTGGAATCAGAGGCAGTACAAGTTAAGGAGAATTTAACTTTTGAGAAACAGCCAGTTTCAGTGGCAGATAAGAAAGTTAAACAGTTGCGAGGTAAATTTATCAATTTAGTGAAAGTTATTTGGGATGAGATTACTAATGAAGCTACTTGGGAGTTGGAGGAAAGGATGAAGGATCAATACCCATATCTCTTTTAGAGTAAGTGAATTTTCGAGGACGAAAATTTTTGTTGTTGGAGAGAATTGTAATACCCATTTTTTTTATTATTATTAATTATCAATGGCATTTTCGTAAATTTTATAAAGGTATAGGGGTATTCTTGTAATTTTATTACTGATGGCATTTTCGCAATTTTAAAAAAATTTAAGGGGTGTTTTGGTAACTTGGAACGGGCCGTTCCAAAAGCAAAATGGGTCGTTCCAAGCTTAAAAATTATACTAAATTTTTTTAGTGAGAACGGGCCCAGAACGGGCCGTTCCAACTAGGAGAACGGACCGTTCTGACTTTGGAACGGGCCATTCTGGAGGGAGAACGGGTCGTTCCGGAAGGAGAACGGGCCGTTCTGGATGAGTCTCGGAACGGGCCGTTCTGATTTTAGAACGGGCCGTTCTGCTTTTTGGGAACGGCCGTTCCGATTTTGGAACGGGCCGTTCCAGTTTAAAAATTTGCGTACATTTGAAAGATTCGGAACGGGCCGTTCCGAATTCAATACGGGCCGTTCCGGGTGACTCTGGTTGCCTATAAATAGGGGCCAGGGGGGGTGAAAAAAAATATACTGAGAAAAGAGAATCCTAGAGAGAGAAAGAGGAGAGAGAGAGAAAGAAAAAGAAGGGAGGAGAAAAGAAAAGAGGAGAGAGAAAGAGGAATCCAGTAGAGGAGGTTCTGCTAGGGGAGAGAAAAGAGGAGAGAAGAGGAGATTCTGCCCGAGTTTCGGCCCTTGCTTAAGGAGAGAGGTGGAGGTTCTGCCCGAGTTTCGGTTCTTGTTTAAGGAGAGAGGAGGAGATTCTGCCCGAGTTTCAGTTCAGGTTTATCCAAGTAAGGGTAGTGCTTATAAAATTAATCTAGTATATATGAGCATGATAGGAATAGTATAATTTTAATATGCTATTTTATGTGGAGATTTTCATTTCATATAGTATAATTTGGATCAATTGATGGTTGTTTTGGATATTTATATTATTATTATATTGACAAATTGGCATGGTTATGGTTATGTTTAATTATGGAATATGCTATGTATGTGGTTTGGAAAAGTAAATAGGACTTAAAGGAGTAAGGTTATGGTATGGATTAGATCTCTTGGGGAGATCAGGATATAATCTTTGGAAAAATATGAAATTTGGGAATCCCATGGTGAGGATTCCAATGTGGAACTTTTCCAAAGGTTATATGATAAACCACTTCAGATGTTAGGTGGATTCTGAAGTACTCCTCTAAGTATTCTATTTGCTACCGGTATGGGGGCAAGGCCGAGTCATACCGATGGATGAAGTGGCCATGATCACCAGGGTTACGTGACGACGTAATCCAACTGTATATTTTCCATGAGAGGTTAGGTGTGGGACATGGGTTGCTGACATGTTTCACCGTATCAACACTTGGTTTGGATGGTGTTGAGGCCAACATTTGGTTTGGATGTGTTGGTTACATCATGGATTATACAGTGGTGTGACTTTGTTTTGGATATGGAATCTGTATACATATGGTATGGATTGTATACATTGGTTATGGATTATTTTATTATCATAAAATATGTATATATTGGCATGGACGTGTATACATTATATTTTGGGTTGGTCTATATTTAGAATGGAAAATGACTTGTTGGTCTGGATAAATACTGTGGATAAATATTTGTTTAATGATATTTTATTATGATATACTATGGTTGGTTTTATATGTGCTAACCCTTGTGTTTCCATGTGGTTTGGACTGTGATGATCTCACTATGTGGGGGAGCAGATCAGGTGTGAGGCCTTGGGATAGCAAGGAGTCTTTTGGGGTAGCTGCTTTGAGAAGTGGCTAGACGTAGAGCTTGACCAGCACCTAGGGTGTCTAACTTATATTTCATGATGTTACTATTGGATTACTGTATAATTTTACCAAGAATGACTCTGATATAATTATGTTTGATATTATGAAATAATTTTTTCACTCTATCGTAGCTGGCTTTTGCTCTATTTTCTTTATTTTATATTATTTTATTTTGGCTGGTTATTAATGTGACGACCTAGGGTGGGTCGTTACACCACCATCCCAACAAAATACATGACAAGTTAGATTAACATTTCAAATTGACCTATTGAGTCACTTATATTTTTTCTTGACTTTGACCTATTAACTTATATTATTTTCTTACAATCGAGTGCTAATTATTATTTATTTATGGTTGTATTATGTACTTATTTTACTGTTGTTGATGAACTTATTTTAATGTTATCATATTTCTTGTCGATGTAAGAGATGTATGTGCATGAAGTGTATATTTTTTTTCATATGATGAATGTTCATGTTAAAAAAGGAAGAAATAGTATTTAATGAATGAGAGAATTTTGAGTATTTTTCCAATATGTAAGTTAATCTTTTAGTGTTGAAGAAGAAAAAAATGAAAAAAAAATGTAATTATTAAAAAATATATTTCTAATTTATACTAATTTAAATTAAACTTATACATCAATTTTAATATGGCACCTTATTTTCTTTTAGTCTATGTAATTTTTTTACTTTCATCTCTATAAATTCATTTTTTTTAATTTTAATTTCTCCACTATATTGATGTGACATTATTATTAATTTATCATATAATATTGACATAACATGTGATAATATAACATCATACTAATATGATATCATGAAGACATGATATCATAATAAAATGATACTAATTATATGATATTATATTATATTAATATATTATTACATCATTTTTTTATTGATGTGACATGTAATGATATCATTAAGTTAACATTTTTGTAACATGACAACAAGGATTTAAAATAAAACATTCGAATTTTTCATAGATAATTAACAACAAAAAAAAGTAAACCTTCAAAGAACGAAAAATTAAAAAAAAAACATTAAATTACAAGAAAATTTATATTAAGCCTTATATTTTTATATATCTTATATCTTTTTAATTTATATAAATGTGTTTAAAAAGTTATTATTTTTATAATATATGCATATAACTTAAAAATATACATAATTTGAATAAAAAAAACATTATATTACAATTTGTAATTAATAGGTTTTTTTAAGAATGGATATGTTTTTCATTATAAAAGAAATACATTAAAAACATTAGTTATATATGGAAATTAAAAAAGAGCATATTTAAGCTCTCTTTTTTTTCTTTTCTTTTTTTCTATTTCAGACTTCATTACTTTGAATTTCTAATTGTCCTTACCAAAATTAATTTGTACTTTTAACATTTTTGGTCATTCTCTTTATACACTGATAAATAAAGATCATAATAACTTCATAAGAAAAAAAATAGCTCAATAATAGCACGTAATAACCTAATTACTATTTTGTAACAATAAGTAACGTAAGACAGTAAAAAAATAATAATAATAATAATAATAAATCAGTTGTAATGTGATGAAACCAATTTAAATTTGCAAGCTTGCCCCTAAAATTAGGAAAATGCGACTGCGTGTATACATTGATAACTATGATGGAACCAAGCAGCAGCCACATCTCAATAAATTTGGAAATGCGACAGCATAATGAAAAATTAATTTAGCTGTTCATCAATCAGTTAAAACCTATGTTGCTTAACACTTCAGGTCCTTCTCTCTGGCCAAATCATTCACAGTATGTTCAATTTTCACATTATCTTCATCAGCTTGTTGAGAGGAAATATCTAGAGCCTGCAAGAAGCAAATTCAGTCAGTCAATTCTGTAAACCACACGCTTTCAACAAAAATGCAGTGATACTAATCTGCATACACGCTCAAGCGTTATGTATTTGCGCTTTATGTTGTGAAATTCACCTTCATGCAAGTTTCAGCAATTGCAGTATCAGAGCCTCTCAAATGCTCTCCACTTCTCTGGTCCTCCTGTAATGTTAAGCCAGTATTACACATTGTACTAAGTTTCATATAAATTCATGTGCAAATTTATTTAATGGTTTTCAACTGAAGCAGAATGTATAGTAGCAGTCCGAGGACTGCACAAGAAAAAATGAAACTAGAATTGTCTCCAAACTCTAATTCAGCAGGTTGTCAATTATTATTAAACGAAACTGTTTATAACATGGAATAAATGGGAAGATCAGCCGATAGTTGAGGTTTCGCACCATTCCTTGATAAGCAGACACAGAACACTAAATGACTACACGCAATTTTTGGTACATCCAGTACGGTATTTATTATTTAATACAAACATTTTCAATCTACTGGCACTAATGCCACAGCGCCACATGAATTCTATATATAATGCATGATTTACAGGCAGGCCTCCTGTTATGAAGGAAGTAAATAGCATAATTATATGTTGCAAGCTTGTCATTAATTTTTGTACTGATTATTTCTTAATTTATTCTGATTTAATTTCTTAATTTATTCTCTGATTTAATTTTGTAATAAATCTGGTCAGAATCAGATTTAAATAAAATCTAAATTATGATCAGATCAAATAATAGATGATAGGCTATTTTATTGCTTTCTGGTTTTTCCCTGATTAGGGCAGTTTAATTTCCTGAGACTAATTCTGTCTATTCTTAAAAATTTATCTTTGAGACTAATTTTTAAAAATATGTCAACTTGTAAGTTGAGAATTGTTCCCCACTAATATATTCTTTGTTGGCCTATCTCTAGTTGACGTAGGGCTTGAATTTTTTTCCATATCTATATATTAGTGGCTGTATCATTCAAATAAAATAAATGAAATAAAAATATTTCCTTCCTCTTCTAATATGGTATTAAGAGCTTTGACTTTGAACCTTGCTTTCTCCAATGGTGAAACTAGCATTGACAAGTGTCAATACTTTCAACAACTACAATTCAAAGACGACAGATTTTTACATACACTCCAATTGTTCCTTTGCGAAAGGATTTGCCATAGTTGTAGATGTGGACACTTTGGTATCTTCAAAGGTGGTTTGGGAGGCATTTCCTTCTTTATCATGTTTCATCTAAGTCTCAATCAGTGTGGAAGAACCTCCAAATTGTGGGTCCATGCAATCATTTCATTAAGATATTTTCTTGAAATGGAAGTGGCTAGGTCAAAAATAGGAATTGTACTTTCCCAAAGGAAGGACATCTTTGATCTTCTCAAAGAGACTGGCATGAGGGGATGTAGACCAGCTGGCACACCCATTGATGAATGATCCTAATAAGAAACTTGGAGATGGCAAGGAAGTTGATCCTGTGGATACTAGCCACTATCTAAGGCTTGTGCAGAAGCTAATTTACTTATCTCATACAAGACCTGATATTGCTTTTGCAGTAAGTCTTGTAAGTCAGTTCATGAAAACATCTTGAGGTAGTCTATAGAACCTTAAGATACTTGAAGCGTTCTCCATGAAAAGGTCTAACACTCTTTCAGAGTGGACACACCATGGAAGCTTTGACAGACCGTGTCCATATAAATTGGACGCGTTTCCATCACGAACACCAACAAAATTAACGTGTCTCCATCATAGACACTTGGAAATGAACAAATCTCGTGGTCCAACTGTCCGACATGCGAATTCGAGATTTCTTTTTAAAGAATATATCTCGATAAAAACATAAATAAAGAAGGGAAGATTTGAGTTTTTTTTTTTAAAGAATAAAATCTTGATAAAAATATAAATAAAGAACGGAGAATTTGATATTTTTTGAAAAAAAATAATAAATCTAGATAAAAATAGAAACAAAGAAAGGAGAATGAGATTTAAAAAAAAATCTTGAAAAAAGCATAAACAAGGAAGAGAATTATTCTCGCCTCTCCTTACTTAACTGAAAAAAAATCTTAATAAAAAAATGGGAGGGAGGATTCAAGATTTAAAAAAAAAAAAGAAGGGAAGATTTGAGTTTTTTTTTTTAAAGAATAAAATCTTGATAAAAATATAAATAAAGAACGGAGAATTAGATATTTTTTGAAAAAAAATAATAAATCTAGATAAAAATAGAAACAAAGAAAGGAGAATGAGATTTTAAAAAAAAATCTTGAAAAAAGCATAAACAAGGAAGAGAATTATTCTCGCCTCTCCTTACTTAACTGTAAAAAAATCTTAATAAAAAAAAGGGAGGGAGGATTCAAGATTTAAAAAAAAAAATTGTTGTGGACTATGATACCTCTTAACAATTTGTTTTTAAAACTTAGTAAGTTATTGTCATATTGATATATAATTTTTTTGTCATTGTTAGAATAGCTTATTAGAGTAGCCTTTGTATTCTGTTATTTCTTCTTTTGATATATGTCTGATGTGTGTCTTAGACTCCTAGGGTTTTACATACTTTATGTACTCAATGTTATATAAATAATGAAAAAGGAAAGAAGTGTGTAACACACACTATTTTTCTCAAACCCTAATATTCAAGTTGGTATCAGAGCGGGTCCAATCCCGCTCTGTCGTTCGTCTGCCGCCGCTGTCCGCCGCCGCCGGCCACCGTCCGCCGCCGCCTCCGACGACCAAATTCTTCGGCGAACTTAGGGTTTTGTGCGCCTCGTTGAGCGCAACCCAACCCTGCTGGTTTCAAGATCATCCAAGCCTCCACGCGCTCCCACGCGCCGCCCCAAGTGTCTGTCCGTCAAGCGCGTGTGTCTCATGCACCGGCTCCTGGTCGCCAGAAGTCTGCCACGCCGCCACCGTTGTGCTCGCCTGAGCTTTCTGGGTCTGTTTCAGACCTCAGTTTAGTGTTCCAGTTGGTCGTTTGGGTCTTGGTCACTGTTCATCTTCTCTTTGAGTTGCGGTTATTGTTCATCTTCTCCAGTTGTTCCTTCTTCTTCGTATGGCATCTCCAGGTCAGGTTGAAGCTTCTGCAATGGTTTCTAGTCAAGGGAGAAACGTTCGTCCTCAAAGCTCATACTGCAAGAGGATAGGTCATATCCAAGAGAATTGTTATTCTCTTCATGGTTTTCCAAATATGTCCAAGTCTAAGAAATTGAGAAAAACTGATAGAATGGTCCCTAAAGATGACTATCAGAAATTTCTTCAATAGAAATCTATGAATCAAGCACAATCTTTCTCAACCACTACTGTTTCTACAGCTTGTATTTCTCATTCAACTGCAAATCAAAGTCCATGGATCATTGATTCAGGAGCCTCTGATCACATGATTGGTAATAGGTCTATGTTTTCTACCATGTCTCCACTTAAATCCCCTCAACTAATTACCTTAGCAGATGGATCCAAAATTGCTCCCAAAGGAATTGGTCAAGTCTCTCTGTCTCCCTCATTAAATTTAAACTCTATGTTATTTGTCCCTAATTGTTCTTTCAACTTAATCTCTTAAGTCAGTTAACCAAGTCTTTAAATTGTTCGGTAACCTTTAATGCTGAATCTTTTGTTATTCAGGAACGTGGTACGGGTCGGAAGATTGGTGAAGGACATGAATCTAGTGGTCTCTATTATTTTGAAACACAACCTCTTGTGTCTTGTGTTGCTGCTTTGTCACCCAAGCTCCTGCATGACCGTTTGGGTCACCCAAGTCTATCCAAGCTGAAACTTTTGGTTCCTAATCTTAAAAATTTAGAAGAGTTAGGTTGTGAATCATGTCAATTAGGCAAACATGTTAGATCATCTTTTCCCAAGCGCCGATAAAAGATGTAACTCAATTTTCACTACCATTCATTCTGATATTTGGGGTCCAAGTCGTGTAACATCTTTTGGTTTCAGATATTTCATAACATTTATTGATGAATTTTCTCGATGTACTTGGGTATATCTAATGAAAGATCGTTCTGAACTGTTGTCTATTTTCATGTCTTTCTTCAATGAGATCAAAAACCAATTTGGGAGAACAATTAAAATCTTTAGAAGTGACAATGCTAAAGAATATTTCTCTTCTGAATTGTCTTCTTTCCTATCCTCACAGGGTATCTTACATCAGTCTACATGTCCACATACACCCCAGCAAAATGGAATAGCAGAAAGGAAAAATAGGCACCTTGTGGAGACTGCACGCACCCTAATGCTCAATGCAAATGTTCCGGTACATCATTGGGGTGAAGCAATCCTCACTTCTTGTTTTTTAATAAACAGAATGCCTTCTTCTTCCCTTGAAAATAAAATCCCTTACTCCATTATCTATCCTAAAGAACCCTTGTTTCATGTCTCACCTCGGGTCTTTGGGTGTACTTGTTTTGTCCATAATGTCTCTCCTGGTTTGGATAAACTATCTGCTAGAGCCATTAAGTGTGTTTTCTTAGGCTATTCCCGTCTTCAGAAAGGGTATAAGTGTTACTCTCCAGAGACCAGAAAATACTACATGTCTGCAGATGTCACCTTCTTTGAACAAACTCCATTTTTCTCACGCACCACTCGTGATTCTCTTTCAGTACAACAGGTGCTACCAGTTTGTTCTCATGTTCCCATTCCACCTCAAGTTTCACTTCATAACCAAGAGGTTACTCAGTCTATTATTCCCGAAACTACTCCTATTCAAGCTACTCCACCTCCTCTTGTCACATATCAACGTCGAGCACGACAAATTGATCCAACATTACCTGAAGAGTCACCTGTTTCATGTCCTTCACCATCAGATGTCCCTGCTACGGATCCTAGTGAGGATAACTCGGGATGGCCCATTGCTCTTCGAAAAGGTATTCGGTCTACTCGAAACCCTCATCCTATTTATAATTTTCTGAGTTATCATCGCTTATCCCCCTTGTATTTCTCCTTTGTCTCTTCTATATCTCCTCTTACCATTCCTAAAAATGTTCATGAGGCTCTTGGTCATCCTGGATGGAGACAAGCCATGATTGATGAAATGCAAGCTCTTGAGCATAGTGGTACATGGGAGCTAGTTCCACTTCCTCCTGGGAAACAACCAGTTGGATGCAGATGGGTCTATGCTATTAAGGTTGGCCCTGATGGTACAGTTGATCGGCTCAAAGCCCGATTGGTGGCAAAGGGATATACTCAGGTTTACGGCCTCGACTATAGTGACACTTTCTCTCCTGTGGCCAAGCTTCCTACTGTTCGTCTCTTTCTGGCTATGGCAGCTATTCGTCATTGGCCTCTCCACCAATTAGACATTAAAAATGTCTTCCTTCATGGTGAGTTGGAGGAGGAAATTTACATGGAGCAACCTCCTGGATTTGTTGCTCAGGGGGAGTCTGGTTTAGTTTGTAAATTGCGAAGATCTCTTTATGGCCTCAAACAATCTCCTCGAGCTTGGTTTGGAAAATTTAGTCATGTTGTACAAGACTTTGGGCTTAAAAGAAGTGAAGCAGACCACTCAGTTTCTACTGTCATACTTCACCTGGGAGATGTGTTTATTTGATTGTTTATGTCGATGACATAGTGATTACAGGAAACGATGTATCTACAATCTCTCAATTGAAGAAACATTTGTTTAACCATTTTCAGACCAAAGATTTGGGACCTCTAAAATATTTTCTTGGTATCGAGGTTGCCCAATCAAAGGAAGGCATTGTGATCTCTCAAAGGAAGTATGCTTTGGACATTTTAGAGGAAACAGGCATGACTGATTGCAGACCCATTGATAGTCCTTTGGATCCTAACCAAAAACTAATGAATAATCAAGGTGAACCGTTTGCAGATCCAGAAAGGTATAGGAGATTGGTTGGAAAACTCATTTACCTTACAATTACAAGACCTGATCTCTCTTTTGCAGTGGGGATTGTTAGTCAGTTTATGCAGGCTCCTCATATCGATCATTGGAATGCTGTTTTGCGTATTCTTAGATATATCAAAAAGGCTCCAGGACAAGGATTACTGTATGAGGATAAAGGAGACAGTAGGATTTCTGGATACTGTGATGCTGATTGGGCAGGATGTCCCATAGACCGACGTTCCACTACTGGTTACTGTGTATTCCTAGGTGGAAATCTCATATCCTGGAAGAGTAAAAAGCAAAATGTTGTTGCCCGATCTAGTGCTGAGGCTGAATATCGTGCTATGGCCTTAATTACTTGTGAGCTTCTGTGGATTAAGCAACTTCTTCAAGATTTAAATTTTTGTGAAGGCCATCCAATGAAATTGTATTGTGATAATCAGGCTGCGCTCCACATTGCTTCCAATCCAGTATTTCATGAGAGAACCAAACATATAGAAGTTGACTGTCATTTTGTTAGAGAAAAGTTGCTGTCTAAGGAAATTGTCACTGAATTTGTCACATCCAATGAACAACTTGCAGATGTTATGACTAAGTCATTGAGGGGGCCTCGCATTCAGTTTTTATGTTCCAAGCTTGGTGCATACAATCTATATGCTCCAGCTTGAGGGGGAGTGTTAGAATAGCTTATTAGAGTAGCCTTTGTATTCTGTTATTTCTTCTTTTGATATATGTCTGATGTGTGTCTTAGACTCCTAGGGTTTTACATACTTTATGTACTCAATGTTATATAAATAATGAAAAAGGAAAGAAGTGTGTAACACACACTATTTTTTCCAAACCCTCAAGTGTCATATTTATATTATATATTATATATGTGCCATATGCACGTGTTATATTATAAAAAAGAATTATAATTTAATCCATAACAATTTTCGCATTCAATCCACAAATGCTCATATTAAAGGAGAGATGATGGAGGGTACAACCCCAAGGGGTAGGACATAGGTTGTAGTGACGGGCTGGTGGAGGAGGGATGTTTACAACAAAGAGGAATTTGGATTCTTCAAAAATTGACATCCTTAGAAATGAAGATTTGACCGCGGGAATCTAGAGATTTGTAACCTTTATGACAAGGAGAGTAATCAAGGAAGGCAAATACCATAGAGTGAAACTGTTACTTGTTGGTGCTGACAGGCATGATTCCAAAAAGATATGCAAAGGGAGGCATGAGATGGAAGAGTGAGACCCATTTCAACAATTTGGCCATGTTTTCTCTCGAAGAAACTTGTGCAGGGACACATGAGACAATGATTGATGCCAAAAGAGGTAAGATATTGAGTAAATAAGCAGAATTCAATCTCCTCTACCCCCCGCAAAAAAAAATAAAAAATAAAAAAAATAAAATGTTGTTTGAACTTTAATTTTCTGTGAGATGTTGCCATGTTCTCTCTCAACTGCAATTCTTTTGAGACAATGATGGATGCCAAGAGAGGTTATACACATCAAATGGAACAAGTTGACCATAGGTTGTTAGCACCAGTGATTCAACACTTTTACTCATTAACCAAAGATTAGGATTCACTTCCTGACTTAGGCACAAAGTTGTGACCTGAAGTACCACTTTATCCCTAAAGGGACCATTCCGATAGGAAGGTATTACACTTCCTTATCAAACCAAAAAAAAAATTGAACTTGAAAAAAGAATAAATTAAATGGAAAATCATAGTAATTTGAAAAAAACTCTTAAAGGGTGCCTTTGGTAAAAGGAAAATTTTTTCATATTCAAAAATCATAAATCCCAAGAATGATTCTTAGGAATGACTAAAATTTGTCTGGTTGGTCATAATATTATTGAGAATATTTATATGTTACTTAAAAATCAAATATTTTTACTGCATTAAATTAACAAATAAAGATAGTGATATTTTTAGTTTTTTACTACAGTAAAACTTTTATTTTCACTTAAGAAAAATTAGATTCCCTCCTCCCCCATGGGAAAAATTTTGTCGGAATTAGGAAACCTATGTAAAAACACATTCAAGGGAAACAATGTTTCCTAACAATGTTATTTTTTAAAATAATAAACCAAAACATGAGAAACTAGCATTCCTAACTTCAAATTCCTAGAAAACTAAATACTTTGTCTTCATTTGTACCATATTTTCTATTTCAATCGTGTGGTTAGACAAATTTCCTTCAGGAGTAAAGGTTAATCATTTTGTTGAACAGTGCATTAAGAAATGCGGAGCTTCAGTTGATTTCTTCATATGTAAATATTGTGATTGTAACATTTATATAGCTGAAAAAATGTGCTAGATAAAATTTTAGATTGTTTCTGAAAACATGGCCAATATAAGTAGATATATATATACAATTCCCGAAATTATATAACATATGATTTACCACTATCAGTCTCAACGTTAATGAATTACTATAATTTATTTAAATTCTTCAAAAAATGAGATAAACATACCAGATCATTCAGCTGAGGTTCAGCAATTTCTTTCTTTACTTTGCTAGAGACAAGCTCACTGATAAACGATGCAACAAACTGAGAACACAATCATGTGATATTAAATCACAATAAATAAATTTAGTATAAAGCAAAATACCGTTCAGCATCAATGTCCATGTCCGAATCTGGATCCCATGCCTCATCTCCATCATCATGATCTTCATCTGCCTGAAAAATTGTGAGTATTAGGAAATGAGCTTGAATAAGAAGACAAAAGTGAAAATCTAGTTAGGATAAGGATTCAGATAAGATTTGATCGCTTATATTAAGTTATCTTTGTTTTCTTAGGTTTTGGAGGAGTTGAGATATTTGTATAGATATATCCTCTGTATCCCCTTCCCATTCATTGATGCACTTTTCCCTAATAAAACAGTAATAAAAAAATTTAAAAAAAAAAACTCAACTCTTATTCTCTGCTTCCTATACTGTCAGAATTCTGGGGCTGATCAGAGCCATGGTTAAATCACCCATAACAAACACAAATTGAGGACAACACTTATTCAGTTTTATTGAGTGAAATTAATCTTTATGATACTTTAATATTATACCATAAAATAGTGAATTGGGATATTTTTGGTGAATTTTATATGTTTTTGTTCTTCGTCTATTTTATTAGTTATCTTTTATTTATTATATTTCGCATTTATCTACTCTTGTATGATAAATTAGAACACAACTTAGAGATTGAGGCTTTCAATAGACACTCTCAATAGTTACTCTCCTCTCCTTTTGATGTGCATTTCACACTATCCTGCAACTAGCCAAAAAATTTCTCTCAAACTAGCCTTTTATCTTTTCATGTATATTTGACCTTCTTAATCTTCTATCCCTTTCAATCTACCCCCTTTTATTGTTCTACATTTAATTTCAGTAGTTTTTGTTTTTAAATTATAAATAGTTAAAAATATCCTTATATAACAATTGAAATTGTTCATTGTGAATCCAAAATATAATTTATATATTCAAAGATATTTATTTACTATGAATTTTTAGTCCAAATTTACATCCATTAAATATTTCTTAATCCATGTGCATTAACCTTGCACATTTAAAAATATGGGAAGGACTGAAGGAGGTAGTATTTGTTAAGAATTATATCATATGCAATGCACATTCTAAAATACTAGTGTATTTATTTACTTATTTATAGCCACCATGCTTCCATCATTAATAGCATTGCTGTTAAAAGAAATCTGTATCTTTTAATGAAAACAAGCATATTTGTAAGAAAGATAACAGGGGAAAATGCAGTAAAAGAAATGGCAGTAGAGGCTTACCTCTCCAAGATCAGAATCAGGAGGCCTTTCCTGAAATTGGACACTTGGAGCATGCTGCAGCTTGGAAAGATTCTCAAGTAGCTTAGATCGAATTTCTTCAAGTAAATGATGGGAATTCTTGTTTTCCATGTTACTTGGGGCAACATGAAGGGTATAATCCGGACCAAAATATTCATAATACTCGTGCTGTGGCATTTTGTCATCAACTTCTATTCCAAGAGCAACTCCTGTCTGCCTTGACATATAACAGGCATAATTTTATGTATTAGGAAGAAAGTCTACAAAAAAAAATGACTCAAGTAATACATAACTATTAAAACATGTTGAACAAGCTGACAAGTGAGAAATAACAACTAATGATAAGTCCCATTGAATACTATGCTTTAGAAAATCTTAATGTATATTTAAGCAAAACAAAACGATAAATCAACCACTTTGACCCCTTCAACATCATTACTTCCACTGAACAAGTTACTTCATGTTTAGTATTCTGCATTTTCTATAATCATCATTTTAGATGGAGATAGTATTGGAATTTCATGACAATAACCCCACTTGTGGGCTGTAGCACCCTGCCTTAGATATGGTAGTCCTATGAAGTATGAACCATGCTACCTTATATTTAATTTAATGATGTTACATTAAATAAATGGCAGAAATTTTATTAATTAAAACATCCTACCTCATAGCACCAACATCGAGCAACATTCCGAATGGTGTAGCCACCACCACCTAGTAGCAAGAGAGGCACATTGAATGATCTCATGTATCTGACACACTCTGCATGACCCCTGATTGAAAGATTAAAGCATCCCAATCGGTCTCCAGATAAAGAATCAGCACCACACTGGAGAACCACTGCACCAGGCCTGAACACTTCCATTACTTTGCCAATTATTGGTTTGAACAAGAAATGATAACTCTCATCATCAATGCCATCATCAAGTGGAACATTAAGAGAGTAGTATTTTCCTTTTCCATATCCAATATCACGTACGTCCCCCGTACCAGGAAAATAGTCCCCAAATTTATGGAAAGAAACAGTCATGACTCGGTCAGTAGTGTAGAAAGCTTCCTCCACACCGTCTCCATGGTGAATATCAATGTCCACATATAGAACACGCTGCAACAAATGTAACAAAAGTATTACAAAACAGGAACAGACACAAAAGTTTGAGAAGAGAAATTAGAGATGTTCAGTATTTCACCAGAGTTCACCCACCCCCAAGAAATTTTAATCCAAATCAAATTTAAAATTCTAAGTTTAAAATCATATATGTTAACCCCTCAACATATACTTTACTCCATTTTTGTAACTTGTCGAAAAATTAATAAAATGACAGAATCATCAACAATTGCATTGAAAATGACAATTAAAATGTGTCATGCCCCCGATATAATTTCACTCCCCAAAATTCACTATCACAGTATGTAGCCTTTTTGAATATATTATTTTCTACTGTTTATGACCAGAATGCATAAGAGCTTGTATTGTGTTTGGAAGCGGAAAGGAAAGAAAGAGAAATAAAAATATAAATATAGTACAAAAGATATATTTTTGAATGAATAGAAGAGAAAATCTCTCAGCTTGTTTTGATGAGTAGAAGATTAAAATGAAAGGGAAAAGTATATAAATTACCCATTTAGATTTTACCATAAGCAAATGTTCCAAAAAACATGATTCTTAAACCAATGTGGGGGTACTTAGGGAAAACACATGTGTTTCCTCCTTCTCCCCCTAAAATCTCTACTAAAGTGAGGACAATTTTTTTGGGTGGACCTGACACCCAAAAATTTCTCTCTCCCTCCTATAACCCACCTCCATCCAAATCACTAACTATGCATCTCTCTTCTAACTCTCATCTATATTTCTCTCCCCAAATTCATCCTTCCAAACAAAGTGGTATTTTTCTTGTATCTACAATCTTGATTGAATATTTTAGAAGAAAGATAGTCCCAATCCTGAAATAATTTTTGTTAGGAACCAGATTTAATAGAAACAAACATATTATTGATTTGAAATAAAGAAAACTATCACAGAAGAGAAACCCTGTAATCCTAGAGCTATGCTCCTCAAAGAAGAGATGACTCTCTCCCTGCCAAACTCTCAATGTTCTAACAGAAAAGATTCGTTATGCCTTAGTCCTTGCAGTCCCCACTCCCTATAACTAGGTTTCCTCTCCTAACCAACCAGCCACCTCAGCAATTGTAACTAATTTTGTGATCAGCCCAACTATTGGACTTTAGGCCCAAAGCCCCAAACCAGCATCCTAGGGTAACAGCGCAAGTGGACTAGTGTCTGCCGGTTCTGGCAGTGGTGTTGGGGTAACATGACTCTGTGTAGGAAGGGTAACAGGACTCAGTGTAGGAAATAGCATGCCCAAAACCCATGCTTCAATGATGGTTCTTATCTTTTCTCCCTTGTCCTCTCCATAGTACAACTTGTTCCTGGTATGCAAGGAATAACTTGTTCTTCCTTTTCCCCAGCTGACTTCATTTTCTTTCCTGTACCATAATTTGGTCCTACCTCTCTTTGATTTTCTTTCAAGATAGTCAGACTATCAAAAATCTTGTTGTCAAGGTTGTTCCCTAATCTTCTTACCATAGCTGTGGAAAATGACTCCCAATCAGCATCAATCTCCTCTAGGCACCAGGACTGAAACCAAATCATTGCTTCACCCTCCATACTAATGAATTCCCATTGCAGCTTATCACATGGATGAATTTCTTGTTCCAAAAATAATCTTTCAGCTCTAACAATCCACCCAACAGGATCTATTCCTATAAAGTCCGGTAACTCCACCTTCTTGGCCCACATGTTCTCCATCTCTGGTAACATTGGCTTTACCCCAAGGAATCCAGCAAGTTGGACCAATTGTTAGAAACCAGATTCAATAGAAACACAAAAACAATATTATTGATTTGAAATGAAAAAAACTATCACAGAAGATAACCACTGTAATCCCAGAGCTATGCTCCTCAGAGAAGAGATGACTCTCTCCCTACCAACCTCTCAAGGTCCTAAGAGAAAAGATTCCTTATGCCTTAATCCTTGCAGTCCCCACTCCCTATAACTAGGTTGCCTCTCCTAAACAACCATCCACATCAGCAATGGTAACTAATTTCCTGTTCAGCCCAGCTATTGGGCTGTAGGCCCAAACCAGTATCCTAACAATTTCACTTGCCAAAAAGTCAAATGGTTCCTAATTCAATTTCTCAATAAATCTATTTTCAAAACCAAGAAAGAAGGCTCACTACATTTGGTGTTTAGTTTTAAAGGAACATGCTCACTACATTTGACAATAGCCCTTCATCTTGCCACTACCATCATTGTTACTACTCCACAAACACACTCCTAAACTAATTTTAACAAAATTAGAAACTATTAGTGAGTTTATTTTGAAACTAAAAATTAGAAGGGAAAAAAAAAACTATATGTAGTTTTTTAAAATTTTTTAAACTTACAACTAAAAATCACCCCCTAACTGGCCGTTATCCAATGTTTTTGTTTCTACTGTTTACAACCAGAATTCACAGGAGCTTGTATTGTACTTCTCTATACATTTTATGCACAGAACTTCAACTCTTTTCTTTCTGAATATTTTATAAGACAAATCACAATTCATGTTATCAAATTTGATAGTGTAGGGTAAAATAAAATGTAATACAGAATTGTAGAATTTTACGATAGGAATAATAAAATTGATTGTAAAACCTAATATATCCGCATAAAAAAAATAATAAATATATAAATAAAATAAATCTTTGATCCAAAAGAAGCCTCACAAATGCCTTTTGGCTTATAGACAATTAGCAACACATATGTTAACCATGTATTAGATAAAAGTAGAAAGAGATAAAAATGTAAAGAGGAACTTCATTTCATTACACTACAAATGAATACACGGGTTCAAAATATATATAGGAAACCCCTCAGTACTACAGCAGTAAAAGCAACAGCAGAGAGAGAAAATAAAAAAGTAATACAGCTGTAAAAGCAGCAACAGAGAGAGAAAATAAAGGACAGGTGTCTGTACAGGTGTCCCTGGAATATTCTGGAGATGTAACAGAATGCAAAAAGTAAAAAAGGCTATCAAACAAATATTCCCTTTTTGTTTTGATTTTATACACAATGAGCTTCAGCCATATTGGTTTTAAATAGAAGGTCCCGAATATACTTGCTCTGAGTCAAACCCATAGATTTGTCGGGCAAGTATTTAACCTCAATACCTAGAAAGTAATCCAAGCTTCCCAATTGCTTCAAAGAAAATATGGAGTCAAGTTGATTGGTAATCTGTTGGATAAGGGAAGAAGAGCTGCCAGTAATAATGATGTCATCCACATAAACCAGAATAAAGATGGTATGAGCTTGATGTTTGTACTAAAACAGAGATGGATCACATTTACTAGCTTGAAAACCAAATTGAGTAAGAGTCAATTTTAGTTTGTCAAACCACTGTCTAGGGGCTTCTTTCAAGCCATATAGTGCCTTGTTGAGCTTGCAGACCAGATTTTTATTTTCAGCTTCAAAACCAGGGGGCTGAACCATGTAAATAGTTTCTTCTAAAGTGCCATTAAGAAAGGCATTATTCACATCCAACTGAAATAATTCCCAGTTATAGGTAAGAGCAAGAGTGATAATGATTCGAATAGTTATGGGTTTAATAACAAGAGAAAATGTCTCATGAAAATCAAAGCCATGCACTTGATGAAAACCTTTTGCAACCAGCCGAGCTTTAAGCTTATCTATAGAGCCATCAGCATGTTCCTTGACTCTGAAAACCCATTTACATCCCACTGCTTTTCTGTCAGATGGCAGGGAAACTAAATCCCAAGTATGATTGTGTATTAAGGCAGTGTATTATTGCTGCATAGCAGAGAACCAATTAGGATCAGCTAGAGCTTGCTTAACATTTTTAGGTTCACTATGAGCCAAGAATAAGGATGGATGTAGCCGAGGATTATGAAATCCAAATTTAGAACGGGTTTTTATGGGATGATTATTAATGGTTCTAGGAACATTATCTGTGTCAGTGGAAGAGGCAGGAGAAGATACATTATGTGAGGAAGACTCATTAGATGAAGGAGACACATTATGTGAAGAGGACACTGTGGGACTGTTTGAGACACCTGGATCACTGTCTTGAGAAGACAGAGGAGGCTGCTGTGAGAAAACGGGAGAATTAGTGCAAGGAGGAGACAAATCCGGATTGAGAGTGAAGTATTGACATGGAGAGACATTTTGAGTAGGACTTGGCTGAAACAGATCTAAGTAAGGAAACCTATGTTCATTAAAAATAACATCTTTTGAAAAGTAAATTCTGCAGAAGAGGGTAGGCATTTATAACCTTTGTGAGAGTTTGAGTATCCCAGAAAAACACACTCCTGGGATCTGAAATGAAGTCATATGGTCTTAAGAAGGGAAAACAAGCACAACCAAATGTTCTTAAGAATTTGTAATCAGGTGATTTATTGAATAAAACAGTGAAAGGAACATTAAAATTTAATGTTGCAGTTGGCAATCTATTGATAAGATAAACTGCATTGGTAAAAGCAAAATCCCAAAATTGCAGAGGTAAGGAGGCATGATGAAGAAGAGTAAAGCCAATTTCAACAATATGCCTATGTTTCCTTTCAACCACACCATTTTGATGATGTGCGTGGGGACAAATCAATCTATGTTCTATTCCATTTGTGGCAAGAAATGTAGTAAAAGTTCTGTATTCCCCTCCCCAATCAGATTGAACACTTTTAATTTTGGTGTTGAATTGAAGTTCAGCCATAGCCTTAAATTGTTGAAAAACAGAGAAAGTTTCACATTTTGACTTTAAGGAATATATCCAAGTGTATTTAGAGAAAGCATCAATGAAGGAAACATAGTAAATATATCCAGAAAAGGATTTAATATGTGATGGTCCCCACAAATCAATGAAAATTAAATCCAAGGGGGCAGAATATACAGCTTTAGAGGCAGAAGAAGGAAGTCTATGAGACTTTCCTACACAACAAGATGAGCAAAATTCAGCAACATATGTATTTGATGGAAGAAGGTTACACTGAGTAAGAACAAGCTTAAGAACATGAAAATTAGGATGACCTAGCCTAGTATGCCACATAGTGGAAGAACTAGATACATCAGAATTTTTATTTACATTGGTATTATCTAAAACTGCAGTAATAGTAGGGGAGACAGCAAACTGGGAGGACATTTCAACCTAAGGAGAGACCAACACTAAGGGACTTTGGAGCTTTAAATTTGGAAAAGAATAAAGCCCATCAGCACCAACAATACCTTGAAGAAGAACCTCATTGGTTTCCTGAGATTTGACAAAACAATGATCAACATGAAACTCAAAGAAGACACTATTGTCTTTAGCAAATTTACTTACGCTCAACAGATTTTTGGTGATAAGGGGAACATGAAGAAGATTATTCAGCTGAAAACTAAATTGGGAGTTAATAGGAGATAAAAAGGAGGAAGAACTAGAACCATTGATTTGCAAACCTTGACCATTTCCTATGAAGATTTGGTCTAGACCATCAAAATGCTCTAGCTGATGGATGTTCTGAGGCTCACCAGTAACATGGAACAAAGCACCAGAATCAGGGATCCATGTAGAATTAGTAGCTCCTTGAGAAGAGGTATTAGCAATCATAGCACTTGGTGTGGCATTGGCATTAGCATCTTGGCTGAGTTGTTTCTGATTAGGATTCACCCAAGTATTGGAGGCTTTAATGTTTGATGAAGAGGTGACCAGCACAGGTTGCAGTGTGGTAGGATCATAAGGGACAAGGGAGTCTCCAGGTTGATAATTGACATCAGCTCTATAGAAGCAAATATTGACGGTATGTCCATACTTGAAGCAAATCTGACACTGAAAATTTGCAAATTGACTACCACGGCCTCTTCCAGAACCTCTACCACCGCGACGTCCACTGTTACCACCACCTCGATCTCTAAAAGATCCACTACTAACACCCCCACGAGAATAACCTCGAGTGTAATTAATAGAAGGAGAGAAAGATTGCTTACGGAACCTATTAGCTCTTGACTCATGGGCAAGGAGAAGAGCTTCCACTTCAGCAATAGGAGGGGTGATGAACTTACTTTCAATAACAGAGACCACAGGTGCATATTCTTGTGGCAGACCTTCAAGAACAGCATCAACATATTCTTCAAGTGACACAGGACTTCCAACTCCAGCAAGTTCATCAGCAATGTTTTTTATTTGAGTAAAAAATTCACGGATGGATTTACCATCAAGAGTGGTAGAACGCAAATCAATGCGGAGCTGATGTGCTCGTGCTTTAGTTTGAGTGTTAAAATACTCATGAACTTTGTCCCACACCTGATAAGAATGAACTGAGCCAATGACACGTGAAAGGATGGTCTTCGAGAGCGTCGATTGCAGCCATGTGAGGAGCATTTGGTCCTGGACTTCCCAGGTTTCACATGTTGGATTAACTGTATCTGAATCAGTCAGCATTTGTCAAATACCTAGGTGGAATTTGGGGATTAACCACAAACCATTGAAGTTTGTGGGACTTGATGACCGATTCAATCTACTACCTCCAGTGAAGATAGTTTGAATCATCAAGTTTTTCAGCTATGGAGTTGGAGAAAAATTGTGAAAAAGAAGAAAGATTATTTGACGTTGCCATAGAGGAGATGAAGAAGAAAAATTAGGGTTCTGGAGGATCAAAGGCTCTTGATACCATATTAGATAAAAGTAGAAAGAGATAAAAATGTAAAGAGGAACTTCATTTCATTACACTACAAATGAATACACGGGTTCAAAATATATATAGGAAACCCCTCAGTACTACAGCAGTAAAAGCAACAGCAGAGAGAAAATAAAAAAGTAATATAGCTGTAAAAGTAGCAGCTGTAAAAGCAACAACAAAGAGAAAATAAAGGACAGGTGTTTGGACAGGTGTCCCCGGAATATTCTGAAGATGTAACAGAATGCAAAAAGTAAAAAAGGCTATCAAACAAATATCCCCTTTTTGTTTTGATTTTATACACTAATACCATGCTATGCAATATTCCCTTATTGCTCAAAGAACAAGTTTTGTAAGGTTGGATTAGGCTCTTAATTCACCTTCTTAAGATGGTATCAGGGCTATCTAGATCCATTTTAAAAAAGTCACCCACCATTGATACACGCACCAAGCCCATTAATGCTAGGTGTAAGGAGGTGTATTGGAAAAAATCCAAGCCTTACTTATCCTAGATCATTAAAAAGAGCCACACATTATTTATCCACAGCACCAACAACACACAAGAGGAGAACCCTTTCCTATGGTCCTTTCTAAAAAAATTTCCACAATCTTCCTCAAGTTCCCCATCAATCCCAGCATCGTTTCTCTCTCATACTAGGGTTTAACACTCACCCTCGCACCCCCAACAATGGACCGAAAAACCTAAACCTAATTTCGCTTACTAGGGTTCCACCAACCACCATGGGCAAGTGGCAGTCCCTCCTCTAATCAATTTCCATCAGTACAAGTTGGTTTTATAAGGTTTAGTTAGGCCCAAACCCATTTTCTAATACTAGGCACAGCACCCCTGATGTTGGAAGTTTAAAACCAAAGCTTCCCAAGTGAGCAGTAGCTTTTTTTGAGAACTTATAAGGGGTTCGTGTCGAATTATATTTAGCATTGATGTTGAAACAATTCCAGGAGGATCTACAAGAAGTGAATCTCATATAATGATATAAAAGATTCTTATAGCCTACAAATTTGAGCTATTCCCTACAAAAATCCTAAAGGATGTATCAAGTATAAAAAATGCAGACATTTCCATAAAATCAATATACATCTAAAGCAGGACAAAAAAAGGAAATCAAAAGAAAATACATTACACAAACCTCATGCTGTTTAAGAAGTTCTAAGATTGCGAGGACTATATCATTAACATAGCAAAATCCAGAAGCCTCACACTTCTTGGCATGATGCAACCCACCAGCCCAGTTGACAGCAATATCACATTGGTCATGATTTAACTTGACAGCACCCCCAACTGAACCCCCAGCATAAGTTTGGCAGAAAGAGTAGAGGCCATCAAAAACAGGACAATCTTCACCAACATTAAAGCGTTTGAGTTGCCTCAGATGATCCTGCTGTGTTTCAGGAGTTATGCTCCGAAGGAATGCAACATAATCATCAGCGTGAAAACGACAAAGGTCCCTGTCTCTAGCAGGAAATGGCTTATGGACTTGCATGTGCTGAAGCAGTCCATAATGGGCTAGAAGAGCATGTGTCATCCGTATACGATGTGGCTTCATTGGGTGACCTTGCCCATAATAGTAATTCCCAACCTCTGGATCATAGAAATAGCACACCTTTCTCTTCACCCCGTCAGGTGCAGATGGTAAAGAATTGCCGCCGGTATCCATGTGTGTTGTTTGCCGTTATTATTCTTCTTGTCAATATTAAATCATCCTAACAAAATTCCCCTGAAAGGGAAAGAAGCCAAAGGGACTATTAAAAAACCAGAGTGAAACAGCTCAACTCAAAAGTATTGACGAAAAGAAGAGAGATACACGAAGGTTATATAAATGACCGCGATAGGTAATCACAAAATTAAATTCAAAAATAAAAGTAAGAATTGGGTTGGTTATGGTTTGGTAACTCTTATACCTGACAGCATATGCACAAACTAAATACAAACCCTAATAAACTCAGTACAAAACCTATCGGTCAATGTATAGACCAACAAAAAAAGCAGAAGCGCGACGGAAAAGATGAATCAAAATCATAGATTGCTATATTACACAGAATAAATGAGAGAACGGATATAAAACATAATAGTAATTGATTCCATAATTTCATTGTAAAAAAGGATAGAGCTTATATACTCTTCGATTTGAGCCTTATCTCTTCTCTAGTGATGTTTGCAGAGTCCCCTGCATAGCATTAGCATAGCACTCGGTCGACCAACCTAACGATGACTGACGATGAGAGAAGCACCTCCGGCATTCCAGCTAAAACTAAAAAGCCTCACAGCCCTCACTGTTTTTGTTCGATGATATTTTAAAATTATTCTCGGGCAACAAAATATATACTATCTATTATCTATCCTGTAAATTAGAAATAGAATAAATCATAATACTTTTAGATTTTATCTCCCATTATCAAAAATAAATAATACTTTTTTATAATTATTTTTAAAATATTTTTAAGAATAGTTCTCATCTCTTATCAATTTTAACTTATCACTTTTATTTTTATGTTAAATTGTACTTTAAATTATATATTACACAGCTCAAATCTAATATATAAATTTGATAATTATAATTAATAACTAAATTATATATTAAACATGTTAAATTTATTATATATAATTCAAATTGATAATAATAAATAAATCTTATATTTAAATATATATATATATATATAAATTATATAGTTATATATTTAAAATTTATGTGAATAATTTATATTATATTTAATTATTAATCATTTATTTAAAATATTAAAATTTATTTTATAAATAAACTAAATAATAAGTTTAAAAAAAATCCTAAAATCCTTTTTTAAAAAATGTCTAAAAATATTTTTATCAAAGAAAAAACTTTTAAAAATGTTATCTTATAAATTAGTCATTCATATTTAATGTGTGTTTAAAATATTTATTTAAATAATATATTCTTGTCTTTGATTAAAATATTTGCTCTAAAATATTTTATTTAAATAATATATTCTTGTCTTAAAACCTTATTCATTTATTCTATGAATGACATGTTTTAAAACAACTTATCTTATAATATCTTCTATATTATCATTTCATTCTATATTATCAATTATCCATAAAAGAATTTATTTTAATTGGTGTAACTTCAAACCATATAAATAAATTTGAACTAAAATAAATAAACATAACTTAATTAGAGTGTTAATAAAAGAAAATAACTTAATTTTTTATAATAATAAATTGGATTCTAAAAACATATTTTTAAAATTATGAAAGAGATACCAACTTGGATTAGCATGAGTGTTGAGAGATTTGTGTTACTTAACCAAGTAATCAGAATTTGAATTCTAACTCTTACGAATGTAGAAAACTCAAGTTAAGAGGATATATCTACATATTTGATGTGTCAAACTCTTAAAAGGAGATTGTCTCCTATTTGAAGGATTTTTGTTAAACCCAAAAAAACCATAAAAGAGATGATGTGAAGGAAAAAAAAAGCTTTGAAAGTGAATTATTATATTTAGATGTTTCAATGTAAATTAATGTCATTTATTATATTTAAGCAAAAATCTTTTCATATATAAAACAAAATAATTTTTATTATTTTTTGTCGCTTAAATTGTCATATTATAAAACACAACAATTATACAAATTCTTCAAGAGTGTCTTTGAATGCCTATTTGCTTTCTTGTATTTATATAACAATTATACAATTTTTTTAGTAATCACTTCTCAATATCTATATTCTCTATATACATATTTTTCACTTTAACAATTTTTTAAAATAGTAACTTTGAATGCCTATTCACTTTCCTATGTGTATTATTACACATCTACTATTTGAATGTTTATGCACATCTCTTTTATCATTATATATAAAGATATCATGATTTGATTCAATTATTTTACTATTTGACTAATTTTTTATTATGAATATATTTTATAATATGTGAATTTTATATATACTTTCTCTATATTATATATAATTATTGCATATCAATATGTTTGATGTTAAACATGACTTATACTTTTTTTGTCTAGGAAAAAAATTATATTATTTGTACTTTATTGATTTTTATATGAATTAATTATTTATACACTACTAGTATAAAAAATTTTACACTGACAACAAATCATATCTTTTAAAGTTTCTTATTTTATTATTATTTCATTAAATAAACAACTGACATGACACTATTAAAAGATATGATTAATTGCTAGTGTAAAAAAAACTTTACATTGACAATGTATAAGTGATTAACTCTTTTTATATTATCATTCCCAAGATAGTCGCTCTTTTAGAAATGATTGAGGTATATGTTAAAAAAAATCTAAAACATTTAATCAATGAGATTGACTTACTCTAATTCTAATATATATATTTGAAAACACATTTGTTATGATTGTAAATTAGGTGAAGTTAATTATCCGAAGGAAACAAAAACTTTCAAACTTGAAAGTCATCTTTGTCAATGTACCCAAAGAGTTAGACACAAGTTGTTAATACGTTAAACCAATATCAAATCGTCAACATTTTGTGTAATTTTTTTTTAATCTAGGAAATCAGACTCAGATACCGAAAGTTTAAATCCTAAACTCGGACCCCGAACACTAATCAGTTACTATATGCTAGACATAGGTAAATAATTAGCTTGAATCAACAAGTTGAAGGCTACGAGCAAAAATTCCGAAACCGTTCAAGAATAATCCAATTTAATATATATAAAGGCTGAAGCAATGATTCACCATGAGTGAAATTGAAACATCCTGTTCTCAAGTACTGGATTCATCAAGCACAGAAGACTCAGTACTGCCTGTTGTTCACTACAGAAGATTCATCATGTAAACTTTCATGGAAATTACCAAGAGTCTGATTCAAGAACCCGACGTTAAAGGAATGCACAGTGCGAGGACTCAATCCTCACCCTAATCCTGCAAAAAAATATAATGAAAATTGAAGCATCGCTTACAATATTACTTACTACTCGTGAAAACATATAAAGATAATGGTGTGAAATATAAACAGATCAACGGGAGGTGCTAGTTTTCTCTACAGGAGTAGTACTTTTACGTGGTTCAAATATTTCTATATTTTAATGGATATTTAGTACTCCCTGTGCACTCAAATAAGGGGAGCAAATCCTATAATAAGCAAATTTTAACTAATTTTACCTTAATAATGTTATCATCTTCAAAATTCCCTTCATTTAAGACTATTTCCAACGACCCTTATTCTTGATATCAACTTTCAATGAAGAGCAATAAGGAAATAAGTTTATTTTTAATTATGATAAACAAAATTAAATAATTAACTATCTAGTTTAATTATCACATAAGTTAGTAACTAAATAATTTTAACTATCTATCTGAATTAACGCATAAGTTAATTAATTAAATAATTTAACTATCTTAATTAACACACTAACGCACAAGTTAATACTGTTCACAGTTATCACATTTGGTTATGACGGCCAGAAAATGTCACATGATTACTGGCATGACATCTGCAAAGCCAAAATGCTATGCGACAGAACTTCTGTAGTGGCTTTTTTACAGTGCTATCATGTGTTATCAATTACTATGTCAAACATGGCCTTTACTAGTGTACAAATTCTTCAATCCACAAACCCTGAACAAAAAAATGTGCTAATCTTTATATAAAAAAGATGCTCTGCTTGGTCCATAGCCCCAAATTCAAAGTCAAAACAGAAATAACAAGAAACAGGGACTCAAACAGGGTATGGCCTGAAACAGATCCTTGGGGTGATGAGATTGAGGTAAAAGGTAGCAGGCATGGCTTGAAAGGCTGAAACAGACTCAAGCCTGTAAAGGGACCACATGTATCATGTATGCACCGCCATGTGCTGAAATATGGTTGCACAGGTGATGGCCAAACAAAGAAAAGGCAGGTAACAAGAATCTGAAACGGGGAAGAGTCCACAGACTCACTAGAATATTGGTTGAAGTTAAAACAAAACAATGATTCAGTACATTGGGCAGCATCTGCTTATATGTTCAAAATGGCTCTGATAAAAGCATAGTTATAGCACAATAGATAACTACAGCAAACAAACAGAATACATATGCATTGCGGAGGAATGATTTGTCACCAAGATATAGAATAAAGTTGACAAACATATAACAAAGTGGACACATACCTCTTCTCGTGTATTATTAGATTCACCATCATCTTGACCTTTATCATCATGAACCACATCCCCATGTTTATCATCAACATTATCCAACATTATATTATCATTCAAGCTCTTTAAATCTTCAGGAAGCTGGCCAGACTTCAATGCCTGTTATCATGTACAACGATTAGATGTACTGCTTTATAACAAACCCTTTCACAATTAAATGATATCAGTTTACACCATTGTAAGTTAAAATCATTCTTACACCATTATATAACTTATTGTTAATAATTTAATTATAGAACCTAGTGTGAAATGATGGAAACCCAAAAATGGGTAGGTTATTTCAAAATAGAAGAAAATAGAGATTGGCAGATTAATCTACTGCCTCCCTCTACCAGAGCATTGGCTCTGGTTACAATCCAATAAAATTTCTCCAATCCTCTCTCTCTCTCGAGCTACTCTATATTTATTCCCCTCTCCCTCGACTAACTCCCTAAAATTGTTAAAGGAAGATAAATCATAAAAATAAGCTATGATAACAAAATTCAGATAACTAAATCCTAGAGATAAGTTGTGGTAACATAACTCAAATGATAAATCCGGAAGACTAGCTATGATAATAAATTCAAATATCATAATCCTAAAGATAAACTACGATACAAAAATTCAAATGACATAATCATACACTAGATTTGCTACTTTGAATTGGGTTCTATCATTGCCCTCTCCTATGATATCAGCCTTGTCCTCAAGGTTGAAATAAGGGAGTTGGCCATGGATAGCTTCCTCAATGGGCCTCATCTAGCTATTCACATTCTCTTGTTCCTCCTCCATGTTGCACTTTACCAACTCGATCTCACCCTCTCCATTGATAACTTCATCTTCAGCAAGCAAGGTGAGTCCGACTTGTCTATTTGGGCATTGATGCATAGGATGACATCGTTGACCACAACAATAACATAACCCGTTCTTCCTCCTGTCTAACAATTCTTGAGAAGTTAGGTTGCGGGTTCCCCTACTCACGTCTATAGGACGTTGGTTATTGTCAACCTCTGAAACCTAACTTGTGTGACTTGGGTTCAGGTTTTGAATTTTGGGAGTTATACCTATGTTGAAAGGTGGGATGAGAAGAGGAAGAAAACGAAGTCTCAGACTTGATGGCAATTCAATTCAGCATTGAGCATCGATTTTAAACCAAAACCTTTCACATTGCTATGTACCTCCCCATATATAGTGTACATTCCACATCTCGAGCTAGAGAGATAGCCTTATTAATCGTCTCAAGATGGTGAAGATGCACCCATTGTCTAATTCCAAGCTTTAACCCATGCATAAAATATCTAATGACATGTGGTACAGCTAGGCAAACGACTTGGAAAGACAAATTCAAACTCTTCAATAAATTATGCAATGGGACACTCCTGTGTAAGTGCAACTCGTTCATTAACTTCTCCTAGGACACCTTAGATGACCCATCACATTACAAGGAAAACCAATGAGCAACGTGTCCCTCCATCAACAATTGAGCGAGAGGAATTTTCATCTTTGGTGGGGTACCCTGCACCTGAAAATACATCTTTACTAGAAAAAGCCAACTACGTGGATCCATACCATCAAAGGAAGCCAATTCAACTTTCCTTCTTGTAAGTTGATAGTCATCGGGAACACCTAAAGGGGGAAAGGGCACGGCAACCCAGTGGGACTGATTATTGTTTTGTTTTAACCACCTAGTGATCATGGAGCAGAACTTGATGTTTAAATAACTGTTAAAAACAATTTATTTTGTATAGGTTGTTCAGCTTTTCAAAAGTTGATTTTTGGCCCTATCTGTCAAAAAGGGAAGTAGGCTCATAAGCTGAGTGTTTCTAATTAATGTATTTTGTTTATATATATATATATATATATATATATATATATAAAAAAACCCCAGTTGAGAGTGGGCTCAGCATCTTTTTGCCTCAACATCTTTTAGCCAAGATTTTAAATTTAACTTGGTATTAGAGCGGGTCCAATCCCGCTCTGTTGTCCCTCCCTATCCGACGTTCGTCGCTGTTGGCGACCTTAAGATTTGGTGCGCCTCGTTGAGCGCAACCCAATCCTATTGGTTTTGGGGACAGAGGAGATCTCACGCACCCGCACGCGCCGCTCCAGTCTTCTGCCTAGTCACGCGCGTGTGATTCATGTGCCGCTTTCTGTTCGTCGGAGCTCCGCTGCTGTCACTGTTGTGGTCGTCCACTCCTTCTGAGTCTGTTCCAGCCCTCAATTCAAGGTTTTGGGTGGCTATTTGAAACGCAAATATTGTTCATCTTCTTCTCCTCCTTCTTTGTCAAGTGTAATGTCCTCCGCAGGCCCTGTTTTTCCCTTTGCTGGTACTCCCACCATCACTACTGCAAAGCTGAACTGGAAAAATTATTTGTCTTGGTCTGCCTCAGTGGAGTTATGGTTTCTTGATCAAGGATATCATGACCACTTGGAGAAGGAAGTTAGTGACATTCCCACTGAACATAAATCTCAGTGACAGAAACTTGACTTCCAATTATGTGTTGTCCTATGGCAATATGTTGAATCTGAGGTGCTAGAGATACTCGGGTCATTTAAGACATGTTCATTTTGGAAGGAAGTCCAAGATATTTTTGCTAATGACATTCAACGTCTTTTTGATGCAACCTAGAGAGTAGCTTCTCTCAAACAGACCAACCATGATATGATTTCACATGTAGCAAAGGCTCGGGCTGCAATAGAAGAACTGAAAAAATTTCTTGTGGCTGACTCATTGGAGGGTGTCAACAAAAAGCTTGATAAGTTATATATGGTTATGATTTTGAGAAGCTTACATTCAAATTTTGATCATGTACGTGATCAAATTTTGGCTAGAGATCATATCCCTTCCATGGACAGCTTAGTTATTAGCCTTCTTCGTGTTCCTAACTTGGTGAAGGATGAGAACATAGCTGAAACTATTGAGACTTCAGCAATGGTAACATCTCATGGAAGAGGAGGACGTAGTAGTCGAGGAGGACGTAGTGGCAGAAGTGGACGTCCTCGGTGTACATACTGCAAGAGAATGGGTCATACACAAGAAAACTGTTATTCTTTGCATGGTTTTCCTGACAAGACAGCCCATGTGTCAAAATCTGAGACATCATGCTCCAAGTTTTCTGACGAGGAGTACCAAGATTATCTAAGGCTCAGGTCAGAAAGATCTAACAGTTAGGCCCAATCTTCTTTTGTGCCAAGTGTTTCAACAGCATGTATTTCTCAATCTGTGGAAGGTCATGGTCCATGGATACTTGACTCAGGTGCTTCTAACCATATTTCTGGTAACAGTTCCTTATTTTCACTCCTTTCTTCTCCAAAACTTCCTCATCTTGTTACTGTAGCCAATGGGTCCAAAATTGCATCACAAGGAATTGGTCAAGTTCCTTTGTCTCCTTTGAAATTGAATTCTGTTTTGTTCATCCCTCGTTGTCCTTATAACTTAATTTCTCTAAGCCAATTGACTCGTTCATTAAATTGTTCAGTAACATTTGATGCTAATTCCTTTGTCATATAGGAACGTGGTACAGGTCGTCTGATTGGTGAAGGACATGAATCATGAGGTCTCTATTACCTAAAACCAACCCACCTATATCCTGTTTTGCAGTCTCAACACCAAAGCTTTTGCATGATCGTTTGGGTCACCCAAGTTTAGCAAAATTGAAGATAATGGTTCCTAGTCTCAAATCACTTCCAAGTTCCAACCTTGAAATGTGAATCGTGTCAATTAGGAAAACATGTTAGGTCATCATTTCCTAAAAGGACTGAACAAAGATGTAACTCGGTTTTTTCTACCATTCATTCAGACATTTGGGGACCAAGTCGTGTCACATCTTTTGGTTTCAAATATTTTGTACTTAGGTTTATCTAATGAAAGATCGTTCTGAACTTTTGTCTATATTCATATCTTTCTTTAATGAGATTAAGAACCAATTTGGCAAGGTAATTAAAATCTTCAGAAGTGACAATACTAAAGAATATTTTTCTGTTGAACTTTCTCTCTTTTTATCCTCACAACGTGTTTTGCATCAATCTACATGTCCCCACACACCACAACAAAATGGCATAGCAAAGAGGAAGAATAGACATCTTATTGAAACTGCACACTCCCTAATGTTGAATATAAATGTTCCTATACATCATTGGGGAGATGCAGTTCTCACTACTTGTTTTTTAATAAATAGGATGTCATCTTCCTCTCTTGAAAATCAAATCCCTCATTCTATCATTTTTCAAAACAATCCTCTATTTCATGTCTTTCCTCGGGTGTTTTGGTTGTACTTGCTTTGTTCATAATGTCTCTCCAGGTTTGGACAAACTTCCTGCAAAGGCTATCAAATGTGTTTTTCTGGGATATTCCCGTCTTCAGAAAGGATACAAATGTTATTCTCCCACTACCAATAAATATTATATGTCTACTGATGTCACCTTCTTTAAGGACACCATTTTTCTCACCCTCCATAGACAGCCCTGTTTCCGTTCAAGATTCTTCATGTCCCATTCCCTGATCCGATTATGATTCCTTCTAACACCAACCAAGTGGAGAATCAATCTCAATCTCATACTCATGATCTAACTGAAGACTCTCGTGACTCTGATCCTTCTCCAACAACTTCCCATACTACGAGTCCTTCATCTTCCATGCCATCCCATGACTCCAATTCAGATTGGCCCATTGCTATTTGAAAAAGTAGTTGGTCTACTCGTAATCCTCATCCTATTTATAATTTTTTGAGTTGTCATCGCTTGTCTCCTTCATACTCTTCTTTTGTTTTTTCCTTGTCATCCACTACTGTTCCTAAAACTATCAATGAGGCACTTGATCATCCATGATGGCGACAAGCCATGATTGATGAAATGCAAGCTCTTGCACACAATGACACATGGGAGCTTGTCCCTCTACCTCCTGGGAAGAAGCCTGTCAGTTGTAGATGGGTCTATGCTGTTAAAGTTGGCCCTAATGGTGAATTTGATCGCCTTAAAGCTCGGTTGGTAGCCAAGGGCTACACCCAAATTTATGGCCTTGATTATGGTGATACCTTTTCTCCCGTGGCTAAGATCACCACAGTTAGACTCTTCCTTGCTATGGCAGCTATTCGTCATTGGCCACTCCACCAGCTTGACATTAAAAATGTCTTCCTCCATGGTGATCTTGAGGGGGAGATTTATATGGAGCAACCTCCTGGATTTGTTGCTCAGGGGGAGTGTGATTTAGTTTGTAAATTGCATCGGTCTTTGTATGGCTTAAAATAATCACCCCGAGCTTGGTTTGGTAAATTCAGTCATATTGTGAAAAATTTTGGATTAGAACAGAGTGAAGCATATCATTCCGTGTTTTATTGTCATTTTGCTGGAAAGTGTGTTTATTTAATGGTCTATGTTGATGATATCGTTATTACAGGGAATGATGCTACTAGAATTTCTCAACTAAAAGAGCACTTATTCATCTATTTTCAGACTAAAGACCTTGGTAGTTTGAAATACTTTCTTGGCATTGAAGTGGCTCAATTGAAGGAAGGTGTTGTAATTTCACAAAGGAAATATGCTCTTGATATTTTAAAGGAAACAGGTTTGGAAAATTGCAGACCAATTGATAGTCCAATGGATCCGAATCAAAAGCTAATGATGTACCAAGGTGAAATTTTTCTAGATCCAAAGAGATACAGGAGGCTAGTGGGAAAACTCATTTATCTCACTATTACAAGACCTGATATTTCATTTGCAATTGGAGTTGTTAGTCAAATCATGCAAAACCCTCACATTGATCATTGGAATGCTGTGATTCGCATTTTGAGATATATTAAAAGTGCTCCAGGACAAGGATTGTTGTATGAGGACAAGGGAAACACTCAAGTTTTAGGGTATTGTGAGGCAGATTGGGCTGGCTATCCTATAAATAGGAGACCCACCACAGGATATTGTGTTCATTGGAGAAAATATTATCTCTTGGAAGAGCAAGAAACAAAGTGTTGTTGCCTGGTCTAGTGCGGAGGTTGAATATATAGATCTATGGCTTTGGCTACTTGTGAACTTGTGTGGATCAAACAACTCCTTCAAGTTAAAATTTTGCGAAATTAAGCTTATGAAATTATATTGTGATAATTAAGCAGCCCTTCACATTGCTTCCAATCCGGTGTTTCATGAGAGGACCAAACACATAGAAATTGATTGTCATTTCATTCGGGAGAAACTACTGTCCAAGGAACTTACCACCAAGTTTATCAGCTCTAATGACCAGCTTGCAGACATTCTAACTAAGTCTTTAAGAGGACCCAGGATTCAATTTATATGTTCCAAGCTTGGTGCTCCAACTTGAGGAGGAGTGTTAAAAACAATTATTTTGTATAGGTTGTTCAGCTTTTCAAAAGTTGATTTTTGGCCCTATTTGTCAAAAAGGGAAGTAGGCTCATAGGTTGAGTGTTTCTGATTAATGTATTTTGTTTATATATATATATATATAAACCCTAGCTGAGAGTGGGCTCAGCATCTTTTTGCCAAGATTTCAAATTTAACTATAACGTTCAACCTCATTTACTTATGTTTCCTTGATAAAAGATTGCTGGAGATCAGCAACCAAGGACTGCATCTCCTGAAATTGGGCTTCTAGAATTGTGACTTTCGAGCTCAATGCATCGACCTTAGAAACCATGGTGAGCTATCCAACAAGTCGGACCAATGATGAAAATCCAAAAATAGGCGGCTACTAATAGAGATTGACAGATTAATCTATTGTCTCCCTCTCCTGGAGCACCTGCTCAGATTACAACCCAATAAAATTTCTCCAATCCTCTCTCTCTCTCTCTCTCTCAAGCTACTCTATATTTATTCTCCTCTCCCTCAACTAACTTCCTAAAACTGATAAAAGAAGATAAATCCAAAAGATAAGCTATGATAACAAAATTCTAATAACATAATCCTAAACTAAATCCTAAAGATAAGCTGTGATAAAAGAATTCAAATGATAAATCCTAAAGATAAACTATAATAACATAATTCAAATGACATAATCATAAACTATACTTGCTACTTTGAATTGGGTTCTATCAGAATTGAACATGTCTATAATATAGATCAAACCTATAAAATCTTGCATTAATCCAAGATTATCAAGTATTTCATTGATATACATCAATATTAACATGGTATGTATATTGAAATATATTAAAATAAGAACTGCAAAATGATATTCTTATTATTAGAGAATAGAATAATAAATACTTTTATTAACTGTATTGAGTTAGTTTTCCATAGTCAGTTTCAGTGTAAATCATTACGTTAGTTAGCCGTTTCAGTTTTGTCTATATATGTAGTTTGTATCTCTTGAATATGCACCTTAAGATTCATCAATAATACAATTTTCTAAATTCTCTAAACTCTCTCTATCTCATACTTATACACAAACAATCAAAGTAACGAAGATTTATAATTCAACTATTTGACCAATAAAAACCATATTGAAGTTATTGAATGGTTCAACAATGCTATGTCTATCACCAATGTAAACTGATCCCTCAATTTAAATTAGAAAGTCGAAAGACATGAGAATTTTTAATTTTGAAGACGTAAGAATCTGAAGTACAGATGATAACAAATCTAATAAGTCATGACAATCTCCCCTCTTTTCCCGAACCACTACAAAGAAGAACTCCTCAATTTATGACAAACCAAAACCAATCTAACACGCATGGAAAATAATCCAGCCTACATATTCCATGCCAATAATTAGCAAATGATGACAAAAATTGAGAACATGTCAGTGCTTTTGAGCTCCAATGGCACATGAGACATTTCGTAGGAGTCTCCCATCAGATCACCCATCTAACACTGGTTAAACATGAGTATGATGCAAACAAAATTTAAAATCCAAGAAGTGATTATCTAATTTAGAAAATTAAGCACCTTTTCAAGTCTAGCAACCTCTTCAAGTGTCTGAGAATTGACAATGGCAGCCTGCATAAAGTAGAAACATTCCAAACAATAAGCAACCAAAATTAGCTGCATGATCTACCAGCTTCCAAGAGAAAGAAACTCCGTAGTTTCCTAATGATGATTTCTTAGCTGAAGATAATATCACAAGATCATGAAAGGTGATCTATGAAAAAGTAGGTATTGATATCTAACAGCATATTTCTAACTTGTCGAAATAAAGCACTGTCAAATGGTTAATTTTAAAGCTCTTCGAGTTGGGTACTGGTTAATTTAAATAAAGAAATATTACTCAGATATTCACAGTATTTACATGCAAGAAACTAAGTGGAATTAACTAAATCAATGTATTTTTTTCCTGTTCAATGAATTACCAAGTTTTATTCATTCAACAAAATACAGAGCAACAAGTACTGTGGGTCAAATCCTTTGTCCAGACCATGGCATTTAATAAAATTGATAGTTTAATGCAACTATTGCATGTCGTAGATAACGTGACTAGTTATACTTTAGACCACTTGTTTTTAAAGTATAAGGACTTCGGAATACTCTCCAATGCTTTGTTGTAAAGTTATGGTAGAAGCAAGAAGAAAATCTTCTCATCTAGAATTTTTAGCAAAGTATATCAAATGCATAAAAGGGAGAATGCATTAATAGATATGAATTGAGCAGGAATGCATGATGGGTGTGTCACATGTTCAACCCTACAGTGATAAGCCTTGAATAATTTGATGAGTTAAACTATCATTATACCTTAATAGCAATAATTTGCTCAGGTGTGGGAGCAACCCCTTTAGGTGTTTGTTGTTCCTCAGTTGCTTCTGAAACATTTGGAGTTTCACCAAGTGAAAGTGATTTTGCTGGGGTCCTTTGAATTTCTTCAATAACTTCTTTTGAGTCAAACAAGTTTTTGGCTTCCAATCGCTCCTATTAATTGAAGAAACTATCAAAAGAAAGAAATAAAATTGAAGGGCATGTGTAATTGGAAACAAGAAATAGATATAATAATATACCCGCATTTTCCTTTTCTCAAAAACCATGCACCCAAATTCTGGGTAGAATTTGAAGTCATTCAGTCTATGAAAGCTTAAGCAAAACAAGGGCTAAAGCAGCCTGGTAAAAGATTGTTTCATAATTAATTTTAATATATACTAAATTTCATATTAGAATATTTATTATAAATTTAATATAAAATGATTCTAAATTCTAATAGGAGAATATTTATTATAAATTAAAATATATAAATTATAAAACAATTCTAATTGCAAAATATTTATAATAAATTTTAATATTATTCTATTATGACAAGTTTTAACATTAACCATGCATTTTATGCTCCTAGACTTATGGTTTTTAGTTATAAATAACGAATGTGTTTTAATGTCTTTTTTAAATTGTATAAATTATTTTTTATAAAGATCATGAATCTTACAATTCACGATACAAATCGATTCGGAATTCAAAAAATAAGATTTCCAATACACGATTTGTATCCCAATTCAACTACCATGGTGTTCGGTACAACCCAGTGGTAGTTCTGTTTCTCAAGTTTAAGATGCAGATTTTGTGATTGAATCCAAACATTATCAGAACATCCTATCTTTCATACTTCAAACAAGCCAATAAAATCTACGTAGTGAAAAGGAAAAAAAAAATTACCTTATTTTTCACTTTCTTGAAATCTAAAACCCGGAGGGATTTCAGCTTGTTAATAACATAAAGTCTGTAATTTGCTTTCTTTGTAATATTGTTGTCTAGCAGACTAAGGAACTGCAGCTTTGGAAGGGATGCTAAAGGATCAATTTCTACCAAGTTCACAATTCTGTTGTTTGTGAGAATTAGTGTGTGTAATTTAGGCAAAAACTCTGCAATACAAATGGCACAGTAAGCCAGAAAATCACATTGTATAGCTTACAACTAGAAGGAAAGAGGTCACTAATGGAAAGAGGATGTGCAGTTCAAAGTTTAAACTGTACCTCCAATGTTGGGATTAATTCTAGTAACCCTATTGTTATTAATAAGCATTGTACCCAAGCGGTTAAGATGTGGCACATTTTCCAGTTTGACAATCTCATTGTCAGATAAATCTATGGTGTCAAATTGGTCCTGCAAGAAATCCATTAGAAAGAAACTCAAATTTACGAACACCAAGATGAACAATTATTATGTTTGTAATTGAAGCATATAAACATGGAATCATAATAATATATCTTTCACATGAAAAGAAGCCTCAACAATATAAGAGGAAACTAAAAGGAAGGCAAGAAGATTAAATTTTCCACCTCAGTAGCACCTAAGTTTTCAATTACAGCTATCTTGTTACCTGCCAATAATATGATAAACATGTTATCAAAGACAATTAGAGAAGAGAAGAGAGAGATGGAAAGTATGCAGGAGATACAAATACCTCGAAGATCTAACTCACGCTCTTTAATTGCATTGTAGAAATGAGGACTTTTCCATATTAAGTCAGCAGTGAGCCTCACCATCTCTTCTACTCAGTCCAAAAGGAATAGATAGTATTGACTGCAAGAATGGTGACTTCAAGTACTAACCCTTGATCAAATTACACAAAGTGTGTTCTTACAAAGCAAAAACAATTTAACAGCCACAGAAAGAATATTCAATCCTTAATAAAACTGCAAAGGGCAAGCCACCAAAGGTGATGCTACCAATTCTCTAAGAAATGTGTTAGAATAGCTTGTTAAGAAAGCTTCTCAATATTTAGGTCTTTTGTTGTACTTTTCTGATTGTATTTTGATTTTGATGTGATAGATTAGGCTTTTATTCTTTTTGGTTTTGTGTATTTTCTGTAAACACCTCACCCTAAATATATATATATATATATAGAAATAAACAGATCAGCGCTGAACACCGTTTTTTACCAAAAACATCTCTCTCGATATTTAAGTAAATGAAAACGAGAAACATAGCCCAAAACAACATCTTGCTTGGCTAGTTGGTGATGGCACAATGATTGGAAAAGTCAGAAAGTCAAGTGCTAATGCCCAGCTCCCATTCCTCCCCCAAAGGAAACCCTAAGAGAAGACCATGCTACCAGCCCTAGCTGACACCGAAGCCAAGGGAAAGAAAGCAGAAGGGACACCAGTATGCCTACTTAGCAGTTCCTCGTAAATAAAGATGCCGAGAGTAAGAGAGAAAGATGTCAATGCTGGGCTAGGAAGACCCACCAAAAAAAAAAAAACAAACAAACAAATGCACGAAAAGCTTTGATTGCGAAGGAAAACAATGCCCACATGGGAGGGAAGGCCAATGATCATTGTGAAGCTTCAATTGGAGGAATTCCAGCAAGCAGAGATATACAAAGCATATTCTCCAACTGAGAGAAAAAGCAGACAAACAAAGGAGAGAAGGAAAAAGAAAAGCACTTTTTGTATCGATTTAACAAATCATAAAGAATAAAGAAGAATCCTCCTCCCAAGTTTCCCTGTCTGCAACCAACCCACTCGTCCTTTTACAAATTAACAAATCTAGCTGCCTCTCTTCTGCCCATCCGAAAATTAAAGCTACTAACACTTTCATAAATATTCTAAGTACTATCTGAATTATGAACGCCTTAGTAGTTAGAATACAAGATAACAGAGGGAGATATATATATATATATATATATATATATATATATATATATATATATATATATATATATATATATACACAGAGAGAGAGAGAGAGAGATTTGTTACAGCAAAAAGTTAAATGAAATTACAATGCAAAAGAAATGCATAAGAAAGTATAAGGGGTACATCTCTAAAATTACTGGATATTTTTCATATATTCTAACTATCAGAAGAGCTAGACAAAATGAGAAAGAAAAAAAAAAGTAAATATTTAATTCTGAAATTTTTTATACATTTACAAAATGAAAACTGTTGCAAAGACAGCTATAAATAGGCTATCCTGAACCTTTCCTGAATCTGAGATAGTTATAGCCAAGGTTGTCAATCTCGAGAATTTACGTAATCTCGTGAAGGCTCCGTAAACTCGTATCGTAAACTCGTCTCGTAAACTCGTCTCGTAAACTCGTCTCGTAAACTCGTCTCGTAAACTCGTAAGAAATTACTCAATAAACAAAATTATAAAAATAATTAAAAATTATATAATAATTAAACATTTTAACTTTATATTAAAGAGTAAAATAACAAATTATATTAATAATAAAATAATTTATTAAATATAGCAGGATTACACTATTCTAATTTATTTATATATATATATAAATATTAGATAATTTATAATACAAATAATTAATAATATACATATAAAAATAAAAATATAACTATTTATACATTAAATATTTTTAATAATAAAAATTTATAGTAGTTAAACAAAATAAAAAAATTAAGAAAACAAAATATTTAAGGTCTTATATTAAATTTTGTATTACTTAAAATATTATCTAAATTATAATAATAATAATTAATAATTAATAAAGAGAGGTTACTTTCTAAAAAAAATAATGAAGTAAAAACCCTCTTAACCAAATCAAAACAAAAAATAAAACTTGGCCCATTTGGCCCATATTCCAACCCTAATTATTTTTCCTGCAATGCAATCCTTCCTCAAGTCGTCGCCGCTGCCTTCCCTCTTAGAAGAAGACAGATCTGCAGATGTCGGGGAAGACAGAGCCACTGTCAGAGAGGATAGATCGGCGGAGATTCGCCGGAGAGGAGAGGAGACTCGCAGAGGTGTCGCGCGGAGAGGAGAGGAGACGCGCGGAGGAGGTGAGGCGCGAAGGAGGAGAGCCGTGGAAGAGGCGCTGCGGAGGTCTGGAGTGGAGAGGAGAGTAAGAGACGAAAGTGCCCTAACACACAACACAAAACGTGCGTTTTGTGTAAGTGGAAAAAAAAAACGGTGATCTCTTAATATCGGAGGTAATCTCGCGAGTTTACACGAGTTTACCCGAGTTCACCGAGATTGCTCCGAGTTCACTAAAAAACGAGTTTACCTCCGAGTTGTACAGGTAAGCTCTTGTAAACTCGTAAACTCGTACGAGTTTACGAGTTGTCACTAGATATTGACAACCATGGTTACAGCCATACAGTAACAGGATTACACCAGTATACATGAAACTAGGCTAAGAATGAGCACTGTAGCGGAGAGCAGTTAGAAGCTATTATATGCCCCCCTAAACTCGAGGTGTTCCACTTCTCAATCCTAGGTAGGATCTCAAGTTAAACAAAATTTGTGTACTTGGCGGCAGAGGCAAGGTTTATGATTAAGGGAGGACAAAGAAAAAAAAAATCCTCACTTTTTCTTTCTCTCAGTGGTGCCAAAAAATATTTTTATATCAGAAATTCAAATAGGTTAAAAATTTTGGGGGTGACCATAGCATCCACCAGTCACCCCCTGGTACCCTTTAGATACCTTATAATCCCTTTTACTGTTTTAGAACAGTCAAGGTGTTGCCATAAGCACCACCTTTTTGCTCTTCACACTTCATCAAAATTTTTTGCAATTCTTTTTATAAAATACCATTTATAAACACCTATTCATCTTAATGAAAATACCATGAGGCAACAATAAGGTCTGTGGAATCTCGCTAATCAGAGAAGCTATGTCCAGGATGAAAAGTACTAGTAACACTCTCTACTCTGGTAAAATTTTAATAGAAATTATAAAATCATGAGTGAGAAATTACTAAATAAGATGTACAACCCACATAAATTTGTAGTTTCAAATAAATTTCAGACAATAATCAGTGTTTCTAAAAGAGTGTGCAAGAAAGTGTGTCGCTAGCCTTTTTCTCTTCCAAGATTTGTAGACCTCGCCAATAAACCAGCTTATTATTCAATTCACAAAAAGGAAATAGAGGCACTATCACATAAAAAAAAAGATGAAAAAAAAAAGGATCGCCATGATAGCAGAAAAGCCAATTCAAGGTGAGTATATATATATATATATATATATATATATATATATATATATATATATATATATATTTGCAGCAAAACAGTATGAAGTCAATTTTCAACCGAGCTTCTTTTTTGTACTATCTATGACTAATAAAAAAAAAATTAAAAGTTCTATGACAACCAAACTATAGATTTTTACCAGGATTTAAGCCATATAGATAGTTAACAAACGCTTAGTTGAGTGCCCAGCACCAAATATGACAATCTCTAAACACCCAACGAGTAAAGGAAAAACAAAACAATAAACAAATACAAACAGCTCGGTAGTCAAAAAGCAAGACAGAAACAAAATCAAGAAAAGAACAAGAAAAAAAGCGAAATCAAACCCTAAAATCCCCGAAATCAAATCCCACCTCCGTGATAATAAGACAAAGGAAAGCAAACACACAAAGAAAGTGCTGAACAGAGATAAAAATCGAGGGTACATACCTTCAAATGCTAGGGTTCAATGTTTGATCAGCGATGAAAAAGCATTGAGGTGGGGAAGGGTTAGTATCTGAGTGAGTGATGCGTCCTTATGGCTAAATACCTAAAACTGATGTGTTAAACACATTCATATTATGCCCAACAATGCAGAGAGAGAAACTAGATTGGGAAAAGGAGAAAGAACAACAACACCACGCTCTCCGAGCTCGAGAAACTGGTTCTTGAGGAGAGCAATGAAGGTGGTGGGAGAGAAGTTGGCACGTGAGGAGTTGGAGTTCGTCCTCCAGAGAGAAGAGAAAGATAGAGCACGATGAGAAACAGAGAGATAAGAGAGAAGAACACGAGGGTGTTGTGGGTAGGAAATAACTCGGCGAGGATATTATTTTGCAGAGGAGAGCAGAAGGACTGCAAAAGAAGAAATTGTAATTTTAAATTTTATTTATCTCGCAAAAAATATTACAAATACGGAACGAGATCCAAATTAAGGGAGCGCAGGATTGAGATTTCATTAGGCCTATTTTAGCAAATAAATTAGAACGTTATCCGTCTATTTGCACGGATTATTATTATATTTACTAATATTAAAAATACATTTATTTATAAATTTATTATGTTTATATTGAGATAACATAATTAAATATTTAAATTTAAAAAAAAAAATATTAAAAGAACATAAGTATTAAATTGAATATAATTTTATATATATTATTTTTTTCTTTAATTATTAAACTCTTTGAACTAAATTATATCCATTAAACAAATTAATTAACTTAATTAAAATTATTAAATTTATCAATAATTTAAATTACTTTTTTAAAATTAACCTTATCTCTTTTTATTTAATTATTTTTCATATAATTAATTAATATTTATAATTTTAAAATGTGAAATGATAAATATATTTGATTAATTTATAATTATGTAAATAGAAATTTATTACATTTATAACATTTATAAATAATATATTGAATATTTCTTATGGATTGATAAAAAATTAATAGAAGTTGAAATTACAAAATATTTCGTATCTCATCTTATCTTAATATGTTTCGTCCAGTCCTACTTAATAAAAGGAGTTAAAAAATATAATTCATATTGTTAATAATTAAAAAATTATATATAAAAAAATATTTATTAAAAATTAAGTAAATAAACTTTATTTTATGGTAATAATTAATTTAAACAATACATGGAGTAAAAAATTCAAGCATTATAAAAATAAAATTTTAAAATTATTACATGAATAAATGAGATTTTTTAATATATCCAACTTAAAAAGAAAAAATATTGAAAAATAATTATAAATTTTAATTATTTTAGCTTTCAATAACAACTTTTTTTTTCAGAAGAAGAAAAAAGTTTTTTTTTTACAAATTTTAATATTTTTCAAACGCGTAAAGTATTAACATGTGAAAATTTTAGATCATATCAAAATTATATATTATTTATTTATAGAATATATAAAATTGATCTGCTTTTACAATATTTTAAAATTAAAAATTTATTACATTTATAGTATTTATAAATAAAATTTTAAAGATTTTCTATCAATCAATATAAAAAATATTAGAAGACAAAGCAATAAAATGTCCTCTGAACTGACTCGCCCGTTCATGCTTAATATATATAATCATTGAGATGGTAATGTAATAATTTATTTAACATAGGAGAAAATTGAAAGTAAACCATTAAACCTTGACCATTGTTTGATATAACATTAGTCGTGTCCATACTATGACCATTTGGTATTTGTATTATTTTTTGGTTGAAAAATGTCACATACTTAATATGCGTAAGTGAATGTAAATTTATAAAATTATATAATAAATATGATAGTAGTATTGTACGAATCACTTAAATGTGATCGACATGCTTATTATTTTGGTCCTATTTTATTGTCATTAGTTCCTCAATGTCTCTGATGCAAAATTACAATCTACATATATTTAAATATGAACATGGTTCAAACGATACTGGTATAATTTTTATTAAGTATTACACTGCTCAATAATTTTAAATTAAATGTGAATTTTGTAAACTTAATTGTTAGGTTAAAAATTAATATCACTTTATATGTGTATATAAAATTTTGTTAAAATTGAACAACTTAAAGGTAATAAAGTGTTCATATTTTAGTATATTTTGAAATAAATATATTACGTCAATTTTATTTTATAAGAATGGAGTATCAAATCATCTTAGATTAGTATAAAATTTTGTATATATGATCTAAGAGTAAAGAACATTCAATCTAACGGTTATATTTATAAAATTCACATTTAATTTAAAGTTATTGAGCAGTGTAACACTTAGTAAAAGTTATACCGATATCATTTGAACCCTCCTCTTTAAATATTGAATAAACAAAAATAATATTTATCAAATGAATAAATTATAAATTGTATATATAAAGTAGTAATTAATTATTGTAAACAAATTTAAATGATATGCACTTTATATGAATAATGAATAATGAATAATTAAATGAAAGTAAATGTGATGTTATATGATAGATAGGTGGATTATGATAAGATGTATTATACTAATCATGTGAAATGTCAATATTACTTGTTCTTGCTTCAATGTTATTGATTATTTGAAATATTATTATTTTTAAATGAATAATGAATAATGAATAATTAAATGAAAGTAAATGTGATGTTATATGATAGATAGGTGGATTATGATAAGATGTATTATACTAATCATGTGAAATGTCAATATTATTTGTTCTTGCTTCAATGTTATTGATTATTTGAAATATTATTATTTTTAAAAGACCTGCATGTTCTTGCTTTAATGTCATTAATTATTTAAATTATTATTATTTTTAAACAACCTGCATGTTACATGTAATGTAAAGGTAAATTATAAATAAACAAAATTTATTAAAATAATTAATTTTATAAATTGACATGACATGCAAATTATAAAAATATAACTATAAAAAAATAATAAAATTATAATTCATATTTTAATTTATAGAAAATAATTTAATTATCATATAAATGAGTTCAAACTTTTTTTAAGTGATAATATTTATTTATTTAAAAATAAATTTAAAATTATAAAATAAAAATATTACTTTATATCATTTTATAATAAAAAAAATATTTAATTATAATATTATAATAGTTTGACAATACATATATCTCATAGGTTAAAAAATTAAATTATTGGTAGATCGTAATTATAATTTACATTTAAATCCTTAAATAAAATTAGGATTTAAAAAATCAATTCAAAATAAAGTATTGTTTGAAACACAAGTTTTAAATGCATGATACAAATTTATTAATGTGACATCTTCTATCCCATATATAATTTAAAACATTTAAAACTCTCTAAAGATACTCCAAAATTATGCGGAAATAGTCAAGTGAAACATCCAATCTAGGGTAAAGAGATTCACATAACAAGTATCTAAACAAAGTCCAAACAAATACGGAAATATAACACTAAACATAACTCTTATAGTTAGAAATTAATAAACATATTTCCACTCTAAGTCCTTATGTCAAATATCCTATCAGAACACTCCTAAGATCTTGATGAGCATAACCTGCAACAACATATAGTCAAGACATGGAAATAAAGGCGAGTGAGAAAACTTCTCACCCTAACTCATGGCATTGAATAAGAAACAGATAGTCAAACACACTTCATACATTATTTATACAATAACATGATGATAACATTTAACTATCATAATCATTTAATCATCCCTACCAACACAATCATTTATCAACACAACAATCATAAGTTATTTAGTCACATGCGAATATGGAATGCAATAGACACGAACTCTCAATTTGCATGCACGTGGTACCAATTTCACACAATGCGTAATGCATATGAAACGATTTTATGATACATGTCACACAAACTTTTTCATAACATGAAAACCACCATACATACACATATGTCAATGATTTACTACTCAAACGATTTGTCATACATATGATTTGTCGTGCTCTCAATTGTTATTAATGACACATACACTTTATCATATATACAATTTACCAATAGTAATCAGGCAACTCATTCAAACAATCTAACAAACATATATAGTCATGCCACACTCATTAACATTCAAATTATTCAACACCCTCCTCAACTCATGTATCTAAACAAATCTCATATACAGTTAGCACTCAATGAAAATCAATCCGCGCCCGACACAACTCAACCATCTTCATTAAGATCAATTTTACTAAGAATTTAAATTAATCACTTAACTAGTCTAGCAACTTTATCACTACCACACATCAAGTTCCTGAACATCACTATCATTAAAACACCTCAAATAATTAACAATCAACTTACATCATAATTTACTAACAATTATTTTTTATCATGATTTATCTTTTCTAGACATTGATATAGGTACCTCAAACCATTTGTAAAATCAAATACTTAAAGGGTAAAATTATTCACCATTACGATTAACAAACTACATTTTCATAACTTAATCTTCTAATACATTGAGTGATCCAAATACCTTATATAGAGCTATATATATGTTATCAAGTTGATCTTAATTTTCTCAGAAAGTTAAGATAATTATATTCAACTTTTATGTTGATCTTAATATCTAATTATGCCATCTATTATTTTTTTTAAATACAAAACTACAATGTTTCAACTTTAATTTGATAGTTTGACATTTGCTTACTAGTTTAATCATAACTTTAGTTCGGTACATCATTTCTAGGTGATTCCAATGTTATTTAAAAGCTAAAATATAGGGCTAGAACTTTTATGGAGATTGCAAAACCTAATTTTGCCATTTAAGCCTACTCAAAAGGCTTACAACGTACTCACATTATATTTTGCGCATGGAATATGATATTCATCTTTTAACTCACATAACTTGGTCATTCCTTAACATTTTTATGTGATGTCTGAATTGTAGTCTCAAATGTGTACTTTCTTACCCAAGAATCAAAACTCAATTTCATTAATCACACATAGAAAAATCACATAAATATAAGTTATATTTAAAACAAAATTTTCAAAATCAAACACAACTCACATCCAAACTTTTTTCTCTTAATCTAATTCGTAAAATCATATATTAAAGTCTAATACTACTCTATTATTCCATCAACTAGTCAAGTACAACATCAATTTCACATTCTAATTACATACCTCTACTAACCACTCACACAATAACCATTAAAGATTTTCACGGGAACCCACAAGTAATTTAAACTTCATAATTACATGTTTAATCAATAAATTAAAGACTTTTACAACTGCACAACATCAAATGGGATAATAAGAAATCACGTGGAAGATAAAAAAAGGCATATAATGCAATAAATTGGGAAATTCCCCTCCACACAATACAAGCAACAAAGAAAGGGACTAATGGTCAATTCCACTACCCAAAATACATCAATAAGAGACTACTCACTCTTCCCTTATCTTAATGATGAACGTTTGATGAAGGACGTGAATCTTCATGGTGTTCTCTAATGAGCTCTAGTTCTTCATCTTGTTCTTTAGAACGTATGCGTAATATGGAAAACGAAAAGTGTAAAAATAAAAGAATTGTCATAACCCCTTTTTAAAAACTTAACTTACACTTAATCCTTCAGTAAAAATATTTTAATCAGTTATCTTTTCCTTTCCCTAAAATATTAAAAATTATAAATAAATAAATAATATATCAAATAAACATATTACTCTCAATCCAAATAATTATAACAAATATATAATATATAAAAATAAGTCTATTTCTCTTAATACAATTATATTAAAATAAAACAGAAATAGTTATAATAAAAAACACATGATTTTTTCAAAATACTTATTGTCACAAAATATCATAAAAATACACATTTCTTTAATAAATATTATACAAAATATTTTTCACAAATATTTATTGTTTAATTAAAATACTCATAATTATTAAAAGTATCTAAAATATCTTATAAAACCCTATAATTAATCAAAATATCTTTTTAGTAATTTAATTTTTTTTGGGTGTTACATGATGTTTGCACTTGTTTTCTTTTTCATATACTTTCTCTATAATTTGTTCATCTCGTAGATTATTCAACTTGTCTTTGTTGCATGTTAATTCTTTATCTTGTATTTCTATCATTTAAATTAGGTCGGACAACAATATTAGAAAAGATGGTTTTATCTAAAAGGAGGGGTACAATTTGATATTTTAAAAAAATATTTTCAAAATCTTTAATTTTTAAAAACTTTTCTAAAATCTTTCTAAAGAAGTCTAATGATTTAGATAATATAGGATGAAATGTTGATATTGATTTATAAATTAAGAACAAATTATATGTGAAATCCTATATGATATGCAAGATTCAAATATAATAGATTTAACATATGCAGTTAATATTAACAATAACTCAAACAAGGAGAATATGAATAGAGAGAAATGACACAAGAGTTTATATTGGTTTAGTTACCACCATTATGACCTACATCTAGTCTCTAATCAACTTGATTGAGTTTTTTCACTATTATTACAATCAATCACACATGCAATAAACTTCCAGAATCCTAAAGATAAACCCATTCTTAAACCCAATAAATGATCCTTCAAGTCATCCACTACAAAACCTTTAATCTTGAGAAACCTACTCAAGAATAATGATAAAAGGAGTTTTAAAATGATTTCACTTGGATACATAATCAACTGGAAAGATGAATCAGATTCAAAGTAGCTTAACCCTTTTCTCTAGTTGGATGATGATGATTCTTGAACCCTTTATCAAGATTACCCACAAAGGATCAAAGGATTATTTCATAGAGAAAACAAAGAATTTCAAAGGGCCTTTTTTCACAATAGATTTCATAAAATTACAAGTATTTTATATTGATATGTTTTGAATTTGAAAATTGGTATTTATAGATCTCTTTGACTGAAATAATGCAATATTTTCACAAATAATTGATTATTTTATTTTTGGTAAATTTGGAAATCAATCAAAAACCCTATAATCAATTATGTACTACAATAATTGATTATTATAAAGAACCGACTCTAAAATAATTTATTATTACACAATTATAATCAATTATTATAGTAGGCTTCTCAAAATGAAAAAACACAATGCAAATAATCAATTATTTTAAGTGGATAATCATTTTAAGTGACATGTGATACCCTCTACCCCAACATAAGTATACAATAACTATAACATGTAAATTTTGAGTAAATAAAACTTTCTTAAATAAAACAATCTTTTAATTAACATAAAAGTAAATGATTCATATTCATAAATAAAAATCGTGGTTCAAATGCGAAAATTACAAGGGAAATAAACTAAAGATTTTCCAAAATGACACAATGAAATGAAATCATAATCTAGTCCTATCAATGCCCTGATGTCATATGTCCTTCAGAACATGCCTAACTGAAGCTTATGCTTCATCACTAACATCCTCGTGTTGATAATCACTTGCAACACAATTTACAACATGCACAAACAAATAGGGGAGTGAGAAACATCTCACTCAGGTGCATAAATAACTAATAGGCCACACACACACAATCCTAACAAGTACAACACAAGTTACACCTTAGCCAAGCACAACACAAGTTACACATAAAATAGTAAGACATGCTCAATCACTTTATCATGCAATGATGTCATGGACTCAACTCACAAATGCATGCATATAGCGCCAATCACATATCTCATCATATATCATTGGTGTGCTGCCGAAACATCACATTTAGAGTAGTATAAGAGTACATGCAGGGAGCTACCCATACACTTTCAACTAGAAGGGTTTACTGCTAGGGTCTCGTCAAGATAACGAAGTTGCGCAAGTTACGTCTTATGCACATAAACAGGCGAAACTGGGACATTCAAACCGCATTATCCCTTAAGGCTCCCCCAAGTTGTTACATAAGGAGGGTGTTACCTAACGGTGTACTCCACATACCCATCACATAAATGCACATGATGCATGTCATACATTCACAACTTCATGGACTCATCACTTTACTTGTCATAGAATTTCACGTCTTGTCTCATTTCATCACATTTTACATTCTCATAGTCATAGTCATATGGACACCCACACATTAGTTCTCACATTCATAGTATTCACAACAACACGTAATTCACATAAGATCAATAGTTGTATATCACACATTCAATTAATCATTTATAAGCATATAAAACGTGTAAAACATCAATCGGGCCGAGCCCAACGTGCCTCAACTTATGCCCGGTGAATTAAATGCCCCACCAAACGCGGAGCAGCATGCCTAGTGCTCCCAACGAATTTAATGTTATGCCTAAAGCGGATAAACCCGTCGGCATAGCTTTACATGAGCCCAACTCAACTTTCCTAAGCTCGACTCAACTTTCCTACACTCGACGCAAAGAAGCATGCCCAAAACCCCAGTGCGAACTTGCAAAACCATACTTCACAATCACGCGATTTATCACATATAAGCACATATTTATACAATTTATTACATACAAATACTTCAATGGACACCTAGAATACAAATCCATACTCAATTTCACATTAAACACTTTAATTTTAGTCAGATGATCATGTCCCTAATTGTTTCTCATAGGGGCACTTATAGAGCACTCTAATCTATATCAAAACATACCCAAACTCAAAATTATATATACCCTCATGCTTAGTGATCATCAGGGAACATAACAAAAACATCAAACATCAAAACAAAAAAACTCACAATTAGCCTATTCATAAAAGCATACATTAGGCAGCAGATTGAGGTCAATTCTGCTACCCAACAGATATTTCTCAAGCGAGGTTTCTCACTTCCGCCTTACCTGGATGAGCAAAAGATGAAACCTCTTCCTCCTGGTTCTCTTAAGTCTTCAAAGCACGTAAAAAAGAAACGAGAGACTACAGGAGAAATGACACTACAAGAAAAATGCTGATTTCCGACGGAAATTTCCGACGGAAATAGGTAAATTTTCGACGGATTTTGCTTTTTCCGATGGATTTCCGACGGATTTCAATCCGTCGGAAAAAGTGGCGTCGGAAAAAAAAAATCCGTCAGAAATAATTTTTCCGACGGAATTTTCCGACAGAAAATTCCGTCGGAAAATTCTGTCGGAAATTTCTGATGGAAAAATCCGTCGGAAATTGCTGTCAAATTTTCCGACGAAAAAATCCGTCGGAAATTATAATTTTTTTTTAATTTTAATAAATTTATTATTGTAACAACTCTCATATTTGGCTTCTCAAGGGTTCTATTTCACAATATTTCACTGTTTAGCGTGTTTTATTCTTACTTGTGCAATTTATGGGAGACTTCCCAGAAGGTCACCCATCCCAGTACTACTCCAGGTCAAGCACGCTTAACTGTGAAGTTCTGATGAGTAAGCTACCGAAATGTCTATGTATGTTGTCAGTATAACTTGTACAAATTAATTCATTTAAGTCATCCTCAAATATACAATCTCATATTTGTACTATAATAATAATATATAATAATTTTATATTACGAATAATAATAATAATAATAATAATAATAATAATACATTTAATTATTCTTTATTTATATGTACTTACTTTTATAATTAACATCTACTTATTTTTATTTAAAATTATAATTTAAATTATTTAATTTTATAATTTATAATGATAATATAATTTATAAAATTATAAATATTTATTTATTACATACTTATATATTAAATGCGACTTTTACAATGTATTACACCGCTCAATAACTTTATATTAAATGTGAATTTGGTAAATCCAACTGTTAGATTGAAAGTTCATATTTCTTATAGATTATATATACAAAACTTTATATTAATCCAAGATGATTTGATACTTCATTTTTATAAAACAAAATTGATGTAATATATTCATTTCAAAATACACTAAAATATGAACACTTGGATTATCTTCCAGTTGTTGTTCAATTTTAACAAAACTTGATATACACGTATAAAGTGATATGAACTTTCAATTTAACGGTTGGATTTACAAAATTCACATTTAATATAAAGTTATAGAGCGACATAATACTTAGTAAAAGTTACACCGATATAATTATAACCCCTTATATTATATATATATATATATATATATATATATATATATACACACATACATATATATACAGCGACAGCTGCACGTTTGGAATAGTGAGGCACTTGCCCTCACTACTATTTGACATATACATAATTTTTTATCTAAAAAAATAATATATTTTAAAAAATAAAAATTATATTCTAATAAAATAAATATATAGATTCAGAAAAAATGTTTATTTATTTGATATCTGTCAAATTTTTGAAGGAAATTAATTCTCATGTGATAAAAAAAACTTCTTAATAATGAATTAATTTTTAAAAAAAGTTTAATTATAATATATATATGTATATATATATATATGTCTTAATATTCACATATATAATGTAATATATTAAAACAAATAATTTTTTGATAAAATAAAATTTGTAGCATGCATGTTTTTCTTTTGTATTTTTTATTTATTGTATACGTTGATTGAAAAAATCAAAATAGTAAAATTGTGTACATTGATTAAAAAAATCAAAATAAGAAAAATCATAAGATTTATATTCTATTTAGAATTGTTATTATAAGATATATTTTAAAATAAATTATCATCTAAAAATATATATTAGATATTAAAAACAGATTTATATCATAAATAAATTAAACTTTATTTTTATAAATTTAACATATAGATTTTTATATTTTTAATAGTGTTAAATTATTATAAAATAAGTCTATATGATTGTAGTTCTACCCAAATATTTAAAAATTATCTATGATAGATAAATAAGTCACACTTAAAATATATATTTTTAAAGAAAGTTAGGTTCAAACCAAGTAAATTATAATAAAATATAGTATAACCTAATTTATTTTCATCTTTAATACTAATCGTAGATATAAAAAACTTGTAATAAATAATTATAATATATATTTATACCTTTAAAAGATATATAAAATTTTTAATACTACAAATATATATAAGAAATTAAAAATAATAAATTAAAAATAAGAAATTAAAAAAAGAAATTTAAAATAAATTAAAAATAAGATTTCCGACGAAAATTCCATCGGAAATTTCCGACAGAAAATTCCGTCGGAAATTTTCGACGGAATAATTCCGTCAGAAATTTTCCGGCAGAAATTTCCGACGGATTTATTTTTCCGTCAGAAATTTCCGACGGAATTTTCCGTCGAAAAGTTTCTATCGGAAATTTCCGACGGATTTATATTTCCGTCGGAAATTTCCGACGGAAAATTTCCGACCGAAAATTCTGTCAGAAATTTCCGATGGAAATATAAATCCGTCGGAAATTTCCGACGGATCCATATCCGTCAGAAATTTTCCGTCGGAAATTTACATTTTTCTTGTAGTGTGAGAAGTGTGAAAAGTAACTCTTAACAATTCCTTTTTACTTAAAAATAGTAATAACAAAATTATCACTATGTCATCCCTTTTACCTTTATAAAATAATCAAAATACACTTTTTTTAATTAAAATAACATATATTTAAGTTTAATAAAATACATTTCATAAAAACCTATCTCGTATCAATTATTAATTAAAAATCATGATTTATATTAAAATAAAGCTCATATAAAACAAATAAAGTAATATAAAATATTATTCTCATTTTAAGTAAAAATAACATATATTTTATATAAAAATAAAGCTTGTATCAAATAGCTAAATATTATTAAAAATCTTTTTAATAAACACATTAATACATTAAAATAAATACTACATATTATTAATATAATTTTATGAAAATTGAGGTGTTACATGACAGACTTAAATTCTAGAATTTTCAAGTTTAAAACCAATTTAAAAATATTTTTATTATCTAGCATGATCTAGCAATAAATATTTAACCCGGTTACCCATAATGCACAAAATAAACATGCTTAACAAAAACATAAACACATATCAATGCACTTTACACTCTCTTAAAATATTTATTGTACATATTTTTTAAATGATTTTATCCTTAAATTTTTAAATAATATTAAAAATTAATCATTTTTATAAAGATAAAACTTAAACTTAAGACCTTTAAGTTTTAAAAATGAAATACAACATCAATTAATCTACCAAACATTGATAAATTTTAAACATTTTTATTAAATAAAATATAAAGACACAAAATGTCTCAACTCTACTCATTTAAATAATACAAACCAGAAACCTTAAGAAAAGCAAAAAAAAAACTCATAATTATTTTATGTGAAGAAATACTCGAAGCAATTTTGTGGTTGTTTCGTGAATCAAATCCTAAGAGTTGAAGCTTCACGACAATGAAGGAAGTGGTTGTGAAATTTCAATTAGTATTTTAAAAAGTACTTTTTGGAATTCTAAATTTATTGTTTGGGAAAAACTTGCTAGAAGTATGTTACAGACACAAATTCAAAATATGCTTTTACTAACATTAATTTTACTGTTTTAGAACTTACTTTTCGGAACACTACTAAAATTATTTGATGTGTTGCTTTCTAAATATATAAATAAAGGGAAATGTTAAAAAAAACACATTTGAATAGATATTGCCAACATTGTCGAGGAAATCACTTATACTTACAGTATTGTCGAAAACTAGTTTTACATCCTAGGTGCGTGACAAAACTAAAAGAAGAGAAAGATGATAATAATATAAAAATTGAAGGAGGAAAGGAGAAGAAAGTAACGTGAAATTGGAAAAATTAAAATTACTTTCTAAACTACATGGAGAGTAAAGGAAATGTAAGAGAGATACATGTGAAAACTAAAAAAAAAAGAGAAAAGATGTGTGGAAAAAAAAATGCTAAATTAATTTTTGGGAGTGTAAAAATAAAAAAATTTAAAGAATTTTAGATTTTTTTTAAAAGGAGGTGTATATTAAAAAAGCGTCTAATTTCCTCACATCCGGCCCAATTATACCCAGCCCAATTTTTGTAACACTAATCCCGTAGTTGGGTAATATCCAACGGTTAGGAATAATGAGTGAATGTACACCCTTCGATCTACTTCACTAGGCTTGTATAAACAAAGTGAAAGGGAAGACAATTCCACTCCTACATCAGTAAAGATAAACTTGCAGAGAAAATTTTTCCATATCTCTGCCACTTTCAACTGAACCCAAGCCACTTCAATCACCCTCAGTAGTTGCTGCGTTCTCGGTGACTTGTGCAGGGAGTTGTGCGGCGACGTGAACGGAGGGCGTAAGAGAGTTCGAGTTTTCGTTTTCGTTTTCGGAAAACCCTAGGTGGCTTTTTTTTTTTTTTTTTTTTTTTTTCCCGAGATGTTGCGCTATGAAGCTCTTGCCTGTATGAATGTGAAACGAATATGCTTAATATTTTGAATTAGTTTCTTGCTATGCGGTTAATTATGGTGCTGTGATGCTGAAATTTTGGGGTAAAATTTGGGTTGGATGTAATTTTATTCTGATGTGGTGAAGTCTGTGATTTTTTTTTCCTTTTCTGAACTTTAATTACTGTTTCAGTGCATTGGTATAGAACTGATTGTGTTAGATTGTTATAGAACTTTTTCCAGAATTTTAGTGAAATTGAAACTGGGTTTGCTTTGAACTTGGGGTTTGGGTATTCTATTTGGAAAAGACAAGTTACTTTGTTCAAAGGCATCATAGTTCGGGAAGAAGGAAATTGAAGAACTGATGCGGTGAGGTACTGCTAGGCAGCTGGGAATATATATTATGCCCCCCCCTCAAAAATATCCCACGTCTTGCCCCTGGAATGGATGGACTACTCTTTCTGTTATCTTATATTGGGTTGTTTGTAAAGGCACATTGTAATTTGACTGAGCATGCAGGTCTTCTTTCATGGCGGAGGGAAATCCTCATTTAAACAACGTGCTAGAAGAAAATGGGACCTCAGAGCTTCCAAGTCACGTAGAAGAGGCTGGTGAGCTTTCTCCACCATCACAAAAAGGAGATGACGGTAAAGGTAGTAATTATGTGCAAATGAATTCACCTAATATGAATATTATTTAATTGCCATTTGACATGCTTATCATTGGTGAGCATAGCATTGTTGTTCAGAAGATTTGTTTGAGTCCTTATTCCTTTTCTGATATTTTATCTCCACCGGGAGCTTTTCTTGTCCTTTCTTTTTCTGTCTGAAACATAACTGTTTATAGTTAAGATATACTATTAAATAACAGTAGGTGTAATACACTTTGAAGAACCATATATAAAAATGGAAAATATAGGAACTTGATCAGATTTGCCGTTTGTTTGGAAATGCAGTGGGAATGTGAAAAACCATGTCCACCGAAAAGCAATAAGTATCAGCTTCCACATAATTTGCCTCTTGAATGTGGAGAAAGAACACTGGTGTACATTCAAAAATCTGTTCCAAACACTCACTTGATTCCTCATTTAACCATTGTTACAACTAACACCATATGCTAATTTCTAAAAAGATCACAATTTCATGATCAACACATGGAAAAATAAGATCCCTAGTAATTCCATATCTTCCCAATTAAGCATTTCACTAGTAATAAACATAAAACTACTCTAGTGATTATTGTACATGTTACATATTATGATGTTGATGTAATTTTTGAATGTATTTTTCTCTTCTGACAGAAGTTTCAAAGAAGAAAAAGAAAAAAGCTAAAAGCAAGTGAGAACTTTATGATTTTTTTCCTGCCATTAATGATTATTCTCTTGATTGTGAAATTTTTCTGAGGTTCTGATTTTATCTTTGTCTGATCAGGAAAAAGAAAGAACTCAGAGAACAGACTGATCCACCATCAATTTCTGTTCTTGACCTTTTCCCATCTGGAGATTTCCCTGAAGGTGAAATTCAGCAGTACAAAGATGAGTAAGTTGTTGATGAATAAACTTCAGCTATATTTGACATTTTCCTTGGACTGTTGATTTGAATTTGAGTAAAGTGTACTTGATTTTGGATATTCGTATAGAATATTAACAAAGAAATTGCATAAGAGAAAGCATAGCAAAGCCTTTTTGTTAAATAAACCCCTGAGATTGCAATTAGCTAGGCTTTGCACTGTAGAAAACACTATAAAACTACTTTTTAATTAGGGAGATAGATGCATAATAGTTACATACCTATACTCCTCCCAATGTCTTGAAACAACAAAAGAGGCATGAAGGAATTCATCTTTGGAGGTAAGGTTGGACTCCATAACTGGATTAGGAAATAGAAGCCTGTCCCTTTATGTAGAATATGATTGACTGGTAACAGTACTCAATGACAACTTGAGCAGATCTATTTTTCTAGATCTAGTCTGGATAGAGATTATGCACTCCCAAATGCTGTTGGCAGAGTGCTTAAGCATTGTAAATACCCAAAATGTTAATTCACGCTCAGACCTATTTCCAAAACCCCAACACAAACATGTTTGTTTAACAAACTGTCAAAATTGTTGATTTTGGCCAACAAGCGTTGGTTGGTATCTTTGCAGATGGTCTTTTGAGAGATTTTACTACTGCACAATATCTAATCAGCAAGTATTCAGAGCCATATTCCTACAGAATGATGGGTATATCATGGAAATGGACCCCACAATGTTGGAGATTTCTGATAGGAGATCAATGATTAAGAGGGTGTATGTAAGGCATAGAGGGGAAACTCAATTGTAACTGAATAGTCTGAATAGTCTTTAAATAGGAAGGAAAGGGTGTTAATGGGAGGTAGGCAATTATTCAGAAGTTGGTAGGAGAGGAGAGGTCTCTCGAATACCTCATTGTATTTCTCTGGTTGTTTTGATTAGGAGGATTACTCAATAATGCAGAACGGCCTGTGCCTAAATTTTTTTCAATCTGTTCAATCTTAAATCTTTCTCTCATATCAGTTGGAATCTATCAAGAGAGGGGGGAAGATATGAATAGGCGAGTAAGGAATTGAGATAAATTTATCTTCTGTATTTTTATTAAACTGTAAAGATGAATTGTTGTTATAGAGAGACTGAGAGACAAAGCTCTTATATATAGACTCCAAAGGTGGCTTCTGCTACCAGCTAAAGATTGAAACCTAACTGATTTACAACAGACTCAAGCTATCATAACTGAATGACAAGTTGCTGGCTCGTCAACTGACAAGGTGCATAGTCAGCAGCTAGAAGTCAATGATACATATAACAGTTGTACAAATATCAGCGAGAGATGTTTCGACAAACAAAAGTACTCGCTTTAGAAAATGACCACCACAAATCTATGCCCTAATTTATGAGAGACTAAAACCAAAATTTGGAATGCTTATATGGATGATATGAAATGCATGGCAAATTGAAGGTGGCAGCTCATTTGACATGCCAAACCAATACCCCAATTTTTTAGGACATACCAAAACTTGGTTGTTTTGTATGGCCAAAATATATTTAAGTCAAATTTGAATGCTTTACAATTTTTTCATTTTTTTTAATATGTAGCTGTTGCTTTCATTACAGCATTCACTGTGATCTGCTATGCTACTATTAAGATTTTGGATGTGACACTTCCACGCCACATTTTACCATTAATTGTGTTGACTATAAACATGTTGCACAGATTTAGCTCCTCTAAAGTAAAGAAGTGTACTTTAGAGGATAAAGTGTAATCACAATTGTTGATTAAAAAATTAACAATTGATAATCATGATAAAATCAAATACATATATATAGTAAAATCTAAAATCAATTATAATATCTATTGTTAATTTTTTAATTAATGATTATTATTGCACTATATTTTATTTAAGTAAAATCTCTTCACTTTAGAGGAGCCAAATTCATGTTGCACATCTGGACATTATGATTCTAAAGCTCATGTTTTGTTGGGATTTTGAAAAAGATAGTAATTCCTTAAGTTTTTTTTTTTAATATTGGAGTATTAGGAAACATAATCCTTATTTGCTCATCTAAAATATCAACGCTATTGATACCCACCTCAAAGCTGAATCAAACTAAATGAATGAAAAAAGCTTACTTGTTGAAGTTTAGTCAACTTTGTTTTGCACAAGCTACGTGAGTCAACTTACTTACCAACAAAAGAGTACATAAGATGAAACACTTCCTTGTTGAACATGATTAGAAATTGTTTAATTCTAATGCTATTTGAAATATTCTGTTTAAATTTTCAAATATCTTTGTGATCATGTTGGAATCTTAATGCCAGTAATCTATGGAGGACAACATCAGAGGAGAAGAGAGAACTGGAGCGCCTGCAGAAACCATTGTATAATTCTGTTCGTCGAGCAGCAGAAGTTCATCGTCAGGTTGTAAACCCTAAACCCCTTATGTTAATATCTGGCTAGTTTTGGAAAAAAAATGGACAAGATTGTCACTGTTTTTTTGTTTGGATAGGGGTAAGGAAATGAGGGGTGGGAAAATTGATGTAGGTCTAAACTGCTATTTTTGTTCTCCAAGAATTTGTGGAAAACATTCCAAGAAAGTAGATACTAAAACTTATGATGAAAAGGTTGGGTGTAATGTAAATCAAATAATGTAATTTTAATTTATGAAATGATTTGAAAATATGGCAAGAATATATTAGTAATAGTATTCCATTGTTATGATGTGCTTTCTTTATAATATGACCAAACAAGAAAAATGTTTTTATCTGTGCTCCTCATTCATTGTACTTCCTTTAGATTTTAATGTGAAAAAATAGTCTTATTTTCCATATTGTTTCACCTGATTTTCTTTTACACTCAAGTGAAAAGCAATACTTATTCTTTGATAAAGGCTGGTGTTATATAGCTCAGTTTATAATACGTTCCTTACTTTTTTATGTCTAAGTAGGTCCGCAAATATATAAAAAGCATTTTAAAGCCTGGAATGCTGATGACTGACTTATGTGAAACATTGGAGAACACTGTTCGTAAGCTAATATCAGAGGATGGCCTGCAAGCTGGCATTGCATTCCCCACAGGATGCTCTTTAAATTGGTAACACTTTATACTATGGTTTTCTACTTTTCCCTTGTTGTATTTCTGGTAGGAAGGAAAGAGAGAAATAGAGTGAATTGAAATATGTGAGAAATGAAGTGGAAATAGGAGTGTTTGGTTAAAGAGAAATAGGGAAGAAATAAAAAAGAGAGAAAAGGGAGCTCTACTCATGTATGCTCATTTTTGTAGAGAAATAAAAAGGTGCAGTCCCACCTTTTTATTTCTCTCCCCACCTATTTCTTCTCTACCCTATTTCCTATATCCCTCCTTTCTTTCCTACAAAACAGATCCTATGTTTTGTGGTTTCTTGCTTTGTGGTACTCAATAGAGTGATGAAGGGCCATCAAGAGCATAAATGTTGTGATGATGAGAATGTTATGTTGGATGCGAGATTGTAAAAGAACAATTAACAATCAAAATGAATGTATTTGAGAATTTGTAGTAATGACACCTATTAAGAAAAAAAAAAAGGCAAAATTTTGCCTCAAATGATTTGGAATGTGAAAAAGATTGATTGAAGCTCCAATTAGAAAAGTTGATCAAATAAAGGATAGCCCAATAATTAGAGGTAGAGGATGAGGGGGAAAATCCCTGAGTGAAACCATTAAAATGGATTTAAATGGCCTCTGTTAAGAGTTTGATTTTGATGTCATATAATGGTGTTGCCTGCCTTTTGTAGCTGACCTCATCTAGTTGGAAAATGCTTTAGTTGTTCATGATTTCTTCCTAGTGGGATAAGACTTTGATTGCTGTAGTTTGTGGTTTCTTCATAGAATTATTTTCTGAAGTCTTGCTCCTCCAGGGTTGCTGCTCACTGGACTCCAAATTCAGGGGATAAGACTATACTTCAGTATGATGATGTGATGAAATTGGATTTTGGCACCCATGTAGATGGTAATACACAAGAAAAAAATATATTTGATCATGTATTTCTGTGATAGTGTATGTTCTTATATTACACCGGTGAACCTCTTGTCATGAATTTTGTTTGTAGGATATATAGTTGACTGTGCTTTTACTGTGGCATTCAACCCCATATTTGATCCATTGCTCGAAGCCTCTCGTGAAGCAACCAACATGGGTATTAAGGTACATTCTGGAAAAAATGCCTAACCCTATGTCAAATTAGGGGTATCATGCCATGTAGCTGACTGCTGTCATTACTTGGTAAAATTCCTCGGCCCAAAGACAACCTGTTTAAAGAACGCGATAGAAATTGCATAGAAAATGGAAGACAAACAGAATTTATTTATTGATTGAGTGTATCTATACAAAGAAACCCTGGATATTTGAGTGATCCAATTTTATTTTCACCAAATGTTCCACGTCAATGTTCTGGTTGTTTGAACTTCGAAACATCATGTTCAACGCAACAAACAGGACCCCTACAGCCCAATTAACTTTCAATCCTACAGTGTCAAACACAATTATGTGAGTGGTGCTGCCTCCATTCTTCTCTTTTGCTTGATTTTCTGCAGTATTTTTGGCCATGAACAGAGCATCCAAACCTCTATAGTTTTATTGGAAAGATCCCATGGCTCTCTAGCCAACTGCACTAATACACACAGTTGTAGCTGATGATTACCAAGGTCCTCTGCTTTATTTTGCTGGACCTGGCCCATTAGGACATCCAAACCCCATATTTTGCTGTAAAGAAGGTTGCATCAGATTGGGTTTGAAATGATTTTTGTTTTGTCGAAGAAGAGAGGTTTCATAGGGTGTTTTAAAATTCTTTTTTATTTTCTAATTCTGTTTTAAAATTATTTTTTATTTTCTAAATCTGTTTTAAAATTGTTATTTTTAATTCTATAACTCTTAATTCTGTTTCTTTTATAAATTCTGTTGTATTTTTAATTATATTTTATATTACTATTTTTTATTGTTTCCTTTTAAATTATATTTTTTAATTCTATTCTTTTTTGTTATATTTTAAATTACATTTCTTAATTCTGTTTTTTAGTTTTCTTACTTAGTTAATTATGCTTTTTCATTTTGCTATTCTTGTAATTCTGTTAAACATAATTTCTCTCTGCCATTTGCTGCAATGTCAAGCCACATTTTCTAGTTGTTGTTCATTATAATCTATAATGTTCTTTAGTCAATCAATTAATACTGTTAAATTGTTAGTTTGCTGTAACTGTCAAGTTAGTCAGAAGCTTGTTGGACAAGCACTATTCTTGTAAAAATAAGTACTGAAGAATTCAGAATGTCAGAATATGAATATCTAATTTTATTTTATAAAAGATGTTCTGTCTTTACAACTCTTTTATGGTATCAAAGCTTCAGAAGCCTAATAAATGACTTCGGATTCTACTCCTCCACCAAAGTTCTCTTGTCTGATGTGTGGTGTGTGATGTATTGGGTATGCACCAATTATATCATGTAGTAAGTTGGTTCCTAACATTTTGTGGCCTGCCATCTAGGAAGCTGGAATCGATGTGCGCCTTTGTGATATTGGTGCCGCAATTCAAGAAGTCATGGAGTCATATGAAGTTGAAATTAACGGGAAGGTGTATCAAGGTATAATGTTTATGGGGATGGTTGTGCTTATTTTTTGTGGTCATTCTCTTTGGATCATATATTTCTTTGTCTATGTTCTACTTCTGCACTAGATTGAGCAACAACATTTTGTTTCTTGCTTTTCCTATAATGACATTAACTCCAATAAAAACAAAGTAGAGAGTGCTTGTTATAGGATATCTTGCCCAATTAACATCACAAGACCTTGAAATTTGGGTGTTTTGGTTATCATCATACAATGGTCCCTATCATGTGGCCTTTTTTATGTATCTGAGAATGCGAATCATAATATTCTAGTGATGAATATTTGGAGCCTACATGAACTGACGAACAACCCCAACTGAATAAGGGATATTAGGTCTAGTAATTGTGTGCAAAATAAGTTTTCTATCACACCTCCTATATCTCTGGATTTGAGGATAGTTCACCCTGGTTTGCCATTGACTTTTGCGTTCATAGGTCTATCAATTGGCATGCAGTTAGAATCTGTTTGGGTAAATTTCTCTTAAGGCTTTTCTTGGAGAGAAAAAAATAAGTTTCTCCATAAGCTAAAAGTAGCTTATGTACAATTTAATTTGAAGTTTTATTCTATTAGCTTCTTCAAAATCTTATTTTTAGCTTATGCATAAACTAATTTTAGCTTATGGAGAAGTTTATTTCAATTATTCTTCCTATTTTTCCTCCTAAAAGTGCTTTCAAAGAAGCTTAATCAAATAGACCCTTAGTCATGTTTGTCACTTCCGGAATATGTAGATCATACTTTCTTTTAGGGGTGCTCATGGGTTGTGTTTGGCTAACCAAAGTGGTCTTGTATATGTTGTTTGAATCTAACCTAAGAAAATGCCTCAACCTGTTGCTAAAGTCGAGCAAAAAAACTTAAGAAAAATGATAGTCAATAAAATGTTACAAAATGTAATAGTATGTTGTTGTTCAGCAATATTTCAGTAGTTTAAGGTGAAGTTATTGTGGTAGCTTTAGAGATGGAAAAAATGGGGCAGAGCTGGACCTGATAATGTTGAATTAATAGGAAAAACAGAGCCCACATGATGACGACAAACAATGGTGGATGTTGATGGGGCAGAGTGCGCTCAACTCGCTCTAATGCCTTGTTGACGAATGTTTCAAATTTAGAGAGAAAGCTTAACTGTATGTTATACACTTAGCTTCAAATATATATATATATATATATATATATATATATATATATAGAGAGAGAGAGAGAGAGAGAGAGAGAGAGAGAGAGAGAGAGAGAGAGAGAGAGAGATTTTAATGAATAGATCAAGTCTGCAAATTTTGAAAAATTTTGAAAAATTATTTGATACTTCATTTCATTAATTTAAATTGATGGATAATTATAAAATCATTTTATACATTGATTTGAATTAATGAAATGAAGTATCAAATGGTTTAAATTTTTTTTTTAAAAATTTGTAGATTTGATCTATAATTAAGAACTTTAAATTCAACGGTTGGATCGTTGCAATTTGATGTAGAACATTAGTTATTGAATGGAGTAAGTCTAGGTAGACTTACTTCGGGAGTAAATGGATCTCTTTATATATATATATATATATATATAGAGAGAGAGAGAGAGAGAGAGAGAGAGAGAGAGAGCAACTCAAGTGAGAACAATTAATATCAACCCTTGGGTTAAAATTGACAACTTAGATTAAAAGATTACATACAAAACTATCACTTGCTTGTAAGTTTGTTTTAACCATGAGTTCTCAAGTAGTGAGAGCCATAATTCAGAATTATGCTTTAGCACTATACCTTGCAATAACATTATGTTTGTTTTCCATGAAATAAGTTTTCTTCCAAAGAGAACAGAACAACCAAGGTTAATCTTCTATCATTGTGAAATCCATCCCCGATTGATTTCAGTATAGGCAACAATGTTGTTTACTTTTGGTCATAACTGTTGATGCCGTAATTTGTTGATATTTAAGTCTAAAAGTTGTGAAAATGGCTGAAAGATTATTTTTCCCACTGCCAAATAATTATTATATTTGTCTGCATATTCCTATAGCATAATATTTACCGGTATTATGTATCATATAGAATGTGATATATGTTGCAGTTAAGAGTATAAGGAATTTGAATGGACACAGCATTGGTCGCTACCAAATCCATGCTGGAAAATCTGTTCCCATTGTGAAAGGTGGGGAGCAGACAAAGATGGAGGAGGGTGAATTTTTTGCTATTGAAACCTTTGCATCAACAGGTATTACGATGTTTCTTTGGGTGTTAGATTGTTATATTGCCTCTGAATAATGCAGGTTGTAATTGGTATTTAAATGTTATGTGTGTTATATTTAGGGAAAGGCTATGTACGAGAAGACCTTGAGTGCAGCCACTACATGAAAAATTTTGATGTTGGTCATATTCCACTGAGATTGCCCAGAGCCAAGCAACTGTTAGCAACTATTAACAAGAACTTCTCTACTTTGGCCTTTTGTAGGCGGTATTTAGATCGCCTAGGAGAGACTAAATACTTGATGGCATTAAAGAATTTGTGCGACTCTGGCATTGTTCAGGTACGCTTCAGGAGTTATAGACACCAAAGAATTTTGTGGATATGAAGAATTTTTAAACTTAAAAAGATCGAATGCATGCAACGGTTTCAATAAAGAGTGAATGGTGTCTGAGGGAGTGTTTGTTAGCTGTGATCATTATTGATATTTTAATATCTTTGATTTGTTTTTTTGGTATTATGATTGATTTGACTCTGTTCTATTCCAATATTTTAACTCCAATCCGTTAGCAGGTTACATTTCAATGCTGACACGAAGTTCTGGTTAACATAATTATATGTTCTTTTGAATGTAAATTAAACTATTTAAACTTTTTAAAAACATTATCATCCAGTGTCCTGTAACCTATGTGCATGTGTTTGTAGGACTATATAGTTTATTTCTGTTTTAGTACGAAGCATGGACACAGATAGGGACAAACGACTGTGCTTGTCTAATACTTGACATGTCTCGTGTACCAGTACCAGTAACGTGTCACCCCCTTTGAAAAAGATGTATTATTTCTATTGACATTTTTCAATAAAAAAGAATCTTAAACGTACTTAGCCTCGTGTATAAGTACTGTCGGAAAAAAAGTCAGATTTTAAATGGCTGGATCGGAGCTGTGTTCTGAAAATTTTAAATTGGACACAGATTGACATGTATCTAAATCGTGTTTTCGATTGCAAGTGTTTGAGTTGGGCATGTCTGATAATATACTCGGCACCCAAATGGTGTTCAAATGTTCATGCTTTAAAGGTTTATTTGTCATATTCAACTTCCAGTTGGGGGGGGGGGTATATCTTTTTAATTTTGTATGTCGCTGATTTCTTAATTTTAACTGAAATTCTTGTGAAGGACTAATATTTTTTAATTTTTAATTTTAATTTTTTTTATGCAGCCTTATCCTCCTCTATGTGACGTGAAAGGGAGCTATATATCACAATTCGAGCATACAATCTTACTCCGACCAACATGCAAAGAAGTTATATCAAAGGGTGACGATTACTAATGTGGATTTGAAGATTTTTTAATGTGTTTTTTCGTTGTACCATTATCTTTTTGAACTGTTTTTACATTATCATGAACACTTTGGTTTTATAACTAGATGTATGCCTATGGAGGATGGCATTATTTAATAATTGGTATATTTCCTCAATAGACAATATCTTATTAGAAGGTCCACCCAAAACAATACTATTTTACACTTTGGTTTTATAACTAGATGTATGCCTATGGAGGATGGCATTATTTAATAGTTGGGATATTTCCTCAATAGACAACATCTTATTAGAAGGTCCACCCAAAACAATACTATTTTACAGGACACCATCCCGTTAACATACTTTCTTGGTCACGTAAAATTACAATGTCAAGTGGGATGTCTTGGTGCCAGTATATTTGGGGCAAATTTGAGTTTACCGCTAAGTGTTCAAATGGCAAATGTACAATTAGGATTATAATTTTAGTAACATAAATATAAAGTTGAAGGAAATTATTTTTCAAAGTATTGTCTGTTCATGATTATTTGCAAGCATCTCACTAGACAGGATGTTATTGTTTCACTGGTCTTAAACTGTGCGGATCAATTTTGAATCCAGGTCACCAAGGTCCCTTTATGTCATTTCCGGGATTCCCCTTTTCTATTCACTCCATGAGGATGATGGTTTTGGTGTTGCTTTCTCTTGTATGATTGTTTGGTTTATTGGCACACACATATTGGTAACTCAAGTGATAATCCTTTTTGAGAACAACCCTTTATATTACTATATATATTGTTGTCACTATGTTGTGTGTGATCAATTTACTTAAAGTATAGCTCTTAGTAGTTATTTCAATTATTGACCATCGATCTATACTAAATCTTAACTATGAAATTGAAAGTTCTTATCAAATAGATTTAGATAAAAAAATTTGAAAATTATTAATATTTTCTTAAATTAATAGAAATTTATGTATATTCATAAAATTATATTATATGTTAATTTGAATCTATATAATAATTTTTTTTATAATTTTCAATTTGTAAAATTTGTATGACCTAATTTAATGATTGGATTATTAAAATTTTAATATAGATTATTGATAGTTTCTGTTGAATTAAGTATATATTTGTTTTTCTCTAAATATCTTTTATGTATGACTCATCTACAATATTTTACAACGTATGAGAGTACTATCTTTATGTGAGTTTGATTTAAGATTTAGATGTCTACAAGAGGTAAGTATTTTATGTAATTATGTTGGTGTTCTAAATTGTAGTATTGATCTAATAAATAAAAAGTGTTTGTTATGAAAGTTTTGATTAGATAAAAAACCATTTACCAAAAAGTCATTAGCTTAATTGATTCGACATTGTTAGAGTAATATTTTACTGTTTTGTATTTTATGTGTTTATCTAAGTATGGGTTGTTGTATTGTACTTGTTTGTTAGTTAGTTAGCTTTCCTAGTAAACACATGCCAATTTGATAGCTTCTCTCTTATATCATTAATTGAAAATCATTTTTCATCATGTAATATATAGATTCGATTCTCTTAATATGGTATCAAGAGCTAGGTCAACTTTTCATCCATAACTTCCTTTTTTCCCTCCTCCTTCCCCACCACATTTCTTCATATGTCTTCTAATGCCATTACATTCTGTGACACTGTTTTAGAGAAACTTGATTCAAAGAATTATTTGCTAGTGTCAAGAAGTTAAACCTGTAAATTGCAAATAGTTTTTTATAAATCTTATAATCCCTCCAAACATGGTATCTCTTGAAGATTGCAATGATGATCACATCTTCAAGGAGTATCTTGCTTGGGAGCAACATGATCAATTCCTTTTATCTTAGTTATTGTCGATGTCGCGTGAAATGCTGCCGTGCAATTGCTTGTAAATTTACTTGGCAACTGTGAGATAAAATCCATGTTTTTCACTCGCATACAAATGTGAAGGCACGACAACTTCAAATGAAGCTTCAAAGTGTTATACGGGGGAATCACACTATTTTGGAGTATCTCATTGATAGCATTTTCAAGTAAATTTCAATAGACCAACAGTGCCTAGTCGGCTAGTCCTTCACCAACATTGCATGGAAGGTCACAACTATTGGTTCATTTGGTAATGGTGTGTGGTATCCAGACTCTAACACATTACATCAAGTGTTACTGAATTCTTGTTGCTTGTTTCGACTATAAAAAACTTATGATTGTTAATTTGCTAAAGATAATTTTCTTTACTTTGAGTTTCACTCCTCTCTTGTATTGTTAAATCATATGCAACACGTAAAAACAGTTGGGCTGGTATTAGTTTTCATCACCCTCTCCTCAATTTAATAGATCGTGCTAGAACAGTTAAAGTGGATAACTTGACTTGGGTCATCATGTGTTAGACAATAGATGGGTCAACCTAATTTGAATCACCTTTGGTGAGCTTAAAAAAAAGAGGTTGATCCTACCCACCACGAGTTGATGAATTAAACAAGTTAACAAACTTAAATTAAAAAAAACTGAACTTTATAAAAAAAAATATATTATAGTCTTATATTTTATAATTACAACTATGTTAACAATATGACAAAAAAAAAACATGAATCACAACCAACTTAATCAACTTATAATATTAAAGATTTACATAAAATATCAACAAATAATATTAATGTATAATCACATAAATTAACATTTGAAAACTTAAAAAATATATTTTTTTACTAGATTGGCCAACCCGTGAGCGAACTCAATTCACTATGAGTTGGCCTATGGTGGGGCAAGTTGTATGTAGGTCATGTCAAGTTTTTCTTACAACTAAAATGTACCAAATCTTTTTGACTCAAGCAACTTGAAATTTATGTGGGCCTAGTTGGTTCATGGGTTCCAATTCATTTAGATGAAGTTGAAATCGGGTATTATTCGTCAAAATTGAGATGAATTCAGACATGTTTATTTGCCATTCCTACTACATATACTGTATTTATATTTATTGTAATGATTTTTAATTTACATTTACTCTTTGATTGATTTCTTCTCTTTTCTGCTTCTTCACTCCGACTTTATTTGGAACCTACCAATTTGTACGTGTCGAAGGTGGCTTTCCCCATGAAGATGAACATATGCTATTAATTAATCATAACTTTTTTAATTAATTAATTAATTAGTTTTTGTGTCCATCTGTTTTTTGGTTAACATAACTTAACCATTTCTCTAATTGAACCATCTTGTATTGTTACTTTGTCCATGTAGAACTAGTTAGAATTAGGCAACCTCTTCCTTAATTTAACAAATCTTTGTACAAAGCATGAATTGTCTCCTAGTATTGAATATGTAGTGCTAGGCATTTTGCAAAATATGCACATATTGACAAAAATTATTAATTTCTAACACGCATATTGAATTGATATATAAATTTCCAACTTTATCATTTTTAATAAATTATGAGTTAATTGAGTCGGTATGAGAACTTGATCACATTATTCATATATTAACTTGGAGATAGATGTCAAATTCAAATTAATTTTTGTACCAACTTGGTCAAGAATACAAACTTGGGTAAGGGTTTCACCAAGTTAATATGTTGACCTTTATTAATAACTAGAGAACATATACAATAAAGTTGGCATATCAACTCGATATTCATATTTATGATTCAAAGAAAAGTAGTTTATCAATACATCGGTATGGAAAGTTACTAGATCATAGAAAATGAACAATAACAGTTAACAATAAGGAAGTTACATATAACATAAAGAGAGGGAATATTTGGTAGATTAGTCTAACATGGAGTCCTTTTTATAAGTACCTTTGTCATTTGGAATGAAGAACAAAGACCATCTCATTTGACATCAATTCACAAGCACAAAGGGGGATCTTATTAGATAACCTTGTCATTTTTTATTTCTTTGGCAAGTGTACCAAATCATACATGTAGTTCAATAATAAGTATGATTATCGTCTCTCAAGGTACTTGAACAAGATAAATGTTATGAGAAGTCTTTTTATTAGACTTTTTACGAATACTTAGAATGCAAAAACTAGTTATAACACAATAATGAAAGATGGGGTTCAACTTCACCAAAATTTTCTCTCATGATTACAAACAAACTCAAACTATTTAATTATGATTCAGAATTTATCAATCACTCTCAAGTATAACCAACCCTAAATTCTTTACAAGTTTGAATCTAAATCCCTTGATTAGTTTATCAATTTGTTAAATAACTTGTTTCTACTTTGAACCATTTATTATGAAAACTTATCTTTTATACAAACTAATATCTAATTTTGATGTTGCCTTCTTATACACTTTTTAAAAAATTATATTCAGTGATTACTAACATTTGTCAATAAAAAAAATTGTATTTGAATATAAATTTTTAACCAATTTATAATAAAAATCTTATAATATAACATATAATAAAATTAATGTTGTTTTTTTTTCTTCTTATGTGTATATTATTAATATTAAAATAGATTAGAGTAGACATATATTTATTTGTGTCCCTCCCTCTGAGTGATTGTCTCCCCTCTGTTCAAATTTGTTTTTTTTTTTTTTTTTTTGCCTCCCTCTCTTTGTAATATGAAATTTCTTTATTTGTCCACACCCAATGCCTCCTATGTATCTTGCGTTTCTTTTCTTTTCTTTTGTCTTTGCAATTCCAAGACGATTGTGGATTGCTTTTGCTTCTTTGATTTTGAATTGAGCTTGATTCTTCTTTCAATTTCTTTGATTTTTGTTTTCTTCTATTTAGAGTGCAATGAGACTGGACTCCTTCATTGTATTTATTGTTGTTTTTATTTCAATGTCTATGTCTTGGTTCTTTCTTGAACTTGCATTTTCTTGTTTTCAAGATCGAATTTTTTTTAATATTTTTTTTTATTTTTATTTTTTTATTTATTGATTTTAATACGGATAATGATTGGATAAAAGAAAAAAGAATGATGTGGTCATTTATGACATAGGTTAATATAAACTCGATCACTAATGTTTTGTGTGTTCATTTGTGCACCAATTATTTTAGTTTAAGGAATGTTGTTTGGTGGTAAAGAGGTGGGCTTTTTTCAATTATTTTTTGATTTCCCTTTTCTGGGTTTGGATCAAGATTTTGAGATTAGGAACTTGTGTTGCAGTTTCAACTTAGAGTGGATGAAAGAAAGCTACAATCTGTTCGTTTCAAGACCCAGGTGCATTCTGGTAATGAGCAAGTCATAAATGATGTGTGATTTGTTTTGAATTTTATGGTGCATCTGTGGGAACTTAAATATGACTATTTGGTATTGGATTTGAATATTCAATGATACTAAGTTATTGTGTACTTCAACTTTGAGGTACATGATGTCACTTATGTATATGATTTTGTGTATTTTTTTTTGTTTAATGCCATAATTGTATGTGATATGAATATGAATATGAATATGAACAAGTCAACCATTCCCAGAACACTATACTAAATTGTCCCATACCTTTGTAATTTAGTCAATCACATTTTGATTGAAGTGTTTTGTTTTTTGGGTAAGAGTCATTGATAAAGATTGTTATTGTGCTAAACTTCACATATGGTTTATGAACGAAACATTTAAATTGCAATATGTGGTTTGTTTGTTTATATTTTTTAACAATTTAGTAATACATTTTTGTGATTTATTTATTGTAGGCAAATATTGTCTTTGGTGATTAGAGTTATGTATAGAAGTTGCAATTGAATTTAGCTCAAACTGTATTGTGTGCTAGAAGGGAATGTGTGAAGTGGAGGAGGAATAAAATAGAAGTAGTTGTATTGTAGATACTATATATTTGTAGATAAATTTTGTTTGTTTTTCTTTAAAAATTTAATAATTATGTGTAATCTTCATTTTTCATAATTTCACAATTGATGACTAGACCCTAAACCTTAAACCCTAAATCCTAAAAATCATCACATTAGAATTGGAGTGTCCACGAAATAAAGTTGATGGGAAAGAGTGCTTTCGAGGCCCGTGTCCACCTTTGTCTATCTAAAATCGTCAATCTATGTATACTATAAATATCCACTATTAGAAGCTCCGTAAAAAATTAAGAATTGTTCTTTGTCGTTGACACTGATTTAGGGGTTAAAAGAAATATTGATTAATCTCTGTGTGACTTATATTTCTCTTAGATTTAGTGAGTCTAGAAAAATCTCTAAATTTGCTACTTCCCATCCTTTCAAGAAAGTGAACTAAATAGCATTGACAGCTAAATTGTTGACTAAAATTTATATTCATGTTTTCATATTATGAAAGTTGTTCAATTATGTATATACTTTTAAAAAGGTTTATTTATTATTTTTAAGTTTTGAAATAAAATTAAAAGTGATTTGTTAAAAAGATATTTACTTATTTCAATATTTTATTTTATGTCACATCTAGATAGATGAGTTATGAAAATACAATTTTCACTTTTCAAGTATGAAAAGGATAATTTTAACATAATTTAATATGAAGTTTTTATTCATAAATTATTTAAGTATCTACTGTGATTTGAACTGTTCAATTGTATCCAATGGTAACAAATTTCTGATCCACCAATAAATAAGTTGTTAAGCTGAATCATGTAAAAATTGCCATATTATTGAAACAAGACTAATAAGAAGAATTGATGTTGGAAGGTGATACTATTTTATGGGCCATAACTGGTGAGGATGGCCCAATTTGAATTGTACGAAAGTACTAAATGAGACTAAATTTCTTTACTCGTGGGCAATTGCAATAAACATAGTAGAAGGCAAGCGACACTGTTATCAACTTGCACTCCTTCTCCTTCCTCCGTTGGGTTCGAGTCCAAGGCACTGTCGAAGCAAGTGGCTCAATCAATGGACAAGTTCAGATAGGTCAGACAAATGAACGTCGACCGCCTCTGCGAAGCATTCTTTGTCGCACAGTGCAACCTCACCAGGGCAACAAACCTTTCCAGTTGTTCGTCAAGGAAAACGCCTACATGCATCAGTATCTTCAATACTTTCGATCGTTCACTAAGCTGTCCTTTCACTTGTTGCATTCGCTTTTGTTTCGCATATTAAGGTTTTAGACTCTACGGATCATTTTGTGATTATTTCTATGTGATTTACAGTGCGATTCAAGCACTAAAACGTCTTCACAAAATTGCTTGTGCAAGAATAATAGGATTATTCTCTATGTCACGATTATTGCGATTCAGATCTGATTCGTGCGATTCACAGTGCGACTCAAGCACCAAAAAGTCTTCACAAAATTGCTTGTGATTCATATTTGATACATGTCTTCAATATGAAGATATGAATTTCACAAATCATTTGCTATATATTTACAGTCAATCATATTGAAGGTCCATAAAAATGAGTTTGGGGTTTTGGGGTGAATGGTTTAGGGTGTTGGGGGTTTCGGGTTTAATTAATTATGTGTTGGGGTTTTGGGTTCGAGGTTTCGGGTCTGGGATTTGGTGGTTGGAGGTTGGGGGCTTAGGGTTTGTGCTATAACTATGCTTTTATATATGTGGATTTGGGATTGTTCATAGGTTCTTAAGTAATGTACACATTCAGTTATTATGGAATAATTAAAATGAACATGTGGATTTGAGTAATAAATGACTTAATTGTATAGTAATAGGTAGCGATTTAACATCTTATCGATTGGATTTGGATTGATGACATTAAGGAATGGTGTGGGGAGGGTTTGAAACTTATGAGTACTTGTTGTATCTTGCTTTAAGCGACCTTAGACTTGCTATAAGGATATATAGCTTGCTCAAGCGAATTTTAGCTCACTCCGAGCGAGTTGACCTCGATTAAGCGAATGGTTGGTTCACTTGAGCGAGAAAATGGCTAAATTTGCTTTTGTGATCTTTATAAAATTTGTAGCCATAAATGTTAGATCTAAAATGCCATGATAATTGTAAAAAAAATGTCTATAACTCAAGTTATGATCAAATTAGTGAGAAAATATCAGGTTGTTTGATTTGTTTTGAAATTTTATGGTTTTGTAATTTTTAAAAATAGTAAATGGTTGAATTAACTATTGAGATCAACATAGAAATTTTAGATAATTATCTTAACTTTCTAAAATAAGATCAATTAGATAACATGTATATAGTTCTATATATCGTGTATAGACCACAGAAGGTTATAAAAGATTTAGTTATGAAAATGTAGTTTGTGGATGGTGATGTTAGAAAGCTTTACCTTTTAAGTGTTTGATCTTATGAATGGTTTGATGTGCCTATATCATTATTTCAGAAAGAGAAAGAATGATTGTGAATAAGTTATGATGTAAGTTGATTGTTAACGACTTGAAATATTTTGATGATAGTGATGTCTAAGGAATTAATGTGTGAAATCAATAACGTTTTGGGTTGACCCAAGAACGAGGCCAGCAAAGCCATCACTTTAGGCCCTTTTCTAAAAAATATTTGATTGTAATATTTATATAACTTTTTATGGGTTCCATAACTTAAAAGTCACTTTTTGTATTCTTATAAATTTGCATTAAAATATATACAAATATAATTGTTTTTTCAAGTCCATATTTTAATTTTTTTATTATCAAAAGATATTATGATTAGTTTTAAAAAGGCCATCCTTTAAAATTTGGCCTAATAATATGTTGGGCTGACCTTGGCTAAATTATTTAAGTTATTAATTTAATTGTTTAGTTTGATGTTGATTTCCTTATGGCTATGGTTGAAGTTTTAACATATAATTAGATGATTTAATAATGATTTTATGTTAAGATGTATCAGATGATGATATGTTTGAGCTACAAACATGTGACTCTTGTACTAGTTAATATTGATGACTAAGTATTATATGTTAAGTATGTAATTATGATATTATGAGATATGAGTAATGTAAACAATGTGAGCTAGTATTGGCAAATTAGTATTTTTGATCGTGAGGGTTATATGATAAGAAATGTAAGTCAAGACTTAGTTGTGATGTGAACATGTGATGATCATGAATGAATGTGTAGTTGTGAATATGTATTGTGATAACATGATAATGTATTGAATCTACTCTATGTGTTGTCATATGACAATGCACCATTTCCCTATTGATTAATTAAAATAAAACCTTTAATTAAAAAATTTAATAGAAAACCTTATATTATATTCTAAAAATATCAAATAATTAAAATAAATATTAAATAATTCTTGCTAATTAAAATAAAAAAACCAAAATTATTAATTAAAAACTTGTATTATATTATATAAAAATAGGATGTTACAAGCCCAGGTCTAATGGAAGTAATTAAGACATTGGGTGTATGGGTAGAGGAAGTAGAAAAAGAGTGAGAGTTCTCAAAGAAAGAGGTTGAAAATGAGGAAGAACTATAAATAACATTAACCTCCATCCCCCAAATATTTGAGACTTTATACTATTATTGGAACTCATAAAAGAAGGAATGAAGGTGTACCTGGACTTTCAGATATCTAAGCCGAGGAAAGTAAGTGCTCGATGCATTCGAAAGTTGAAGGCAACAAGTAAATTATTTTAAAGGGTTAAAAAACTTTATTTGTAGGTGAAGATAGCTTTGGGATACTAAGTGTTGGGTCGAGCAAAAAACAGAGGAAGAGGTGCTACACAGATGTGAAAAAAAAAACTAATTGACATGACAATTTAGTATATAGAAAGGTGGGTCCATTCTCAAACATGCCACACACACGATAAGGTACACATACACAAGGCATAAAAAATCCCAAAACCAGGACACATTATTTCACTTGATCCCATGACATTTAATAAATATATACTTGTAATATACAATCACAGATAGACATAAAGCTGAGAAAACAAATCTGCCTTACAAATTAATTATAATTTTGAGAAACTAATATCATTAGAATCTTAACCATTAAGAATATAAAATTTTGTCTCTTGATCATCTCTTAATTATGCTAATTAATATTAATTAAATAAATTAGAATTTGCTTATGTGTCATAATTTGATTGGTTGAAATTTATATTTTACCTTTTCTTAGTTAGATAAATTTTTTTTTATTAATTATTCTAAGCATACTATATTGATGATAAAATTATTTATATCCTTTTGAACATTTTTCCATAATTTTCTAGCTTAAGGTTTTAGTAGAATAATTTTCTCAAGTTAAATCCTTAGAGAGTTTTTATAAATTTTAATTTAGAGATTTTCTCTTTTAACTCTATTTATTCTTAATCTACACTCAATAAATTATCATTTAGGTTACAAATTACTTAAATTTTCTTCAACCTACTTTCCCATATTTTACTGCATGGTCACAACGCTGTTTGAGAAATAATCAATTTAGACAATAAAATATATGTCACTAAATTTAGAAAATCTTGCTAGATAATACTACATAAATTTTATTTGTAGTAACTTACATAATATTTAATAAATATTTATTGGAATAAAACATAGAATAATTTACAAAAATTATATAGATAAATAGTTACAAAATTTAGGATGTTACACTTACAATTCCTAGTTTCCTAGTTTCATGCTTGTAGGTGGTGAATAGAGGACGTGGATGAGACCCTTATCAGCACAACTTCCCTTAACTAATGAAGTTCCTATTTCTAGAGCAGTTACCCAAACATTAGGTGTCATAGGAAAGATAATGTTTCACTTATCTGAAAGTTCAAATGTCTGGTGGTGCCATGCTTTATAGAATAGTCAAAAGTGATTGTTATTGACCTATTTGTTGTTATTTGTAATCATGTGTTTGAAAAATTTTAATTTTTGTTTAACATTACTATGCAATATCTTTGACAAAATCTATTAGGGGTAGTGCTCTAGAGAGAAGTTCCTTTCTAGGATAGTAAATCTATGTCTAATAGGGATAAGGGGGGCTTTTGACGGCTTAAGTTGATAATTTAGAGAGTAGTAGCTCTTTGGTGTTTGTTACACCGATAACTCAATCACTTAACACTTTTTTATTTAAAAAATAATATTTTTTATAGCTGACCATTCAAAAAATCATTTAATCTCCACGATAGATAATCTCGAAAATGCACGCCTTACAAGTTTTTTTTTTCTTTTAACTAGAGCTTGGGATCATACCAAACTTTTAAAAGTATATCAAAATTTTATCCGTATGAAGAGGCTATATTTATAATGTGCTTATGATAGAATTGTATAATGTTCATACGACATAAATGTATTTTTTAGTCACTTCATTATACTCATGTCTATTCTACATGGAGATTATTATTGTATTTAATATTTATTGGCAAATAAGAGAATTATCATTTATAAATTGGATGACCTAATGTTTTGTTGATATGTACCAGGAGAAAGATGAAAGAACAAAGTCCAATCCAAACATATTTTAATGGTTCTACTGGAAATTACGTCTTTGATATTTTTGTTGTGTTTTAATGTGTTCCAGTATTCGTTAAAGAGTTCAATATTGAATATGTTAACTTACTTTTCTCTAGTATTTTTGTTGTCATATTTGAATTCTCACCTTCCTAAACAGAAAAGGATTAATATTTAAACCTGTAAGTCATGTGATAGAAATAGTGGCTGGTACACTTACTTTGCATAAATAGTCTATAGAGTGATGTTTTTCACTGCTAGAAAAATGTCATTTTCCTATAAAAAAATATTCGCAGAAATTTTTTGCAAATTTTCTTGCAATAATAATTTTGCAAAGTTCTTTTATGAATTTATTTGTGAAAAATAATTTACAGATATTTCTTACAAATTTTTTTATGAGAAATATTTTGCAAGAAATTTTTGCAAATTTTGCTACAATTTTAATGATCATACAATTTTTTTCCATGGTAAAAATTTGCAGAAAATATTGTAAGAATTTTATTTTATTTCTTGCAAAAATAAATTCGCAAGTAATGTTTACTAAATGGTAGAAAAATTTTGCAAGTAACTTTTCCTGTGGATTTTCTTGCAAATTTTAATCTGCAGGAAAAATAAAAAAAAATATTTAAATTTTTAAGTTTAATATTTTAAAAAAATTTCAAGTCCCACATCGATTGAAAATAAAACAATTAAAGATTATATAAGTTGGGACAATATTTACCTTACAAGTTGATTTGTATGGTTGAGTGTTAGGCTTATAATCTACAATCTTAGAATTTAAAAGATTATGTATCACATGTTGAAGGCATGGAAACAAATGTTTCGGATGAATTCATTGTGAACAATTGAAAGTTGAAGAATTATTGGTAGAATTTATAGTAATTTCTTTAATTTTTTCGTAAAAAATATTCCTGCAGAATTTCTTTCGAAAATAATCGCAGGAAACTTTCCTGTGAATTTTACTGCAATTTGTTTTGCAGGAAACTTTCCTGCAATTTTTTTTTTTGCAGGAAACTTTCCTGCGAATTTTTTTCTCAGGAAAATTTGCTGTGAATTTTAAAATTCGCAAAAATATATTATTCATGAAGGTATTACCTGTTGATAAAATTTCGTAGAAAAATTTGTACGAACAACGTTTTCTACGAATTTTTCATAAAAATTCACAGAAAAAGTCACATGTAATAAGAGAAATTCTAGTAGTGTTTGCTTGTTTGTCTAAATAATTTGTTACTACATGGAGATCTTTAGAATGGAAATATCAGGTATAACAAAAATGGTGAGCCTGTCATATTGGACCCTGCATGTTATTGTAAGTCAAGCATTATTGAAAACGTGGTTTATGGAAGCTAAAGTTTGGAACCAAATTAGTAGTTGATCTTTGTGTTACAGGAAAATTTAACACAAAAATATCAAGGAAAAGTAAAAAGATATTGTTTGAATTTGGGAAATTGTGTATGTTGATATATGTGGTTTACTATTTAATTTTGCCAAAATAGTTAACATAAATTATAAAACGATGGAGCATGAAGAAGTGTGAGAGCACACTTCTCCAACTAACAGCCAGGAAAAGCCTTCAGAACCATGACAACCAAAACAAAACTCAAGGGGAACTATAGCAGGGAAGTTGTTACAAATGAAGTGCAAATGATGGCTGAGAAACATGAAAATGATCCTGAAGTCTGAATTGATACTTGATTACAAGAACCTTGGGCTTATATTGCAGCAAAGTCAATATGACAATAACAGAATCAGGAACATCATTGAACTAACAACTGAACTATAACCAGGGATCAGACCAGGATTAACATCAACAAGCAATTCTAGGAACTAGTGAACAAGCTAGGCCTATTCAAGAACCTTTATTCTTATAACTGTCTTTTCTTTAAAAAATAATTAAATTTCTTGTTTTGAATGGTAGAATCTTTCTTCTAGTTTTTTTTGCCAAAAACTTGGTTAAAAACTAATCTAATGAGCTAAGGTAATAACCATTACATTATACAAAACATTGTTTCATTATTTTTGTTAGATTGACTTGCACATAAGTAAAAGGTATAAATAGATTCAAAGTTAAAACAAGGACCAGGACGATTGTATTAAATTATTGAAATCATGCCAAAAGGCAAGCCAATATGTTATGACAGATTGACATCCTTTACCTTGACCACCATGAACCTAACTAGGCTTCTGTCTTAATTTTCAAGTTTAAAATGTATGACTTTCGTCAACATTAATTTAACAAGAATTATCATTGCACTATGCCAACTTAGCTACAAACTACAACTCAAGGAGGCATCAAAACAGAAGAGGTAAATTTAATGACAACATTTTTAACGTTTTTGAAATACAATTATACATAAACATATTGTTGAGTTTGAAGCCTTCTTGAAGAAGTAGTTTTAGTTTTGGTGTAGCTTTGTTTAAATTTGCTTCATTTTATATTTTTGGCCCATGTTAAAAATATATTATATTGATTGTTTCATAAGACTTAGGCTTCTATGTGTTTGCTTGTTATGATTGTTATGATTTCAAAAACTTATCTTGTTTTAGTAAACAAAACTCAATGTTTCTCATTTTATGTGAAAACATAATGTAATAGATTATCAAGAGTTAGTAATAGGATTACAAAGTGTTTTGACATTAAATGAAAATTGATTCATTCAAAAGAATTCAATATTAAGTCAGGTAATAGATTACCATTTCAGGACTAAAACTTAGTTTTGAAATGGAATTCGAAGTCCTCTTTGTGATAATCAATTACCCTCCTTAGTAATCAATTACCTCTACATAAAATTGAGTTTTATGCTTGCTAACACTTGGGATAATCGTTTACCATTCTTGATAATGGATTACCTTTATTTTATAATTAATATGGTTTTACTTTTTAAAAGTCTAGTATAATAGACTACCTTCACATGTAATAGATTATAACTGTTACAAAATTTTAAAATATTGAAATCTTGTTTGCACTATAAATGTAACTCTTTTTAAAAACTTAAAAGACAGATCAAATGTATTCAGGAAAACATTTTTAGAACAAGAAAATATCACATACTTTTCAAAAAGAATACAAGTGCTAAAGATTGATTAAAGAAGATGAGTTCTTGAAAGATTTCAAGAAGTTTATGAGCTAATCTCTAAACAAGATCATTCTACAAATTTCAAGTGTATTCTTTTCAATCTTTAATCTCTGTTTGAACTTTCGGTTGTTACTCTTTGAGATAGGGTGTCTCAATAAAGAGTTAAAAGAAATCTTGGGATAGGTTTTTCTCAAGTGGATTCTTGAGGTGTGACACCCTTACTACCCTAACACATATATCGTAATAATGTAATTAAACTAAGGAAATAAAAGGTTTACATAAAAACCTTCAGAACAATTCTTGAATATCCAAAATAATTGAGAAATAAAAGTTATAAAATAAGACATAAGAGTTTATAATTGTTTTCAAAAGAATAAATATAACTTCAGTTACAAATAAAAATTCATGTCCTAGAAATCCTTTGCCCCGATGTCACAATATCAGAGTATACCCACAATTCAATTGTTGGCATTCTAGATGCCACTCATAGTCGGATCTTCCTCACCTAAAACATCCACAAATTGTACGGTGAAAAAAGAAAACATCTATATGTAAAGTACACAAGGAAAACACAACATTATCTCATCACTTAATGAAATATTTGCAACCATCTCTATATGTCCTAATTTTATCAATCATGCATCAACTTCACATCACAATTTCACAATCACACCAATCCATCATAAATCTTGCAATTAATACTATGCCAAGGTCACGCCACCCCTGTAGCATCTCTTGCCCAAGGTCGTGCCACCCCTGACATATTATACCAAGGTCACGCCACCCCTGTAGCACATCTTGCCCAAGGGCGTGCCACCCTTGACATAAGTGATACGTATTAATTGCCTCACACATCCCACACTATGTCAAGGTCACGCCATCCCTGTAGCATCACTTACCCAAGGTCGTGCCACCCCTTGTCATAAGTGTGAGGAACCACAATCACATTCACATTCACATTCCATAACTCAATTCCACAACACATACACAAAATTCACACAAAATAGTGGTTCACATACTCCTCAAGCAATTCACCATGAATCCTCATCTAGATCATCAATTTTTACCATATAATATAAGAATAACATTTATAAATTAATCTAATAATCAATTGAATCACCAATTTAATAGAATCTTAACTCAAATAGTAAAATCCCCAATTTTTCCAAAACCTAACTCACAGACACTTTTCTACGATTTCGTTCTCTCTCCCAGAGCATCATTTTTACAAATTAATCATATATTCATAATCCTAAACACAAACATAATCTCGTAATATCAATAATTCTCCAAACATAAATAATTATAAAATTACTTATAATCCTACGAGCTTCCTCCTCTACCCAATTCCCTTATGTAACTTTGCATACAAATAGTAGCTAAAACTAAAAGCAGGATCTGGTTGGTCTCCTCCTCTAGGTTTCCCTCGGTCTTCAGAGAATGTAGAAGGAAAAGAAGTCAGAACTGAAAGAAGTCAGAACTGAGAAGTGTGTTTTTGGTAGTGCTAGAGCGTGCTATTTATAGGCATCAAGAGTGGCCGGAACGACCCGTTCTGGACTCTTCGTCATGTGTAAAATTTAACACCTAGAACGACCCGTTCTAAAAATAGAACAGCCTGTTATGGGGTTACATTTTAACCCATAACAGCCATGTTTGGAACGACCCGTTCTTAAACCGGAACGACCCATTCCCAACTAGGGTTACAAGCCTTTTGTTTGGAACACCGCGTTCTCAACTAAGATTTGTAGGCAATTTTAGCAGTTTGGAACGACCCATTCCAGTTTGGGAATGGCCTGTTCTGGGCTTCTAAGTCACCCTTATTAGGCTTTGGGCCTTCGTACAATCTGTGAAAATTGGGCTATTACCATTTTCCTCTCCTTTTAGAAATTTCGTCCCCGAAATTCACTTGAAAACAGAAATAGGTAGGCTCTTCGCATCTTGCTTGCTATTCGTAAGTCATAGTCTCTCTATTCCCCTTTCGGAAACTCTACTAGTAGGAAAATTCATATAACCTCACTACCCCACTGATGTACATATCTATCAATCTCTCTAAAAAATATCTAATATCAATAAGGGTAAGGTGAGCCACCTTGGTGAGTTTATCCACTATAACCCAAAAAGAATCAAATTTCTTAAGCATCTTAAGGCAAAACTACAACTAAGTTCATAGATACAGAGTCTCACTTCTAAAATGGGACGTCTAAAGGCTGCAAAATTCCTAAAGACTTCTAGCATACTAAACACGAGTACACAAATTACTCTACTTCTCTCTTCACCTTAGGTCACTACGCTTCTGCTGTGCCACTCTGATACACTTAGTAGCTCCTAAATGAATGCTAAGAGTATTCTTACATTCTTCCTCTAAGATCATTTTCCTTAATTGGGGATTACTAGGCACATATATTCTATCCTTGAACCCCAAAACACCATCAACTTCCACTCGTAAGGCTATTTATTCCTCTACCAATCCTCTCCACTTGGTTCACTAAGAAAGGATCTAACTCTTGGGCTTCTTTAATCTCATCCATTAATCTATTAGTCCTTTCCAACATACTCAATCCAATGCTTTTAAGGGTGAGCTCACACATCACGCTTAAGTCTCTAACCTCCTCAATTAAATCCAATTGTTAATTCATCAAAGATGATAGGTGAATAGTCATCCTAATCAAGGCATCTATCACAATATTAGTTTTATTTCTATGACTCTCTCCAAAGATCAAGTGCTTAAGAATAAGTTCACTAGTTACACATACTCGGTCATAAAGTCTTACCACTCCATCTATACTTAAGGCAACCTCTTATCCATTGCCATGTTTTATAGCCTCATATCTTGTCACTAAAATGAATCAACTAATTATGCTTTTCCAATTTCTTTCAACGATCCACTTGTTACTTGAGTCATACCTAGTTTCAAATTACTAGGAGTAATCTGACCAGTCGAACTTAAACCCCTAATTTGAGCCAAAAGATCCATCCCTCTAATCATAAAGGAAGATAAATATAAAGGTTTCCTACTCAAAACATCGGTCACCACCTTGGCTTTGTCGAAATTCCAACTATCTCCTTTGTCTCATATTCAACTCCTTTAGTCAAAAGATATTTAAGGCTCTTATGATCACTAAATACCTCAAGCTTAGAATCATATAGGTAGCGTCTCTAAATCTTAGTATAAATATTACAACCGCTAACTTAAAATCATGGGAAAGGTATTTCCTCTCAAGTCCAACTTAGAAGCATCACAAAAGACTTACCAAAATCCAGTAACATTAACATTGACACACTAGTCAATCTTTCTATAAAAGTTTGGAAACTACTCTCACACGTACTATCCCACACAAAGACAACACTCTTCCTAGTCAATCTAGTCAAAGGTAATGTTATCTTAGAAATTTTCTCAATAACCTCCCATAATAATAAGCTAATCTAAGAAAACTCTTAACCTCACTAATTGACTTAAGTATCTCCTACTTAAGCACAACTTCTACCACAGGTAGATCTACGTTATACCTCCGCTAAAAATTACAAGGCCTAGAAAGCTCATCTCATACAATCAAAAATCACACTTAAATAACTTAGCGTAAAACTATCTTAGATATATTTTCACCCTCAACTCCAATATGATGATATCACATCCTAAGGTCAATCTCACTAAACACACAAACATTCACTAATTGATCCCTAAGGTCATCTATCCTCGTATCAATATATACACATATCAAATCATATTAGAATACCTACTTTAAACATTCGATATATACCATCTCTAAGCATGTACAAATCAATCACCATTTACTCCATATAGCATGTACATGAACCAATTTTACCACATAGCATCAAACAACCACAAACAACCTTTCAATCCATACGACAACGCCTTAGAACATCATAACCAAATTAGTTTTTATCCTTACATTGCCTAACAACTCAAAACATCATGACACCGTACATATCCCTTCGACAACTGTCAAAGAAAATGATACTTAGAGAGTTATACTCATCCAAATGATCTCAAACCTATCTCAAAATAAAGCTAAGAGAATAAGCTACAACTCTTATGAAAAAAAGATCATCTTCTTAGCTAAAAAATTCAAAAGCCACAACATATATATTCAACACTTAAAACTAGACCTCTAATCACTAAAGCAGCTATAACTAGGGATGGCAAATAAACCCGTACCCGTGGGTAATACCCGAACTCGTCCTGACTTTGACGGGGAATACCCGCTTTGACCGGGTACGGGTACGGGTACGGGTAAAACCCGATAAAAGAAATCGGGTACGGGTACGGGGACATGTATATACTTACCCGCCCCGTCCCCGTCCCTATCCCCGTCCCCGGTTAAATACCCGTCCCCGTATAATCATTTTAAAAAAAATAACATTTCAAATATTTATTGTAGGCCACGCTGAGCAAGCAAAAACTTAGGGTTTCAATTTCTCTCATTCACACTCCAGCACTCTTCTTTCTCCCTCCGAGCCACCGCATCAGCCTTCGAGCCACCGCATCAGACCACCTGGGCGCATTATCCGACGATCTGAGTCACATTCCGACCGAAAACTGGTTGTGCCTTTCCTGTAAGCAGGTTCTGTGCAGCCGTTTTGTGAACAATCTGGTAACATGCGGTTTGGGATAAATTCAATTTTTGCATTTGCATGATTTCACCCACTTTGTGTTTCATTCTCTCATTTCGTTCCTATCATCATTCCGAGCCCTGTGATTTTGTTTTCCATGTTGTTCTTCATTTGTACCTTAATTTCTGCCTTTTCATTTATTAGTATTTAAATTTTGGTTTATGTTTTGCTCGTACTTTAGTATTTCACTGTTTTGGTTTTAATTAAACCCGCATGAATACTGTTTTGTGTTGGATTATTTTTGATTCGGTTTAATATATTGTTAGTTCAGTTTAAATTGAATTGTCTCTGCCTTCGCTTTGACTGTAGGTGGCAACGACTTTGTAAACAACTACTTCCTAGTGGAGTCCACTGCTAGGTCTCGTCAATATCCACTCCCAGACTACGTCAACTTTCTCATCTCTCACTACCGAAAACACTTGCAGGTATTTTAAATTAACTTTCTCTTCTAAATTTAAATATAATTAATCTGTATATTATTGTAAATAATATTGTGACACCAATTAATGTATCAAATTTATATATATCACACCAATTTGTCCAAAGTTCCATGAATACTCACTTTATAGATGAAGATTAGTTTCTCACGTACTAATATCATGGTTACATGATACAAAAAGCATATCGAAAACAAAAGAATATTTTTCTTAATTACCTTCACTTTGAATTGTAATGATGGAATGCAGAAGCTATATGATCTTGGAGCGAGGAGAGTTATTGTGACAGGGACAGGACCATTGGGGCAGAAGCTATATATATTACCATAAGTATATATATTGGTGATTTTGTGGTGGATTGTAGAGTACTTGTTTTGGAATAAACTAATTGGTGGATCATGGGATGGACTTTGTTGATTTGTTTGTGATAGTCTAAGTTGTGGTTTTTGGTTAACGGATTGCGTAACAATCTGTGTTAACCCTAAAGTTGTTTAATGAATCAAGGTTTGGTTAATTTGGTGTTATGTTTTTGTCCATGGCTGGGATTCGATTGTTGATATATTCTAATATTCATGATGTTGGTGTATAAATGTCTTGTGTCCTGAAGTTTGAGATAATTGACAATGTTGGTTGTTTATTGGTGAAAATCAAAATTAAGAATAACCGTTTTTTTCTATCAGGCGAGTTTATTGAATATATGAGATGTGTTTTCCAATCATGTATGCTTTTCATTTTCCACACTTGTTTTTTCAATTCTATACATGTAAAAAAATCACTTGTTTATTATGCTAGTAGTTTACGAAACAATCTGGCTTTGATCTATAAATGATTGGTAATGACTTACTTGGCTTTAGTTAATTGGATTAGTTTTTGGGAATTATATTGTTGTTGCTCATGGTTGTTTATTGTTGCTTGTGTTTGATTGCTTCTTGTGACAGTATGACAGAGTTTAACTTGTTTTCGACAAGTTGTTCTGTTTTTCTTTGTTTTATCTGTTGTATTCGCTAAGAGACGCCTCTTATTTATTTAACATGTTTAAGAAATCAACTCTTATAAAAAGCTTCCCCGCCATCCTCGAGCACATATAACTGACTATTTAGAAAGAAAAAAAATTTAATTTTCATTCTTGACATCAATGAGTCATGTTGTAGTTCACACTTTCTTGTAAATTTTTTTTCCTCATTAAATATGTCCTATATATACAAGCACACAATAAAATATATATATCCCTGCACTACAAGAAAAATGTAAATTTCCGACGGAAAATTTCCGACGGATATGGATCCGTCGGAAATTTTCGACGGATTTATATTTCCGTCGGAAATTTCCAACATCGGAAATTTCCGACGGAAATATAAATCTGTCGGAAATTTTCGATAGAAACTTTCCGACGGAAAAATAAATCCGTCGGAAATTTCTGCCAGAAAATTTCCGATGGAATTATTCCGTCGGAAATTTCCGACGGAATTTTCCGTCGGAAATCTTATTTTTAATTTATATTTTAAATTTCTTTTTTTAATTTCTTATTTTTAATTTATTATTTTTATTTTCTTATATATATTTGTAGTATTAAAAATTTTATATATCTTTTAAAGGTATAAATATATATTATAATTATTTATTACAAGTTTTTTATATCTACGATTAGTATTAAAGATGAGAATAAATTAGGTTATACTATATTTTATTATAATTTACTTGGTTTGAACCTAACTTTCTTTAAAAATATATATTTTAAGTGTGACTTATTTATCTATCATAGATAATTTTTAAATATTTGGGTAGAACTACAATCATATAGACTTATTTTATAATAATTTAACACTATTAAAAATATAAAAATCTATATGTTAAATTTATAAAAATAAAGTTTAATTTATTTATGATATAAATCTGTTTTTAATATCTAATATATATTTTTAGATGATAATTTATTTTAAAATATATCTTATAATAACAATTCTAAATGGAATATAAATCTTATGATTTTTCTTATTTTGATTTTTTTAATCAATGTATACAATTTTACTATTTTGATTTTTTCAATCAACGTATACAATAAATAAAAAACACAAAAGAAAAACATGCATGCTACAAATTTTATTTTATCAAAAAATTATTTGTTTTAATATATTACATTATATATGTGAATATTAAGACATATATATATATATACATATATATATTATAATTAAACTTTTTTTAAAAATTAATTCATTATTAAGAAATTTTTTTTATCACATGAGAATTAATTTCCTTCAAAAATTTGACAGATATCAAATAAATAAACATTTTTTCTGAATCTATATATTTATTTTATTAGCATATAATTTTTATTTTTTAAAATATATTATTTTTTTAGATAAAAAATTATGTATATGTCAAATAGTAGTGAGGGCAAGTGCCTCACTATTCCAAACGTGCAGCTGTCGCTGTATATATATGTATGTGTGTGTGTATATATATATATATATATATATATATATATATATATAATATAAGGGATTATAATTATATCGGTGTAACTTTTACTAAGTATTATGCCGCTCTATAACTTTATATTAAATGTGAATTTTGTAAATCCAACCGTTAAATTGAAAGTTCATATCATTTTATACGTGTATATCAAGTTTTGTTAAAATTGAACAACAACTGGAAGATAATCCAAGTGTTCATATTTTAGTGTATTTTGAAATGAATATATTACATCAATTTTGTTTTATAAAAATGAAGTATCAAATCATCTTGGATTAATATAAAGTTTTGTATATATAATCTATAAGAGATATGAACTTTCAATCTAACTGTTGGATTTACCAAATTCACATTTAATATAAAGTTATTGAGCGGTGTAATACATTGTAAAAGTCGCATTTAATATATATATATATATATATATATATATATATATATATATATATATATATATATATATATATGAGGGGGGTTATAATTACAATGGTATAAAATTTACTAAGTGTTACACCGCTCAATAACTTTATATTAAATGTGAATTTTGTAAATTCAACCGTTAAATTGAAAATTTTTTACACTTAAATCATATATATATATATAGACACACACACACACACACACACATATATATATATATATATATATATATATATATATATATACATGAGGGGAGCTATAATTACAATGGTATTAATTTTACTAAGTGTTACACCGCTCAATAACTTTATATTAAATGTGAATTTTGTAAATTCAACCGTTAAATTGAAAATCTTTTACTCTTAAATCATATATACAAAATGTTATATTAATCGAAGATGATTTTTTATAAAATAAAATTAAATCTGTCGAAAAATTTATATTTTTGATGAGAAAATTTTTGTAAGAAAAGTTATATTATTGATAGAATATTTCAAACAAATTTATATTTGTCGAAAATGTAAGAACTGGTTTTAAATTTGATATGAAAATATTATGATATAATTAGATAAGATTTTAAGTTAGTATTTTATTAATGGTTGATAATTAAAAAATAAAACATGGATAAATACATTATTTGAATTTTATATGTTTGATTTAAGATAACTTACAAAATAACTCTTGGTAAAGTTATTCCGCTCAATAACTCATGGTGTGTTGAATTTCATCGATCCAATTAATTGTTAAATTAAAAGTTATTAAATTTTACTAATAATTAATATAAAAAATTAATTAGTTTTGGAATAAATTATTTGCTAATTAACAATATAATTGAAATATTAATTATTTTAAATTATTTAACTAAAATCTTATTGACAATTTACTATATGATCTTAATATTTTTGTATAACTAATATCTGGTTTTAAATTTGATATGAAAATATTATATATAATTAGATAAGATTTTAAGTTAGTATTTTATTAATAGTTGATAATTAGAAAAAAAAAAAGGATAAATACATTTTTTAAATTTTATATGTTTGATTTAAGGTAAATAAATATATTAAATTAATTAATAATTTATTTAAAATATTAAAATTTAATTTATAAGTATGTAATAAATAAATATTTATAATTTTATAAATTATATTATCATTATAAATTATAAAATTAAATAATTTAAATTATAATTTTAAATAAAAATAAGTAGATGTTAATTATAAAAGTAAGTACATATAAATAAAGAATAATTAAATATATTATTATTATTATTATTATTATTATTCGTAATATAAAATTATTATATATTATTATTATAGTACAAATATGAGATTGTATATTTGAGGATGACTTAAATGAATTAATTTGTACAAGTTATACTGACAACATACATAGACATTTCGGTAGCTTACTCATCAGAACTTTACAGTTAAGCGTGCTTGACCTGGAGTAGTACTGAGATGGGTGACCTTCTGGGAAGTCTCCCAGAAATTGCACAAGTAAGAATAAAACACGCTAAACAGTGAAATATTGTGAAATAGAACCCTTGAGAAGCCAAATATGAGAGTTGTTACATTAATAAATTTATTAAAATTAAAAAAAAAATTATAATTTCCGACGGATTGTTACGTCGGAAATTTCTGTCGGAAATCAGCATTTTTCTTGTAGTGCTGCTAATGAAGTTGTGAAGTGAAAAATAAATGGTGAGGTAGCATTTTCACTTTATATACTTATAAATAAAAGAAAAAGGCAGGCTATATGCGAATCTTTTAAAGGGTCAATTTTAGTTGTTAGCTACTATTTGAGTGAGAATATGAATGGTAGGCCATATCCTAAATGCATGAATGACTACTCCTCTCAACATTTGTGGTTGTTTAATTTGTAAGATTTTAATTATGTGTGGTTATTTATTATGATGTGAAATATTTGTAGTTGTTTAATTATTAACAAGCTCTTGATTAAAATATGAGATAGACAAACAACCCAATTATCATTGTAATATGACATAAAGATAAGTTAAAAATATTTTTTTTAAAAAAAAAAAAATTTAAATTTAAATTTTTTTTTTAAAAAATTATTTTTTTACGGGTACGGGTACGGGTATACCCGATACCCGACGGGGACGGGGATGGGACAAAATTTACATACCCGACGGGTATGGGGACGGGGACGGGTATGGGTTTGAGTCGCGGGGACGGGGACGGGTATCATGAAACCCGTACCCGCCCCGCCCCGTTGCCATCCCTAGCTATAACTGAAGATCTAGACCTCCGTTTTACTTGATTCCAGTTCCATTGGAAAGATAACATCCAAGGCTACAACTTTCATGAAGACTACAAAATCTAACTCTATCAATACGATACTCATACTGGCACAACAAAAATGCAGAAAAAATATTCCCTACACCATACAACAATAGTGTACTAGCATCCCACAAAATACCTCAACCATTCCAAACTCACTACTTTCCACCTTAAACTCATATCCAAGCTCCCCACTACAATCCTAAACCAAAACAACTCACATATTCAGTACAAACTCATGCCCACTCGCCAAGATCACCGCGGACAATATCCAAAAATTTACGTGGAAAAACATAATATGTCGATACGGCTTGCGAAACTCCCTCATCACCGATAACGGGAGACAATTCATTGGCCAAATCTTCGAAAGCTTCCTCCAGGAACTTGACATTAGGCACCAGGTCACCTCGGTTGAACACCCACAAACGAACGGCCAAGCTGAAGCCGCAAACAGAGTCATACTCCAAGAACTAAAGAAAAGGTTGGGACGAGCTAAGGGACAATGGGTGGACAAACTACCAAGCATTCTCTGGGCGTACCTTTGTACCCCATAATCAACAACACAGGAAACACCTTACAGGTTGACATATGGCCCCGACACCATGATTCCAGTCGAGGTTGGAGAAACGTCTCACCGACGAATCACCTTTAGTAAAGAACAAAATGATGAAGAAGTGACGACCAACCTTGATCTGATTGGCAAAATCAGGGAAGAAGCTCAAATAAGAGAATAAGCTTGCAAACTCTGAGTTTCTAGGTGATATAACACCAAGGTCAGGCCACGAACATTTAGAGTTGGTGACCTTGTCTGGAGATTACGGGGAGAAACCAGGAAGGACCCCTCCGAAGGGAAATTCATAGAAAACTGGGAAGGATCATTCAGAGTCACCGAGGTCCTTAATAATGGTGCACATCGGCTGGAGGAACTCGGCGGCAAAGCTCTCCCAAGAACTTGGAATGCCACCCACCTCAAATTTTATTTCTCTTAAATTGTAAATTTTTGTGATGTACTCTTTTTCCTCCTCAGCCTTTTTTCCCACTGAAGAGAAAGAAAAGGGTTTTTGGTCGAGGAAGGTTTTAACGAGGCACACCTCAAAAATAATTCGCAACGCAACTCAATTCCCATATATTTCAGGTGTTTGTATATTAATTGTGACCACTTGCCAAGGTCGAGTTCGAACCTTGATGTCAAGGTCGAGTTCGAACCTTGATGCCAAGGTCGAGTTCGAACCTTGATGATAAGGTCGGGTCTGAACCTTCAAATAAAAACTACGTTGCCAAGGCCGAGTTCGAACCCTGATGCCAAGGTCGAGTTCGAACCTTGATGACAAGGTCGAGTCTGAACCATTGAATAAACATTGCGTTGCCAAGGTCGAGTCTGAACCTTGATGCCAAGGTCGAGTTCGAACCTTGATGATAAGGTCGAGTTTGAACCTTCAAATAAAAATTACAGTGCCAAGGTCGAGTTTGAACCTTCAGGCAAAGGTCAAGTTCGAACCTTCAAATACAAATTACAGTGCCAAGGTCGAGTTCGAACCTTAAGGCAAAGGTCGAATTCGAAATTTCAGATAAAAATTACGTTGCCAAGGTCGAACTTGAACCTTAAGGCAAAGGTCGAGTTCAAACCTTCAAATAAAAATTACGGTGCCAAGGTCGAGTTCGAACCTTAAGGCAAAGATCGAGTTTGAACCTTCAAATACAAATTACGTTACCAAGGTCAAGTTTGAATCGTGACGCCAAGGTCGAATTCGAACCTTCTTCCCAAATACTAAACACAAAACGTCAAGAAAAGGCTAAGTATAAGTAATACGTCGACAGGATAGCCAAATGCAAAATATGCAGAGTAAATACAAATACTTTACCAAAAGGTAACATGATGTCCAAACTGGCATACAACAAAAAGACACAATGACCACATAGTTTAACAAAATACATAAATAATTCAAATCAGAAAAATCTAAAAGATGTCTTCGCTTGTCCCGCCAAAAAGGTCGTCCTCATCCACCAACTGGCCATCGCGAACATCTTTATCAATGTTGAGCAAGGAAATATCAACCTCAGGGGCTATTACCTTCATCTGTCGAGCTGCCTTGAAGAAACCTCTCTTGTGCTCAACAATAATTTGGCGCTGAGTGTCCAAGAGCTCTTTCCCCGCACCTACTTTGGCCGCACTCCACCTCTGAGCCCATCTTCAGGTCAGCAATTTCCTTGGCATTAGCAGTAAGAAGCTCCTCGTCATTCTGGCGCCTCTCCTTGGCCGCCTTCAACTTCTCCTCCAACACCTTGATCTGCTCCTCACGTAGACGAACTTGGGTCGTCGAGTCCTCAACCTCCAGCTCAGTGGCCTTCACCTTAGTAAGCAAATCTCTGACCTTGGTGGCGTAAGCCTCATTCGCCTTGACAGTAGCAAAAAAGGACTTGGTTTTTTCCAAATCCTTCCTTACCTCACCCATCTTGGCCCTCTCAAGGTCAGCTAAATTCCTCTGCCACTTCCTCTTCCAATGATCCACTATAGCAATGGATCTCTCCGGAAAGACCTCAGTAGAGTCAAGACCCTCAATCGGACCTGTCGCAACCCGAAAATTTCCGATCTCGCGACGTATGGATTAAACATCCATTTAAAGATCTCATCAATTAAGGAATGCCCGGACACCAGACTAATCCTTAATTAATGGTTTTGAAAATAGGTTCTATGGAGTCGCCACCAATGTTTTACTCAAAACATTGGAAAAAGAAAAGATTTTTAAAAGATCCAATAATGGCCTTGATAACCAGAATTGCGTTCGGGGGTCGGTTACGTGTAAGGAAGGTATTAAGCACCCTTACAATGCCCTAAATCGGTACCCTATGACGAAGTTAATGCGATAAGAAATAATAAATTAAATATTATATCCCATTTTATTGACGATTATTTACATGATTTAAAATTTAAATTAAACAATTGACTCTAAAATATCTACATGATTGCTCTTAATATAAAAAATATTTATCAAATATAAGAAATAAAAGAGAGAGAAGAAAATTGATCAAAATACCTCGTAGCAAGCTTTGTTAGATCTTCCAATATGGAAATTGTAAGTGCTTTATGGCAACCTTTCACACTACACAAATGTCTCACAATACTCAAGAAATACAATAGGAGAGAGAGAGAAAAAAAAAAGAGAAATTTCGAGCTCTAGAGAGTGTTGGACGAAATTTTTGGGGTCCTCAGAACTGTGGCCGAGATTCCAATTTATAGGCATCAGATGTGGGCCAGAACGGCCCGTTCCGAATCCGAACATTGTGTGGCATTTTTGTACCCTAGAGCGGCCCGTTCTGAAATCAGAACGGCCCGTTCTGAAATCAGAACGGCCCGTTCCGGGGAACCAGAACGGCCCGTTCTGATTTCAGAACGACCCGTTCTGGGATACACATTTTAGGCCATTTGATTGGTTTGGAACGGCCCGTTCTGGTCTAAAACGGCCCGTTCCAACCTATATCTTTTTAGGCATTTTAGAAGCCCAGAACGGCCCGTTCTGATCGAGAACGGCCCGTTCCGGACTTGGGAACGGCCCGTTCCAGGCCACTAAAAAAATTGGTTTGGGCCTTTGGGCCCTCTGATGTCCTATCTTACTGTTTGTTTGCCCCCGGACGAAATTGGGTGTCTACAGCTGCCCCTCTTTACTTGTCTTTTGGAATAGCTATGTTGCTTTTCCAAAGGCAAGTAAAGACGTAGACATTTCGTCCGGGTCTTCTCTTCGTCTCTTTGGTATTGGTGCTTCTGCGCTGTTTCCCTTAGATAGGTGCATTTGTTCGCATCCTCAGCCTTTAGAGCAGTTGTTTACTCTATTGGGTAACAAGGCTGACAAACTGTACACCTGGTCTTTAGTCTTTGAGTAGAAGCTCCATTGTCTCTCTTGTGATAATGTTCCTTTATTTGTTGCTTATTGAAGAGGGAGTATATTATGAGCTCAGCCTCTCCAGGCTGGACTGATATTTAGGGCTTCAGCCAGCCCACAGGTGGGAGCTCGACGACAATCCCGATTTTGACTTTGAAGAACTCGGCGGTACCCTCATTGTCATTGACTAATTTGAGAGGCTCGACGGTGGCTCTCGATTAAGTTGTGCTAATTTTTAAGGCTTCAACGGACCTATGGTGGGAGCTCGACGGCGGTCCCGATTTTGACTTCGAGGAACTCGGCGGTACCCTTGTTGTCGTAGTATTTTCGTAGCCTCTGCAGGCCGTAGTATTTTCGTAGCCTCTGCAGGCTGTAGTATTTTTGTAGCCTCTCCAGGCCGTAGTATTTTCGTAGCCTCTCCAGGCCGTCTGCTGATATTGTGAGTATTATTATGCCGGCCTCTGCAGGCCGCCTGCTGATGGTGAGTATTATTGTGCCGGCCTCTCCAAGACGCCTACTGATATTGTGAGTATTATTGTGCTGGCCTCTCCAGGCCGCCTGCTGATATTATGAGTATTATTGTGCCGGCCTCTCCAGGCCGCCTGCTGATATTGTGAGTATTATTGTGCCGGCCTCTCCAGGCCGCCTGCTAAACGATGATGATGTGATTCCCCTTTTCTTTGGGAGGACGTCTGATGAAGACGAGGATTGCTGGTAGGTGGTGCCCTTGTGATGGTGGGAGAAGGAGTCAATGATGAGTATTATTATGCCTGGCCTCTCCAGGCTGCCTACTGATGATAATAATGTGATTGCCCCCCCCTTTTTTTGGAGGACGTATGATGAAGACGAGGATTACTGGTAGGTGGTGCCTTTGTGATGGTGGGCAAAGGAGTTGATGGGTGACAGGGATTCTAGTGTTGCCCCTGCCATGTGAGTATTGTGATGCCTCTCCAGGCGCACTGCTGAGTCCTTTTGATGATTGATTGTTTGATTGTTAGTGGATGGTTGTGGAATGAAAGACTGCCCCTAGGTGGATGGGCATGAGATGTTTGTTGTGCCCCTGTGTTGGTGGGCAGAGAAGTGGATGGTTGGCAGGGATTCCAATGTTGCCCTTGCCGCTTGAGTATTGTGATGCCTCTCCAGGTGCTTGCTTGTGGTAGATTTTTTTGAAATTTATTTTTTTGTTTAGCTTCGGCTTTTTCATATTTGAAGCTTGCCTTTTCCTGCGATTTTCTTAAATGCTTTGGCTTTTTCAACATGTACGAAGCTTGCCTTTTTCTGCTATTTTTTTAATGCTTCGGCTTTTTCAACATGTACGAAGCTTGCCTTTTTCTCATGTTGTTGCTGTTGCTCTTTATTGTCATCATTGGTAGAGGGATCTATGTCATGATGATGTTATTTGCTGAATCTTTATTGATGAGTATTATTTTGGAAGCCACTCCTGGCTTTGGTTAGGAAGTCATTCCTGGTCTTGGCATTCTCTTGGATCATCCTTCATTCAATTAAGGAGTAGGGCGCGATAGCCTCTTCATGCTTATGAGTCTGCTTATTTGGTTGATTCTATTCCACTATTGATATGTCTTTGCTTAGTGGGCACATAGAATCACTTCATGTTGTCGTTTGCCACTGCTTGGCTCATGCTCGGCTATTTTGCTTTGACGAGTGTTTTGTCCTGATGGCTCCTTCTGACCCATAACAAGTAGAATGCATGGATGCATGGATGCAATGAAAATGCAAGACAGGAATGATTCTTTTATTTATTCCATTTTTTGTGTAATGCCCTTCCATATGCCCCTACCTCATATGCATGCGATGCGGTTTATGCTCATGTATTTGTTCCTAAACATGCAATTCAATTTTTTTTGTTGGGAAATTAACCTGTGCACGTTAAGGTTAATGTTGACGATTCCTGTTTAACCATGTCATTTGTGATTATCGCCGGGATATGTTCTTTTGAACTCAAGGTTTCAGTGGCTCCTTGATTATCTAGTCGATGTGTAGTCAAGCGTCTCTAACCTCTATTTGAGGACATCTCGGCCTTCCCTCTGTGAGTATTCACTGTGCATATTTCGTGTATTTTTTTGTTACCATTTTAATGCCATAAGGGTTAAGAGAAAAGAAAGAAGGGATGTTTGTATTATTTTTTTTAAAAGGGTTGTTAGAAGGGGTTTTCTCAAAAGGGGATTTTAGAAGAATGGCTAGCCAAGGTAGGCTTTGGTGTTTAGGGTTATCAAACAAAATGTATTCGCTACAAGGAAGTTATCATTGTGTTTTAGCCTTTTTGGAAAGTGGAGTGATGACCTGAGGTTGTGCTTTGTTTAGATGATTCCCTGAGCCGCCTTTTGGTTTTCAACTCAGATCGCTGCTTTGATGTCCTAGCTTTTGCCTAGGTTACTTGAGATGTGTTCCCTAGCGGACACTTTCTTTGGATCCTTACTTTTGCCTAGGTTTCCCTTTTTGGATTGTGGGTTGCCTAGTAGATCTTGCCCTAACTTTTGCGCAGCCCCCTTAGTGGGTTTCCTGCCGGGCCTTCATTCATTTTTTTTTTTTGCAGCACTCATGAAGTATGGGATGTCTTTATTTTATCAAACCCTAGTAATGTTTGAATTCCTGATTGTTCCTTTGTTATCCTTTCCATGCTATTATTGAGTAACATCTTTGTTGTAGATACATTTTGTTTGTTAAGGGTTGATGGATGAGGCCTAGAGTGAATATTTAAAGGGAGAAGAGAAATGAAAGAATGTTATGGCATTTAAAACAGTACTTCCAATTTACACGTGCCCCTTTAGCAAAGCTCGAAGGCCCGGGTATGCCCAGAGTTCGTGATTCGTACACAGAGAGATTAACCGAGGCTGCCCCCTAGAGAGGCATGGTTGACGATTGGTTGAACTACGTTAGGAATGCATTCCCACTTGCTTGAATGTGGGTGTTTCGACTTCGGAGTGAAACCTTTATGAATTCTTGCTTTCTAAAGGGAATATTCAAGCCGCCTTTCGGTTTTCAACTCAAGCAGGCATTACTTTTTTTTATTTTATTTTTTTATTTTTATGTATCCCTAACTTTTGCATAGGACGTATCCTATCGGGATTTTGATTCTTTTTTCTTTACCCTAATTTTTGCCTAGGACGCCCTTTACGGGTTTTCGTCCTAGCGGGTTTTTGTATGCAATGCCTTTATTCTTCAATTGGGTTTTGTCTTGTAATTCCTTAAAAAGCAAGGATTCGTCCATTGTTGGTCATTCCTCTTATCCCGTCAATTGTCGTTTCCGCACGGAAAAGTCTCGGTGTTTGAATCGTCAATTTGGACATGTGATGCCCCCAATTACTGATAAATGTTCCCCGATTTGATGTGTCGGGTTCGCACTTGATTACAGTAATTTTCATTATACGATTAACACACACAGATTAAGTTTCCTTTTTTATTCTTATTTAATATTTACAAGGAAGCCATGTTATCTATATGAAACCTAGAATAGGATACAAAGTCACTTGAGAAATTCAATGAATATCATTCTCATTGATTTTTGTTTAGAGAACATCTTTGCATACCATTATATGTGCCTTCCATTTCTAATGAATGCATATGCTAAACTAAAAGATGCATGATATTTGTTTTTGCCTAAATTTTATCATTTTTTTTTGTTACTAAAGGGGAATGATGCATGATTTTTGCTATACCTTTTTTTTTAAAAATAAACTACCCTATATGATGCTTTAGAGTTAGGGTATACAGAAGAGCGTTAGTTTTAGTTTTTTTTTATTGATATCTGTTTGTTTGTCTATAATATCTTTCTATTTGAAATGAAAGAAAAGAGAACACAACAAATGCAACACACATATGCTCAAACAAATGTACACCCACGAACGATCATGATCAAATCCTTGGTCTATGGTCCCTGTCAAGAAAAGTGTGTTGTATAGGACGGTTCTAATCTCATTGGTCTTTAAGGCCCCCAAGGTGCCCCCACTATAGGGACCCAGTATCTCTGTCGCCGTCACCTGGCAAACTCTATGGTCTGTCGCAGTATTTCAGGCTAGAGTAACCGGTTATCACCTTGAGTGTGATTTCCGACAAGGCTCGCAGGCTCTAAGGCCAAACTTGGGCCGGTCGTACGTCAACCACTCCCTATGGTTAATACCCTCATGCCCCCGGGTGTAGGGGGAACTGTTGTGTGCAAAGATTTGTGTACAATTTTATTTCAAATAGGTGCAGAATTTAAATAAGAAAATTACAGATATCGAAGCCAAACAAAGAAAACAAACAAGGTAAAGGGGAAAAATATTTAAATTATTATTTTTTATTTTATTAACTTCATCAATTAAATGGGCCTGACCCTCTTTAAACGTCCCCAGTGAAGTCGCCATCTGTCGTAACCCGAAAATTTTCGATCTCACGACGTATGGATTAAACATCCTTTTAAAGATCTCATTAATTAAGGAATGCCCGGACACCAGACTAATCCTTAATTAATGGTTTTGAAAATAGGTTCTATGGAGTCGCCACCAATGTTTTACTCAAAACATTGGAAAAAGAAAAGATTTTTAAAAGATCCAATAATGGCCTTGATAACCAGAATTGGGTTCGGGGGTCGGTTACGTGTAAAGAAGGTATTAAGCACCCTTACAATGCCCTAAATCGGTACCCTATGACGAAGTTAATGCGATAAGAAATAATAAATTAATTATTATATCCCCTTTTATTGATGATTATTTACATGATTTAAAATTTAAATTAAAAAATTGACTCTAAAATATCTACATGATTGCTCTTAATATAAAAAATATTTATCAAATATAAGAAATAAAAGAGAGAGAAAAAAATTGATCAAAATACCTCGTAGCAAGCTTTGTTAGATCTTCCAATATGGAAATTGTAAGTGCTTTATGGCAACTTTTCACACTACACAAATGTCTCACAATACTCAAGAAATACAATAGGAGAGAGAGAGAAAAAAAGAGAGAAATTTCGAGCTCTAGAGAGTGTTGGACGAAATTTTCGGGGTCCTCAGAACTGTGGCCGAGATTCCAATTTATAGGCATCAGATGTGGGCCGGAACGTCCCGTTCTGGATTCGGAACGGCCCGTTCCGAATCCGAACGTTGTGTGGCATTTTTGTACCCTAGAGCGGCCCATTCTGGGATACACATTTTAGGCCATTTGATTGGTTTGGAACGGCCCGTTCTGGTCTAGAACGGCCCGTTCCAACCTATATCTTTTTAGGCATTTTAGAAGCCCAGAAAGGCCCGTTCTGATCGAGAACGGCCCGTTCCGGACTTGGGAACGGCCCGTTCCAGGCCACTAAAAAAATTGGTTTGGGCCTTTGGGCCCTCTGATGTCCTATATTGCTGTTTGTTTGCCCCCGGACGAAATTGGGTGTCTACAGGATCAACCTTCTCAATCATAGCTTTATCTGCAATAAAGGCTGGGTCCTCCCAATAAAAGCTCTCCGCCGTAAGGTTGGGATTCCAGAGGGAGAAAACATCAGGGAACATACTAACATGGTCCAATCGGGCCAAAGGACGACTTGTGTCGAACCTCTGGTGGATACAGCAGGTCCGAGTTGTTGAAATTGTCGGAGGAGCAACAAATGAAGCACCACCATGGTAGACCTCGGCCAAAGTAGCTAGATCAGTAGAAGTTGGTTCCTGCCACGCAAGAGTAACTTAGCAACATAAAATTGGGCAAGCAAACAAAAACAAAACTCGAAAGACAAAAACACAGTACCTCTTGGACCAGCGACATCGAGAAGGGTACCCCCTGCTGATTGTCCTTTACATGCACCTCTGTGGCCGGACTCGGAGGAGGACTCAAGGTGAGGTCGATGGCTCCCCCCGAAGTCCCCTCGACAGCAACCTTGGCTGCGACCTCGATGATAACCTCGACCATTATCTCCTCTTCAACCTTAGGAGACTTCTTCTTTCGCTTATGGCAGGGTCAGAGGCTACTCTACTCCTCTTTAGGATCAGGAATCTCCTGTGCTACGATGTTGAACTTGGCCTTTAACTCGCGCCACTTGCTCTCACCCATCAGATCTGCAAATAAAACATAACGACACTGTTATAAACATACCAAGCCAACCATAGTGAAGGGAAGCACGTCGGCCATACTCACTTTCCAGGCTTTTCTCCCTATTCTTTGAACTAGGTAGGGATAGAACACTCTTACTATCCAAAGGTCGAGGTAGAGAGTGTAACTTCTCTATGTCCTCCTTATCCGTGGTGGACAAAGTGAAACCCGTAGAACCAGAAAACCTAATCGGATCTTGCTGCCAGAAAAGGGGAATCTTCGGCTCCCCATTCAAATGGAAAAGAGGCCCAGACGCCACATCGATATTAACAGGGAAAATCTTAAAATAATCCTCCTTGAAATTTTTATAAGAAAGGCAGAACAGTGAAAACAATCCTCCTTCCTTACTACCACTCAGAGACAACCAACCCCAACTTCAATTGGTAAAAATGCATGAACTTGGCCAGCGAAACCTTTATCCCTAGAACTGAGCATAGAACTTGGAAAGCTCGGAGAAAACCCCAGCTTTTCGGATGAAGTTGGCTTGGGGATGCATTAATATGGCTTAGGAAGGAACACTCAAATGAAGTAAAGGGTACGGAAAACCTTGAAGATACATCGGTACATATAGAAAAAGGGAGAGGAACTTGACAAGAACACGCGTTCGTCAGGTTGGCAATGGACGACCCTGATGAGTTCTTCGTCCGAAGAAACACAGATTGACAACTCCTTAAGAAGTGAATCCACTGACGAAGGGGATGAGATTGTACTCCCAAACTTACCAATATCCCCCATCAGCCACTCATACCCAGGGGTAGATATCGGAGGATGGGAATCTTTCCTATTATTCCCAACTCGCTTCCTCTTGTTACCTTCATCCTCATTTCCAACCTTCCTTTTCCCCTTGGTACGACTACCCGCCATAATACACACTCTTAAGCAAGTAAGCAAAGATAAATGGTGCGATGGTACCTTAATGTTGAAAAAGGAGGAGGATGAACTAGAGATTGACGCTGGAAGTGGAGAATGCTGGGAAGTAAAAAACATAATAGCAAAAGGTGAAACAGAGAATGACGGTAATATGGAGAGAAGGAGTAAAAGTAAAAGGTGGGCCCTCCCACCGTATTAAATAGTATTTATGATGGAGAGGCGCAGCTGGTCATAAAGGGATGTAACCCACCATTCATAAGGGGTCGTCGTTTCCCAAACGGTGAAAAATGCGCAACTCGAAAGCTGCGCTCAAAAGGTGACATCTGAAAAGACACCGCTCGACCAAATCAACACAACGGGTCTGTACACCTTCTGGTGGCTCAGAAGCCCCTTCGCTTTTACATCACTTGGTGCTTGGGGGGCAAGTGTACTGGTTAGCTAAGTGGCCAATTTGCCCTTCACCAAGCTGCCTACTCTGCCAAAGGCCTACCAATCTGACTAAGCAGTGAACTTGGGAGCTCTTTAGAAGCCCATTCGCTCTTACATCACTCGATGCTTGGGGGCAAGTGTACTAGCCAGCTGAGTTGCCAACTTGTCCCTCACCAAGCTGCCTACTCGGTCAAAGGTTTACCAACCTGACCAAGCAGTAAACTCATTATTGTTGAGTTCCTCAGCTCGGCCATGAAACATGAACATCGGAACACCAATCGGCCCAACAAGGCCACGTCATCAAACAGATAAAAATACAATCTTGTCACCGCGCCGCAACCACAAGGTAAAATCCTAAAAGTGCCAATGTGCTGATAGACAGTAAAAGCCCTAATATCACCAAGGTACGTCTGCTATATATACGAGACATATATACTATCAAAAACTAACTTTAGCATCAGAGTCTCTTTTGTAGGTATCATAGCTTTTTTTCTTGTAACTGTCCAACACTTAACAAGTTACTTTTCAAATTAGGGACACACAACACATGAGAGATTTTTTCAACAAAACTATTCTTGGTTCTTATATTAATATCTCCCTTTCCCATCACTTGCACACTAGAGCAATCACCAAAGCTTACACTAGAGTGAAAATTTTCATTTAAATAAGAAAAAGAAGACTTGTGACCAGTCATGTGGTTACTACAACCTGTATCGACATACCAAATATTTGGCTCAATATTCTTTGCTTCTTAAACAACCGCCAACAAAGCCTCCCTTTCCCTTTTTATTTGTTGTCACGAGGCAACCTGGTATAACACTCAAAAGCTTAATGCCCAAGGTTATGCCATTTATATCATTGTACCTTAGACTTTTCGTGATCCTTTCCTCTGCCTTTGTCTTGAAATCGATCATTATTGCCTCTGTAATTCTTGCTGGAATCTCTGTTTCCTCGACCTCCTCGTCCTCTACCTCTTCCTCTAAAGCTATTGGAATGAGTATTGGTAGAAGCCTTCAAAGCTTGCTCCTCAACATATTGTTGTTTAAACTTTTGTTCATGCACCACCAATGAGCTTTGCAATTCATCAAGGGAAAGCTCATCAATATCTTTAGACTCCTCTATGGCACATACAACATAGTTGAATTTTGGTGACAAAGACCGAAGTATTTTTTCAATGACAGTGATTTCTTGGATTTTGTCTCCATGTATGCGCATCTGGTTGACAATTGCCATCACACTAGAGAAGTAATCTTAAATTGATTCTCTGAACTTCATTTAGGTTGTTTCAAATTCTGCACATAGAGCTTGAAGTTGCTGCCTCTTTGCTCTTGTTGACCCTTGATACTTCTTCTTCATTGAATCCTAAATGTCCTTGGATGTTTCTTTGTTCAAAATGGTTTCTAGGATAGTTCAATAAATGGCTTGAAATAAATAATTCTTAACTTTAAGATCCTTCAACTTCATTGCCTCCAATTCCGTTTTTTGTGCCTCGGTCACTACTGTATCGGGTGGTGGTGTTGATATTCCTATTGAAACAACTTGCCAATACTCCCTTGACCTCAGGAAATTTTCCATTAGCATGTTCCAATGAACATATTGACCATCAAAACGAGGAATTGCAGGCTGAACAAAATTATCAGAAGCCATTGTGGTGCGTGAAAAAAATTATTATACCTTTTTTTTGTTTCAAACCTGACTCTAGATACCACTGATACAAACTAAGTGGTGTAGAGAAAATAGAAAAGCGTGAACGAAGATGTACTTGGACAAGGATGTTCGAGAAAAATCTATATTTAATTAACACTTTGTCCATTAAATAAAAAACATCTACACTTTTTGTAACGTGCATAATAACTAACTGACACCATTAAGTTTAAGATAAAATTGTTTCTAAAATGCTTTAAGATCTGATCAATATAAAAAAAACTCACTAATGCTCAACAATATTGCAACGTAATAATAATAATAACCAACTAAAAATAATAAATATTTTATTTTTTAAACAATTTGCACTATAGGATGGTTGATATATCTCAATGGAATGGCTTGTATCCTCCACAACATATTCTTGAAGTGATAATAAGTAGTTCTTACTAATTAGTATCAAATTGTACTAAGACAAGTTATGATCTTTGTTAGACTATAGAGGAAGGAAAAAAATGGTTAGCTCATCACATTCTCTCTGTCTTCGTAAATCGACATCAGTAATATCCTATTGTGTTTAGCTGATGAATGGATATTTGATTTAAAAAATATGTTATATAATGATAAAATATAATAAATAGATATTTTTATCAACATCATGTTTTAAAGTATATATTATTTATAATTTTATTATCTTTATTTTATAAGAGTAGAAAAAGTTGACAGTATAATATTTATAAATTAATGTATAAAATAGTTAGTATAATATATTTTTAATTTGACCCTATTATAACTCGTGTATATGTTAATAATATTATTATCTATACATTTTTATCATGAGATCACATAAAATTGATTTATGTGACACTTTTTTATCCCAGATTTAATTAAATAACTATTTTTAATAAAATGCAATTAATTAATCAAAAGATATTACAAGATACTATATTGTCATTTTATAGGAAAAGGGTTTGCAATTCTTTAAATAAAAGGTAACCAGATAAATATATAAATTTAAAATAAGTCACAAATTGTTTGTTTACACAACTTTTGGAAAAAAACATAAATCATTGTAGACAATTAATTTCGTCCGGACTTGCAAACAAAAAAAATGAACTTTTATTATGAAGAAAAGGAGCTTCTGAAGCATAGAAATGACACGATTTGACATTAGAAGGCCCAAGATCCAATAAGAGTGATTTAGTAGCCTAGAACAGGCCGTTTCAAAACTAGAATCGGTCGTTCCCAATTTGGAACGAACCATTCCAAATCAGTAAAAGGCCTAGAAATCCTAGTTTGGAATGAGCCAGATTGGGCCGTTTCAGCACAAGTTGTTACGAGTCAAATTCAAATCTAGAACGAGCCGTTCTGACATTGAAACAGACTATTCCGGATTGAAATTTAACTCATAAAAAATTAATCTAGAATGGGCCATTTCAAAACCGGAGCGGGCCATTCTGGTTAGCTCTGACGTCTATAAATAGTAGACTTGGGTACTGCTCCCGGGGCAAAAAAAAATTGCCTAAGAAGTCTAATATAGCTCAAAATTTCTCTCTCTTTCCTCCTGTATTTCTTGAGATTTTGTGAGGTATATTGCAGTGTGTCAGGTCACCAAAAAGCACCTAAGAATCTCCATACTCGAAGATATAATAAAGTTCGATTAAAAGGTATTTCAATCAACACTTCTCTCTCTTTCTACTTCTTCATTTTTACCAGTATTGTCCCAAATAATAAAAAAGAGTAATCAAGTAGACATTTGAAGGTAAATCGGGTAATTTAAATTTCATGCATATAAATAATTATCAGTAAAGTGGATCTAATATACTTCATCATAGGGTACCAATTTAGGGCGCTGTAGGGATGCTTAATACCTTCCCTACACGTAATCGACCCCGAACCCAATTGATGAGGTTTTCAAAAGGGATGTCTAAATCATTTGGTCATAAGATCGAAATTTTTTTGGTTACGATAAATGACGACTCTACTTGGGACGTTTAAAGAGGGTCAAGCTCAAATAAATGATGAAGTTAACAAGATAGAAAAATAGTTTAAATATATGTTCCCCTTTTACTTTGTTTGTTTTATTGTTTGGCTTTGATAATTGTTTGTATGCTTAAATCCCACACGTGTTTGAATTAACGAATGTACACAAACCATAGCACACAACAGTCTCCCTACACCCGAGGGCATGAGAGTGTAAACATAGGGAGTGATTGATGTACGGCCGACCCAAGTATGACCTTAGAGCTTGCAAGTCTTGTCAAAAATCACACCCAAGGTGATAACTGGTTACTCAAGCCCAAAATACTACGACAGACCTTAGAGTTTGCCAGGTAACAGTGGCAGAGGTACTAGGTCCCCATAATGGGGGTACCTTGGGAGCCTTTAAAGACTAGTGAGCTTAGTACTTGCCTATACAACACACTTTTTTTACAAGGACCACAACCCATGAATTTGAATGCGACCGCTCCTGAGTGTATGTTGTTCAAGCATATGTTTGTTACATTACTGTTATTTCAAGTCATTTGTTTTGTTTTTTTTAATTCACCTTAAAATAATAAATATACGAAAATGCACGGCATACATGTACGTAGGATTAGTAGGGAATTTCTGGCAAAAATAAAAAATCAGTGTAACCTTTGTCACATCGTAAAATAAAACAAAAAGGAACACCGATGACTCACCTTTATAAGGATAAGTCGTCATTTTTGTTAGAAATCTCCTTCAAATATATCCAATAAAAAAGCCTAAAAGAAGTTTATCATTGTCCCTCGAAGGTGGCTTTTCAACACTCCGTACTCACAAGGGCCCAAAGGAAAAAAGCTATGGAATCATTAGAAGAGAGAAATCACAATCTGAATGAAGAGCTCAGGCAGCTCAAGGAACAGATGGCACGAATGTGCGAAACCATGAACAAGCTGCAACACGATGATAATAATGGCAATAATGTCAGTGACGTTTCCAAGGATCATCTGAATACGTTGGAGGAAAGACTGAGAGTTGTGGAAGGCCACAACTTTGACATTCAAGAAGTTGGGAAATGTGTTTGGTAGAAGATATCCAATTCCCAGCCAAGTTCAAAAGCCCCGATTTCCAAAAGTACGCCAGATCTAGTTGTCCTAAAATACATATGAGGGTGTACTGTAGGAAGATAGCCGCTCACATAGGCAACGAGAAACTCCTAATACATTGTTTTCATGAGAGTCTATCAGACACCGCCCTCAACTGGTATATGCAGTTGGGGGGAGGGAAGGTTCAGACGTGGAAGCAACTCGATGACGCTTTTCTTCGGCATTACAAATACAACATTGACCTTATCCCCGACAGATCCGACTTGCAAGGATTGAGCAAGAATGGGGATGAGCCTTTCAAAGCTTATGTGCAGAGGTGGAGGGAGTTGGCCGCACAAGTAGAGCCCTCGCTCTCTGATAAGGAGATGGTGATAATATTCATCAACTCCTTAAGTGGGCCTTATTATGACAAAATGATAGGGAACACTTTGACCCAGTTCACCGATATAGTCATCATATGCGAAAGGGTCGAACAAGGCCTAAAGAGCAGGAGAATAGGAAAGGCCCCGATGAACTATGACTCCAAAAAGTCTTATCGGAAGAAAGAAAAGGAGGGGATCAATTTTGTCACTATTGCGACTGGCCTCTCAAAGAATTGAGTCGCGCCACAAATAGAGCCATGGAGAGAGAAGGTGGTGGACAAGATTCCTACAACTTATGCAGAATTGCTGCCTTAACTTTTGGAAGCCTCAATGCTTGTGCGGCTTCCCCCACTGAAGAAATTCAACCCTCCTTACCCTACGTGGTACAAGCTTGAGGAACGATGTGATTATCACTCTGGTTCCACGGTGTAACGTAGTTAGTAGACTGGAACGGGGCGTTCCCAGATTAGAACGGGTCGTTCCAAACTACTAAAACAAGGGTGATTTAGTATCCTAGAACAGGTCATTCCCAAACTGGAACGGGCCGTTCCAAACTACTAAATAGGCCTATGAATCTTGGGTTGGAACGAGCCGTTCCAAAATGGTCATTGTGAGTTAAATTCAACTCTAGAACGGGCCGTTCCGATTTTAGAATGGGTCGTTCTAGACGTGCCAGAACGGGTTGTTCCGATTTCAGAACAGGCCGTTCTGCATGTGAATTTTACACATGATAAAGTAGCCTAGAACGGGCCGTTCTGGATTTGAAACGGGCTGTTCTGGCCACTTCAGACTTCTATAAATAGAGGTTGTGCAGTTGAGGAAAAGGAGAGGTTTTTAGAGATAAGTTTTAGAGAGAAGGACTCTAGACTAGGAAGCTTGCTTTGGGTGGATTGAAGTCCCGGGTTGAGCTTAAGAAAGGAAATTCCACTTCTTCTCAGTTCTTGGCTATTCTGAGCCAATCTTCAAGTAAGGGAAGATAGATTGTATGTTGTTTGGTTGTATGTAAGTTTAGGAACTCATATGAAGTTGTATAATTATATTGAGATGTATGATAAGTAGAAAGTGAAATGAAGAGATGCATGTTGAGTATAGTGTTGTAAACTAAATGAGTAGTTGTGCCAAATAGAAAATGCGTTGAATACATGGTATGTTGCTAAAGTTGCTATATTTATGTGTGGATTATTTATATGTTGTAAAATATGATGAAATGATAATGTTGTGAGTTGTGAGAAGCATGATGTGAAATGTGTACACGTGTTGAGATTTATACAAAATTTATTAGTAGACCATGTTGTTAAGTTGTTAGAGAAGAGTTGTATGTTGCTATAAAGTTGTATGTTGTGCCATGTGTTGAAAATATATTATTTTATGATGATTGAGCTGTAAATTATGAGTTGAGATAATAAGTTTTTTAGTAGATTGTGTTGTTTAAAGTTGAAATGAGATGTTTTGTTGTTAAAATGTGTTGTTAAACAGTGTTGACGAGTTGTAGTGCTAATAAATTGTGTTGTTCACGTTGAAAGTTGATTAAGATGATGACTTGAAAAGTTGTATGTTGTTTAAGTTGTTGAGTTGAGCTGTGCTGTTGAGTTGTAAGCTGATTAAGCTGTGATGATGAGTTGTTGATCACTAGGACTAGGGGAGATGTTTTCGAAGTTGCTCATCCCATTGTGTGGATTAAGATAGCTGTGGTGCTCTTAGAGCCCAAATTGTTGAAAAACCCTCATTGAGAAGTTGTCCCTTGGAGTGGACGTTGTGTTGTTCTCCTCTAGGACTTAGTTGATCCCGTGTGTGGGCAAGGTCGAGGTACACGTGTACAAAGTGACCACTGTATAGGGGCCAGGCCGAGCTATACCGATTACAAGTGGCCAGATGTTTTTTGTTGTAAAGTTGTTATGGTCCCTATTGTTGTAAAGTTGAAAAGTTGGGGACATATGGTAAAGATATATGTCCTATGTTGAGATACATAGTACTAAGGTGATAAGTTGAAAGTTGTTTTAAAGTTGGATCCCTTAGTACTGTGTGGGCGGTATGGAAGTAGTCGATCCATGTCATTGTTGAATGACCAATTTGAGTAAGGTATCTAGTTAGAGATGTACTCTTTGACTAGGTACTGGAGGGTGCGTGGGCTAACTCCATATGTGGATTGGTGATGCTAGCCAAGGCCGTGGTAGGCTCATACCCAAACCCTTCTATCCTGACAGTAGTACTGGATTCGGTAGGGTTTATGCCACCTAGACTGGTCAACCTCAGTTGTTGGAGATCTCTGAGTTGAAATACGTGACGACGCATAAATTGTTGATGAGTTGATTTGTTGTTGATAAGAGTTGTATCTATGTTGTTGTGTTGTATGTTGATCCTGTTGAGGATGATGATAGTGTTGTTATGTTGTAAGTTGCTTAATTGTATACAAGTTGATGATGATGCTATTGTCGCTAGATTACCTGTGTTGTAAGTTGTTTTAAACATGTGTTGTTGAGAGGTGTGTAACACATGTGTTGGTTGTTGTTATGATGAATATGATAACTATTCCAATGGTTTGTACAGTAGTTGGTTTGAAGTGTTGATATAGCGTTGATATGTGGAATCAAGTTAAATTGATGTTAAGATGTATAATATATGTGTTGTTTATCTTTTCTGTCTGATGTGAAGATGATTAAATAGTTGTGTTTCATATTTTATATTTATGAGTTGTTTATTGTCTCTAGCTTACCCTTGCATGTTTCCATGTGGTTTGGACTGCGATGATCATACGTTGTATGGGAGCAGGGCAGGGATAGGTTTGGAGATAGCTGCTAGAGGCCACAGGAGGTGCCTGGAGATGGATATTTTTTTTTGTAGGCTACCTTATAGTAGCATATTTTGTTGCATATAATTGGTTGTTGTTGGTTGCTTGATTAGTAACTTGTGTTGTAAATTTTTTATTATACTATTTTAGTATATATATTCCAGTAGTGTGTAGTGTTGTTTCGTAGTGTGACGGTCACGGCGGTTCATTACACCCGGGACATTCAGTGGAGCACTACAAGGCCTTACAGATTTGTGTGCAAGGGCTTATAGATGTTGGGTGGTTAAAGTTCGACACCAACACACCTAGTATCGACAAACAACCATTCCCTAAGCATGAGGAGCAATGACCTTGGGGTGGTGTTGTTGAAAGGCTGATATAGCATGGGGTCCGCTAGAGGGATTATTTTTTTTAGGTTTCATTTTATTTGTCATCTCTTTTACCACAACTTCTGCTCGAGATTGTGGGTTCCCACAATAAATGGGCATGTAACATTTTTTTTAACATAATAAAGCATGTCATTTTTGTAAATTTTGTCTACTTTTCATTTCTTTTCTTCCTTTCTCTTCTTTCATGCATTAAAATTCTAAATCTAAATACCGAACCTAAAGGAAGCAAATATGACTAAGAGGAACAAAATTCGAACTTGTGTGATGCATCGCTTGAACTTGATAAAAATTTGTCCCCCGAAATGCAAAGATTAGTGGACCAAGAGACTCGAATAATCCAACCTCACCAAGAGGAAACCAAGAGAATCAATTTGGGACAAGGAAAAGATAATAAGGAAATATTGATTGGCACAAAGATCAAGAATGATGTCAGAGACTGACTAATCAACCTTTTGAGGGAATACGTCGACATTTTCGCTTAGTCTTACAATGACATGCGAGGACTGGACCACATAATCGTCGAGCAGAAATTGCACATAAAAAGCGGGATTTATCCCGTAAAACAAAAGCTTCGAAGAGTTAAACCTGAAAGGTCCCACAAGAGAAAGGAAGAAATTCAAAAGCGATTGGATGTCATATTTTCTATCGTATCTCGATAAACCGAATGGCTTCGAATATAGTGCCCTGTTGAAGAAAAATGGGAAAGTACGAGTTTTTGTGGACTATTAGACCTAAATCGAGCCAGTCCTAAAGACGACTTCCCATTGCCACACATCGACGTACTTGTAGACAATACATCCACAGACTCTATTTTCTTGTTTATGGACGGATTCTCGGGATATAATAAAATCAAAATAGCTATTGAGGATCGTAAGAATACCTCTTTTATCACTCCTTGGGGCACATTCAGTTAGCAAGTGATGCCATTTGGTTTGAAAAATGCTGAAGCAACTTATTGAAGGGCTATGGTAACTCTGTTTCACGACATGATCCATAAGGGGGTAGAGGTGTACGTAGATGACATGATGGCTAATTCAAAAAGTGAGAGTGATCATCGCATTCACCTAAGAAAATTATTCAATCGAATCTATAAGTACAAACTAAAGCTAAATCCTGCTAAGTGTACTTTCAAATTCCGATCAGGAAAGTTCCTTAGATTCATTGTCAGCGAAAAAGGTATAGAAGTAGATTCGGATAAGGCCATAGCCATCATAGAGATGTTACTCCCAAAGATAAAATAGGAGGTTAGACGATTTATTGGAAGGGTGAATTACATAGCTCGTTTCATATCTCAATTGACTTGATACATGTACTCCCATCTTCAAACTACTCTGAAAGAATCAACCAATAGAGTGGAATGAGGAATGCCAAATCGCTTTAGATAGGATCAAGCAATGTCTCACAAATCCATCGATATTGATGCCTCCTATCGAAGGGAAACCTCTGTTTTTGTATCTCACATTGTTAGAGGACTCCATGGGATGTATGTTAGTTCAGCAATGTGAAACCAATAATCAAGAACGAGTTATCTATTACCTGAGCAAGAAATTCAATAACTACGAGACACGATATTCGCCTTTGGAAAGGACATATTGTGCTTTGGTATGGGTCGCACAACGATTAAGGCAATATATGCTGAGGCATACCACCCAGTTGATATAAACAATGGACCCTATCAAGTATCTACTTGAGAAGTCTGTACTCAATGGGAGGGTCGCCATATGGCAAGTATATTATCAGAATATGACATCGTCTATGTTTCACAAAAGGAAATCAAAGGTAGCGCTCTAGTTGACTATCTAGCAAATGGACAACCAACGAAGAGCATGCGATAAAGGATGATTTCCCGGATGAAGAAATTTTGGCCCTGGTAAACGATGAAAAAGAACAAGCTCAGAAAGATTCCTAGTCCATGTTCTTTGACGAAGCCTCAAATTTAATGGGACATGGGATAGGCGTAATACTGATGTTGTCCTAGGGAAAACATATCCCGGTGAGGGCAAGATTAGACTTTGACTGTATTAATAACATGGTCGAATATGAAGCTTGCATATTGGGTTTACAAGCTGCCCTTGACAACTGCATCACCAAACTAGAAGTCTATGGCGACTCAGCTTTGGTGATACATCAGTTAAGGGATGAATGGGAAACGAAGGATCACAAATTAATCCCTTACTGGGAATATAAACAGTTTTATTTCCCAATTTGAATCAGACAACTTTGAACATACCCCAAGAGAAGGGAATCAGTTGGCAGATGCCCTAGCCACATTATCCTCCATGTTTGCCATAAAAGAAGGATGTCAATGCCGACCATTAGAATCAAATGACATGAGGTACAAGCTCATTGTTGCACATTGGAAGGAAAAGATGATCGACATCCTTGGTATTTTGACATCCAACAATACATTGAAGGAGGAAAATACCCAATCGGGGCCTCTGACAATGATAAGAAAACAATAAGACGTAAAGTTATTAGATTCACATTCCATAGGGGCATCCTATACAAGAAAAGCTTTGATTCGGTCCTGTTGAGATGTGTCGATCAAGAAGAATCTCAATCCCCAATGAAGGAAATCCCCGAGGGGACCTTCGGCACCCACATTGATGGAATCATGCCTAGGAGGGCAAGAGGTGATACCTTGAAGGAACCAAGAGGAATGAGCTAGACACGAAGATTTGGGTCAGTCAAGGCCCGATGGGCCCGATGGGCTTGGAAGGCCGAAGTTGAGCTTCACATGGGCCATATCTTGAGATATCCATTTTCTTATATTTTGTATATATTATATTAGTATAGGTTTCATATATTTTGGTCTTGTATTTTGGACCACATAGAGTAACATTTTGGGCCATAGGCTTATTGGGCCTAGTTTTGGGCTTCATGGGCCTTTGGGCTTTTGGTACCCAATATTGGGCTCATTTTAATTCTTGTAATTTTTCCTTTCCATTGTATTTGGTTGGCCATTGTATTTAGGCCATTAGAATAGGAAATTGGAAGAAACTTGAAATAGGTAAATCATGCTAAATCTAAGTTTCATTTAGGAGCCATTTGAGTTGAATTTAAGTCTCATGTTTTAAGCCATGGGTGGCTGAACATGTGCACCTTTAAATCCAACTCAAATGCTTGATAAATGCAACTTAGATGCACCTTGGATCCACATCTCATGGAAGTGCACATGGGGCTGGAAATTTGAATTCAAATTTTGGCGCCACTTGCATGCTTGGAGACTTGGCGCCAAGGAGCCTTGATTCGCACCTATTTAAGCTTCTCCGTTTACTCTTTGTAAACACTTTGATCATTATAGAGAATTTTTCTGATAATTGCTTCTGCTTTCTCTCCTTTGAAAGTCACTTGGCCGAGTAGTTTTGAGAACTCTTATAGGAACTAGGTCTACTTTTGTGAGTAATCTTTTACTCACTTGGCATTGGTGCTTTCGGTTCCTTTTTTCATTCATCTTCTTCCTTCATCTCCGTGGTTGGATCTTCATCTAACCTCCTCAAGGAAGTGATGAAGAGGCCGTGCAATTCAAAGAGTGAAGAACATCAATCCTTTCCACTTGAAATTGCCATCACACATGACAGGACAAGTCATGGCCAAGAAAATTATGAGGGCAGGATATTTTTGGTTGACCATGGAAAAAGATTGTATCTCGTATGCAAGGAAATGTCAAAAGTGCCAAATATATGTTGATAACATTCAAATCCCACCTAGTGAGCTCAATGTAATGGCGTCACCTTGGCCATTCTCAATGTGGGGCATGGATGTCATTGGAGCTCAATGTAATTGCGTCACCTTGTCCTTGAAGTTCTTATTGAAGGATGTGATGTACTATTCGAATAACACCCGGTGAGCACAATTAACCAAAGAGAGCCACCCCAACGTGGTGGTCAACCTTGTTTCGTAAAAAAGATGTAAAATCATTGTTGGAGTGAATTTTATGTCTAATGTCTCTCAAACAAGGTAGTGAATAGGTCAAAAGGTAGCTAGATGTTCAATGGCTTGAAAAAGCAATCATATACAAAGAAGTAGGCTTCGTCATCGTATATATTGTAATTTTTAAATCTTAAGAAAAAAAAATAATTAATATTAATATTAATATTTAACATTTTTCATATGTCTCACTCACTCACACGCATATATATATATATATATATATATATATATATATATATATATATATATATATATATCTTATCAGTTTTGTGCATTTAATAAGGTTAAGATAGAAACATATATAATTAAGAGTTAATCATTCCTACACTGCCAGTGTAAAGTTTTTTATACTAGCAACTAATCATATCTTTTAAAATTGTTTATTTTATTATTATTTCGTCAAATAAGCAACTGACATGTCACTATTAAAAGATATGATTAGTTGCCTGTATAAAAAATTTTACACTGACAGTGTATATGTGATTAACTCTATAATTAATTGGATGATTTAGGATAATTTTTTTAATACTTAAAAAAATTATATTACTTTCATTGTCATGTACAAGATATCTATTATAAATAATTAAAATAATGAAAAAGAAAGGTATTCAAACATAGACAGTGCATACCATAATCATAAATGAGTTTGAATAAAAGATACTTTCTTTCAAATAAGATTTTCATTACTCATATTATTTTTCATTTATTTGAATAAGTAAACTCTTATTTAATTTTTTTTTTAAAACATAGAAAAAATCTATTTATTTGAATAAATTAAACTTTTATTCAAAAACATTGTATTTCAAAACACATTTGTTTTAATTTACTTGAATAAATAGTTTATTTATTCAAATACGTTTTCTTTCAAAAAAATATACTTTCATTTGAATAAATAAATTTCGCCATTCTAATAGAATTTTCATTTATTTGAATGAAACATTAAAATTTAATTAATATATTTTATTTATTTAATTTAAAATATTATTTTAATTAATTTTCATACCAAATAATGATAGTTCAAAACTATTTATTTGCTTTTTATTTATTTATTTCTTTTATTTCAAAAATATTTTGATTCTATTATATATATATATATATATATTTGTTTTTTTATATATTTTATTTCTCACATATTTCTTTCTAAATTATTAAACATATATATTATAATTTTTCATCTATTTATTTTCAACCAAACAATCAAATTTTTATTTTATTCTTTATCTATTTTTACTCTCCCATTTCTCTCTTTTCTCCATTTCTTTCCTCTCTATTAAACACACCCTACAATAGAACATATTTGAGACAACTAATAATAAATATTTAAGATTTGCTTTGTTGTAATGTGATAGAAATTAGGATAACGATGATAATTTTGATTTTTTTTTTTTGTAATTTAAGTGAAACCTGATGTTTTAATAGATAATTATGGAGTAAAAAATATTTTAAATAATTAAATATATTTATTTTTTTGAATACTTTATTAAAAATATGAAGCTGAAGATTCTAAATAGAAGAAAATGGATAAATAAAAAAATTTAATTTAATTTTAAAATAGAAATACATAATTAGCTTTAAAAATGAGATACTATTTTAAAATAAATTGCCTGCTCAAAATATTCAAAATTGCTATAAAAAAATAAAAATCCTCACAAAATTTGAAAAAAAAGAAAAGTCATACAAAATTTATTAAATAGTAAATCTCAAGTAAAATTTAGTTAATAAATACCATTTAAAGTTATATATAAGTTATATTTTTTATGTTAATAATAATGAAAATTATGTCATTATTAATAAATAATATAATTAAAATTATATTGAATTTTAAAAATTTAAATTCATGTTTACATTGTCCAATTATCTATATCTATACTTATTTTAAAAAGAATAAATTTTGGTAACTTTTTTATTTTTATTTTTATATTTAACACTATTATCCTTAAATTTAACAAAATTTATTTTTTCAAAAAAAAAATTCCATTTTATATTAGACACCATTATCTTCGGATTTGACAAAATTTTTTCTACTAATTATATATAATACAAATATTTCAAAAAAATTTAATAAATATTGAGCTATGAAACTTAATTAATGACCTACGAGTTTGACTTGTAAAGTACTAATTCAATAGTGTGATTCTGAACCAACTTTTAAAACATTGGTTTATGTTACAACAAATAATATTTTTCTATTCTGTCGTGAAACACAGCCATTGGGTACGTTTTTTCGTCGGGCGCCAAAATAAATAGACGAAATCGACGATGCTTAGTTTCGCCCCTCCCGTACCAAACACATTCCCTCTGGCAAACAAAACCTCTCACCCAATAAAGCCACAAACATTCAACTTTTCCAATCCTTCGATTATTATGGCCGTAACTGGTGAGGTATGGCCCAAGCTGCGAAAGTACTAGATAAGGCTAAGGCTAAACCTAATTTCTTCACCCGTGGGCAAATGCAACAAACGCAGCAGAAGGCACGGCGGCACCGTCCTCAACCTCCACTCCTTCTCCCTCCTTCGGTGGCTCGGAGTCCGTGGCACCACCGATTCAACCGGCTCAAGCAATGGAGAAGCTCGGACAAGTCGGACGAATCAACACCGACCGACTCCGCAAAGCACTGTTTGTCGAGGCGGCGCAGCCTCACCAGGGCAAGAAGCCTCTCCAGTTGTTTGTCAAGGAAAACGCCTTCATGTCTCAGTATCTTCAACACTTTCGATCCCTCGGTAAGAGTTCCATTCCACTGGTTGGCCCTCGCTTTAGTTCCGCAGATTAGGGTTTTGGACTCTGCGGATCGTTGTGATTATTTCTGTGCGATTCACAGTGTTATTCAAGTACCAAAAAGTCTTCACATAATTGCTTGTGTAAGAATCCTACAATTCTTGTATAAGTCGTGATTCTTGCGATTCAGATCGGATTCATGCGATTCATAGTGTGATTGAAGCACCAAACGATTCGCTGAACGACTGGAATCATATCGCATCTTATGAACGTATTGTATCATATACTTTGTAGCACTTTTACCCTAAACAATCACTATAATCGTATTGATCTTTGGTTTAACCCAACAATCTGTTTGGGGTTTATTAATGAATACACCCGGATGCTATCTGTTCTCTTATAATTATATAATGTTCTCTTATAATTATATAATTTGTTAGGGATTTTTTGTGTGAACATCTTTCTTCGTTAGAAGTTGTAGTCATTATGCATACCAATATTGTCTTTCCTTGTTTGCGGTTATTTTTTCCCATCCTTTTCCAAGTGTTGATGTTATTGGTTAATCAAGGGTTCTGTTACAAGAATAAATCAATTATTGTCAACTTATTTGAATTGTTTCGAATATGCAACATTTGTTATTTATGAAGATTGTCTGTTGCTCTCTCATTTGTTACTTTATAATAATTTCAATTTAATCTTGTAATTATATAGATTTTGGCTATTTGAGCCTTGTTGATGCTTCCAAAGTCATTATGGTTAAAAAATAAGTGCTCTAAAAATAATGTAAGATTTTATGGATTTGATCAATATGATAGACATGCTCAATTGAACTGTAGGGTCTATGGTTAAATTATAAACAAATAGTTATTTAATATTGTAAGAATGATTTTGAAATATGTGTACATTAAATAAGTATTATGAAAAGGACTGTTACAAAGTAGTACATCTAATATTCGTACATGATAATAGTCATTGAAGTCTGGCCAGCTTCCTGTAGATCTAAAAAGCTTGAATGATTCTATATGTGTACGCGTATAGGGTTTAGGGTATAGGATTTAAGGTCTAGGGTCTAGGATTTAGTCAAAAAATGTCTTCTAAGCACACAGTAAATTTAGCATAATAAACATATCATGTTGGATACACCCCATAATATTCCAGCTAGAGAATCCAAAAGAGCCATTAATTTTGTGTTTTATAAAGAGGGAAAAAAATAGAGAGAAAGGAAGGTAAGGAAAGAAAATAAAGTAAAACAAATTTATTTGGTAGGACAAAAATAGAAGGATAATAGAAAAAATTAATTTTTTAGAGAATATTTTATTTAAAATTGATAATTTTATTATTATATATAATCTTTATGTAATCGGTTGTGTTATATATAGAGTACTTTATGTTTCTATAAATTATTTTTAAAATATAATAAATAATGAAAATTATATAATAATAAATGATTATTAAAAATATAGATAGTTGTAAAGTAAAATTTATAAAGAGAATAAAAAAAATTATAATTTATAAAAAATTATTATAAAGATAAAATTGTTAAAAAACTATAGACATTAAGTAAGATAATCCTCTTTATTAATAGTATAAATAAACATAATCAATTATTATTATTATATATATATATATATATATATATATAAACATAATTTCTTTTTTTTTTTCATAATAACTTTTGCTCAAAATCAACCCTCTCAACGGGAAAGTTTTGTGCCATAGGTCTACTAAAAGGGAATTGCTATGCTATCCTTCTAAATTAAGATGTTTTTGTACAACAAGTTTTTAAAATTAATAAAAATGATTTAAAGTGTTTTTTTTTTTACTTTCACTTTTTTTTCATCCATACTAAGTGATGTGTTATTGATAGACAAATAATTTAAATAATTAATTTACTATTTTTTATAACTAAATATTAGTTCAAATATTTTAAATTATTTTGTAAAAAATCAAAATAACTTTAAAAAAAGCATAATAAAATCTTATTTGTTGAAATAGAGGAAGATTTTATAATTTTTTTATTTAATTTATTTTCTCAAAATTTACATACAAATATGAAATATTCCAATTTATCATGACTCATAATATATAAACAAAAATTATCCTTAATAAATTCAAATATTTTATGTAATATATATATATATATATATATATATATATATATATTAAGAATTTTTAAAAAGTAATAAATATAATCAAATTATTCTAAAACATCAAATGTTTACATATTTTTTTTTAAAAATAAAAATAATTTTAAAATCCTTTAAATTTTCAAGGATATTGTACAATTTCTCCTACTAAAATTCAACAATCTTCATCGTTAAACACTCATTTTTTAAGCTTTGAAAGACGTAAAATTTCAATGGGACCCATGACAAAATAAATTGTCTGCTAAGAAAACTGAATTTTCTCGGAAAAAACTATGCAAAAAATAATAATAAATGGTTCGTTCTTATTTGTATATTGATTAAATATCTGTTCGCATATGATTTTTCACGTCCAATTTAAAACGATAAATATCAGCTTTTATACAAATCAAACATTTGAATGTAAAGAGAAAAGAAGAAATTGTGTCAAAAAATTATATCAAATACAGATTATATATATATATATATATATATATATATATATATATATATATATGAAGAGGGTTTAAACGACACCGGTGTAACTTTTATTAAGTGTTACACCGTTCAATAATTTTATATTAAATGTGAATTTTGAAAATCTAACTATTAGATTGAATGTTCATATCTCTTAGATCATATATATCAAATTTTATATTAATCTAAAATGATTTGATACTTCATTATCATAAAACAAAATTGACGTAATATATACATTTCAAAATATACTAAAATATGAACACTTTGATTACCTTCAAGTTGTTGTTTAATTTTAACAAAATTTGACATATATGAGATATGAACTTTCAATCTAACGGTTGAATTTTCAAAATTCACATTTAATATAAAGTTATTAAGCGGTGTAACACTTAGTAAAAGTTACACCATTATCGTTTGAACCCTCCTCTATATACACAGACATAATCGATTATGTTTGTATATATACATGACACATAATCAATTATCTTATATATACAAAAACATAATCGGTAAATGAACAAAAATGAGCTGCCAGCCTTCTCAATGCAAAAGTTTTTTTCTAGTGGATCCACTGAAATTCAACACTCTTCCACGCAATTACGACGCTTCTAAACACACATTTTTTTAGTCTCGTTTGATAGCATAGAGCGTGAGCAGAGGGAAAGGGAAGAGCGCAAAATGACACTTTTTTATGCGTGCTTGAATATGCAGAAATAGCGTGAAAAAACGTAAAATTTCAATGAGACCTAAAAAAAAAAACTTCTCTGCCAAGAAATTTGAATTTACACAGAAAAAAACTATTAAAAAAATGACTCGTTCTTGTTCGTTCAACGATGTTATATATGCATAACACAAGGTGAATGACACAATCAAGTATGTTATACATATAAAAAACATAATCAATTATGTTATTATATATATATATATATATATATATATATATATATATATATGAAACATATCAAGTAAGAAAAAATTTATTATGAGAGATGAGATAGTTAAAATATAACTCTTAAGGGGGTGTATTGGATTAGGATTTTAAAGGACTTTTTTAGTTAAAAAAATTCTGCGGATTTTAAAAGACTTTGCAGGATTTTCATGACTTTTAAGATTTTGCAGGATTCTAAAAGACTTAAAATCAAGATTTTAATGGATTCTGCAAGACTTTTAAATCAGGATTTTAATGGATTCTGTGGGATTTTGTGGATTTTGTAGAATTTTCGTGAATTTTTTACATTTGATAAGATTTCAAAAATAAAATTTCATACATTCAAATTTAAAAAGAGTCAAAGACAAAATTAATAAAAAAAACAATAATGTCTAGATAAATAATAATAATAATAATAATAATAATAATAATAATTCTCCATAATATTCTATCATCTTAAATAGCATTCACTCACATATTCATAGCTTTACTAGTCCTCCAAGCATTAGCGTCTTGTCGTTCTTGCTCCTAGGTTTGAATAATAGGCTCAAAAGTATGATCTTATTAACTGGTAACATTGAAGATGAAGGTTCATCCACCGCTTCAATTGGAAATTCATCGGAACGACATTCTTTACGTAGAAAGTTATGTAGTGCTGCACATACTAACACAAGTTCTACTTGTGTCTTAAATAAAAATGGAACTGCTGACTTAAAAATTGTGAACCTTGATTTAAAAATACCAAATATTCTCTCGATTCCTTAAAGACGCATGACAAAGATTGAACAATTCTTTCTCATTTTCAGGGTCATTACCCTAACCTGCAAAATCTTGTAGATGATATCTTACACCTCGAAATGGAGCTAAAAATTGGCGTCGATTAGGAAATCCACAATCCACCAAAAAATATTTATCTAATTACATATGCAATATATATAATATTAGTATAATAATAATTATTATTATAATTATAATTATTATTTAAAGAATAAGAATTTAGATATAGAGAATATATATATATATATATATATATTATTTTAGTTATATATTTTTAACGATATTTATAAATGTAAATTATTCTAACAAATATTTTAACAATATTTATTTTTTTTATAAAAAAAATAAGCTAATGAAGGCATAAATCCTAAACTGTAAAAAATTAGATACTGCAATATCTTATGTTAATTTTCTTTTTTTAAAATATAAAAAAGTCCTAATTTCACAATATAAAAATAAAAAGAAAAATTCATAGTAAAAAAAATAAAATAATTGTTGAGTCATAAAAGGAAGAGGGATAAGAGTAACAAACTTATGAGAATGAGAGAGATCGCAGTTTCACAAAATAGGGGAATGAGATGAGAACAGTATTACAATATTATATATGAGCAATGAACAATAGTACAATATTATTAGCAGAGACAAAATGGAGAAAACAAAAGCATAGAAAAAAAAAAGATGAAAAACTCACTTGAAAATTCTTGAAAAGTCACTTTAAACAATCCTTCAAAATCCGATGAGTTTGGATGGGATTGTTTTATGAATTTGGTATTTATAGATAACACTAGAAAGTCCTTCAAAGTCCCTCTCACACAACAATCCTTTAAAATCCTTATATTTTTGAATACCAATGGATTGTTTTTAAGTTGTAAAAAATCTCAAATGAATACCAATGGATTTCAATGGACTCTTTAAAAAATCTTGAAAATCCAGATTGAATACCACTGAATTGTTTTTAAGTGACATAAAATCCTGATTGAATACCAATAGACTTTTTTACTCAAAAAAAGTCTTTTAAAATCCTACGAAATCCTAAACCAATACACCCCTCTTAGATTAATTTTTTCTCACTTGATTAAATCCTAAATTTTCTCTCACTTGATTAATTTAAGAGTTATATTTTAATCCTTTCATCTTTCATAATAAATTCTCTCTCACGTGATATGCTCTATATATATATATATGTGTGTGTACAAAACATAACCAGTGAATAAACGAAAATGAGCTGTGTTTTTTTTGTGGTGGATCCACTAAATTTCAAGAACATTCTTCCATGCAACTTCCACACTTCCAAACACATTTTTTAAGTCTCGTGTAGTAGCACAGAACATGGGCAAAAGGGAGGGAAGAGCGCCAAACAACACTGTTTTAGGCATGTTTGGAAGCATGGAAGAGCTTCAAATTTCAGTCAAACCCGCAACATAAAACTTCTGCACTGAGAAAGCTGAAAATTTGTGTAAAGGATAAAAAAAAGTGACTCATTTTCGTTGATTCACTAATTATGTTTATTTATATATAACACAATCGATTATGTGTTATGTATATATAATACATTATGTGCTATGTATATATATAATATATAATACATAACATACAATCGTTTATGTTTATGCATATACGTGACACAAAATCAATTATGTTATATATATACAAAAATCTTCTCAACGCGAAAGATATTTCTCGTAGATCGACTTAAATTCAACACTTGCAACTTCCGCATTTTTAAACACGTGTTTTTTCGATTACGTATAAATTATATAATAAGTAATAAAATTATTATTTAAAATAAAATATTCTCTTAAAAAATTATCTCAATTTATTTTTATTTTTATTTTTTATATTTCTCTCTTATCGAATAACTTCAATTTTCACTTTATCTCTAATCTATTTTCATGCTCTTCCCTTTCATTCCTTTCCCTTTTTTTTTCTTTTACCAAACAAAGCATAAGAGGGATAGAACTTGAAAACCAGTTAACTACTCCATAAACAAAAACCCACGGCGCCACCGTGGAAGAAACCATGTAATAGCACCTGCTAGTAGGAAGAAACAGCATATCACCATTCACCCTAACCTGTAGAAGACAAAGTGAACATTACATTAATTTGAAAAATGTGGCCATTGAAGGTTGTACATGTGTCAAGATCTTCCTTACCGCGTGAAAAGATGTGAAAGCAAAAGGCTGCTTATGATGCTCCTCTTTCCATGTATCAGAACTTTGAAAACTGGAATATTGTTCATCCTGATTTCATTTCCACTTATATAGCTATCTTCAAAGCACCAAATTCTGCAATTTTCCTGCTGACTACACGAACAACAAAATGAAAGATTTGCCACTTTGGTATTTGCCTCAACTTATTCCCATAGAAACTCATTTCCAACATGGGATTAGGGTTAATAAGTAATAGTGATTCTCTTTTGTAACTTTCAGATTATAAATTAATGGATCAATCAGCGATTAAAATTTAGATAGGCCCTAAAATGAAAAAGTTAGTAAAATTTTCATGTCTTTTGGCTGATGTATATTATGAAAACACATTTATTCTTTATTGGTCTAAGTCACAAGGGTAACAAATATCCGTTCAAATTGCCTTAGCACCACGAAACCAGCTAACAGGAAGACGATAATTCTTTGAGTGCCAAGAACTTAAGGCACTTGATATATCTTAAAGCAACTTGATTATTCCCATACCCAAAAGTACTATTTTGGGATAAAAAATCTCACCCAACAACTCCTTTCTAATGATTGACAGGCTTTATACCACATGATATAGAGAACTGCACAAGTCTATAGACTGAAGTTGAATCATAGTAGACTTGCAGCTAACATTTGCACAAATTTCAAATATGTGCCTAGAAACTCAAACGTTAAGTATAGGGATTAATTACTAATCATGCTCTTAATAATATATAATCTCTAAAGAGAAACATCATAAAAACTCAACATACATGATACTATGAAAGATCTTTCTTTGATTTGAATTGCTTAGAGGTCTTTGATAGTTCCATTTCCCATAAAATGATTAAAAGACAAAAAGGTAACAACAAATTGAGAAAAATAATCCTTCACTTGTAGCAATTTCAAGACTAATACTGAGCCATCAGCATAAGAGACCACCATGTCTTATTCCGACAAACTGAAAGTCCAGTTGTTAAAAGTTCTGAGTCTATCATGACTTTATGGGAGAGGACTTGATGGAGAATCATTTTCTTCATTCACTGCTTCCTCAGTCTTTCTGTATTTTTTACCTCTTTTTTCCATCATTTTATCAGCAGGCGATTCTTTTCCACAATCCCCTTTCTTTCTCTTTGCATTGCACTTCACTGCTAGATCTGGCCCCTTGTTGGCATCTTTAAGCTCACCAACATCAGATCCTTCATGTAGACCATTCAAATCCTCTTCAGAATTTTTGTTCCCTGAGTCAGTATCTTCGTCCTTGCCAGCGCCATCATCCTGTAACTCATCAGCATTCTCACTTGACTCCACTGATTCTCCAATTTCTTCAACCTTGGCTTTCAATGATTCAATCGCACTCTTCAAATCTACATCAACCTGTTATACAAAACCCACCACCAAACCAAACGAGTTTATAAACCATAGATAAAAGTTGTATTCTTAGCACTGAGACCTAAGGAAATGCTAATTTAGATTGCAACTTAAGGAAAGCATAACTTAGATCCCTGATATGACATGTACCTGAATGTTCTGAAGATAATCAGAAATGTCAATAGTGCAAGAAGGACATTTCATCACATTCTTTTGGGACCGAAGGGTTCTCCCACCCCTACTTCTCTCCCTCACAAAAGTCTGACCAGCAAATGCACCTTCCAAACAAGACTTACAAAAGTTATGAGCACACGGTGTTGTCACTGGTGAAACCATAACCCCTCCACATATCATGCACGAGAACCCTGCATGCACAAGAAAATGGTAAATAAGCACGTATTAATGGATATCACCGAAGAGATTATTGATAATTTAATTGGAAGGTCCAATGTCAACCGTTGTTAAACGTATTAATATACCTCTCTGCAATTGTTCCTTGATTGACTTGAGTTGGAATTTCCTTATATCTTTATTTGACTTTTCCCTTGCTACCTCTACGGGTTCGGCATTTCGTACCTTTTGTCTGCTGGGAGGTGGTGGTTTCTTCCACTTCCAAAGAGAATCTTCCTCCTAAATAAGTTATCTACTCATTAAATATATCTAAAAAAATCTAGTATTTTATGATTTATATTTTAGACAATAGAATCTTGTACGCAATGCTGATAAGAAATGAAATTAGCATCAAATGCATATATAAGTATTCGAAAAAGGAAGAAGAACTCCTAAATAATCACTCACATCAAAATCCCAAGATGGAGTCTCGGTCCTTTCAAATATGACTGTAGCCTTTTTCAGTTCACGAATTACGGGCAAGGGTCTGGGCCTATCTCCATGATCATCGCTGTATCCATTTAAGATAACTTTGTTAATAGAATGCTAAAAGGCATTTTAGTGCCAAATCTGCTACATAATATAAGAATACATACCTTGTCCACGGGGCGGGTTCATTGTCACATCTAACAAATAGATACCGGCAAACTTTGAAACCCTAGTTACGAAAATGCCATCAGATATGCTGCATGAATTCGAGCAGTAGCAAGATAGGCATACAAACTATATCATAATATTGCACATATCTACCTGCAATCCAGCTATCTGCCAGCACTTTTCAATTCTATAAATTCCATCATACCGCACGCCATTCTCGGGGGCATATGAGGATCGCTTTTCTTTGTGAGATCTGCTTATTAGAGATTGTGTAAAGATGACACCAGGTGAATTATTAAATATACAAATATATTGATTTAATGAAAGCTTTCATGTTTAATAGAGCAAGCTAGTCGTATATATGATATATATTGTAATAAATTTAACACAGTTCCAACCAAAATTAGCCATGGATAAGAACCAGTGACTGGCCAGGTCCACCAGTTAGATCATAAATAGTTGTAGACTTAAAATTAAAACCTCAATTTTGCAAATGTGAATTAGCAATTTAATGAAATTTATGTCGCTTAAAAGTTAAATGAGGAATAAATCTTATGCACATGGCTTTAAGAGGAATCACAAGCCAAATGCAGCAAGCAGTTTGATGAGCATGTAGGCCAAATGAAGCAAACAATTTACATGTGCAGTAGTAACTCTAGATAAGTTATAAATTACAATCGCAGTATTATATCCTGTGTCCGTATGAGGTGAGTGAATGCACGAATTAGAGTATGAAGCAGGTGAAAGAAAGGGTGCTGACCTGACAACTCGAACTGGATAACCCTGGAGGCAACTAACTTGAAGGGCACGGTTGTACTTCTCAAACTTCTGGTCAAAAGAGTGACTCTTGTTGGTGCGTTTGTTGCCGCTAAGATCCTTACCACCACTGCAATGCAACACAAAGAGAGTGAACAAAAGAAAGAAAGAAAGTGGAGAGTAGGGATTGATAAAGCGTTTTACCTTCCGGTGTAGAGAAACCACTCTCCGTGATCCTCGTCGTCCACATAACCACCAGAAAGAACAACCGATTGGGCACCGCGGTCTGATTGTCCAGCAATGCCACCGACAGGGACGAAGTGAGCACCCCATTGCCTGCATTCGAGTCTGTCTCTCCAACTTTCACCAACCAACAGACCCTGATTTCGCACAGGGTCATTCTCTGCGGTGATAGGACCAAAATGGTCCGTAGGCACGGTGACGAATATTTTCCCACTAGCCGCGTTTGCACGACCATTCCTCTGTGCACGTTCAGTAGTAAACGGCTCATCAGGTCTATCTTGATTGTGCCGGAAATGGTTAACATTCCGCACACCTACGCTGCCGCCATTGTTGTTCGATGCCGCCCTGGCCATGCGTATTGCAAATACGAGGGCAGAATTGATACGGGGCTGGCTTGCCATCTTCACCGGGATAGCCTGCCGGCACTTGGCACAGCTCCTCTTCCCTTGTCGGACCCATTTCTCAAAGCACTTCAAACAGAAGCTGTGCCCACACGGAGTCTGCGTCGGTTTAATTTAACAATGAAATATTAATATTGTTTATATTTATTTATTCAAATGTTAAAGAGAGGACTGAGGAGAGGTAATGGTGGGTCCACTTGAGGCCTTATTTTGAGCAACAAAATCGGTAGTCAATGACATGAATGAAAGTGATTGGCGTTAGAAATTGCAATAAATAAATGAATAAATGAAATATTAAATAAATTAAAATAAATAAATAAAGGAGAAACAGAAAGGGATGAGAATGGTGACACAAACCGTGACAGGCCTCTCGGGTAACTGGATACAGATGGAGCAGTTGAGAGATCGAGTGAGAATATCAGATACGGACACTTTATTCGGTTTCTCCGCCTCGTCTTCTACGGGAGCCTCCCCAGTCATGAGTTCTTGGCGTTTTCTGGCTTTCTGGTCTTGGGTGAGAGACGCGTCCTTCTCAACCGCCAACATTGCAGCCACGAGCTCGTTGCGGACGGGAGCCGGAGCCGGCGGAACCTCAGAGTCCAGAATAGAACAATCGGGACACGACCACCCAACCGTGGCTGCGAGGGTGGGTGGAGCGGCAGACAGGCAAGGCACATGCCAAGGAGTATCGCACGTGACGCATAGGAGCCTCTCCTCCTCCCCAGGCACGGCCTTGCAGACCATACACACGCCTTCGCTGTCACACGGAAGCTGCGTCTGTGAACTCATTGCCAAGCAGTGTCTGAATCTGATGGTGTCGTTTCGTTTATATAGCGGAGGAGAGAGTGAGTGAGCGGGTTATGAAAAGAGAGAGAGTGGTTTTGAATTGAATATGAACAGAACATGGATGGTAATCCAGCTGTACACAGTTTCATCCCTTCACGCACCAATTGCCTTCCTCCCTTCCCTTTTCTAAATCACCACAATACCCTTTTCTCATTACCACTTTTACCCTTTTACTAAAATCAATCATACCTTCTCTCTCTTCAGCATTAAATATATTTTTATTTTTATTTTTAAAACATTAATTATTTTCATTTTATCGTTAATTACTATGAATCTCAATTGTAGGCTTTAAAGATAGAGTTAATCACCTATATACTATTAATATAAAATTTATTACACTGACAATCAGTTATATATTTTAATTGTGTCTTATCACTGTTAAAAGTAAATGTATTTATAGTGACATGACACATTAAAAATATATAATTGGTTGCTAGTGTAAAATTTTTTTTACACTTACAGTTTATAGGTGATTAAATCTTAAAGATAAAGTTCAAATACTCATTTTTTTAATCACTATAATTTCATTTACTTTAATTTTTATATTTATTTTTTTTATTTTTATGTTTTAAGATAAATTCTTTTAATCTTTATATTTGTAATTTTTTATTTTTTTATTTCCATTGTTACTTTTTTGTTATTTATAAATTTACATATTTTGCGTTGACATAATATAGATATTAATTTAATTTTATATGTTTAATGTTGAATTTATTTTTTTAAAGTTATCCTAAATTAAGTTTATGATATTTTATGCTTCTTTTTTTTTCTTACGTGTGATATTTATTATTGAGATAGGCTTCCATCATATAAACAAAAAAACAAACGATGTTACACTAAAAATTTAAAATAATTAAAAAAATGTGAATATAAAAACTAAAAAAACATATCTTAAATTATAAGGACTAAAAAATTAATAAAAATAAGTATACAAACTAAAAAAATCTATTTTAAATTATGGGACTAAAATATAGAGTAAGTGAAACTATAGTGACTATGAAATATTATTAACATAAGAATAATATCATATTCAGTCACATACTCTACACATATACGAGGTTAACAATAAATTAATAAAAAAATTTAATTGAAACAAATATAATAATTATTGGAAACAAAAAAATCTTTTTTTCTATTACGCACAATAATGATGATGAGAAACATATTAAAATAACACCATAAAAAATAGGAAAAAATTACACAAGTTTATTTAACGTGGTTCAGCCCTTACGTTTACAAGGATGTTCAATATTTATTTTAAAATGTGTTACATATATCTTGAAAATCCTCCCTTCAAGTTTTGTGGGTTAAACTTGAAAACCCCTTCATCACAAGTTTTATGGGTGAAACTTAGAAACTCCTGTCTCACAAGTTTTATGGGTGAAACTTGGAAACCCCTTCCTCACAAGTTTTCTAGCGAAACTTGGAAACCATCATTCACAAGTTTTATGACGAAACTTAAAAACCCTCCTTCATAGGACCTCTTCTCTCGTTTAAGGCACTAACCCCTCTACAGGTCGGGTGATTCTTCTAATTTCAAAAGTCTCTATTTATTGAACTTACATCACAATTTTAAAAGAGGAAACAAAAAAGATATTGTATTACATAATCATGACTCCTGAAATAAATGTGATTAGATTTAAAGTTTCTATATCTTGTTAGAAGTTTTTAGTATTAATCTTAAAGTTAAAAAAATATAATTAGTTTTCATATATATATATATATATATATATATATAAAGTAATTATATTTAAAAATAAAATAAAATTATTATTTTATAAAAAATTAGATTTAAAAAAATAAAAATTCTGTTCAAAATTTGGCTCTTCGAGAACCAAATTTTGACAGATTTTTTAGGTCACTGGAACCACCATCAACGTCACTCTACTTTAGTAAATAAATGGGAAAGGTTTAATTTTATATATATATATATATATATATATATATATATATATATATTTCAGAAGAAAAAAAATCTTTATAATTCACCACAATATCCTTTTCTTATTACCACTTTTTCCCTTATACTAAAATCAAGCATACCTCACCTCTCTTCATTAATTTTCTTCTGCATTAAATATGCTTTTAATTTTAATTTTTAATTTTACTTTTAATTTGTAAACAAAATATTAAGGAGATATTAGGCACACAAAATGTTTTTATCTTTAATTCTTCATGTTTAATAGTTATTTGAAGAAAAAAAAATCTCAAAAATCCAATTTCTCAAAATCATTTTTATGTCATTTTTTTTTACAAAAATATTTTTTTGAGGAAGGTAAAATTCTAACTTTCATGAATTTGAGAAAAAGTTTTATAAACATAAAAAACCATTATATTTTTTTTAAAATAAAAAATTTCTCTCCTTATATTTCTTTTTCTCTCTTTCTCTCTTTCTCACACTCTCCCTCCCCCTCTCTTCCTTTCTCTCTCATCTTTTATTTTTCTTTCTCCCTCTATTTGTCTCTCCCTTTTTAATATACCTAAAATTAGTTTTATTTTTTTTACTTATAACAGTAAATAGAGAAAAATAATATGATTATAAATACTTTCTGTTGAAACAAATTATGAATAAGACTACTACAATTATTATCTTTATGATAATTTTTAAAAGTATAAATAAAGATCTTTGTAATCTTCGTCAAGTATATAAAATACTGCGTATAAAGTTCATTGTAAACTTTGGAAGACATTCATTGATTCCTTCAAATCTCTCATAATTTTTTATATTAGTAATAATAAATATGTATTATTTGATATATGAATGAAAATTATAATAAATACAACTTAAATAGGTCAATAATTATATAATTTTAAAATATTATATATATATATATAATATATATATATATAATGCTATTTACTTATTTATAATTATTAAATTTTTTCGAGATTTAAATCGTACAATTGTAATACACTATTAGTTTATATTATAACATAAAATTATTTTTAATTATTAGTAATTTATTTAAAAATTTTAAAATTTAATTAATATATAAATATGTTAATTATTTGTGTTTAATTACTTTAATATACAAAGGTAATAAATATAATAAATAAAAAATTAAATTAAATAATAAATTAAGATAATTTTTAAAAACACTCTCATTAAATATTAGTCCTTAAAAATCCTTGGAATATACATGTTTGCATTTAATATATATAGAGTTAATTTTTATAGAAGATGTATATAATTAATTATTTCTTATATAATATAATAAGTATTCTCTTATGTTATTTTATACCGATAAAAATAATAATAATTTTATAAAATTAATTTTATGATTAAGTTTCTTTTTTTAAAATGATAAAAAATAATGATTACTTTTTAAATAATATTATTAGGGACAAAATTAAAAAATAGGTCATTAAAAGATTATATAACACTTATTTTAAATTTATTTTTTCTTCTAACACACACTTATTATGAAACAAAAGGAAGTGATATTTTACAAACCAAAGTAATAAATGTGATACTTTTATTAGATCTTTCCAATATAAAATTAAGTATTAAACTAAATTTTAAATGTTTTATTTTTGAATAAAATACCATTCAAATATTAAAAAGTGCAAGTCATTCATGTTTTATTTTTTAAAATAATATTTTTAAATAAATATTTGAAAATTCTAATTATTTTATCTAAGTTCCTAAATTTATTTATTTAAAATTATTTTAATTTTTAAATATATATAATAATATTATTTAAGTCTTACATTTTTCTTTATAGTTTTAGACTAATCTGATGAGTGAAATTTTATAATTTTTTGTTTTACTTTTATATTTTAAGGATCAAATACAACGGCATACGTTGTCAAAATTGCATATCCTTTTATTTTTATTTCATAAACTAGGAAACTAAATTGAAAAAGTTTATAAAAATAGCAGCACATGTTATTCTCATGCTTATATTATATTCATAGCATTGATTAACCAATAAGAGTAATACATGTATTTAATATTTGATTAACTGCATTAGATTGAAACAAGTGATATAAAATAATTTATTTATTTTAAAAATAATATTATTAAATAAACTTGTATATGTTATAAATATATTTTTAGGTCTATAGTCTTTGAAAACTGAAATCAAGAAAATAATATTACTATTTCTTTAACAGGAAAAATCCTTACAACTTTGATAAGTTTAAATGAAAGGGATTGATGTTAATAACAATCTTGTGTGTCATTTACCCATAAAAATATTTATTTTAATTAAGTAGATAAGATTGACTTGTTAGATAAATAATTTAAATAACATTTAGTTTGTTCTATTTCAAATAATTCCTTTAAAATTGGATCAAATTTGAAAGTAATATTTAGATAATATTATACACTAAAATAAAATTATATAATGAGGTATGAATAGGTCTTTAAATTATATGTAATTTTATGCATTAAATATATTTTATGAAAAAATTTAATGTAAAAGGTTGAGCGGATAAAGTTAAAGATCCATAAATCAATATTACATGTAAGTTTATTAGTTTAACTTTAACATTTTACATCATATAATTTTGTCCTTGTATCCATAGACACACTAATTTTATCATGTTTAGAGTATGATTCAATTATTAAACTATTAATAAATATTTTTATCAACTCAATTATCCAGTTTTAAAAATAAGACAAAACTTAAGTGTAATAACTAAGATACTGATCTTGATATAAATTTTTAATCAAAATTACAATTCTATATTAATAATTCACACAATAAAGATTAACATTAAATTAAAGTTTTGCTTACAAGTCTCAAATGATTGACAAGTCCTCATGGGATAAGACAATGTATTGATATTAATAAGTAGAAAGGTACATGTGATTGAAGTCTTATCTTTCTCCTCTCTGTTCAGGTGTTAACCCACCCTTTCCGCAGCTGGGACAACTCTTTAGCCCAAATCCTTGACAATCAAAACATCTAAACCAGAACATGATATAATTAGTTAAGGAGATAAAATCTATATTATATATGACATGGAAATAAAAACAATTCTATATACACAAGATAGCAGATAGGATCTAACAACTTACTTCCACCGTTCAAATATGTTTCCGTTCTTCTTATTCTTTCCCGTTCCCTACCAATTTGCTATAATTAGTTAATAGAGCGTATTATTAATAGAAAATCTAAACTTAAGAATAATATTATATATTATAAAAATTGTATAATAATTTATAAAATATTATTTTTGTATTATTAATAATGTCTTTAACCTATCTTTCTATCATTAATAATAACTCTTTATAATAAATAAAATAATAAAAAATTAAATATAAAAATAATATTGTATGTATATCATTACTCAAATATTATCTAAAATCTAAAAAATGAAAATAAGAATAGAAAACAAAATTTGATTAAATTAATTACACGTGTGAAAGAACAATACCTTACATCCCCGACATTCAACGGCTCCTTTTCCTAGGCAAGTTTTACAACTTTTTGATAACTGCAGAACCATTTACAGAGATCAGAAGGTCAACATACATGTTATTTAGTGCAAGCACACTTACAATTCAAAATTACAAAATTGAAAACAACATATGGCCTATAGTTTCATGAGCTCCAGAACAGACCGAGTTAAGTGAAATTCTTCCGGATTTTGAGGCAAAAGTAGTCACCGTGCCGTGTCTTTGGTGTATGATTGGCTGAATCGGTGGAGCCGCCAAACCCTTCCAGCAAACACAGATATAGTGCATTTCTTCTTCTTGCAACAAGTGGAAAGTGGATAACAATAACAACCAGAAAGTGGATATAAATAACAAGTGGATTAAAATTCCCTTCTTTTTTTTTAACAAAATCAAATCCAAACACATGTACGATATTTATCCACCTGGACTTTTAAAAATATTTTTTAAAAACTCTTTAAGATTCATTACATAAAATTAAAAAGATTGAGACATTATTGATTTGTTTATATCTATTCAACAATTTATTTATTGAAAAAAATATTAATTTTTCTTAAATTTTATTTCTTTTATAAATAAACACTACAAATTTTAATTTTATCTTAGTTATCTTTAAAATTTCTTTATATTAAAACATAAGTAATATAAATTTAATTGTGTTATAATTAATCTTAAATTTCATCATTTATTCAAATAAACAACTTGATTAAAATTTCATATTAATTAATTTTAAAATTTATCATGTATTATAAATAGTCATCTTTTATAATATATGAGAATTAAATTACTTAGAAAATATTGATCATTTAAAATATCGATCATTTATTTATTTTAAGTCATACTCATTTATTATTTTTATATAAACACGTTTTTACATGTTATTAAGTCATAGAATTTAGATTAAATAAAAACTTTTTTATATTGTTTTTATTATTCTTTTATTTTTTATTTTTAAATTCTTATTTTTATTATATTTATAAAATAAGTGTAATAAAAGAAGAAGAAAAATTAATGAATAATTAACATTTAAGATAAATAATTTAATTATAAATTATCAATAAATTGTTAATTTGAGTGATATTGAATTCAACCTGTTTAAACAAAATCTTAAATTCGAGTTTTACATACTAAAAAAATGTTATTGGAAAGAGAGACATCGTGGCTAAGGGTAGTCAACTAGATTTTTTGAAAAAGACTAATCATCAACAAAACTAATAAATATTTTGCACTAATAACATAGTTACAAAAAAAATAACTATAAATTGATAAAAAAAAATATTTGTAAAAATGTTAACTAGTAAATATTAAGTAAAGTAAATTTAAAGTTGAAGGTGTTTATTTATAAAAGAAGTAAAATTTAAGAAATAATTAGAACAAAATCCAAATTTATAGTATCTATTTATAAATAAGATTAAGTATAAGATTGATTAGAATAAAATTAAATTTTAAAATATTTATTTATATAAAAATATATATATTTATAAGAGAAATAAAGTTTAAGATGGGTGACTTATATTTTTATTTATCTTCTTTTGGATTGTAGGATGAACACGACTACATCGCTTTCAATTCAACCTCCACCACCACCATTTGATCGAAAGTATAATTAATTTCAGTTTGGGAATTTGGGTTGAATTATGACATGATCTTCCTTCATAAGATTTTGAATAATCAGATTAATATTCGATGTCAATCGCAACTATACATTGATTGTCATTTGCAAACAAGATCAGTTTACAGGAGAATGAACTTTCTTTTTCTTTTTCCCTTGACATAGCTTGTGTCCTTTGGGTTGTGTACTTGTGAGAAAAAGTACACATCTTCTTTAAAGTCTACTATATTTGGTTTTTGAATTAGTGGGTGTACTTGTAAATAAGACTTTGATATTAAAGTTAGCAAATGTTCATAGTGCGTGTATGTAATTTCAAGAATAAGCATACCTTATAAAAGTAAAATCCAAACATATAAATAGGAGAGAAAATGTTACCATTAGTTCATAAAATATTATTGAACATTTAAGATTTTTAATTGTAATGTAATAGTTGAATGTTACTTTTTGCCAGACTTAATCGTGGAGGCAAGGTTTTCGACATGCCAAGGACTACTTGGTTTAGGAGTTACAGTGGCTAGGCTTGCTGATTAGTGTTCATACATATAACTGTAATTAATCGAGGTACTAGCCTTCTAAGGTCGTGGTGACAACTGAGATATCTTTGGCAAGGTGATCCAGGACCTATCCAGTACATTAGCCTCCATGTCTTCGACTTTTAGGGAGAAAAGTTTGTTTCCATATGGATCATCCTTTTGATGGGAAGAAATTTTATTTTCAACTCTCTAGTTTGAAGTTTTGATACGCCATCATTTCATAATACATAATGTCAAGGTTGTTTTAAAGGTGTAATGATGACATTGTTAATTATTGTAGAACCTTAAGGAGACTTGAGCTCAAAGGGACACAAAAATGTGAAGGGACGCCTCGCCTCATTCGTTGATCTTGGGGAGATCTAATGGTTCATAATGGTGTGACGCTTCATCTCTCGCAACTCTTCATGTCTATAAATAAGACCCCTTAGTTCTCTCTAGGATGCCTACAACCACTGCCTTCCAAACATTCCAAACACTTCTCATCATTCTGTCTCCTCTTTAGCAATCGAGAATTAAGTACCTATCAGGTACGTCTCCTTTCTTTTCTTTCTTTTTATTAGTTCAAGCAGTAGTGTAAAGTCTTTTTTTTTCTATGCGGGATGGAAGAAATTATTTCTTCAAGTTCATCCTTCAATTCATTATTTGTATCTTCTAAACCATCTTCTTACCCCACTCTTTCTACCCCTATCACCTTTGTAACATCCTATATTTCATACTTTATAATAATAATATTTTAGAAATTATTTTGATATTTGACTTATTTATTTTAGATTTTTAACATTATTTAATTGATTATATAAGTTATATTTTATGCACGAGATATGATTTTGTAATTATTTTTATTAGTGAAGCAGGAGGTATTTTATAAAAGGTACTTTATTAACATATATGTTTATGTTATTTGATTTAATGAAAATAATATGTTTAATTATATATTGTATTAATTATTTTATGAAAAGGGAAGGAAGGATATTTTGGTAAATTATTAAATAGTATTATTTTACTATTATTTTTAAGAAAGGAGTTATTAAGAGTTGAGGGAAGTTACATATGCTTCATTACTTTTGACCTCTTTCCTCATTTCTTTCTTACGCTTTCTAAATAACAAGGAGAACTAAGAGAAGAGGAACAATCAGATTTTTCACATGCTTCGACTTCTACTCATCAAGGTAAGAGAAAGTAAGAAACCTCGCTTGTGGGTATAGAAATAATTGTTGGGTAGTAGTATTGACCCCTAATCCCTTGCTTTATGTATGCTTATAAGAACAAACAAATTCTAAATGTTTTCTGTTTTGATATTTGATGTTTCTGATGTGTTCCTTGTTAGATGTTGTGCATGAATATGTAATTAATTTCGAAAACAAATAACACTACAAAAAAATCAAATTTTAGCGACCACCAAAATCGGTCGCTATTTAGGTAAATTCAGTCGCTATTTCATTCAGCGACCGAAATAGCGACCGAAAAAATCCGTCGCTAAAACCCTGGTCGCTATTTCAAATAGCGACCGAAATTTTTTCCGTCGCAATTTAGCGACCGAAAAATCAGTCGCTAGCCAATAAAAATCCGTCGCTAAAATTTTGGTCTCCTAACTTTTGAGACCAATTTTGCGACCGAATTTTTTGGTAGCAATTTCCGTCGCTAATTTTTGTATTTATTTAATAAAAACATTTTATAAATCAGTCGCTAAATCGGTCGCTAAAAAACTGAAATAGGTACGGATAAATTCGATCGCTGAAATAGGTACGGATAAATTCGGTCGCTATTTCGGTCCCTAAAAAAACTGAAATAGGTACGAATAAAATTGGTCGCTATTTCGGTCGCTAAAAACCTGAAATAGATACAGATAAAATCGGTCGCTATTTCGGTCGCTAAAAATTTGAAATAGCCACCAATTATTTTGGTCACTATTTCAGTTGCTAATAACTTTAATTAGCTACAAATAATTTCAGTCACTATTTCGGTCACTAAAATATACCAGTATTTTTAAATTCTTTTTTAATTATAAATTTATACCTGTTAATGAATATGTAATTAACAATATATTTATTACACAATTTATAATAATAAACTAGAACATACTAAAAGACAAAATCTTATCGAAGAAGATTTATATTATAGTGAAAACTAAATAAAATATAAGTATGTCAATATAGTATGCTAAAAACACAATAATAACATAAAACGTTTAAACTTGAACAAAGTAATAGTCAAATACAATAAAATATCCCGAAACAAGTAAAATAAAGAAGCTTAATTAAGGGTCTTCTGCTATGTCATCAAGAGCATCATCAACAGCATGGTCAGGATCATCTGGGGTAGTACTCGGTGCAGGAGGGGTTGGCCTTAAAGGGTCAATGTTGAGATGGCGTAGTATATACTGCATCTGCTCATCATGCTGTTGAACTTGTATTAGCTTCCTTTTATATAATGTCATAACTAACTTACAAAAAAGAATAATTTCTAAGTTATAAATTAAAACATAACTGAATTGGAATTTCTAAGTGATAGCCAGTGTCCAACAGCAGTCCAACAACATAACAAAATCAAGTACAAGAAAATAAACAAATTGGCCCCTTTCTTGAGTAAACTCATAGTATAAAACGAATCATCTTCTATTAACGATTTGGCAGCACCCTAAGTGCAGAAGTAACAACAAGAGAAGAGAATCAGGACAAAACATAAAACCCCTTGAGGATGAAACGAAAATTCAAATTGTCTGCTACTTTCTTGAAAAAAAGAAGAGACAGTAATCTGTCCATTAAAATTTTATATTCCATACCAAAGGAAGTTATATTTACATGTCTAGTCAAGGAAGTTCATTTTGTTGTCAGAAAAGCCACAAGTTTATACATATCTAGAGAAACAACAATACAGCAAAGTAAAAGTAATTAGCATGGCGAATGAGATAAAAACTCATGTAAGGGAACGACTTTAGAACAGTATCTTAACTCCCAAAGAATGCTAACAAATACAACGAGCATAGAGTAAGAACTTGGCTTGAATGCATCTATCTTGTCAGGTTTCTTAAAGCAGTTTTTAAAAACTACTTAAAACTTCAATTGATCGATTATAATTGAAAAGCATGAAGATTAATACACTTTGTAAGGCATGATCAGAGAATCTTATTAAACATATAAACAAACAAAAAAGAACAAGTTGACAATTTTAACATGTGTGGACTATTATTTGGTTCTCAGTTTGTCAATTTTAATGTGGGTATGATAGAAGTGGACTTGGAAGTAGTACATGAACACAAAACCTATGAATTGTTTAAAATATTGATGACCTTATTATCCATGGATAACACATTATAATTTTAAACCAAAAAAGGCTATTAATCTTCATTCATAAAATTATTAGACTACCCAAAATTATTACATGATGCTAAATAATATTTAATTAATTGTGAAAAAATTTAGTAACCGTTAAAAAAAAATCTGAGAATTACTTTTGTTTCTTTTGATTAAAAAAATATTTTCTTCTAATTCATAACCTTTTGGATTCCCTCTGTTCCTCTCATATTCAACATGTACAAGATCAGACTTAATAGTAACTTAGTAGTTGCTCATGAGTCTGCAATATAGGGAAGTATTAATTTAACCATTAATTTGACATGCCAAAAGAGATTTCAAAGTGTGAGATGATGATATGTGAATTGTGATTAGGCATGGTAATTAAAAAATAAAAAATAAATATTTATGAGCATTTTTTTATATTTTTAATTTGTGCTTAATTTATTTAAAATAAATAAATAAATAATTTTTTAAAATTTAATTTAAATCAAACATGTTATTATTGAATTAGATTAAAATAAAGAAATTGTTTTAAATTTCACTTGTGTCGGATAATCATATTAATTTATTATCAAATTTTTAATTAGTTTCATATAAATAATTAAATAATATTTATCTTAAAAATAAACATTATTTTTAAGGGTTGGATTGTTAAATTATAAAAATTAAATCATAATAAATCAAAATATTATAAAAATTATAATTCAAAAAAAAAAAATCAAAAGTATTAAATACATTAAAATATTATAATCAAAAGAAATCTAGTATTAAATCAAAAGAGTATAAAAATCATAACTAAAATTATAATAAATATTCTGATATTAAATATTTGTATCAAAGAAATTATTACAGATTTTAAATTTTATTTATTATGTTTTATAATCAAAAGATATCTAATACTAATTCAAAAGATTATAATAATTATAACTCAAATCATAATAAATAATTTGATATTAAATTTATTATATATTAAAATTAATTAAATATTTTTATCAAAGAAACTGATACAGATTTTATATTTTATTTACTATATTTTATAATCAAAAGAAATTCAATATTAAATTAAAAGATAATAAAAAATTATAACTAAAATCATAATAAATTTTCTAATATTAAATTTAGTATATATTAAAATTAATTCAATATTTATATTTAAAAAATTGTTACAGATTTTAAATATATATTTTAAAGTTTTTATTTTATTAAATTATTTGAAAATAAATTATATTTTATCACTTTTTAATAAAGTAAGTGAATGATAATAAATTAACTAAAATTTTTAAATATATTTTAATTAAAAATATTTTTTTTATCAATACAATGACTAAAAGTATTATAATAAATAATGAAATTAAATAAATTAAATCTTATAATAGTTATTTTTTAATAATACTAAATTAAATATTCTAATTATTTTATAATAAATTAAAATAAAAAGATAATAAAATATTTTAACTGGTATTTCAAATAAAACACATTAAAATATTATAATCAAAAGAAATCCAGTATTAAATCAAAAGATTATAAAAATCATAATTAAAATTATAATAAATATTTTGATATTAAATATTTGTATAAAGATATTGCTACAGATTTTAGATTTTATTTATTATATTTTATAATCAAAAGATATCTAATATTAAATCAAAAAGATTATAATAATTATAACTCAAATCCAGATAAATATTTTGATATTAAATTTATTATATATTAAAATTAATTAAATATTTTTATCAAAGAAACTAATACAGATTTTAGATTTTATTTACTATGTTTTATAATCAAAAGAAATCCAATATTAAATTATAAATAATAAAAATTATAAGCTTTTGTATTATATATATATATATATATTACTTTCCCAAGAATACTAAGAAATCAAGTTGGTATAACGGTATGGCTGTTGGCTCATAACCCCCATAACCAAGGATCGAATCCTGGCTTTGTAATTTTAGTTAAAAAATGCGAAAAAATTTAGCTACCGAAATTTAATCGGTCGCTAAAAAATTCAAATGTTCAGTATTAGCGACCGAATTTAATTCGGTCGCAATTGTTTGATAATTATTTTCAAAATTGGTCGCTAATTCCGTCGCAAACTATATTTTTATGAAACACAAGTAAATAGCGACCGATTTTCTCGCTACCACTCTGATCCGTCGCTAATTCGGTCGCAAAATAGCGACTGACAAATTTCAGTCGCTAAATCGGTCGCTAAACAGCGACTGATAAATTTCGGTCGCTAAATCTGTCGCTATTTTAATCGGTCGCTAAATAGCGACCGATAAATTTCGGTCGCTATTTTGTATTTTTCTTGTAGTGTAAGTTTTAATATTATTTAGAGTGTTTTGTGGGTTCCTATGGGAAACCCTATGAGAAACAATTAAGGATATGATCAATTGACAAGAATTGAAGTGTTTAATGTGAAATTGGGTATGAATTAGTATTCTAGAAGTTATTTGAAGTAATTGTACCGATTAAATTGCATGAATATGTGTTTTAATGTGTAAATCGCGTGATTGCGAAGCGTAAGTGTAACGACCCGCCATGACCGTCACACTATGAACAACATTACACATTACTAAAATATACTAAAATAGTATAATAAAATATTTACAACACAAGTTGCTAATCAAGCAACCAATGACAACCAATTATATACAAAATATGCTACTATAAGGTAGCCTACAAAAAATATCCCTCTCCAGGCACCTCCTGTGGCCTCTAGTAGCTATCTCCCAGCCTATACCTGCCCTGCTCCCATACCAGCGTATGATCATCGCAGTCCAAACTACATGGAAACACGCAAGGGTAAGCTAGAGACAATAAACAGCTCATAAATATCAAATAAGAAACATAACTATATAATCATCTTCACATCCGACACAAAAGATAAACAACACATATATTACACATCTTTCAACAACACATGTTTAAAACAACTTACAACATAACAACACTATCATCATCCTCAACAGGATCAACACACAACACAATCACAGCTTAACAACATAACAACATAGATACAACTTTTATCAACAACAAATCAACTCAACAACAACTTATGCGTCGTCACGCATTTCAACTCGGAGATCTCCAATAACTGAGGTTGAGCAATCTAGGTGGCATAAACCCTACCGAATCCAACATTTGACCTATCTCAACCAGGTCAGGTATAGAACAACTTTAGGAACTCCGAAGAGAACCAGGTATAGACAACAATAGGCGATTTCTCAGGTGTGCCACTTAGACTCGGAGGTCCAGTATTACTGTCAGGACAGAAGGATTTGGGTATGAGCCTACCACGACCTCGGCGTGACCCCTATACCGTGGTCGCTTTGTACATGTGTGCCTCGACCTTGCCCACACACGGGATCGACTAAGTCCTAGAGGAGAACAACACAACGTCCACTCCAAGGGACAACTTCTCAAGGAGGGTTTTTCAACAAATTGGGCTCTTAGAGCACCACAACTATCTCAATCCACACAATGGGATGAACAACTTTCGAAAACATCTCCCCTAGTCCTAGTGATCAACAACTCATCATCACAGTTTTACAACAATAGACATCTTAACAACTTTAGACAACTTACAACAATACAATAATAGACATTATATACCAGATTGACAACTTCTTATTCAATTATACAACTATGCAACTTTAATAATTTTAACAACATGGTATATCAACACAACAATTTATCAACATTATTTAACAACACATTTTAACAACACAACATCTCATTTCAACTTTAAATAGCACAATCAACTCAATCATCATAAAATAATATCTTTTCAACACATGGCACAACATACAACTTTATAGCAACATACAACTCTTCTCTAACAACTTAACAATATTATCATCATGCACTTCACAACATATACATGTCCACACATAACATATAGCAACTTTATCAACTTAATTTCAACTAGCTTCAACAATATCATAGATCAACACAACTTGTAAACAACTTCACAACTTAACTACCACATGCATCTCCAACAACATCATTAATAAATATTTAATCATATATTAGCAACCCACAATATTTTCATCACATAACACAACTCATACTAATCAACCTAAGTACCCAAAGGAGTTCCCAACTCACATACAACCAATAACTTTACAATCTAGCTTCCCTTACCTGAAGATTGACTTAGAATAGCCAAGAAGCGGAATTCCCTTTCCGAAGCTCAACCCGGAACTTCAATCCACCCAAAGTAAGCTTCTTAGTCCAGAGTCCTTCTCTCTAAAATTTCTCTCTAAAAACCTCTTCCTCTCCTCAACCACCTGACTCTATTTATAGAAGTTCAGGAGTGGCTAGAACGGCCTGTTCCGAATTCGGAACGGCCCATTCTGCACCTCCCCCAAACTTAGAACCTTGCTTGTCCTCAAGCAAAAGGTAATTAATCTAGCAGATAACAAGCAATGCAAGTGAGTCAATTTCTACATCCTAGTTTACTTGTATCTTCTTTTCGCAAGCATGAACCTCAGATGAATTTCCAATCACAATTATTGCAATAAAACATGACAAGGTGCAAACAAAGGTTTCAAAAGAGATCAAAGAGCTGAGAAGAGTAATGACTATCTGTGTATGCATCCTCACTAGGAAAATGTTTCTCTCGATGCACACTAGTGTATCAGGGTGAGTGTTTCTCTCTAGTCTACTACTCACGCCACATAATTCAACTTTGCTCTTCGTTTCCAAATGAAACCAGTGGTAAAACAAATGCAGACACTTATCACAAGGTCTTTATTAGGGCAATCTGGGTCAAGCAGGGTCAAGCGGTAGCAGTTTTATGGTTTTTCAAAGATTGAAGGTGCTATAGCTTAAGAGAGCAAATAAGATTTTACAATGATGTCCCTCTCCATACCCCATTACAACAATTAAGCACATGCCCCTAACCGGATCCAAGCCATTAGCCTTATTGTTTTTGTTTTGCTTTTTGTTTTTTGTTTTTGTTTTTTTTGTTTTTTTTGTTTTTGTTTTTTTTGTTTTTTTTTGTTTTTTTTTTGTTTTTTTTGTTTTTTTGTTTTTTTTTTTGTAATGGCTGACCACATACTTTCTTCTTCCCAAATTTCCTCATTCTTCAACTCTCCCAAACTTATTTGATGTCATCATTTTGCTCTCTTAACCAAGGCAAAGGTTATGGTTAATTTTCCATGGTTTGGGACAAGTGGAAGGTGTGGTGTTTAGGCCTAGGAAGGTATGGGTCAAGTGGAAAGTGGATATGGCTTTTTGGCTTAGATGATTAACAAAATATGGAAATGTAAATGCCTTGATCATATAAGTGCACAACATAAGCAAACCACCAGGGAAACTCAAGCAAAGTCTATCATGCAACCTAAGCGTAGTTCACTCATAAGTGTTTTAGGCTCAAACCTCACCCGGCTATGCATCCACAAATTATCAAACTCAGCTCAGTTCTATGATCAACATTGAAACCCGTATGCAACTAGTCATGAACTAAAGATCTAATGTGACTTGAAAATGTCTAAGGTACACACACCATAAACATCAAGCAAACTATAATCCAGAATCGATCACAAGCAGAACAAGTATCAACAAGATTAAAAACCATGCTAAGGCAGACTATTCACAAAAGAACCAACAAAGTAATCATCAAAAAGACTATATATAAAAATAGTTAAATACTGAAAATAAAAGACAGAAGAATAAATTGCAATAGACAAAGGTAAACTAAGGTAGGCTCCATCTGCTTCCATCTATGGGGTCTGGTCATCATCATCTCCAAGAGCTGCTCCACCATCATCAACTCCATCAACCTCAGCAGCTCCACTCCCCCAAACTTAGGAGCCTGGTCCCCAGGCCAACCAGTATACGCCTGAAAGTCCTGGTAACCAGAAGTGATTGCAGAGTGTACTCATGAAAGAACATGGTGAGCACAAAAATTATACACAGTGATGACCAAGCAAATATAGCAAAAATGGAGAATATCCTTAGACCAAAATTAAGCACAACATGCATGCACACGGAAATGAACTATAACAATGCAACATAAAGCACACAAACATACAACATACAACAGAACATAAAGAAACATGATTGAAAACAGATAAATATGGGCTGTCAGGAATGTGGTGCGCCGGGCTTAACACAGATGCGCCGGGCTTAATATCAGTAAAAATCAACGAGGTTTCAAAATCTGATATCGCGCCGGGCGTGCGTTAAACGCGCCCGGCGTGGTGGGTTCCAGAGACCACAATTCGAGTCTTGCGCTGGGCGCGAGGTGAAGCGCGCCGGGCGCATAACCCTGATATGGTCAGTTTTGCCTAAATTTACTTTGAAATAAGGCCTGATTTCCACCTAGATACAGAGTTACCTCTTCCTCACACTCCCAACAAGATGTACCCTATATTTACCCACTCAAGCATGATTCTAACAATCAACATCTAACACAAAATAATACATACCACAAACCAACATATAACACAAACAACGTGTACACAAAACAATCATGCATAACAAACATTAACACTAAAATCTACAACAGAATGAAAGGACAAACACATAAACAAAGTCAGATCTCTGGGTTGCCTCCCAGGAAGCGCTTGTTTACTGTCCCGAGCCTGACGGTGACCAACTTGAAGTGCTCTACTCTCCTTCTCCTCCTATTGCTCTTGTTCCCCTTTGCCCTGTGTTCAACCTCATGATTGCTCAACAACGGCTCAGAAGGATTGGTCATTCTAATTTGAACAGTACCTTGCATACAAGAGAAAGCTGAAGACTAGAGTACACAAGTTAGCTTCATCAATTCATTGCTAACAAAAAATAACAAAAAACAATAAAGGATTAAATCACAAATAGCTATAAATACTAAATCGCCATTCTAATCCCCGGCAACGGC